>NW_028230441.1:2779275-3396275 GCF_043228905.1 Azolla caroliniana | reverse complement strand
CGAAGGGCGCCAAGATCGTGGCCGATCTCGTGCTCAGATGCTTACACCCCGACCCGATGAGACGACCCACCATGAAAATCGTTGTAGAGATGATCAAGTCTTCCCTAGGACTCCGAAATCCAACACGCCTTCCACCCGAAGGAACTACTGATTCCATAAACCCATCAGGTGGGATAGAATCGCGGCATTTACCCTACAGTAGTACTAACTATGGCATGGAGAACGCACCATTTTTCAAAGTACCGACCAAATTCGATATCATTGGTAGCCCTCCCCTTAAGCACCTTGTTATACCTCCTAGGTCGTGTGCTTGGGAGGGCTCCAGCTACCAATATCATCAAGATTATGTGTCTGCACCTTTGGAGAGGCTTAGAGGCATCTAGATATCCTCATACCCTGTTTTTAATATTATGGTATATATACATACATACAGACGTAAATATATAAGTATATGAAGAGATTGTTACTTGTACATTACCACATACAAATCCCTTATCTACCCATGTCCTTTGTTCATGCTAATATATTAGATTGATTCTTTTATTCATAGGTAGCTTTTCTACCCAAAGGTAGCAAAGCATAATCATTGTAATAACGAAATCCTATTTACACATGTTGGCTCCACTTTGATATGTTAGATTTAATTAGATTTCTATTATATGTGTCCATCAAATGATGCACTTTACCTCGTCTCGTCTCCATGGTAGGATTAAATGAATTAAATCTTCTCGTTTAATGATAATGATTCAAAAGCACATCATATTCAAGCGTTGAATGATAATGATTCAAGATGTCTCTCAATGAATGTGCATACAAATCAAGGTGAACCAAGGGCTATAATCAAGGTTATGAAGTCATTTTTTGGGGTCTTCTTAGCGAAGAACAACTTCATCAACATGCAGGAAATTCTATGCAATTGACATTGCCATTCATTGAAATGCTTTTTAGATGTGAAATATGGTGAACATAGCGTTATGTGTCATTGACATTTACAACTATGATAATTCATTTGTGATATTCTAAAATTGTGTTTTGGTCTGACACCATATTCAAATCATGGGTTGGTCCGTTTGCCACCCAAACTTTCTTGTATGTATACATGAACCCATATGAATCCTTATGGTCTCTTAGTGTCGAATTTTCTTGTAGTTCCATTCCACCTCTTATTCTTTCTTCTTTCCTAGTCTTCTTAGTAGGGCTTGTTATCGCATGCACGGAGAGATAGATAGATAGATAGATTATATTATTGTCTTCATAGGTCAAATATGACCTATGAGACCAAAAACATGATATGTGTGAAAGTGAGTAGCAACACTCGATGTTCAAGAACTTTACCAATGAATGTTGCAATCGAGAGTGCACATTGTGGTTGTGACAGGAATTCTTGTATGGATTGGGCTCGGTCGAAGAGATGTGGAAAGCATGGTCGAATATGATCAAATGCAGAGCATTGTATCAAAGTGTGATCCTTAGATTCATGAACTTGTTTAAAGCAAAGTGTGCATAGACGACCACTCTCATCAATTGTGCCCCAACGCCCTATCTCACTTACGAGAGAGAGAGAGAGAGAGAGAGAGAGAGAGAGAGAGAGCACATGTATTTCAAAAAAGAAGGGGATGAATGACCAAATAATTTCTCTGTTAGGAGTTGAGAAAAGGTCATTTTGCGGAAATAAGGAAAATCTCGAGCATTTTGGAAATTGATTACCTATGTAATGTAGTTAGTGGGTCACCATACTTCATTGTCGCACCCATTGTAAGTAGTGTTTTTTACACACATTTATTAATATAATTGTGTGTTTTCACCAAAGAGAGAGAGAGACACACACACACACACATTTTTTCTTTCATAATGAAGCCATTATTTACGAAAACAAAGGAGGTTGTGAGGGTGACAGGGGGAATGCATCAAATGTAGTGTTTTCCCACATACACTTGAATTAATTGTGTTTTCGCATAAAGTATGTACTTGCTTGTTTTCATGAAAACAAGCTCCCCAATGTAATTGTATACTCAAGTTGGCCAAATGAAAGCTAAATAAGAAACAAATCTTTTTAACGTTGTCTACAAGGTGAATCGAATATGACAACAAAGACTTTGAATTTGGGTCATGTGGAAAGAGGAATTCGATTAACAATCACATCAAACTTTGTATGGGTCATAATTACCAAGCTCACTTCAAACTTTGAATCATGAAGAAAGTGAATTTTGATGGTGAACTAGCAAAACAAAAAAGTGTTGAGATGGAAAGAATTTAGGTGTGTGGTAGGCCTCATGGAAAACATGTTTTTCCAATTGATCAAATTACTAGGGTCTTGCTAAAATTCCCTTAGAAAAGTTGGTTGGCTTCATGCAGTCCAAGAAATATTTGTCAAGTTATAACTTATACATAAACTGGCGAAGCTTTCGGAACAATGTCGGGCTCCCATATGTTTTTTGTTTCTCCAAATGACGAAAACCACATCATATCACTAGTTTGTGCAATGATCGATTTCTCCCATTCTGTACGATTAACCGAAATGTCGGGTGAAATAGTAATTGAACCCACATATTAGAAGAAGGACACCACGCATTCACATTCAATAGACCCAATACATACAGACATACATGCATGCATCTGTACATACATACATACATACATACAAGCATGCATCCATCCATACATACATACATAAATACATACGAACGTACGTACATACGTACGAACATACGGTACATACATACATACATCCGTACATACATACATACATGCACTAAATACATACATGCGGATCATGTCGCCACGTAGAGGGACACGATCCATAAATGTATGTATAGAGATTAATTATAATGTTGGATGACATAAGGGCATAGCGCAATGGTGACATCGAATCCGATGTGTATCGCGTGTCATATGTGCGAGCGTCACACCATTGGGATGGGGGAGTCTATAGGCAATGAGGGTGAATTATATTATGTTGTTTATTTGCTAGAAAACACACTATACTTAATACTTTACTATACATATATCCTGATTCCTACCACATGATGTGAAACAAATACCTTAAATTAGGCTTTCACACCTTATCCCAATTCAGAGGACACACACTGAATGAATAAATTCATTAAATTCAATATATATTCTGTACTTTACTTTATGGTCTTATAAATATATATATATATATATATCTCATCCCATTTTTGTAGGCTACATATATATAACACCCCACTAATACTATTACTACTACTACTACTAGTATTCTTATTGGGTCTGTATTTTAGAACCATTTAGTTTCCTTCCACATCTTTATTCATTCCTTTCCTCCAAGAATAAAATTTCAAAGTCATACCCCTTCCTTCTTCTTTTCTCAAATTTAAATTATCTCTGCTGATCCAATCCAGTTTTTACGGTCTTACTACCAATCTATCCATGTAAGTCTGGGAGTTCAATTAATCCATACACTGTCTGTCATTCATCCCTCCAAGCCCATCACTAATATTATATGCTTAATCATGTAATCATTTGGACTTATTGATTGATTCAATATGATATCCCCTCTTATAACTTGCCTCATCTTATTTATCCCATCTAATTATTCATGTAACCTAGCTCATGCCTACTTATTTCGATTATCCCTTTAACTAATCTTTCATCTAATTATTGTTATTTATGTAGGGCGGCGATTAGTCTGAGGCACATCCCATCATCAAGTTTGTATGTATCTCGGCCCACTTCGTGGCTAGAAAGTCGGTTCCATTTCAGGTAATTAAGGGTCCGTTTTTAATATTTAGTAGTTGACATGTACATCATCAGGAAGACCAGGCTTGAATCATGTTCAATTTGTCTAATTGTGATTAGAGCGCAAATTTTGCTTCTGGGTATTCCATTTAATCGCAATTAGGAGAACTGACAAGGCCCTCTAGATCGTGTCAAAACAATTAATTTTTGAGTTTTCCATGACGATAATCATGCGGCTAATCTAGTCAAGTTTAGCATAAGAAGTTTTTGGCAATTATTATCGCTATTGGTAATGGGAAGGAGATAGGTTGCTATAATTGTGTTTGCAAATTGGGTTGATTAAGTTTTTGGTTTTCGTCTCAAAATTGATTAGTTTCGCGGAGTATTATGATCATAAGAGAAGCGAATTTGGGAGTTTGCGAGTGGTCAATGACGATCTGGTACAGGTATTATTACAATTTATATTCTCTCATTTGATTTATTATGACAATTTAGGTAGGTTTCCTAATTGGCCAATCAATCGGTCAATCTCTTAATTAGATCTAATGGATGGATGATCAATTTCTTATACTTCTTTGATTGTGTTTCAATCTGTTGCCCTAATTTCTAGATTCACCGACTGAACCATAGTTTTGAATCTCTGAATCAGTGATCCCCCTCCAATAGGTTCCACCTGATGACGAGACCATAGTTTTGAATTAATTGCTCAATGAATATCTGAAATTCGACGAAGTAATTGTGTTTATTTCGATCATTTGAGTAGTTAAAAAGCAAATTGAAGAGCTAGAAGGATAGAATTATGTAGTACAAAGATCATATTTGATTAATCGGCAGCCTTGAATCCTTACAACCGACGAATTCAATTGATGGGCTCGTAATGTTATGTGACCGAGGAATTAATTTCTTTCGCGGTATTTGGCGATTACGTAACCGTAGTATGGTTTAATTTGAAAGGATCATGTTATTAATTGGATGATGAATCGATAGTAAAATTAAGCAATTGAAATGGATGTATAATGTGGTGGTGATGATAAGGCACGCTCAGGGTTTGGGACGCATCCTCATAGGGACATGGAGATCTTCACATATGTGGTCAATGGAGAGCTCACCCACAAGGACAGGTATCCTCTCTCTCTCTCATTTAGCTACATATATCTATATCTATAATAAGACTATATCTATATATCTATGACTATACCTATCTATAGTTATATGTGTGTATATACATACATATTGATATATGTATATGTATATATGTGTGTGGATTGGATTAGTAGTTTCTATGTTTGATCGAGCTCGGTTTCACACTATTCTTTGCCCACAAGAACACCCGAGTTTGTAAAGAGTGTATACACAACACACACACACACACACACACATACATACAGACCTTGGTCTCGTCACCACCGATGGAAATAAAGGTTTTCCATTCCCACATGGCCTTTTAAGTCTCATATTTTTTAACATTTCGATGAGTTCAGGAAACAAACAAAACAGATCCATCATGACTTTATGTCTCGATTTGTGTATGGTAGGCAAAACATCGTTTTGCTACCTACTAACCAATACTTCTTTTGCATCGTTCTTTCTTTTCTTTTCTTAGTATGGGTGTTCATGAGACCCTCGGGAGAGGGAGTATCCAATATATGAGCGCCGGACGTGGAGTAACACACTCGGAGATGAACAATGGCAATCAATTGTAAGACCTCTGATCTCTCTGTCCTTTCATTGAAGCAATCGTATACTTCGAATATATGGCATTATAAGATCGTCTTGAGAGTTAGCCACAATGTTTTGAATGCTTTGTTTGTGTGTCAAAAACAAAGGTAACTCCACAACCTCCAAATATGCCATGTGTATCGAAATGAAACATTGTATCGAAATGAATGAGAGAGAGAGAGAGAGAGAGAGAGAGAGAGAGAGAGGCTAGATGGATGTAGCTTAGTTGGTAAGGTTTCCTAGTGGAGACTAGGTGGTCATGTGTTCAACCCATACATTCCATGGTGGCATCTAGTGAAATAAGAGATATATATGGTGTAATAGAGAGGTGAGAAAATTAGGTTTCAAACCCAAGATGTTGTTAGAAATTTTGAGGATCGATTAGACAGACATAGAGTTACAATCACAAAGATGGATATATGAAAACAAAGATTCTATTACATACCTCCCTAGATACAAGCTAGTGCAAGAAGTACTTAAAGTTAATGGCACGTAGTTCAAGACTAAGTACATCATAACTTGCCCACAAAATATTCTTGTAGTTCACTTGATTAGTCAATCCTATTAGCTTACTTCGCTCCATCCTAAAAGCATTGTGTCCTACTCATCTACCCATATGGCTAGGTTGCACAATAGTAGTCATTTGGGGCGTTATCACGAAATATGCCCACTAAGTGCACATATAGGGATAATTTGACAACTTGGGGTTGATCATTAATTATATCTAACAGATGTAGTGCTAGTAATATAAATGACTTACCACTAGGGTAAGCTAATTACGAGAGAGAGAGAGAGAGAGAGAGAGAGAGAGAGTTTCCACATAGAAATAATATTACTCTTAAGGGTCACCCAAAAGAAAAGATGTCACTTAAATGTTTGCATACCCAAGCACCCCGAGAGCATAAAAATTCGTTCACATCATGACTAGCGATCCAAGGCATAGAGCCACAAAATCTTGAATAAAAGTGAGGTTTATTTATAAGTGATAAACCTTTCCGTAATCTTGAATATAAGTTCAATGCTCATCAATAATCATTATTTTTGTTTCACTCTACATGACTTAAAGAAACGACTCGTTAAATTTTGTGAAAATAATAAATTTTGAATTCACTTGCCTTGCAGACTTCGTTTCTTGCAAATTTGGATAAAGCCAGACCGATTAGGCTATGATCCGAATTATGGGTCACGGATTTTCAGGTACACATGTCTAGCATTTTTAACGAATATTTACATTGACAGTTTTTTTGATATTCTCTTTTGTGTTTGAACATGTAAGCGGACAAAAGTTACAGTGTTTATTCCGCTCATACATGCCAAATGTTTTCGTGTAACATTGGGTCAAATCATCTTATTGATAAGCCTAAAAGAATTTGTTGTAATACATTTACATGATCATATCCCATTTCTATCATCATGTCCCAGAAAGATTCAATTACTTCTCACTTGTAAATAGTGTCCTTTCATAAGTAATTCAGATTACCTCAAATGCTTCATCATTCCAAATTAAATGACATTTATAATGTATTTATTTTTCAAACCCATTTATAGGAAAGAAGATCGACACAACAAGCTCCATCATGTTATTACAAGCTATAAAAAGTTTCAAGGAGACGAAAACACAAAAGAAGGAATCATACCCATCCACCAAGATGCCAACATCTTTGTGTCGGAAGCTGATGCTGGCTTTAAACAAGAATTTGTTGTAGAGAAGAAGAGGCAAGCATACGTTGTCTGCATTGAAGGGTCTCTTGCTGTCATCCATAACAATGCAGATGAAAGCATTGTGGTAGAAGCACGAGATGCTCTAGAGGTATACTTTATTTGGGAATTAAAGAATAGTCATATAAATCTAAACTTATATCATAAATCAACTTACATTTCAATTTGACCCTCACAGATTGTTGGCAACAATAATCATGCTGTTACACTTGACCTTCAAGCAAAAGAACAAGGGGCACACTTCATTGTAATGGAGATGGCTAAGGCATGATATATCATATACCATGGATAAGGAGAACTGTTAATCTCTTGAATTTTAAATGCCAAAAATCACATTTACTTCAGACAATTTGAAATTATAACCTCTATAATTTTTAGCTCTTTAGAATAATATGGTGTTTTCACTATAGTCATATATACTTGGTCACATTTTCATCCTCAATGTCCAATATATCATGACAGTTCATAATCTTGACAGCATAAATGTGTTATACGCACAATTGTTTCATTAGATTGTTCTCACTCTTCATGTTATGTATGCTACTGGGATGGTGTTTTTTAATAATCCACACATTCAGGTTTAAATCCAATTACTTGCTATAGTTTACCAAATGACAATTTGGTTCCCTCTTATCTCTGTTTGAAATTCAAACAATTATGAAATTCAATTGATTACGGCAGTGGAAGAAATCTTTGAAAGAAAAACATGGATCATAACCTTTGAATGAAAATTATGGATGAAATGTATGTATAACAATCAAGCCTCTTTCTCTCTTTCCCAAGTTAGGAAACATCCTCTCGTTGATTGTAACTCTTTTCTCATGAGCGGACAAAAAGAGATACAATACGATTTATGAGCCTTCACCCAAAAGACATGACAAAATTACATAAAGATGCTTAAACACCTCATAAATAGTGCTCATAAAAACTTTACATCTGAGTCCCCACTCATGTCAAACTAATGATACACACTCAGAAGAGAAAAAAATTCAGGAATATAGTCTTTTTGCTTATTTTGGTATGCTGAAATTCAACAAAAACACCACATCTGAAGGTCTTATTCCATGTACTAAAAAAACCTGATTCCTCACGTTCCCTAAGACCTTGACGGGTTGCGACAAAGCTCTGAATAGACTCTAACTGGAAGAAAAAATTTGGGCTTTCCAGCACCTTCAATAATTAAAAGACAAATCTTATCTACCTGATTCTAAAATTAAAAACCCTACCTCCTCAAGCAAAATATTTGAAGATAAGAATTAATTCCATCATGGATCAAACTTCAATGACACCACACGGGCATGCCGATTCTGTTTTGCAGATTTCACAAAGATCATGTTTAAACAACGAGGTGCCCACCATGGTGTTTTCACCTCTTGCTCTCCTTGTAAGCATGCAACTGCAGAGAACATCCAATGAAACCTTTCAGCTGTTTGTTTTCAAGGAATAAGACCAATGCAACATATTGTTTGCCATCCCCAGTTCAAAGAAAACAGTGTATATAACCCTATGTTTCCATTGAAGCCCAGTCTGCATCTCATATCTAGTCAAGGGAATTGCAATTATCCGAGTGTGTGCACGAATGAAAATATTTGGTTCAAAATGAATATTTTTGTACGAGAGAGCATTTGGTATGCATATTGTATGATGCATTCCCAGACTTACAAAGTGAGTAACTCAATTATTTGAATTTATATATGTGATATAAGGTTGGATTAAGGGATTGCAATTTTGGATAGTCAAAACATATTTGAGTTGTTCAGATTCCTTGATATGACATTAAATCAAAATATGCATAGTGTTCATCGACTTATCTTGATGTACTTATGATATACCACAATAATTGATCAGTTGGATGCATATATTATGCATAAGATTCAAGGTCACAAGAAGACATCAATCAAGATGCTCTTTCATAAGTTGACTAGCCATATGCATAATCCGACTTCATGTCATATTGATGAATCAAAACTAATCAAATCTTTTGTATACCCTAAAATTGCATTGAATCATATCCGACTAGATATCCAGCTGAAACTCAGGAGTGCCTGCCTAATCCTGTAATCTGGCTTCATAACATTATACATGAATCCCATAAATATCATATTCACTACTTAAGTTGGCAATGTTTCATGTGAATATATACCAAGAACTTCTCCCCACACATGCATTCATTCTCCTGAACACTTACTTCTCATGGGACACGTTGGTCCCTGTGAACATTAACATATCATCATCATCATCACCCCAGACAACAAATCGAATTTTAAACATAAACAGTTAACCTATGAATGCCAGCAACAAATCTTTGAATATTTCATCCTTACCTTTCACCCTACGAAGCTCTTGACACATTACAAAGAAGTCACCCCATTTCATTCTCGATCGCCTGATGAACCGCAATATCTCTTCGGTAGTAAAATTAGATAGCTTATCAAGGAACTCGCCATTGACATAGTTCTGCTTGAAGGTTTCCTTGTATCTTCCCAATCCAATGTCCTCCAACCAGGCTCCAGCATCCTAAAGAATGAGCAAAAAAACGCATATCAAAATGGAAAAAAGATGACAGAAAATATGGGTATCAGAAAACAAAAACTCAACCTCGCTCAGATAAAAACACATCTAAATGATTGGAGAAAACAGAATACATCGAACCAAGCAGCAAAGATAGAACCAAAAATGAAGTTTTTCTTATTAAAATGGAAGGCCAGCAGCAGACAGCAACAAAAAATCAGGTGATTGAAAGTAAAGCAAACATGCCAAATACATGTAATTTAGGATTAAAGGTGTCCACAGGAAAACGCTGTCATTTTCCTGATGACAAAAGCTCAGAGATCAACACAAGGAAAAGAAAGAAAAATGTAGAACACAAACACCTAATGAGGAAAACAGATAAAGAAATGAAGAGAACGGAATGATGGAAGAAGAAAAGTCGGAAAAAGGACGATGGGAAGAGAAACTCGGAATAGTAGTAACAACAAGAGGGAGAGAAATCAAAGAATGCAGAGAAGAAGAAATGAAATCAAATAGAATCCAGATATAGACGGATAGATAGTGTTAAAAACCTCCACAGTCCAGATGAAGAAATCAATGGCTTCGGGGCCTCGTCTCTTCCTGTTGGCCTTGCTTCCTTTCCTCCATGGCCGCGAATATGCAGCAGGAGAATAAGGCAACAATGTCATTGATTACGACGATGATGATAATGAGTAGAGGCAAAAAAAGATCAGAAGAGAAAGCGAAACAGTCAACAGAGGAGCAGGATGAAGAAGAAGAAGAAGAAGAAGAAGAAGAAGATGATGATGAGAAGTAATGGCAGATTAAGGTGGATTTTCCCGCTGCAAGCCCTCTCTCTCTCTCTCTATCTCCTTGTCCGTTCTGTTTCTCTTTCCTCTTGATCTTCTGCTACTTCTGAAGAAAACCTAAAACTCTGGGACTCTATGTCCCTCCCAGACTGTGTGGGTGGATGTGTGTCTGTGTCTGTGTCTGTGTCTGTGTCGTCTTCTCCTCCTCCTCTTCCTGCTCTTCCTTCAGATTCTGTCTGTATGTATGTATGTATGTCTGTCTGCCTTGGCCCTTCTTTCTGTCTGTCTGTCTGTCTGTCTGTCTTTATAGGGAGGGGGAGAAGATGGATAATCAGCAAGCAAAGCAAAGCAAAGCTAAGCAGGGGATGGTGATCGACGACAATGATCCTTGCCTTCTACTCTCTGCCTTTCTGTCTCTGTCTCTGTCTCTGTCTCTGCTTTTCTGTAATCCTTCCATCATGAATCATGATGATGATGGTTGGGATGCATGCATGCATCATGATGGATGGGTCATCATGTGGTTGGATGCATGCATCATGATGGTCCATGGATGGATGGATAGATGGATAGATGGATGACATACATAAGAGCCTGGAGGCACAACTCCTCTCAGCGAGAGTTCAGTTCGGTCGGCCCGCAACTCTTATCACCCTCCCGTCCGTCTGTCCGTCCATCCGTCCCATACATTAAGCGCTTGGCATTCCTCGTGACACACACACACACATACACACCGACGCGGACCCACAGACAGAGATTTCTCATTCACATGCATCAAATGCTCGTATGAAGCCCCTATTGTAGTTTTGTGTGAAGTCATGAAGGTTCGTTGCTCAAATATGACTTGGATGTGCATATGGAGTAATCGTGCGATAGTAATCCTCGAGCATGCATGCATACGGAGATCATCGGATCAATCAGTACATTGTTTGCATGAGCCTTATATGTATATGAGATGTCCCCATGAATTGGAGGATTGCAAGTCGGCACATGAATGGGGTGGAAATGTTTGATGGTTGGGTGGTAGAAATAGGTGGTTGTGTTATATATTTTGTGTGTGTAGAACTCAACCCCACATGGGTGTCGTAGTTCAAACTTGTGAAGGGTTAGGCACTTGTCCATGAGTTGAAGTGCCCAAGAATAGGCAATCGAATGGTTATGCATATATCCTATGAGCATTTAATCATATTCCACAAGCGAACAAACTCGATCTCCCCCCTCTGCTCTTTGCTTGAAGGTTATGTGTACCTTCTTCTAGGGTGGGAGGCTTGACCTATGTTGAGACTCTGTTAATGGGGCCATAGCTCTAGTTAATGAATCATGTGTGATCCTATCGGAACCCAACGTACAACTTGCACCAACACTCAACAATATGGGACATCAAGGAGATTCAAGTTCGTCTCACGCCATCACTAGGAGGTGGTCGGGTGGTTGTGCACCCCTTGGATATAACTTTCATTATATTATGCTTACTTATTAGATAGCCTCTAGCAAATACCGTGTAAGACGAGTCAACATCATCAATTCATCCAATCTTCCCATCCAAAAGACTTTGATAATCATTGTCTCGTTTCTTATGTGAGAGCTTAAATTTGTCAAAATATACATTGTTACCCGTCAAAAGACACCGATTTGTTGTTCTCTTATTTGGGACTTGGCAATTAGTTTTCTTTCTTATGTCGTACATCAATTCACATCAATAACCACGCATCGGTTTTTGAGAATGTACATAAATACAATATTGGTACTTTCGATCTCACATCAACTTCTCAATGTACTTGGGAAGATCTATGTGCAATCCTAGTTGGAACTATCCGTTTCACATTTAAGGTCGTACAAAATGTAGACAGATTTTCAATTTTGCCCATCGATGTGGATGCCCTCTCTATTGATTTCAAGAATGCTACTTTCCATTGTATAGATCATTAACTAGGTCGCACCTTGTCTATGTATCATGCATGTTGTACAAATTCGATAAAAAACCATGGGCGCATTTCATATAATAGAACTCCTAACCAACTTGAAAGTGGAAAGGATACAAAATAAATGTTTTAAAGTGTTTATTTTATATTATATTATTACTTCATTAGTGTGGAAACTTTCAAGATGATTATAGAATTAGTGATTGGCACACATATACTTGTTAATTGATCGTATTGCTGTAACATGCCACTGGTCCCACACTATTAAGCATCATACTAGGCAGAACAAATTGGTTTAATAATTAGCATCATACACTTTAGGACTTCCACAAACTTCAACATTAGAAACACATTCGTGTTGAGGTGTGATATAAGACGACATTAATTAATTTGCAAAGTTATCACAATCTTTCTTTCATGCTCCAAGAATATTTTGTATGTGGTGCAAAATTTTACCTAAAAGAATTGTAAACCAACATAATAATAGCAGACAAAGTCTAGTGAATTTATAATTTTTTGTTGGTTGCCACCTAAAGGGTTATTTGTACGATACTAAACATTCTAACACACTTTCAATTGTTGATTGTGAAATACATGTGATGTGTTGCTCAAAAGAGAGATTGCAAGAACAAGCAAAATTGATGCTCGAGGAATTAATGGTAGATCAATTGTGGAAAGATCGGTTATTTTATATAAAAAAATCTATATTTTTGTAATGCATAGCAACGATTTCTATCATAAGTCGATTCATGATAGAGCTTGTTTTGTGGTAGAATTATCATATAGACAACATATTACCAATTTTGAATGATGATCTCATCCAATGTTGCACTCAAAATGTAAATTTCATCTGCCATTCCATGTGAAATTGTTTCTTTTGCAAGCAGTTGTTGATGGGATTGACTTCTGTTGGTGACGTTGAAACACAGATCATTTTAGATGGGATAGATACGTTTTTTTATATGATGACCATCAAGGATCCTAGAAATTTAGATGCCCAATCGATGAATCATTGCAACCAAGTCATACAATTACCTTAAGTTGGGAAGAGTTGCCTTTACATCACTTAGTCTTAGAACATCTTAGAGGGTTTTCCTTGGTACGCATTCTAGTAGGGGCAATGAGTTTTTTTTTTTGGTATTTCATGATGTTTCCATACATGGTGTGTGTGTGTAGCGCGCACACGTAAGAGAGGGAGAGATAGAGATTACAAGCACTTCCATCTATGTACATATATGTTGGATCAAAACCTAAATATTCAAATGTAGTAACCAAATATTTGATCATATGAATGGAATGTATTTGTTGCACGTGCTCGCAAATGGTCCCCTTTCCTATTTGTTTACAAAAAACTAAATGTATTATATAGGTCTAAGAATCGATCGCAAGATTTTAGGATATTTAAGTTGGCAAGAACTACCTAGTGGATGGTGTTTTTACACCGAAAATCTCATTGAATATATTATATTACAAAAATCCATGTATATGCACCATTAGAAATTTGAAGGAGAGTATCAACAATTACACATTGTGTCCATGTTAATTTCAAGCCGCATTAACATATATGTAATCCGGTTCAATGATTCATAATCAAGTATATTACCTAAGAATGTATAAGTAAGGGCACATCTCTATACTCACATGTTCCTTTAAGGAAATTATGCTCTATTATTTTCTAATGTTTTCGTCATGAGGTGAATGCACCTCAATTGAGCTTAACTTTCTAAGATGTATCTTTAGAGGCTACAAGACCAATAATTGGATCCCTTTTGATAACTCAAAAGAGAACCAAGCTTACCTTCCCATTAATAAGGTTTGTGCACTGTTGTGTTTCATAAGTTAATGTCAAGTGTACAAGAAATGTTGCCATATCCAACCTAATGTTTCACATTATTCTAGCATTGGCTTTTGCACTTGCGCTTGCAACTTTAAAGTGCATTTGTCTCTCAAGAGTGGGCGTTTTTAAAGGAAAAACTTGTATCATGATGTACCGAATATCAATTGATGAAAAGAGGATCTCAAGTAATAGGATTTTCTAAGAGATGGCCACTTAAAACAAAAGAGTGTTCTCCCCTAGTGAGAATGAGGATCACACTATTTAAGTATTACAATAAACAACTCACAAATATCCTTTTGGAGATGTTATCTTGCTTGATTTCTAAATTTGGCCAATTAGTATAATTGGATTTATATGTTAATGCATCCCAAACTCTCCACTTTTTGCCCATTGATAGTAATGAGATTTCGTAAACTTTTATTGTTTAGCGTGATATTGTGAAATAGTACATGTTTTCCAATCCCATGATGTAGAAGATCCTTGTACTTTTGTACATGTTATATACTCCACTAACTTTTGACACAAAAAGGTGAGCACTTACACTCACTCCACCCCTATCTCTCTTTTAAAAAAACATGTTGGATTGTTATTGAATGTACATAAAAGTCCATTATAATCACCACTAGTGAAATAAAGGTAGCAAGTATTGTAGAAAAGTTGAATAAAATTATAACTAGAAAGAGCCTAGTCACAAAGTTCCCAACAAGTACATTTGCAAGAAAATACGGTTGGCAGAAGGTGAGGGGTGATGTTGATAAGTCCCCAAAACATGAAACAATATTCAAGCTAAAACTCGATGTGGCAAGTGTGTCAAAACATTGAGGACATGAAGGAGAGTTATGCACTCAAAGGTAGCAAAGGAGAAGGGAGTGTGTTCAGAAAAGAATAACTTTTGAACAAAGACAATGAACATTTTAGAGAATGTTTCCATTGATGACCGAACCATGACCAAATTTCAAATTATCATTGGCCTTCTTTGGTAATTAAAAAATAATGCAGAATCTTCACTTTGTCAATAGTAAGTTGAAGCTTGGTCGAATACAATTGGTTATAATGCCAACTCTACCTTCCTTCCAAAGGTGAGTCAAAACTTTGGCATATTTTTTATGGGTCTGTTCTGAGTACACAAAGCAAACTCCTTTATGACAACAACCATCACAAAGTAATACTCTTCACGACATATAGAAATCATGGCTCTGGACTTGCGTCTCAAAATAGTTGGAAGGATTGTCAATAAGCTTAGTTTTGGCCTTTACAATCATGATCCAAGGATGCTCTTTTGATGCCTATATGACATTAGGGATCGTTAAGAATATGAATGGAGGTAAAAATAAAGATAAAGGTGGAAACTTTGGTTTTTCAACCCTCCACCACAACGTAGTCAACGCCACATATGCAAATCAAACATTTTTATCACATTAGCTCTACTTGTCGGGAAAACTATGAACAAAATGATCCTACCTCTTACATTTAAACAAACGTTTGGGAAGTGAAGTGTGCTGAATATGGAAGTGAAGCCAATTTGAAGTGAATGTAAAAAATGAGGTGCCACATATACATATCATATTCTAAAGGATACGAAACACTAATATCTCCGATCAAGGTTGTGGAACATGAAGTTCTTTCCCCACTAAACTAGCTTGTTTGCAAATATACATCAACATGTAAATAGGAACAACCTTAATAGTCACCTCAACATGGCAATGAGTAAATGACCACTCCACTAGATTAAACAAGGGAAGAAAAATGTGTGCAATGAATCTTACACCAAGGACACCAACATCATCAACACATGTATCCACGCAACAAGTGAACTCATTTACCATAGGAAAAACCTTATCCAACGAAATAAATGAGCGTGTCTCATTCTCACCATGGAGAAAAAAAATGAAAGCAACAACCTTTCTTCTAGTTGAGCACAAATGGTTCAAGAGATGGGATGTGGCAACACAATATGACATGCACGCCAATGAGTCGATGGCATGCTCATGGCAAACATCAACCCGAACCTTATAGATACACTCATATCAAAGTGGAACAAGGATGTCAAGTACAAAAAATTGCAATAGTATTACACTAACATGAACCCCACATGTTAGTGTTGGCATAAAAGGCCGACTCCTTCCACTTTGTATCCTAGCGTGAACACGTCTTGAAGTTAGGGCTTGAGTATATAAGCTCAACCCTAACATTGTAACCATAGTATGAACCATACGCACCATAAGTGCATTCTCATTCGCGAATAATTCAATCATTCGCGAAAGAAAAACACCCTCAACGAATGATAAATATCATACTTTTGGATTAACTATTTATTATGAGGTAGATAAGCCTAAAAATGAAAACAAAAAACAAAAAAAAAAACATTAAAAAAATGGGAAAAAAAAACACAAGAATGTTTGGATAACATTCTCATTCGTTTTCCAACGTAGGAAAACGAATGTTATACTAGACGAACACGAATTTTACGTACTATGATTGTAACCATAGATTGACATATTCTCATTCGTTTTACCAAACGAATGCATACGAATGCATGAAAAAATATTCGTAAAAATAAAGAAAAAGAAAGCAGAGTTCTTTTTTTGGAAAAAAAAAGAGTTCATACTTTTTACTTTCTTAGATATATTATATACCAAAAAGACTTTCACAATAAAAAGGGGATATTTAACTTCACATTAAAAAGGACACTTACACTAAATAATAATTTTATATAATAGATAGAAAACTTAAAAGTATTTGTTTTATTTTTAATAATAAATAAATAAATAATAAAAGTTTCATTAATTCCCCACTTTTTACTCTCCCACAAAAATTGATATTTTTATTTGTCATTATAAAGGGACCTCACACTAATAATATTTTTATATTGTGGGATTGCGTGATAAAATCACAGGGCCAAACCCCTCACCTAACCCAAGTAACTATAACTAGGTTTAGGGGAGTTATACCATAGTTGAGTTAAAGGTTAGTTAGAGGTCACTCGAGGAGTAACTATAAGTGTGCCAAGATAACATAAGGTATCTTGGAGTGTACTACGAAACTCTATAAATGGGTTGAGATGTAATGGAAAAGGAGGAAGAGTTTGAGACATTTTACACACTTTGGTGGAGATGACGGGCAACACTCAAGTCATCAAATCAAGAAAGAGTTGAAACAAAACAAGACGCTACTCCAACAAATCAAACACCACCACATCAAGAAGAAGAAGCCGCAACGGTACATCAACAGAACAAGATGCAAGCACAACAAGTTGAAATCAATATAATCGATGTAAAAAAAAATTCTTTTAAATAATAAATAAATAAACAAATGGTTCTGTAATATTCTTGGGGTCATTTTGTATTCTTGAATATTGCGGATGTCAAATACCACAAATATCACACATGGGTCAATTTATGATTGTAAAGATATCCTTCTTGAGTCTTGTAGAGAGAGAGTTACATAATAACAAAAATCTCAATTGAAGCTCCATATGTGTGTCAATCCACTATTTTCTTCTTTGTTGCATATCTGTGTCGTATGTTGTACACATCTACTCGCAGGTCCTCATATTTCCGCGCATCCATCCGAACACCTGTTCATCAACTGGTATCAGAGCGACTTGTTGTTTAGCAGCGACGAATAGTAGAAAAGCTAAGAGGAGAAGTTAATCGGCTGAAAGAAAAGACCATGTCAATTAAATCTTACTTCCTACAGAATATGGCATCAACATTCGATACAAAAGTTGAGATCCAAAAGTTCGATGGAAAAACATTTGACCTATGGAAGGAGATGATGTAGAATGTGTTGATCGTCTGGCGTCAAATCGAGGCAATACGGCATACCAACAAGCCAGGCTGGATGACAACTGAAGACTGGCGTTCACTAGACGAAATCGCCAGGTCGACCATTCGTATGCAACTGGCTAAAAACATCTATTTCATCATAGCCAAGGAGACAACAACATTCTCTTTGTGGGAGAAGTTACAAGCTGTGTATGAAAAGAAGTTCTCGTCCTCAAAACTGATCCTAATCCGACAACTATTCAACATGACGATGACAAAGACTAATTCAACAACCTCCCACATCAACGCCTTCAGTCGGGTGTTGTCTGAACTTTCCTCCCAAGGGATCAACTTCGAAGAAGAAGTGAAAGCCATTGCCCTCCTATCGAGCTTGGTGGCGAGTTGAGAGATTTTATGCATGACATTTGCCAACAATTGTCCAAATTTCAATTTGGACAAGACAATCGGACAAGTCCTCACTGAGGATATTAGGCGAAAATCGATGGGACTCACCATCGATGAGTCGTCAGAAGCTCACCACTCGACAGAGTCGATCGACCAATTCAGTCGATCGAGAGAACAAGCCGACAAAACCGCATCAATCAGTCGAAAACGAAGGGAGACCGACAAAGGTCGAATTCGAGAAATAACTGACCAAGTGATTTCTCCACCAATTGCAAAAAGGCCAGTCACAACGTTTCCGACTGTTAGTCAATCAAGAGAGAGGAGAGTGGTCGACGATTCAAGCGGAACTCTGTACGATCTAACTCGGACCACTCTCCAGTTGGCGACCAAACCAATGTTGTTGACTCTCGATTAGGAGAAATCCTCCTTTTAGATGACTCAGTGATCGGAGAAGTCCTCTACAGTGTGCAAGACGCACACACGTGGTTATTGGACTCCGGTGCCACATTTCATGTAACCCCAATGTGAAAGTATACGTTGTGCGGAAGCGTGTGCATAAGACACAGAGTGCACAGTTCGGGAGAATGAGACAGTTCGGTAAGACATGGAAAAAACGCAGAGATGAATATGGATAGGGAGAGATAGAGAGAGCAGACAACTCAGTTCTATTTCCAAAATAATGATGCTCTGTACATACACCGTGCTCAGTGAGCAAATTTTATACAAGCCCTGACAATCGGGCTGACTCAAGTACTGACAGTACTTGAATGCTCATAAATGAGCCTCGACACTCACTCCCAAAATTATTCCTTACGAGGAATATCTCTCTAACGGCCTTTTGGTTTACGCACCGATATGGCCAAGTTGTGCATACTAACTTATGCGTCCAGTCTACGCACTGGGTTACGCGCCATATTACGCACCCAATGTTGAGCTTGTCACTCAACACTCCCCCTCAAGCTCAACTTGAGGTTCCCCTTGCTCTTTCGGATCTACACTCCGGTCCCTTCTTGCTTTGCGCCTCGCTCGCGCTCCTCGACCTATTCGATTCCACACGCTTCGATCCTTTCGGTCGGCTTGTCTGCCCGTTCGGCCCTTCTAAGCTCCCTTGTTGTCGCGATGTCGGCGCGTCCTTCGCCGCCCTTTTCTCCGCATGGCCTTTAGTTGATTCGGTGTATCCGAATCGAACACTTTCGATTCAATTCCGCTTTCATTTGAATTGGTTGTCTCCAATTCGTCTTCAGTCTTTAGGCCTTTGACTACATCAGACCACATATTGGTCTTGGCCTTTACGCCCTTCTTGGATGTATCTCCCCCTGATTTGGCTATCCTCGGCTCTTTCTTATGCTTACGACCATTGCTTCCGTCTTTGGCTTCTTCAGCTGGTTCAAAGTCGAATTCTCCATCCGACTCCGCATCTCGATTAGTTTCGCCGTGACGGTCACTTCCGCTTCTTTCACGCTCTTGTCTCTGTTCTTCATTTCTCCCCCTCAAGTGCGGTGTGTCGAGGTGACGCAACCCAAGCGCACCCGAGAAATTTCGTAAGTTGTCGAGACCAAGAGGTTTTGTGAAGATGTCGGCAATCTGCCGATCAGTCGAAACATGCACCAATTCGACTTCTCTTGAAAGGACCCACTCGCGGACAAAATGGTAATGCACCTCAATGTGCTTGGTCTGGGCGTGAAAAACGGGGTTCTTCGTAAGGTGGATACTGCTGAGGTTGTCCCAAAAAATCATCTTTGGATCATCTACCTCTCCCTGCAGATCCCGTAATAGCCGTTTTAGCCAAATGACTTCGCACATAGCGACAGTCGCCCCTCGATATTCGTGCCACTGTTGGCTGCTTTTTGCTGCTCCACGTGATCGCCACACTACCTAACGAGAAGGCGTATCCGGATGTGGATTTACGATCACTGGCGTTTTCGGCCCAATCGACATCCGTGTAGCTGACTAATTGTTCGACTACACCTACTCGATATAGCAACGCCATGTCTTTCATGCCGCTTACATATCACAATATCCTTTGCTCGCACTGAAAGTGTTTGGCCATAGGCTGCGACATGAATTGACTGATCATGCCAACCGGGTAACTGAGGTCCAGCCGAGTGATCGTCAAATAGATGAGGCTTCCGACAATTTGTCGAAACATTGTCGGGTCGCATGCCTTGCCCAAATCTGGGCGAAGCTTCACGTTTCTATCCAGAGGGGTCGAGATGGGCTTATAGTTTGCCATCCCGAACTTGAAGAGCATATTCAGCGCGTAATGACGTTGGCTGATGAATATGCCTTTGGGGGTATGGATCACTTCGATCTCGGGGAAGTAGTGAAGGTCTCTGAGATCCTTCATTTTAAACAATGCCGCAAGCTGAGATTTCACGCGGCGGATTTCGTCAAAGTCGGCACCGGCTATGACTAAATCATCAACGTACAAGAGTAGGCTGACTGGTCCAGATTGTCCTTGCCGAACAAATAGAGAAGAGTCTGACTTTGACGGCGCAAACCCCATCCAAGCAGCTATTGCGTAATCTTCGCGTTCCAGGCTCGTGGGGCTTGCTTAAGTCCGTACAATGACTTCTTCAATCGACAAACTACCGAGGTGTTTTGTTCGGATAGAAATCCGGGGGGTTGTACCATGTACACTTGCTCCTCAAGATCACCTTGCAGGAACGCGTTCTTTACATCCATCTGATGTAAATGCCACCTCTTTGCCGCGGCTACAGCTAGTAGGACTCGCACGGTAGTCATCTTCGCGATAGGCGCGACGGTTTCATCATAGTCCACGCCGTGCTTCTACGCGTAGCCTTTTGCTACTAAACGGGCCTTGTAGCGGTTGATGGAGCCGTCCGTGTTGTGTTTCACTTTATACACCCACCGACAGCCGATCGACTTCACACCCTTCGATGCGTCAACTAGGTCCCATGTCTCGTTCTGCGTTAAGGCGCCCATCTCTTCCTCCATCGTGGCACGCTAATTTGCGTCCTAAACCGCTTTTGCGTAGCTCTCCGGCTCACGCATTTCCACCACTCGCGTCATTTACACGTAATGGTGTGCCATGTACTCATTATACCCGTATCTCCTTACGGGGTTCTTTTGGTGGGTAGATCGGCGTAATTTGTGATTACCCGATTTCGTGACCATTTCAGTCGATTTTGACCTCTTCCGTGGAGGTTCCTTCTCGACTGGCTCGAGGTCAGATTCGCTTCAAACTAACTCGGCACTACCGAAATCGTAATACGGCGTCTTCTTCTTCCCCTTCTCCTTTTGCGTAAACCATCTCCTTGGTTCTTTACGCAGGGACATCACGGCCGAGTGTCCACTACTCACCGTCTCATCATCTGGGTGGTCATCTCGGCCCAACACCTCATTCGGCCCGCTTAGTCGTAACGAGATCAGACTCTCTGTCAGACCTCCGATTTCTTCATCATGCGAAGGCATTTCAACCTCACTGATTTCTTCTTCAGACATCGGACTGGAGGTGAGGTCCGGAGGCAAGTACCATCACACGGACTCGTCAAACACAACGTCGCGGCTCACGCGCATTTGTTTGGTGCATGGGTTATAACACTTATAACCCTTCTGCTTGTCCAAATAGCCAACCAAGATACACTTCTCGGCTTTCGCGTCCAGCTTCCTCTGTTTCTCCTTCGGCACGTGCACATACGCAATGTTGCTGAAAATCCTCAAGTGTGCCAAGTTCAGCTTCTTTCCAAAATAAAGCTCATGTGGTGACATTCCTCCATTAGCAGAAGTCTGATTCTGTAGGTAGACAACCATCTTTACGGCTTCAGCCCAATAGAATTTTGGCATATGCTTCTCTTCAAGCATTGCCTTGACCGCTTCTTCAATTGTCTAATTCTTCCGCTCGACTACACCGTTCTACTCCGACGTATATCTACATGAGAATTCGCGTCGAATTCCCTCCTTCCGTAGATAACATGTGAACTGGTTTGAGAAGTACTCCTTCCCGCCATCAGACCGTAGTCATTTGCTTTTACGCCATGTTTCCCTTTCCGCGAGGCTCTTAACCTCCAAGAAACATGCGAAAACTTCGCTCTTCTTTGCGATTGTGCATGCCCACGTGTGTCGAGTGAAATCATCGATGAAGGTTACAAAATAACGGCTTCCACCGAGACTCATGTTTTGTGTCGGACCCCACACATCCAAATGGATCAAATCCAGCGGACTTCGACTACGATTACACTCATTGGGGAATGGAAGTCGGTGTTGTTTTCCGATCTGACAGGCTTCGTAGACTTGATCATTCCAGCCACAAAATTTCGGCAACCCGAAAACAATGTTCTTCGTCTGCATTTCACGAAGCCGTGGGAAATTCACATGGCCGAACCACTTGTGCCACAGGTCGATATCCGACTTGACCTTTTGTCCTTTTGTGTACAACGTGGTTTCGGCTTGATTAGTGTCGAGGATAAACATCCTCCCTTCACGGCGCCCTTGCGCGATTACTTTGCCTTCCTCTTCTATGAAGCAGCCGAGGTGCGTGAATCAAACTTGCATACCTTGGTTGACGATCTGACCGACCGACACCAAGTTCTTCGTTATTGTTGGGACGTGCAACACGTTCACTAGCTTCCCTTTCTGCCCGACGTGGCTGAGGGGAACTTCGCCGACATGTTCGATGGTATGTGGGGTGTCATCTCCTATTTCGACAACCCCTCGTGACTTCGGCTTCTCCAAGTACGAGAACCATTCCTCGTGGCTTGTCATATGATTTGACGCTCCGGAATCCACATACCACACCTCGCTCGATTTCGAGGTGTTCACGGCCATTGAATTGGCTTTATGCTTCATTATGAAGGCAGGGCCCGCTCCATTTCCGGCTCGTTCAGAGCCTTCTTCGTAGTGCGATCTCTGATGCCTCTCTGCGTCTCTTCGGCTCGATTCGGCTTTGTCCGAATCGGCTCTCTTTTTCCAACACTCGGTCTCCCTTTGGCCTTTCTTGCCACATTACCAGCATGCTGGCGCGGTCTTCTCTTGCCGTCTTCCGACACTGCCATGACTCCCCCTGCTGGCGTAGGGTTCGGAATTGCTTCCGACATCTTGACTATGCCGTACATTCTGCTCCTTTCGGCCGCCTCCATTGCGTGCCAATCCGCCTCGTCCACCATGACCACGGGACCTATCATCCTTCATGTAAAGCATCTTGCCATCGGCGTGCGCACTCATCGACGCACCCACGTGGTTTTCTTCTACGAACAACATTGACTGAAGCTTGAAAAATGAAGGCGTAATCTCCCTCGTGCAAACTGTCATTCGGAAGGGCCCGAACTTTGACGCCAAGCCACCAAGACAAACCTGCACCATTTCATCTTCCTCAACGTTCAATATGACGGAGGTGAGAGAGTCACAGATTTCTTCTATCTTGGTGGTGTAATCAGCCACAAACATATCTCTTTGTCGTACATTGTTGAGCTCCTGTCTGAGCTACAGCTTTCTGGCCGTTGTGCTGGCGGCGAAAATCCTTTTGAGATTCGCCCATGCGTCCTTCGGCATCCTGGCATCCCGAATATAGCTCAAAAGTTGATCGCTCACACAGGACGCGAAGGAGTACAACACTCTGCTTGTCGCTTTTTCCCAAGCCGGATAGTCCATGTGTGTCGAGTCGGGTGCCACATCGTTTGCTCCTTCGACATAACACCAGTAGCCATGGCCGAGCAGGTATTGGTGCATCTTGTAAGACCAAGATGTGTAGTTGCTTCTGTCAAGCTTTTCAGTCGGAAGTGAGCTTCCCATTCCTCTGTCCATATTGATGTCTTTTTCTTTTCCGAACACGAACAACTTCAACTTTGTTTCGTCAAAAACTTTTCTTGTCTGCTGCAAGGGTTCTCAACCCTCGCGCTCTGACACACGAACCACCACCGCCTTCCGGTCCACCATCCTCGCCGAATGGTCTTGAACCGTCGATGCCATCCGATCCGCCACACTCAACGATGTTCGCCGAGTCGTTGCCTCCACCCGATCCGCCACGTCCACCGTGGGTCCTTTAACCCCCGACTACATCCAACCCGCCGTATCCGATGCCCGTGCTTTCCTCCCCGTTCAGTCCTCCCGAACGCCGTCGCCGACCCGGTTGCTCTTCCTTTGTCCGCCTCGTATATCCTCCGAATGCGCTCCCGGTCGCATGCCGGATTTCGCCCTTTGCGTGCCGCACACCTCGGCGTGCCGACTCTCTCCGCTCCATTCTTGCTTTCCATAGGCTTTCCCCGTTGTTCGCCGTGCTCTCTCGCGGTAGACCGTGCCATCACCCCGTCCTGTTTCGTGGCTCTCGTTACCGCTTCATCCCGTCTCTCATCCTCTTGGCCCGCTTGGCCTCGCATGTCTTCCGGGACGCCGCGCTTCCGTAGCCCATTGCTCTCCGCGCACCTCCTCCGGTTCTCAAGACATAGCCTTCCATGCTCGCTGATCATCCTCGTGCTTGTCGTTCGGGCCTTACGTGGCCACATTGCACGTCTCGCACTCCGCTCCGCTCTACGTACCCTTTCGAAAAGGTACGTTGTCGCGTTGTTACGCGCGTGCGTGGAGAAAGGCAGGACCACGGGGGTCTTGGACTAGTGAGCGACGGAGCGTAGAAAGTCGCACTTCACCGTTCCGGGGCATCCCAGAAGCACGCTGGAAGCAACCGAAGGGAGAGAGAGAAAGAGAGGGAGCGCGCGCTTGACACCGACTCACGCGCACGCACGCACGCACGCACACACACACAGCTCACACACACAGCTCACGCCCTCATGTACAGGAAACGCAGGAAAGGGGAGGCACCCGACACCAACAAAGACGCCAATATACACAGACAGACGCAAACGTATATATATATATATAGAAGAAGAATACATTCCCGGCTTCGAGCCGGACTGAGGTAAGTTACAGTAGTCGTCTGCTGCCAAGCCGCCGTCGGGGAGCTCTCAGCTCGTCGCGCCGAGCGGGGTCTTGCACAGGAGGCCGAACCAAAGCAAACCCTAAGCAAAATACGAAGGGGGAGAAGAAGGAGAAGAAACTTAACTCTAAACCTAACGGTGTACCCTCTAATGCAAAATGGGCAACCCTTTCACAAAGGGCGTTCCCTTCCTTTTATAGAACAAGGAAAGGGATGCGTTACAATGTGGGACAAATCCCGACTTACATGGGATTGTCTGTCCCGACTTAACTACTCTTCGGCGCCATAAAGGCACCCTCGATATTCACATTAAATGTACATGGGTGCTTACACACGCAACACCCCACCGACGTAGCCAATGTTTCCCGGTTTCCACCTCTGGCCGAAATTATTCATGATAACGTTGCGTCCCCGACATCCGTGTCGGTGCTCTCGTCTTCGGTGTCCTCCGCAACCTCCGATGTTGCCGCTTCGCCCCGAGGTACATCTCTCCGGTCGCACTCTGGTTTCCGCCCTTTGCGTGCCGCTCCTTTCGTTATATCGTCTCCGCATGTCGAACACCTCGGTGTGTCGACTCTTCCCGCTCCGCGCTTGCCTTCCGTAGGCTCTTCCCATGCGTCGATGTTGTCCCTCGAATATGTGCTCATGGTTTGGCCCTTAGGCGGCCCCATTCCGCATTCCTTGCCTCTCCTTTGCCCGTCGTGCTCTCTCGACGTAGAGCATACCGTCATCCCGACCACCGTGTCGGTGTCCCTCGAGGCTCTCGTTATCGCCTCGCCTCGACTTGCGCCCTCTTGGCCCACTTGGCCTTGCATGCCCTCCGGGAAGCCGCGCTTCCTGTTCTCGGCGCGTAGCCCGTTGCTCTCCGCGCACCTTCTTCGGTTCTCAAGACACGACTCTCTGCTCATGCCGATCGTGCTCGGTCCATGTCGTCGGTCTTGGTGTTTCGCCGCGCCGTCCTTCGTCCCGCGCTTGCCTCTCGAAGTCTTGACCCGACCGTCATTGTCGGTCAATTGTTGTTGCCCATCCGCCGTATGCATGCTTGTGTCTTGGCCCTCCACCGGCCATATTGCATGCGTCTCATGTCGCGCTTCCGCCGTAGACCCGACCTCCGCGTCGGTCTCCAACTCCTCGCCACCACCCACCATTTCTTCGTTCTCCTTTCTATCCGCGACCGCCGATTCCTCACGGGTAGGTGTGGAGGGTTCCTCCCACTCTCGGTCCACCACCGAGTCCTCGCCTCTCAAAGGTTCAATCGGTCCACCGTTTCCGGTCACTCGTTGACGCTCTCTCGGATGCAAGCTCGTTCTTGGGCCCTTCACCGACCGTAATGCATGCTGCGTGTTACGCCCTTCATCCACCGTAGACCCGACCTCCGCGTCAGTCACTTCTTCCTTTGTCACCGTAGCCTGTTCCAACCCGGGCTCGCCATCTTGGACCCGCTCGTCCATCATCTCATACCGGATACCCGCTCCGATAACTTTGTCCGCTTCGGCCGCCGACTCCTCGCCGCCACCCGCCGTCTCTCCGGTCTCACGTTGATCCGCAACCGCCGAAGTCTCTAGAATGGGTGTGGAAGGTCCCTCTCGCTCTCGGTCTTCTAGCAAGCCGCGATCACCGTGCCCAATAGGCCTCCTCAATACGCTCACCGGCTCTCGTCGCGTGTTGTGACCCGTCCTCCCCAATCTCCAATCATGCCGACTTAGCCTTCGCCCGGATCGGTCTCAGACGATCGAGTTCCGGTTTGGTCGGCTCCCTTCCGTAATCGTAACCGGTCGGCCGGTACATGTTTGTCTGCGCAAATCCGGCCTTGCCGGTTCTTCTTCGGTTTGGGCCCGGTTGACCAGACCCCGCTTCACTCTTCTTCCGGTCCGCCTCCCGGTCGGGTCGGATTACCGACCGGCTCATCTTTCGGTCAGGTCGGTTCCCGACACGCTCCTCGATGACGCTCCGGACCTCTCCTTCAGTCTTTTCGCACGTGCCCACTCCGGGCCTCTCATCCTCACGGCCACCGCCCATCTCTCTGGTCTTATGTCCGCGCTCAGGCGCAACCGCCGAAGTCTCCGGCCCCGGTGTCGAGGGATCTCGCCTCCGTCCGCTACAAACCTCCTCTTCGTCATTTCGGTTGCCTGCCTTGCCGTCGCCACCGTCCGTCTCTCTAGGTCTCACACCGGTTCTCGGGCCGGTTGCCGGAGTCTCTAGGACCGGTGTGTGGAAGGTCGCGGCACCGCCGCTCGTCTCCTCTTCTTCCTCAATTTCACAAGCCTCGAGTATGCTCGCGAAATCCTCGTAGAACGTTTCGGGCAACCGCGTCCCAAAACTTTCGCCCACTCTCGAAGTGGCGTCCATTGCTCCGTAGATATCGGCCTCATCCATGGTCGTCCTCTTTCCACAAGTCGAGAGGGTCGCTCGCTCCGCACCCTCTCCCACATCGTCGTTGTGGTCGCCTGCCTTGCGCCGCCACCGTTCGTTACCCTAGGTCTCGCGCAAGCACTCGGGCCGAACGCCGGGGTCTCTTGAACCGGTGTGTGTAAGGTAGCAACGCCGCCGCTCGTCGATGCTATGCCCGTAGCCACCTCCATTCGGACATCGTCATTCGTGGCTACCCCGCCTCCGTATATGCAAGCATCAATTATGCTTGCCGCCTCCTCTTCCACGGTCTCCATACCGTTGTCTCAGTTGCCCGCCTTGCCGCCGCCACCGCCCGTCGTTCTAGGTTGGGAACTATTCGTTGACCGACCTTGTCCGCCCCCACCGATTCTTGATCCCGGACCGAAAGTTGGGAAAACCGGAGATCGAACTCCCGGAATGCTTTCATTGCGCTTCGAGGAGCCTTTGCCGACGACACCCATAGATCGAAGTCATGTCGATCGTACTTGTACGCCTCTTCCCGTCTTTCTCTCCTTCTTGCGTAATCCCTTGCCATTCTCGTAATTACTTCCGTGATGTCTCCGTCTTCCATCTCCTTCCTCCCTTGCCACCCCTTCACGTCGGGTTCACCAAAGATGTCGCGTTGCTACTCGCGTGCGTGGCGAAGGGCGGGACCACGGGGGTCTTGGACTAAGGAGTAGAGGAGAAGGAATCGGACACGGAATGGAAGCTTTCCTCAAGAAGAGGAAGAATGAACAAGAGACTAGATCAAACAAGACGAAGATGGAGACAAGATCAACAACAAGATGTATTAAATCGAAATGAACGATTACAAACGGTGGCCGCGTAGGCCGCACCAAACGACTACTCGAAAACCCTAACCGATGAAGATGAAGATGAAGATGAAGAAACCCTAACCCTAACCCTAACGCTCAACCTATGTGGTATACCTCGCACACTCAAAATAGGCAACCCCCACAATGGTGCCTTCCCTCTCCTTTTATAGCACAAGGAGGGAAGACCGTTTACAAAAACGAGACTAAAATATCCCCTTTCATTCAAAGGGAATATTTGCCTTGATTTGGGGAGGGAGAGATTGATGGCCCCTTTACTCCCACCTCCTCACAAATAACTAGGTACCTATGTACCGCTGTCGTGAAGAAAACCGTCCCTAAGCGGAATCAGCACACCGAGGCGTGGGAACCGGTTCTTCACACGCGCACGCTCCAAGTTGTACATAGAGTCGAATTAAGAGGATAATCGGCAGGAACGGGCCCTAACACGAGTGGAGACAAAGACCGCGCGAACAGTCTTTTCGGTCACGCGCGCGAACTGTACGAGTCGGCGGCGTAACTACGCGGATGCGTGAAGAACGGAGCGGATCCCTGTCCAAAAGGGACAAGGAATAAAGCTGACATGACGGCCTGCTCGTCGGCCTATATAAGGAGCAGGAAAGAGCTGTTGCAGGGATCTCGCGCGGAGAGGACGAAGTGCTGTCGGACCGTTTCTGGACGCTTCTCTCTCTGCTTTCCCTCCTTCTTGAGCTCCATAGCTTTCTGTGCAGGGTTCCGAGGAGGCTCGCGCTGTTTCGAGGAACGCCCGAGTGCTTCCGGCAGCACCTCCGACCTGCTTCCCCTTTGTGCGTCGAAGCGAACAGGCATCGGCATCTGTTCGCCGGCCTGTTCGGTTGTAACCAACCTGCGCCCCGTCGAGGGTTGTAGTCGTGCTAGCCATTTTGTTAATATACGTATTTAGTCATTCGCATCTGTCTGTGCCGGTGTCTGTCGCGTTCTCCGTATTGAGGGCCGTGTCCCTGCGTATCCCCGGTCCTGCGTAGCCGGTTCTCTCTCTTTCTCCTCCCTCGCTTGCTCTTTGGTTCGAGACCCCCGCGGTCCCGCCTCGTTTTCACACGCACTTGCGTAATATCTCGACATCTTTGGTGAACCCGACGTGAAAGAGGCGGCAGAAGAGCAGAAGATGAGGGGGTCGGATCTCGCAGAGGCCATGGCTTCAGCCGTGGATCGGATTGTAAACGCGCGCGAGATCACCGGTGCCCTCGACAGAGTTATTGAGGCGGTCGTCGGCACGATCGGCCGGTTCGATGGGAAGGATGCCACGAAGTATTTGGCGTCCTACGGTGCAGAGATGCTGATGCGGGACATTCCGGAAGAAAGGCGTCTTGCCGGATTTCCCCGAGTGGCGATGCCGAGCATCCATGCGGAGGTGCTCGAGGTGCGGACGGAGAGCCGTACCTGGGAGGAGTTCGAAGGTCGGCTCCTAGAGAAATACGGGCTGGACGACGCGCTCCGGCTTTCGAAGCGAAGGTTCATGGAATGGGTGGAGTCCCCGGGGAAGGGAAGAAACGCGTCGGCGCTCCTCCGGGAGTTCGAGGAAAACTTTGCGCGCCTTTCGGCGCTCGACCGAACCATCCTGGACACGAGCCGGGTCTTGCTGTTTGTCAAGTCGGTCGACGAACGGGATCGGGAGCACGTGGGCCTCTTGCTGGAAACCGAAGACGGGCTCACTACCGACTGGGCGGCTGTCAGGAAGGTCTGTGGCCGTTTCGACAAACGGCGAGAATGGGCGGATAACGGTGCAACCGGGTCGGGCTCGGTCGCAGCAAGGAAGCTCGAACCAGCGCCACAGGTGCGAAAGGAAGAGACCCGAGAGTGGTTGGATACCGGTTCGGCTTCGACCGGCGTAGTCAGAGGCTCAACCGGAGGAGCGGCGCTGGAGGAATTGACGAAGGCGATAAAGGACCTCCAAATCGCGCAGGCCCGAAGGGAAGGAGGCGAACCGGCTCGTGACCGACGGCCGGCGGCAGGAAACAGGTGCATGTGGTGCGATGAAGTCGGCCACATTCGGAAGGACTGCGGCGACTTCGCGGAGGCGCTGAGGAACAGGGTGGTGTACCTGTGGGAAGGACGGGTGCATGCCAGCGACACCCGAAGGGCCCTGAGCCGAAACGACGGAAAGGGTGGTATGAAAAGGTTGATGGAAGAGGCGGCGGCCCGACACGCGGAAACCGTCCACTACTCGGCGTCGGCCGGCATTCGAGTCGGGGGCGGCGAGGCCCGAAGGGAAAGCAAAGCCGGGTTCTGGCCGACGATGCTGGAAGGCCTTGCCGGTGCAAGGCTAAAAGGGGAGGAATCGGACCGTGCGGAGAAACGGGTACGGGAGATGACCGGGTGGAGCGACCCGGTCGAGGAAAGGACGGGCTTCGTGGAAGCCGCTTGCCAGAACTACGAGGCTCTGGTAGAAGAGAAGCGGGTGGGGAGACCCGGGACGACCGGGCCCTCACAACGATACGAGACCCGGTCCGGGCCACGACGGGACGAAGCCGGCGGGGCCGGTACGCAAGATAAACCCCAGAAGGGCGGGTACCGTCTAGGGACGGAGATAGAAAGGACCACAGACTTACGAAAGGTCCTGGAGGAACGGATCCTCGACAGCAAGGTGGAGCTGTCGTTACGAGAGGTGCTGGGAATCGCCAAGAAGGAGTTCCACGACTCCATCGTGGACTTGGTGAAACGGAAGAGGCTGTCGACGGAGACAGAACCGGAAAGACCGGTGGAAGTGCGGACGACGCACCTAGACGACATGGCGCTGGGAGTCGAGTGGGCGGAAAGCCACTATTCGAGACCACACTGGGCCCGAGCGACCACGGAAACCCCGGTGAAGATCGGCGATGTCCAGGAACCGGTGATAGCTTTGGTGGACCACGGATCGGAGATCAATTTGATGTCCATGGACTTCTATAAGAAGGGCAAATGGCCGATCAACACCAAGCACGGGTGGAAAATAAGGGCAGCAACGCGCGCCACCGAGGAACTGCACGGGGCCTGTCCGAATGTGCGAGTCAAGATCGGCGACGTCGAGATTGACCAGCACTTCTTCGTGCAGGAGACGTCTTCGCATCCGGTCATTCTGGGAGAGCCGTACATCACGGCGGCGCGAATGGAGACCAAAGTGCTGGACAATGGTTCGGCCTACGCAAGGGTCAAAAGCCAAGACGGGCGCCATTCGGTCCAGTTTCTGACGGTACGGCCGAACCACGAACGTAACCGCGATTCCCTCGGTTCCGAAAACCGAGAGGATTTTTAGAGAGGACTGCCAAGGCGTGGGGCCGCGACAGTCCGGATGCTCCGGGAAACCCCCACATCTGTACGATAAAACCGTGTACAATAGGTAGGAAATTTTGCTTCTCCGACAGCGGAGCATGTACGATGGTCGGCATCACCGGCCGAGAGAAAACAAAGACGGAGGGGAGACTTCGGGCGTGCGGAGTTCTCGGCCCTGACGAAGGAATCAACGGAGCCGTGGAGGCAGTCTCCTTCGACGACACCTTGGGGATGCTGGGGAAGGTAGTCGAAGAAGACCTTAACGAAGACCGGACGATACCGGTATGTTCCGAAGAAATGTACGAAGTCATCGCGGACTTCGGTCGAGGGCTCGAGTCGGAACGGACGGCCCGAGTGAGCACCAAGTACAAGACGGTGGACCGGAAGGTGAGGCCAGTTGCGGCGCCCTTACCGGAGGGCAGCGAATCCCGAATCAAAGGGGTTGCATCGGACCCCAGCTTACGAGATCCGGCCTGCATAGGACACACCTTCACCAACGAGACGCTCCGCGAGCTGAAGATCGGTGGGGGCGGGTTCCTACTGCCGATGGAGGAAGACCGGTTTCGGAGAATGCTCGGAAGGCACGGGAAAGCCTTCGCATTCTCACCGGAGGAAATCGGGTGCGTAGACCCGACGATCGTAGAGCCAATGGTGATATTCACGGTACCGCATGTACCGTGGAATCTCAAGCCAATTTCGGTTCCGAGAGCTCACATCCCGAAGTTGATGGAGCTGTTGAAGCAGAAAGTTGATATGGGCATTCTCGAGCCGTCGAGCGCCCCGTATTCAAACCGGTGGTTTACCGTACCAAAGAAAAACGGATCATTGCGCTTCATTCAGGACCTGCAACCGGTCAATAGGGTGACCATTCGGAACGCAGGGATCGGACCGACCATAGACGAGTTCGCGGAGGCCTTCGCCGGAAGGTCGATTTACTCGGTTGGTGATCTATACTCAGGGTACGACCAGTTCCAGCTAGCCGTGGAGAGCAGAGACATCACGACGATGCGAACTCCCCTCGGCCTCGTGCGGATGTGTACGCTGCCGCAAGGAGGGACCAACTCGGTGGCCCACATGGTGAATGCAATGAACAAGGTGCTGAGGGACTGCATCCCGGACATCACCATGCCGTTTCTAGACGACATCCCGATCAAGGGATGCCCGGTGGAAGAGAGGGACGAGACGATCGGGCCGGACGGATGCCGGCGATTCGTGGTAATGCACATCGACGACTGCGAGAAGGTGCTGCAAAGGCTAGAGGATGCGAGGCTCACCTTCTCGGGGGAGAAGTTTGCCTTCGGGCAGTCGGAAATCATGGTGGTCGGACATTTGTGCGGGCCATATGGCCGGAAACCGTCTCCGGCAAAGGTAGAGGCCATCTCCGCGATGAAGCCTGACTGCAGCTCGGTCACGGAAGTACGAAGATTCTTGGGAGCATGCGCCTTCTACCACATATGGATCCCGCATTACGCGCACGTCGCGGAGCCGCTGTACGGATTATTGAAGAAAGGGCGAAGATTCGAATGGCTAGACAAGCACGCTGAGTCGGTCCGGAAGCTGAAGGAGGCTCTTTCGGCAGCACCGGCCCTCCGAAAGGCTGTCTACGGGAAGGGCACCCCTGTGTACATAACGGTTGACACGAGTCCGACCGGAATCGGGTGGGTCGTCAACCAAGAAGACGGGGACGGCAATCGGTTTCCAATCCGATTCGGCGCGAAGGTCCTCAGTGAGCGGCAACGGGGATATGCCCAGGTTAAACGCGAACTCTGGGGTATCGTTTCGGCGGTGAAGGCCGACAAGGACTATCTGATCGGGACGGAGGTAATCATAGAGACGGATTGCATGCCGATTCTCGGCATGGTTTCCGGATGCGCGACGCCGGACCTGGCAATGCTCAGGTGGATAGCGTACATCAAGTCCCTAGACCCGGTAATACGACACATTTCCGGGAAAGACAACGCCATGGCCGACATGCTTTCAAGGGCGAGATTCGAGGACGAGGGCGGCATGGTCTCGGAGGACGAAGAGGTCGGCGTGGACTTCTTCGAGACTGCGTATGTAACAACCGGCGGGACAAGCACTCCGGCGCTTAACGACTTCGACGCGAGCAAGTACGACGGGGAGTGGCTGTAGATCGGTGGGTTTTTGAAGACAATGACGCCCGATGCGTCATGGACGAAGGACGAGGCCAACCGGATCCGGAGGAAAGCGTACCGGTTCTTTCTCCGGGATGGCTACCTATGGAAGCACCCGAAGAAGAGGGACGGCGCTCCGCTCCGGGTGGTGGCGATGAAGGAAGAACAGGAGGAGCTGCTGACGGCCTACCACGACAGCCCTTGGGCTGGACACCGTGGAACATGGGCTACGTTTGAGAAACTAAAGGGGAAGTATTGGTGGCCGGGGCAGTACCAGGACGTGCATCGGTTCGTGACAACTTGCGAGAGCTGTCAGATGCACTCCATAGTCCGACATCGGGACGAGCTTCACCCCACGTACCCTCCGACCATCCACTTCAAATGGATGGTAGATCTGGTAACGATGCCAATGGGAGTAGGACAGATGCGGTACCTGGTCCTAGCGCGGGAGGATCTGACGAACCAGGTGGAAGGTCGGGCCCTTCCGAACAAAACGACCGCGGCCGTATGCCGGTTCCTAATCGAAGACGTGATATGCCGGTACGGGTGCGTCGGGAAGATCGTGGCTGACCGAGGGGAGTTGGACGCCGAAGAAGCCGCGGAGCTGTTCGACCGGCTGGGAGTCAAGCTCTCGCTCACCACTGCGTACAATCCGGAGGCGAATGGGAAGGTGGAGCGCGGACACGGGCCGATCGTCAAGGCGTTGGTTCGGGCATGCGGAGGCCAAGTCGGTAACTGGCCGCGGCTGCTACCTTATGCCTTGTGGGCAGACCGGACCACGCACAGTTCGGTAACCGGGTACATGCCGACGGAGCTCATGTTCGGCCAGAAGCCGATCATGCCGATGGAACGGACGATCTCCTCGTGGGCAACGGTCGACTGGAGGGACGAGATGAACCGGGAGGAGTTGTTGGCCGCGCGTATACGACAGCTCGAGCGGAGACCGGAGGACGTGGAACTGGCTGCGGAGAGGCTCCGGGTGGCGAGGGCAAAGAACAAAGCCAGGTTCGACCGAACGCACCGGCTCCGACCGAAGAAGATCGAAGAAGGTGATTGGGTGCTCGTCTACGACAGCAGCCTCGACAACCAGCACCGAGCTACACGGAAGTTCGCACGAAGGTGGTTTGGGCCTTACGCGGTACGGAGCGCCAACGGCAACGGGACATATCACCTGGCGGAACTCGACGGCACGAGAATAGCGATACCGGTTGCAGGGAAACGGATCAAAGCGTTCAAGAAGCGACACGACGACGAGCCCGACCCGGCTCTCCTGGTCGGCAGGGACGAACGATCCGAAAACGAGGAGGAACCGACGGGCGAGGAATGAAGACGGGCCGGTTTTCTCCGTCCCAACTCTCCTGGCGCATACCGGAGGATGCGCGGTTAGGTGGGGGCGGATGTCGTGAAGAAAACCGTCCCTAAGCGGAATCAGCACACCGAGGCGTGGGAACCGGTTCTTCACACGCGCACGCTCCAAGTTGTACATAGAGTCGAATTAAGAGGATAATCGGCAGGAACGGGCCCTAACACGAGTGGAGACAAAGACCGCGCGAACAGTCTTTTCGGTCACGCGCGCGAACTGTACGAGTCGGCGGCGTAACTACGCGGATGCGTGAAGAACGGAGCGGATCCCTGTCCAAAAGGGACAAGGAATAAAGCTGACATGACGGCCTGCTCGTCGGCCTATATAAGGAGCAGGAAAGAGCTGTTGCAGGGATCTCGCGCGGAGAGGACGAAGTGCTGTCGGACCGTTTCTGGACGCTTCTCTCTCTGCTTTCCCTCCTTCTTGAGCTCCATAGCTTTCTGTGCAGGGTTCCGAGGAGGCTCGCGCTGTTTCGAGGAACGCCCGAGTGCTTCCGGCAGCACCTCCGACCTGCTTCCCCTTTGTGCGTCGAAGCGAACAGGCATCGGCATCTGTTCGCCGGCCTGTTCGGTTGTAACCAACCTGCGCCCCGTCGAGGGTTGTAGTCGTGCTAGCCATTTTGTTAATATACGTATTTAGTCATTCGCATCTGTCTGTGCCGGTGTCTGTCGCGTTCTCCGTATTGAGGGCCGTGTCCCTGCGTATCCCCGGTCCTGCGTAGCCGGTTCTCTCTCTTTCTCCTCCCTCGCTTGCTCTTTGGTTCGAGACCCCCGCGGTCCCGCCTCGTTTTCACACGCACTTGTGTAATATCTCGACACCGCATAGTACCTCTCTCTCTCTCTCGCGTGGATGTGCGCATAAGACCACATCGCCTTTATACCTTAGGGATCTTATGGGGCATTTCTAGCACCATACCCTTTTCCCCTATTATTACTACAAATACATTATGTACGTGTGCAACGTTGCACATCGCTCTTTGGCTCTCGTTGCTCGAGTTTCCGCTCGAGGACGAAAATCTTCACGACAGCGCGTGCGTGGAGAATGAGGCGGGACCACCAAGGTGTTGGACCGAGAAATAGCTGAGAAGGAGGAGAACAGAAAGGCGACGGACGCACTTGCACACGCGTAGACACGGGAGCACACAGGAATCACAGTCCAACAACACAACAAAACGAGACGACTAGAAGACCGAGTATATGAACACGTATGAATATAAATATATATATATATCAAGACGGTTACAACTAACATGCCGACAAGGCGAACACCGACGCATGTTCACTTGCACACAGAAGAGCGAGATGGAGATTCTGCCGGAAGCACACGGGCGTTCCACGGAGCAGAGTCAGCCTCCCAAAGACCTACACAAAATGGCTATGGAGAGTGGCAGAGGAGAAGGGCTCAGTCCCAGTCCGGCAGCACTTCGTCCTCTCTAACACGTTATCTTTCCTCCCCCCTTTACTTCATTCATCTCCCTCTCCTTTATAGCCCAAGGAGGGAGGCCATTATCATCCGTTACATCATATTAATTCTTTGTCCTTTCGGACAGAGATACAACTCGATTCTCTCCCTATTAAATTCGCGCTACCTAGGATTTCACCTCACCCGACTTGTACCTACCTACTTACTATACAACAAAAAGTGTGCTTGCGTGTAAGGGCCGGTTTACACATGCTAAACTCAGTTTCCACCTAGGGACGGTTTTCTTCACAACATCGGTCAGGATACAGAGTGAAGACACTCCGATCTGATAGCAAAGGAGAATACACCTCCCAAGCCTTCAAACAATACCTGTCCAACAAATGGATCCACATCAAAAGACCATTCCATACACACCCAATGCAAAATGGAGTGGCAGAACGGATCAACCAAACGATCCAGGAGAGGGTGACGACAATACTCTAGCAAGCCGAACTAAACCTGGAGTTCTGGGTTGAAGCATTGCAGACGACAGTCTACCTAATAAATCTATCGCCGTCGAATGAAGTCAAGCTCGAAATGCCACAGGCACTATGGTCAGGCAAACAACCAACCTATGACAGGCTCCGTATATTCGGATGTGAAGCCTATGCCTTCATCCCCAGGGAGAAAAGGACCAAGTTGGCACCCCATGCAACGAAATGCATATTTCTCGGTTATGAAACCGATGGGGAATTCAGCTATAGGCTATGGGACCCAGAGAACCGGAAATTGATCCAGAGTAGTGATGTAGTCTTCAATGAAGACTCTATTCTCTCTTAGAGGAACCAACAGGAAATAGTTGGTAAAAAGGTCTCCTTCGATATCGACAACAATATCGTAGAAAGATTGACCCACCGGGCCGAATCAGAGATTTGACAAACAGTCGAACACAATCCAAACGACAACACATATGTCGACTCCAAATCGGCAAGAGGACCACTAGCCGAAAATGATTCGACTAAAAGATTGACAAGATCAATATTTGTCAACCAAAGTAGAGTCGAAAATGACAAATTCGATTCGACTGAAACACCCACAAAGACTAAGGGGAAAAACCAACACAAATTGGCTAAGTCTCCCATCTCCAAGTCATTCAATCCCGAAATCGGGGAGGACGAGGTGACATCGTTGAAATCCTATCACTAGGGCAAGTCATCCAACAGGACTCCTGAAGATGGTTCATGTAATACCGATTGAGCCGACTGAAGAGTTTTAATCAACAATATCGGCACCCAAGAGATCTGAACGAGTCAGAAGGCCTACAAAGTTTTCTCAACCGGCCTCGACTACGTCAACTACACGGATGCAGGCGAACCAAGCACATACGAAGAACCTATAGCTGCACTGGATGTCGATACATGGTTGCACGTCGTGAGACCTAAGATGGACTCGATCCATCAAAACAATACATGGGAACTGGTCGAACTACCAGCCGGAAGAAAGTCGTTGCCCTGCAAATAGGTTGTCAAATACAAATATGTATCCGACTTAGGAAAGCCGAAATACAAAGCTCCGCTCCTACTTGGGGTGGACTACGACGAGATATTCTCAACAGTAGTCAAGATGACCAACCTTAGGCTCTTACTTGGGGTCGTGGCAATAGAAGACCTAGAGCTTGAGCAACTAGACGTCAAGACAACTTTCCTACACAAAGACTTGGTAGAGGACATTTGCATGTCCCAACCGGCAGGCTTCTCGGTGACGGGGGAGGAAAGTAACCTCGTATGTCGATTGAAGAAAAACCTATATGGCTTAAAACAAGCGTCGAAGATGTGGTACCAGAAGTTCGACTCCAACATCTGACAACTCGGCAACAACCAGTCCGACTCCGAGCCATGTATGTATAATCGACAATTGGTCGACAAGTCTCGGATCTATCTGATCCTATATGTCGACGACATGTTGATTGCAGTGAGCAATCAAGCCGAAAGTGGAAAGCTAAAGCGGAGTCTTCACAACAAATTTACAATTATGAAGGAACTCAGACAAGCTCGACACATATTGGGCATGAGGATCAAGCAAAATGGAACTTAGACAAAGACTCTCCGACTCTCCCAATCTGACTACATTCACAAAGTGTTGAAGCGTTTCAACATGCAAAACGCAAAGCTAGCACCAACACCGCTTCTGACGTCGATCCAACGATCAGACTGAGACTGTACTTCAACGGAAAAGGAGAGAGAGCTAAATGGAAAGATACCCTACGTATCGCCCGTAGGAAGTATCATGTACACGATGGTGGCGACCCAATCCAATCTTGCCTATGCCGTAGGAGTGGTTAGCCGGTACATGTCAAACCCAAGACAGAAGCATTGGGATGTTGTCAAGCACATCTTCAGGTACCTAAGAGGGACCGAAGATGCACAACTGACTTTTAGAACAACAAACTCGACCGAAGTCGAAGGCTACATCGACTCCGACTATGCCGAAAATTCAGATAATCAGAAGTCGACATCAACCTACATCTTCACCTATGGTGGTGGCGCCATATCATGGAGGTCAAAACTGTAAGAGTGCACAGCCCTATCTACCATAAAGGCCGAGTACATAGCAACATCAGAAGCAGCTAAGGAAGGAATCTGGTTGCATCGATTGTCAGTCGATTTCTCAGCAGCAAGGCAAATCAACCACCCAACGTTGACGGTCTATTACGACTCACAGAGCGCAATACACATAATTCTGAACCCAGTCTTCCACGCACATATGAAACACATTGAGGTGCGGTATCATCATATCCGGGAGCTTGTAACCAAGAAGAAGCTTGAAGTCCGGAAGATTGACACCGAGGTGAACATCGTCGATTGCCTGACAAAGTCACTCCTAGAATAACGCTTCCGAGCACTAAGGACAAGGATGGGACTACGACAAGCGATCGAACCGAAAAGCGTCGAGCAACGAGCAGAAGGTAAGTCGAAGATCTATCCGATTCAGACAAACCAGCCCTGATGACTAGCGAGATCATGTTAGACACCGACTTTACCTCTGTCGACTTGGTTATATGTCGACTAACTTGTAATTATAACTTTAGATTAAAATCGTAATCTAGGTTTAGGGGGGAGATGACCCCTTATCATTATATGTATGTAGAAAGAGTAGTCCTTTTACCGGGGAGTTTGTTGGCATAAAAGGCCGACTCCTTCCACTTTGTATCCTAGTGTGAACAAGTCTTGAAGTTAGGGCTTGAGTATATAAGTTCAACCCTAACATTGTAATGATATCCTTCTTGAGTCTTGTAGAGAGAGAGTTACAGAATAATGAGAAAAAATCCATTGAAGCTCCATCTGTGTGTCAATCCACTATTTTCTTCTTTGTTGCATATCTATGCCGTCTGTTGTACACATCTACTCGCAGGTCCTCATATTCCCGCGCATCCATCCGAACACCCGTTCATCAGTTAGGGCACCTTCAAGGAAGTGGTTGATGGACCCAACCACATCTTCTTCCCCTCTTCTAAACTCGCAATCATGATCTTAAACTCTAGAAATAATTTCACTTTTCACCAAATACTAACTTATATCTTAAAAGATTTTACATCCACTTGAGGCACAAAAGATCCATTAAAAATCACATTCATTGTGTAAGACTTGAACCCACAACTTTTAGCTTACAAACATTTGTTGTTCATTTATTTAAGTTTAACAAGTTTAGTAAGTTTATTTAACAAGTTCTAGGCCTCAAACTTGAGTATGGCTAGAGAAATTTAACAAACATTCTTTAAATTGGTGTACACAACACCTGTAGTGAAGGTGGTCCAATTGATTATTTACAATCATATACCTACATAAGTGCATTTATTTTTTTGAAAACGTGATTATGTAGAAATTTGTTAAGTTCAAATTTCATTCACATTGTCACAATTTTCTTTCACAAACTCATCGAGAGGTTATTTTTCAATCACATAAAGTTTCATTCAATAACACATGTAGTATTTTTGCCTTTAAAGAAGCTTGGAAAATTTTGTGATGACCAAGAAAGGCATAATTGAATAATGAATATGAATACATATGTCTAAATGTAAAAACACAAGTGTGCAGTGAATGTTGTCGTGGATTTCTTAAATGTTTTGAGTGCATACAAAAAGATGGGATGAATCTTTGGCATAATTGTTTGCCAACTTCAAATTGTTGTGTTGGTCAGGTGAGAAACTACAAAGTGTTCACATACATGGTAACAAACTAAAAGTCAAAAAGTTGGAAATCAAAGAATATCATTCACCCTCTTGAGTTCAAACCCAGTGGTTGTGCCTCCTTCCATTCCTTTCAATTGATATTCTATAGTTTTTGAGCCCTCTTGGGCAAACAGATAGTTATGTCCCAAATTTTCTTTTTCCAATGGTCTAATGTCTCATCAAACCTAAGCTTCAAATAGGACAACAAACCAATTAAAATGTAATATATGTAAAGAGATAAATTGATATAACATCTAGGAGCACATCCCTAATTAGAATGCCATTGGGATTCTTTGTGCTTGCCAATATATAACCTTCCATCTCTTTTCAAAATTAGTTTTCCAGCTTGATCTCCTTATCCCAACTACTTTACATCAGCATTCATTTGAAAGACATTCCAAAGTAAATTTATAATTTCAATTTCAACTGGACTGGGCCTTCACTTAAAGACATGTCTAAGCAAAATGCATAATAGTTCATCATCATTACTTAATGCCAAACTGAATAGCTACAATTTTGTGAGTCACACTATATATTTTGTCATCTTAAAGCATATATGAATATCAAGATCAAGATTTCCAATTTGTGTAACATATGATGTGTGTTTGTGTCTATAACCACATGTTAAGCACAGAAAAAATGAAGGATGAAAAGCAAAAAATGCTACATCTTTGTTGATGCAAGTTGTTAATGTGGTCGTGGAATTTTCGGGAATAGAATACTCCCAAGCTAATTGGATGGTGTCAAGTGTCCAGAAGTTAAAAGAATAACACAATTTAATTACATGAATAAGTTTTCGTCTCATGGTACCAAAACTGAGATCTATCGAAGGCCTCTAGATCTATAGAATATCAATGGAAAGCAATGGAAACAGCTTGGCACAATTAATGAAATCTAGCACAAAAACCTCATGTGGTCAAATGATTCCGTTAACCCTTGCTTGCTCTCGATCCTTCATGTCGGTAACCCTCCAATTTGGCTTCCAAGAGCTTTGTGTGCATACTATCCCTGGGTGTATTTGAGATCTCATTCAAGCCTTTCGCCATACTCTCTACTGGGCTTCCGGGTTGTAGGGATGACCAAAAATCTTTCCAATTATGAGTTGGACTAGATTTACCATAAAGTCTTTGATGATGCATTTGTCCAGGAGCCAATGTAGTGGGCAAACCTCTTGAGCTTTCCACCATTTGCCTTAGCCAGACAGCATTCATATCAGATGATTCTAACTGGCCACTCTCTTCATCTTGCTCACCATTTCCCCCTTCTTTTGGACTTAATGACGTGAACCTTTGGGACTCCCTCCTTACTTCACCTATGTCAGCATTGACCCTCCAATTGAACCCCTCCATGCCATCATGAAAACCTCTCCGCCGTTGGCCTTCCTGCTGTTTCCTATTTCTGGTTTGATCTAGTCCTCTCAGTTTATAGTTTGGCCAGTGTTCCAATTTCTCCTTGTTTGAGGCTTTACAATTTGTGGACAATTTCTTCCAGTTTCCTCCAACTTTACAATAAGACAATGTGTCATTAGTTTGTTGGTTATCCCCATTATCGCTTGTCTGAATAGAACATCGGTCAGCTTCCTCACCAGAGGAATCATCAGCATTAGGATCCTCGAGTTCATGAAGCTTGGGAGTTTGAACACAACTATGTAGCGAAGCAACAGAATTCTCACCTGTAAAGTCATCCCTCCGTTGGTTGCTGTACACTGCTTGTGTAGTATCCACATTAACATGATTTACATCATCTTTTACGCTAACTGCCCATTTGGCCTTGAGAAAGGTGTCGAGTTCCACCCTTAACTTATCGAGCACCTCATTCTTTCGCTCAATCTCCAACTTGGCTTCCATTAGCTTCATTTGCACCCTTTCCTCCCTCCACACCTCAGCCATCTGAAGCATTTTCCTCTCTTCTTCTACTTCTTCCCTAACCTCGGCTGATTCTCTTCTCAGTTCCTCTTCTCTCACTTTACCCTCCCTGACTTCCCGTGCCAGTTCATCACACACATCTTCCACCAATTCTCGTGCTTTCCTCTCCCTCTCAAGATCATAGAGAGCCTTTCCAAGTGCTTTCTTGACATTATACAAGTCTCTCTCCGTACGTTTATGAAGGTGTTCAAGTCTGTTTTTTGCTTTCCTTTCGTAATGAAGTTCCTCCTTGACAGATAGAAGGGCAAGATGGATACTTTCTTCTTGTTGGTCCATCCACATGGACCGTTCCTCCATTAATTTCCGCGCAAGGTTCTCCATCTCTATCTGATGGTTTTTCTCGCTCTGCAATAGCTTTTGCAACTGTTTTCGACACTGATCCAATTCGCTGCGAAGACCAGACATTGACAATAAATTAGATTTATGTTGCTCCTCAAGACTCCAGATATGATGGAGCATCATGAGTAGTTCATTGGAAGATTCAGGTTCATTTGCTGAAGGAGCATTCCTTCTGGAAGCTTCTATCTGCAATTATTTAGCTATGGCAATCAATATATAGTCACTGATCTACTTCAAACCTCATGCATGCATGATGGCAACAGAATAATTTATTTGTTTTCAATATTGCATCATTTCCATTGATATCATCCCAACAAGGATACATATGAGGTTTTCCTTTCCATTTTCATCTTTTTAATATGGGTGTGTATGAGACCTTTTCTTTCCATTCATCCATGGGCTAGATCAGGCTTTTCCATTTGGTTCTTCTGTTCATTCATCTACGATGACAACTCAACTAGATGAGACTTTTACATTCAGGTATTTTTTTGCGTTCATCTAGTCTCAACTCAGGTAGATGAGACCTATCAACTTATCTATTGGTCTCAAGCCAGCTAAATGAGGCTTTTTCATTCGGTCATACGTTTCCATTCATCAATAGACTTCTCAAACTCAACTAGATTAGGGATCTCTTTTTATTTTTCTAAGACCTAATCTCAACTAGATGAGGCTTTTCTTCTCAGGACTGTATGTCATTTCATGATTTATCTATGGTCTCCAATCAACTAAGATGAGGTATTTTCTTTGACAGTCATCCTATGTCTCAACTGAAATAGGTTAGGTTTTTCCATTCACGGTCTCAACTCAGCTATATGAGGCATTTCAATCCAGCCCTTGCTTTTCCGTTCATCAATAACCTCTAAATGAGGCTTTTTCATTCATCAGTAATCTCTAGATGAAGCTTTTGCATTCATATATGATCTCTGGGAGAAGCTTTTTCATTCGTCCATAGTCTGTAGGTGAACCTTTTCTGTTCATCGATGGTCTCTAGATGGGCTTTTACATTCTTCCCTGGTTTTCAGATGACTGCCCTTACTCCACTAATTCAATGAAGCTTTCACATTAATCCATGTTCCAAAAATCAGGCATTTTCATATATTCATATTCCATAATCCCTTAACATTATCTAATCAATAAGCTTTTGACCAAGCGAAAATAAGCAACAAACCTTGGAATTAATCCTATGCTGCAATGCTTGATTTTGATGTTGATCAGACGGATGGATCTGTGGATGATAAAAAGGTTCTCTTTTCCTCGTTAGTTTAAGTTTGTTTTCTTCTCTGAAGAAAGGAGCAGGTTGAGCCTGCCAAAGAGCAGAAGCAAGTCTGCGAGCAGAGACATGAGCCATGTCTGGGAGCTCAGAATCATGATGAAGGACATCATCATAAGGAATTTGTGGTGACTCGTTCCTCTTCTTGTTCTTATTCTTCTTTTGATTCATCATCGATGTCACATCCTCATCCCTGTCAAGTAATAAACCTTCTGAAGATCTGCCATATCTGAAGAGCTTCCAAGAAGGCATAGGAGTAGATATAGTACCTCTAAAATTCACCTTTCCAATTAACAAAGAAGAAGAATCTTTCTTTAGCCGTAAAGTTCTAACACTGCTACTTATAGAAGACGTCGTCTTCATTGTCTTCTTCTTTAACCTTCTTCTTCGTCTTCGTCTTCTTCTTCTCGGTCTTTCCATTAATTCTTCATTCCTCCTGTTTCTTGCAGAGATTTCTAGTGGAGAAACCATCTCGGATGCAGCTCTTTCATTTTCTGCAATCAGCAAATGTTTCTGTTCAGACAATGGGGAAGAGACGCCATCTCCTTCATCTAGATCGACCTCATTTCCATCTTCGTGTTGGAGCTGTTTGAAGCGATGAGAAGGCATGATCATGAGACGGACTTGATGATCAGAGAGATATCAGAAGGGATCTATCTACGGGTGATGATGAGGACGAGGACCATGACAAGGCTAACGATGAGGATGAATGGGACGATGAGGAGACCTTGAGAATGAGACTTCCTCTTGACGAAGCAGTCTCCATCGATATGCAGAGAATCTTAGTAGGTAGCCATGGAAAGCTTCATGCGTGCGTGTGTGCGTATGTTGTGCATGCATGCATGTATGTATGTATTTTAGGTATGTATGTATGTATGTATTTAGTGTATGTATGTATGTATGTATGTATGTATGTATGTATTTTAGGTATGTATTTAGTGCATGTATGTATGTATGTATGTATGTATGTATGTATGTATGTATGTATGTATTTAGTGCATATATGTATGTATTTTAGGTGTGTATTTAGTGCGTGTATGTATGTATGTATGTATGTATGTATGTATGTATGTATGTATGTATGTTTGTATGTATGTATGTATCATGTATGTATATATGTATGTATGTATGTGAGAGAAACTGTGTGTGTGAATGCTATGTACCTGAGAAATGGAGAAATAGGAGACCTAATTGAGGAGGAGGTGTATCAATGCATGCATACATACATGTGCATGTGAAGAATCCTCGCCGAACAATCACTATACACAAGGGGGTCGGGGTGCATGTTCCATTTGCGAAACACTTTCGCAGGGAATGGAAGATAAGATCGCCACCATGCATATGACACTCGATAAATGCCATTTACGTGTGCGAGCTTCTCCGACAATCGTGTTTTGTCTTCGATCAACTCGTCATAAACATCGTTTGTGTGCACACCATGAGAGTATCTACTTTTTGCTATCCAATAGCCAATCTTGCGAAGATTGTTGCCACTTTTGGAAAATGGTTTGTAGGCATAAGAAAAGCTACAAATGATCGTCGAATATCATCTTAGCTTAGAGGTACTCCCTTACTCTCACTCTCCCTCGTCTTAATAAGCACTAGGGTAAAACGTTACACTACTAGCCATTGTGGAATGTAAAGGGTTGGTTTTATGACCTTCTCGTCTTGATGGAAACATTACCAACTAAGCTACATGTTGGAATGCAAGGGTTGATGTGGCCTTCTAGTCTTCATTGGAAATCTTACCAACTGAGCTACATGCTCTGTCTGTCTATCTGTCTCTATCTGAAAACACACAATTATATTAATAAAAGCGTATGAAAAACACTACTTACAATGGGTGTCACAATGGAGTATGGTCACCCACTAACTACACTACATGGGTAGTGGAACATGTTGAATTGCCAATAGGCAAGATGAACACTCCATTGAGGAAATAATTTCCACTTGCTCCAATGATGAAAATTGTCACATTAGTACTCTCTCTCTCTCTCTCCACACGATACTAAGTAGCAACATTTGTGTCTACCTTTACGACACCAAAGTCCTTCACTTATGATAGAGCTCCCTTTGCAATAAGCTTGCATCAAGCTTTGTGAGCCACGGAAGAGAAACCCCGAGCATATCAACTTGAGGAACCAAACCTTTATGAGACAGATGTTAGAACTTTGGAGGTTTTTTGTGAAAAAAATAGAAGGGTTACATGAGGCATCCACAAATTGACATTCTTATTCTTCGCGGAGCAATGACTTAGGAAATGTCTCCCTCACGCTATGTTTTATTTCTCTACACTCTTTTTCTCTTTACAGCACGTGGTTTCCCATCCATTAAGGTTATGTAAACTAGTCTATGTGGATGTCAAATTGTCAACCATGTAATCGAGTGATGGATGAGGAGTATCATCATATACAAAAAGAACGACAAGTTGTAATCACTTTTTCTAAAAGAGGCATGAATAACAAGATGCTTAAAAGGTTCATGCAAATGTACCAATATATATAATGGGTTGTTGCATTCCACACGCAGAATCATCATGGTATTATGTTTTTCACTCAAACAAGGTTGAAACTTGATTCCTTTAGACTTCAATATCTTACATTGTTTTTTCCCTAGGAAAATATACTACGTTGTAGAGTAAAATCACTTCAGTTTGTCAAATATCCACCTATAAAATATTCTTTGTCCCATATAGCATGAAATTCCAATATTTGTAACTCTGCCCTTTGGGTGTTACCTTTTATGTTATATAGAGAACCTATGAGATTATGCACAATCTCTATTCGAATTCCAATAATGATCTATGCAAGTCTTTTAGTCACATTTTGGAATACCTTTAAATATATCGGCGTCCAAATATATCAAAAGGTAATGTTATTTATTAATTGCCATATTTCAGGTTTACCAAACTCTATTTGTGGATCTAGAAGTATAATTGTTATTTGCCTTAGTCCACGTCTCATAGAAGGAGCATCCATATGCAACATCCTCATGTTTGTATAATATCGCTTAACCTTCTACAATTGTCCATAATACCGACCCCATGTATATATTGCTTGAGTATATCGTCCATCAATAGCTTTATGTCAACGTGGTTCATCATATCTCATATGGCATTATAGGAGTTGCAAGTGGGAAAATAGGTGAAAGAAAAGAATGATAATTGTTATCATTATGGAGCAGGAGGACATGACCACATTCGACCGGATGACGGCACAATAGGAAGTGGTGTGGACTAACCATTATGACCCATTACGTTATACGTTCAATAGATATATGGTGTCTCATGTCATTCTTTCTCGTCTTAGTGAGTTTTGTTATTTAAAAGAATAATGTGTGGTTTTCATAGGTCATCATGGCTAGATCCATTGTAATGTTTTTAGCCTAATCATTTCGTCATGTGTGCAGTATTTCTACTAATGAAGCATAAATTTTCCGAAAAAGAAAAGTTTTAAGATTCTTTTCCATATTTCCACCGCAAAATTACAACTTTACAAACAATGCTTAACAGTGTCCACTAGATACATACAAAAAGGACAATTTGTGTAGATTCACCCCTTTAGTTTTGAGCACCAAGGTGCTTTGATTTGACGTTGAGGACATAAATGGGTTGTGTTGGTCACCCCATCTAATTTTGTCCATGTGCATCATATACACTTTCCAATCATATGTCCCCTATGGTCATTGAATATCGATTTCCATATGAATGGTTGTCTATTGTTTTGCCATTTTGTAAAAATATAAATGTTGTCTGCCACAAAACGCCATTGAATATTGGGCTTCCAAGTTCCAATCTCCACCAGTTTTTTGGCAAAACCTTTGCAATATGTACATCAACATTTGTTTCCATGGTTCTAGTCCCGTGTAACAGTCCCCTAATCACCAATCTCACAACACAAAGCTTTTGGTTGTTGTCAAGGATCAATATTTCCTAATTGTCCTTGACGCAACAACTTAGCAATTGTGGCCCATGAAAGCCCTTGGACAACTTCATTCATTGCCTTCATTGCCAACCCACAAATAGCTCATGATCAATCTTTGCACTTCTCCCATGTCTTACATTGGTAAATTTGAAAATGATGGGAAAATGACAATCATTGGAGACATTACATAGGTTGAAATTGTATATTTCTCACTTAAGGCATTTTACATGAGTGAATTCTCTAAAATAGACCCCATAAAAATGTGGCTATGACCAAAGTATCGATGGTAAGCACAACCAATTTTTAAAATCTAGGTTGTAGCCAATCATTTTATTAATAATGGGAAGAAATTCATGAGGTGGTAGTTCAATGTTTTAAACACCCTAGAGCTATGGTGCCACACCAACATGCTTAGAACAAGTGTCAAGCTAATAAAAACGTTGGCACAATCCAAAGCTATGGACTTGAGAAAATGTGCCACTTAAGCATATCCAAGAGATCCGAAAGGTTAGGAGTTTGTAATATTTGATGCTTTAGTGGTGAATATTTTTTAGGAGTTGAGCTCATGGGTTGAAATAGATAAAATACCAAATAAAACATTATGTTTTTCTCTAGGGGTTAAGGTCACAACCTTGTATTTTGTAATGCTTCTTGAAATTGAAAGAGTTTTAAGCCCTTCAAAGAGTTACAAGCACGAAAGTTAGGAAAACATCATTGAGTCACCTCCCTAATGACAAATGTGAAATTGAATATCTATAAAAAAATTCCATAAAAGCAAACTAGGTCCAAGGAATCAGATAATGGATTGTAAGGCAACACATTGAAGAATTTTTGGAAGTGCATTACGAAAAGGAAAGGACGAGAAAACACAATTCCTTGTTTTACTCAATCATATCAAGTGATATAACTATCGAGTGGTAGTTAAAAAAAAAACTAGACAATGTACAAGAAAACAATTATATTTAACAATGTGTTAAAGCTTGATTCGCAATACTACAACGGTAGTTCTAATTCATGTGCTCCTAAATGAGAAGATACAATTCTAATTCATTGCATGATAGTGAGGTCTATCATTGAGAAAAACAATCAAAACTTCACTTTTTCATTAGAAATGGGTAATTGTTACATGAGATGACATTAGATCTTGTTATGTTTGGTCCACCTATGGAACATTGTTCTTTGTGATAGCAATGCAATTCTAGTTGTTGCATACTATCTATGTAGGCTCCCCCTTAATCAACATATTGATTTACTTTGGGATGTTTCTCTAACACACCACTTTGCATGCCCCACACAACATGTCACCTATTGCTCCCCTTCAACCAAGGATAACGACATGCATTTGCTTTTTACTAGTGAAAGGAAATACTTCGGACATTGTTGAGGGGGAGCAAAATCCAACAATAGACCTTACATTTTCCAAATCTATAGCTCATTCAAAAACACGAGATTTGACCAACGTTGTCCCTTCGATATATTCGATGCCAAATATGATTGCATCCTTTAGGTACCCTAGGGTATGTGTCCAAACTTGCAAATGGTTCTTATCAAAACTCAAAATTCTAGTTGTTGCATACTATCTATGTAGGCTCCCCCCTTAATCAACATATTGATTTACTTTGGGATGTTTATCTAACACACCACTTTGCATGCCCCACACAACATGTCACCTATTGCTCCCCTTCAACCAAGGATAACGACACGCGTTTGTTTTTTACTAGTGAAAGGAAATACTTTGGACATTGTTGAGGGGGGGCAAAATCCAACAATAGACCTTACATTTTCCAAATCTATAGCTCATTCAAAAACACAAGAGTTGACCAACATTGTCCCTTCGATAGATTTGATGCCAAATATGATTGCATCCTTTAGGTACCCTAGGGTATGTGTCCAAACTTGCAAATGGTTCTTATCAAAACTCAAAATTCGAGTTGTTGCATACTATCTATGTAGGCTCCCCCTTAATCAACATATTGATTTACTTTGGGATGTTTCTCTAACACACCACTTTGCATGCCCCACACAACATGTCACCTATTGCTCCCCTTCAACCAAGGATAACGACACGCGTTTGTTTTTTACTAGTGAAAGGAAATACTTTGGACATTGTTGAGGGAGGGCAAAATCCAACAATAGACCTTACATTTTCCAAATCTATAACTCATTCAAAAACACAAGATTTGACCAACATTGTCCCTTCGATAGATTTGATGCCAAATATGATTGCATCCTTTAGGTACCCTAGGGTATGTGTCCAAACTTGCAAATGGTTCTTATCAAAACTCAAAATGAACTTCTCCTATATCACTAATAGGCTTATGTGTCACACATATATGAGAGATTTTTGTCAAGAGTTCAAAATTTGTTCACTCTCTCGAGTCATTGGGTCAAAGTCTTTATTAGTTTCAGGTTGACAGGCATCGACATGGATACATGTTTCTAATCTTCCACCCTAACCGCTATCAGAAGTAAGGGGACATATTTGTTGCAAGTGATAAATATCTTTGTGTTTAGAAAGAGTTGCAATAGACCCAAACATATCATCTTGGACTCGAAGCTCAACTTCTACTTGGTCTTAGACTTGAAACTTCAGCGACACAATACACATATTTATGCGAGAATCATGAGCATACAACAAAATAGATGCCTTCCAAGTTCCTCTAGACTTTCCATAGACTCAGATCTTCTCATAATCGATACCTCCAAAAAGCATAGTGGATTTCAAGCACCAAAATTGCGATAAATGAAACTTACTTATGTGATCATGGAGGTTCAAGCCTTGTAGAAGGCATAGGGGGGACTCTTTTTCTAGTGAGGAACTTTTGCTTGCAACGATGTCCTAGTGACATTAGTCTCGGACCTTCTCATAGTCGATACCTCCAAAAAGCATAGTGGATTTCAAGCACCAAAATTGCGATAAATGAGACTTGCTTATGTGATCATGGAGGTTCAAGCCTTGTAGAAGGCATAGGGGGGACTCTTTTTCTAGCGAGGAACTTTTGCTTGCAACGATGTCCTAGTGACATTAGACTCGGACCTTCTCATAGTCGATACCTCCAAAAAGCAAAGTGGAGTTCAGGCACGAAACTGCCATAAATGACACTTGCTTATGTGATCATGGAGGTTCAAGCCGTTTAGTTATCTTGTGGAAGGTATACGGGGGACTCATTTTTTGGCAAGGAACTTCTGCTTGCAACGATGTGCAAGTGACATATCCAGTTTTATGTTTATGTCAGTTTGTGTATATTTGTCTCTCCATTTCTTTGTTTGCAATTAGTGTACCCCGGTGGTAAGTTGCTACACTATTAGCACTACCACTCAATTTTCTCAGTTCTCTATTACTTCAACCATATCTCTTAAGGTGCTAGTCTTGGGTTCAAAACTCAATTTTCTCACGTCTTTATTACTTCAAACATATCTCTTAAGGTGCTACACTATAAGCACTAAGTCTTGGGTTCAAAACTTAATTTTCTCGCTTCTTTGGTACTTCAAAAATATGTACATATCACTTAAGGTGCTACACTATAAGCACTAAACTAAGTCTTGGGTTCAAAACTCAAATTTCTCACTTCTCTGGTATGTACTTCAAACATATTTCTTAAATCTCTCTCTCTCTTTGAGACTCACATATGCGAGGGTCAAAATTGAGATGAAGATTTTTGTTAGGGTTTTAAATATGTGTCGACATTCAATGAATGTTGTGATGACATACATAAAAAGCCTCCTTTTCCAGAGAGAGAGAGAGAGAGGGAGAGAAACAGAGACGGAGACAGAGACAGAGACGCAGACCCCACCACACGATCTCTCTTCGTGGGTCTCCCTTTTTCTTACTATGAATCAAGACAGTGAGTGCTTCGTTTCCGACATTTTTGAAACGAGTTATTGCAGGTCTAGATCAGTTTTTCCTCCAACAAAATCCTCACGCTCTGTTAGAAAGCAATGAATCTTAACAAGTAGTTCTTCTTGGTCACATCTGCCGACATTAATTTCATTTCACTCTGTCGAAAGAAGATCTTACGAAGAAGTAAGAGTGGAAAATTAATGCTTCTCTCTAGTGCAACGAATGAAGAAACAGGGGAGATAGTGCTGTATTTAACTGGAAGAAAAAACTCTCAATTCTCAGTATGAGATATTTCATCTCATATGTATATAGTATACATATATAATACATTGAACCCTAAGATCATATCAGTGTTTTCGATGAGTCGATGATGCCTTTAGAGTGATTGTGTATTCTACAATGGGCGGTATACACAGGGCTTTCCTACAATCCAGACATATCAGAAAAGTTCTGTTGAAAAAATCCACGTTTTTGGTTTCATCTAGATCTTCGAAAGAATTTGAGTTGGATTGTCGATTACCATTGTTGAGAAATTATCACTCTTCTTGTAAGCATTTATCATGGATCCCAAGAGAAGTTAACCCTGTGACTCCTGGTCAGCAAAATATCCTCGATGGAAGAAGAAGACTATCATTTAGCAACCAGAATTCCTCTGGATTAGCTTCATTACTTGGCACGGTCTCTATTCTGATCTCTTCACTTGGAAATTTGACTTATTTGTTGCATAGTATAGCATTGAATGCACACAGTTACAATTAGGTCATATATAGACAATGTTGTACATACTTGTGCCATTAACTTTGGTGTCATTCTTACTACATCATAAATCAAATTGGAAATGTAAACCGTTTTCATAAGTTCGATTCCATCTTGATGAAGTAGCAAATTGAGAGTAAAATATGGTTAATGCTGTGAGGATTCAATTTTATTTGATTCGTAATTTCCCCCCGTTATCACTGCGCATAGTGTACTTTCAATACAATAAGTTGCAATCTGTCATTTTACAGGAGTCTAACATAGATAGGGTTCGGAAGGTTAGGTTTTTGTCGGTGGAGAGCAAGGCTATTGGAGGTGCAACTCCTGCAAGCCATTCCTCAAAAGGAGGAGAGATTGGCAAGCCCCATGATACTCAAGAAAGCTCGGTGGCAGATCTGCGAATACTACAAAATTTGGGTGCTTACTTATGGCCCAGAGATAATACAGAGTTTAGATTGCGATTGTTTGCTTCGCTTGGTCTTCTAATTGGTTCAAAGGTATAGAATACTAATAATTACAAAAGCTTCTCTCCGTCAAAATTAAATACTTTCTGTGAACTAAGAGCATCCAGAAGAAACAATATCGAAAACTCTACAAAAGCATGTTAAAATATAAATATCTGTTTCTACTGGGAAAAGGAATATATTTGACGTTTGGTTTATCTTAAATAGCTTATTTGAAAATTTCGCAAACATCCAAATTTTAAGATATCTAGGATTTGGATTGAACAAATCCAGTAAAAGTATGAACCATTTATATGTTAGTGAGACATAGTTTTACAGAAATAAAAAGCAAATTGTGATAATAACAACTAGAAATGTATATATATATAATTTCTCATTTAGAGGAACAACTTCATAAATTCCAGCATGACTTTTCACTTTAGGTGTTGAATGTGCAAGTACCGTTTTTGTTCAAGTACGCGGTCGATGCTCTCAGCATGACTCCTGAAATGGTGGCAACGAACTCCATGGCTATTGTTGGCTTGGGAACTCCCGTGGTTTTGCTTTTAGCATATGGCCTAACTCGAGCTGGTGCCGCAGCCTGTAATGGTAAATTTTGACAGCTTGTAACTTACATTATTTTTTCTACATTTTCTGGTGATTTTTTATGTTTTCAGTGAGCATTTTATACTTGATTTCCTTGAATACTTTTACTAGTACACCTTCAAATATAGTATCATGGAAATTGATTTATCAAGTTCTCCCTTTGTTTTAATAGAGCTTCGAAATTCTGTATTCGCAAAAATATCGCAGGATACCATCCGGATCATTGCAAGGAAGGTAAGATTAATCATGTTCTTTTATTATAATCTTGATATGAGAATATTTACTGTGAAAATTAAACATGTCATCTTGTGGATGTGGTATTATCAGGAAATTATTACTTCCTTTTTTTTTCTCTTTTATATATACATTCGAAAAGACTTTCACATTACTTTAACCAAATCAAAAAGCTTGAAAAAATCATTTAAGGTTTAGGGTTTAGCTTACAAATAAAATACCTTATACTAGATGTGCTGGGTTTTTACTAATAATATCCCCTCAAGAAGTTTTTGTCCGAAGTCCATATTTCTGGAAGGTGAAGCTCACTCTTAAAATAAAAGCCTGTGAGGAAATGTTGAGATTGTTCTTTTCCCTGTTCTCATGGAAAACCCCATTATGGCAAGCCTCGAGTGACACTTCGCATTTTTTTTTTTCTAATATTAAAATATCTAACACCATTGCATCAAAATGGCGATCTGTACACACGTTTGGACTCAGAGGGTAGACTAAAAATGAATATCGAACAGAAAGACTACACCAGCAACTCAATAGTAGGAATATCTGCTCTGTAGTATTTTGGTCTTTAGTTCCCTATGGTCTTTCCAGTCTTGCTTTGGTAACGTCTAGTGTGTCATTGCCTCTTAATGACTTTGATAATTTGTGGGTTCTGTTATTTGGGGGATCTATGGAACTTGTGGGTTCTGTTATAGTCTGTACTGTAACAAACCATGTATGTTAGCATAGTGTTATGAGGAAACCTCCTAGGTACTGTGTGTTTAGAGTTATTCATCACCTTGCTGAGTGGCAACCTCCTTGTATGGTGGGTATCCTAGTTGGATGGAAATCCATGTATTTCCTAGTGTGGCTGTTGTCATCTCCACCTTATGCAGTGCAACCCAGCTCATTAATGTAGAGAACAAATGTTGACTAATCTTGGGTGATTTGAAAAGCCCCATATAAACCATTTTATCCTCTGGACACTTTTACTCTTATGGTTATATAAGTTTGGCTTTTGTTATAATGCAAGGCTCGTGAAATCAACCAAGCAGCAGCCTCCTCAACTCCTACCTTACCGAACGATTTCCTGTTGTTTTTGACACCCATCCACTTGGAGTCTTGGTTAAAGTTATTGAGCTCATTCTTTAGATAATTACATAAATGTACTCTTATCACACTGCATCAACAATAATAGCCTTATAATTTCTTGACTTCTATGGAGTCAATATCCAATCTTCAGGAAGGTACAATGGTGCCACTTAATTTTTTGTATAGATTTATATGTAGTATATTGTTTCAGCCTACAAAATCAAGTGATGTGAAAAGCTGGGTACATATCACAGCAAATTATGTTACCTTGGGAATTGGCTTGAAAATTGTTGCTAATATGGTCTCCTACATTCTTTGCCCCGCCTTTAAAATTGTTTTTCATGGCATCATCATTGTCTTGTAGTTGTCCTAATTGTGACTCAGAAGAGCTGTGCAATAATGTCCTGCTGGAAAGCTTGCATAAAAACCTAGATTGGAGTTATATGGGACCAGTATGTCATCTGCAGGAAGATTTGCGATGTATTAAGGTTCCACAGCATGCTATCTGCAGGATGTATGCATGTTTGTAGATCATTATCTCAACAGAAAAAGGCTGAAAAATTTCTTGAATGTGTTGGGGAATGCAAACGTATAATCTTGCTTGATTGTAAAGAGTAAAGGCATAATAAGGGTCACACTAAACGAATATTAATTCTGACACATGTGTGATTTCCACAGGTATTTTTGCATTTGCACAACTTGGATCTGACATTTCATTTGAGGTAAACTGTAAGCAACATGTAACCATTTGGAACTTTATTCTGCATGGTGTTGTCTCATAATAACCATAAATGAAGTATGCCACAGCCGGCAAACAGGTGCCCTGCATCGAACTATTGACCGAGGAACACGTGGAATTAATTTCATATTAACTTCAATGGTCTTCAACATATTTCCCACTCTCTTGGAGGTAGATTGATTATTATGTATTGTTTGGAAAATAAAGACGTACTAGGATTCAACTGAACTTTTAGCTTCCAGATTTCTATGGTAGCAGGCATACTGGCCTATAAATTTGGAGCACCATTTGCTTGGGTTACAACTTTGACTGTTGGAGCTTATACAGTATTCACTTTCAGTATAACACAAGTGAGTACCTTTGACACACAGACGTATGGTGTAGCACATTAATTTTTACTTCTGTATGCAAGTAAGAGATTGCAATTGCAAGCTTAAGACATGACAAACAGGTACTTTGTTTTTTTTAATCCTAGTAATAGTAAGAAACAATTAGGTTACTTAAATTGCACTGGGAAGAAATTATATTAATGGTAATGATTTTAACGTTAGTTGCTAGTGGCATTTGAAAAAAGCAAGAAGAACAATGTATCCCGTTTGGGTGTTCATATCAATGGACTTTTCACCAGATCTTCATGGTGGCAAAACTAAATTATGGCTGCCTGCATGCTCACCTTTGCTGCTTAGTATTCTTGTTATTTAGTTTTGTGCTTTGTCATTGACATTTTTGTCTGGACGAACACAATTTATGGATCATCTTTGAACCTCGACCATCTTCTGGTGTATTATCCAATAAAGAGAGTGGTCAGATAGTTGAAGACTACAGTTATAGCTTTGGGCATATGGGTACCAACTCTAGGAATTTGAACTTTGTCCATAATCAAGAATCAATTAAAGAAATGGCTGCTTCCTGTTATAATGAAAATAGGTTGGATAATCTACTTATCATTCCCGTCAAGATGTGTTTGACAGTGGTCTTTCCTGAAGTCCTGATGGAGTCATGAAGATAATTAAGTTTTAAACCGGTTTTGCTTCCACACACACACATAATATATTATACCTTTCCTTATTTGAGTGCTTTTTTGAATCGTGATAGAAACTGTACTATTAATATGTGCTGGCCTTCTTTCGTTGTAAAATTGGAACTGTAAATTGCAGTGGCGAACAAAATTCAGACAGACAATGAACAAGGCTGAAAATGCTGCTAGTTCCTTGGCAATTGATTCTCTGATCAATTATGAGGTAACGTATACTCACCTTAACACTATTTAAGGATAATTTCTTGAAGTACTTAATTTTGACGTGGGTAATGTCATGCATTCTTTAATTGCAGACTGTAAAGTTCTTTAACAATGAAGCCCATGAGGCAGAGAAATATGATTCATTTTTGAAGAGTAAGTTGTTCTTTCTTTCGAATGGTCGATTTACTGCTAAGGAGGTTGCGTTTGGTATACAATCATGATAAAGCTAATGTTTAAGATCAATGACAAAGGGACGCCATATAGCTGGTATAATTAATTTGGTAATTATGTTTTTCATGCTGCTCTTTTTGTATTGTGACAGAGTATGAAGGTGCTGCATTGAAAACTCAAAGCAGCCTATCATTTTTGAACTTTGGTCAGAACTGTATTTTTAGTGCAGCTTTGTCTGCAGCAATGGTAATGTGTGCAAAGGGCATCATGGATGGTTCAATGACAATTGGTGATTTGGTAAGTCTGGTGTAGGGCAAAGCACATTTCAAGATTTTTATATCATTCATAGCAATGGGCACGGTTTCGGCTCAAACCGAACTGAACCGTTAAGCCATGGTTTAACGGTTTATTGGTTCCAAAAAAAAATAATGGTTTGGTTTGTATTTTTGATAAATGGTTCGGTTCTAAAACTTGGATTTATAGGTTTATAGGTTTTTGGTTAACTTTTTTTTAACCTTAATAGTTTATTAATTTAATGGTTTAATTAATGATTTTTTATTGATTAATTAATTAAACTTAAATGTTTATTTAATTTAATGATTCAATTAAAGTTTCTTTTATTGATTTAATAAATTTAACTTAAATGCTTATTTAATTTTATGTATTTTTGTTTATTTAAATGTTTAATTAGTTTGACTTAAATAGTTAGGTTTAAATATTTTATTAAATGGTTCAGTTTGGTTTCAACTTTTCCCTAAACGGTTTCGGTTTAAATGGTTTGGTTTACTTTTCCTTAAATGGTTTGGTTTCAATACTTGAGAGTTCATAAACGGTTTGGTTTGATTTTTGTTTTATATAAACGGTTCGGTTTCTTGCCTTGAAACTGAACCGAACCAAAACCGAACCGTGCCCATCGCTAATCATTCATATTTCAGGGTCCACATGTGATTGACTTGATATTCAACCAAGCAATGCATTTAAAATAGAATGACACAGATATGTCTCTTTATGACTATAGCATATCCTAAATGGCTGTTATCATCTGTAACTCCAGTGGCAAACCTGGCATCTTACATATTTGACAAAGAAAACTTTTGCTGATTTCTCTTTTTAGGTTAGAGAAAATATAATGTAGTGTATGACGTAATGCACCTTTATGACACTGAGAATTAGTAGTTTCACGTATTGATTGTGGAGCATGTAAATGGTGGTGAAGAACAGCAGAAAATTATCTTGAAATGGTATTCAAAATGATAAATCTACTACGTTTTAAGGTAATATCTCTCCTCTAATCCACTGTGGATGAAATATTTCTCATTGCAAGAGTGTAGAGTTTGTTGGCATTGCTACTGAGTTTGTTTTAGCCTTTTGAGGTTTTATGATTGAAATTTGAATTCGGTAGCATATTTTACAACAAAATACTTTCTGGGAGATCTAGCATTTTGTTTCATAGAGTATGTGCCTTTTCTATTAGGTGATGGTTAATGGACTTCTATTTCAACTTTCTTTGCCTCTCAACTTTCTGGGGACAGTATACAGAGAAACCAAACAAAGCCTGATTGATATGCAGGCATTATTCTCATTGCTTGAGGTATGCACCGTTTTATTCTAGAACACAATGTTCAAATATCCATGAAATTTAATCACAATTTATTCTCTAATATTTTCTGCGTTTATAGTTCAAACCAAAGGTGGTGGATAATATCAATGCTAAGCCTCTGGAGTTGCATGCTGGGTCTATCAAATTTGAGAATGTGCAGTTTGGGTACCTATTCTTTTGACCTGTTTTGTCTTATCATTCAAATTCAAACATTGTGATTTTGGTAGAGCTTATTGTTGTGCTAGTTAATTCCCATACCTTTAAAGGTTTTGATGTTAGCTGATGGTTATTGTAATTGTGCATAGGATAGATGGAGTATATAATAGAGATGAAAGTGTAAAATATTCGAAAACAATTTAATAATATGTTAGATTATAAAAATGGGCTCCACCATGTGGTTGGTTTTACGTTTTACCATCATTTTTCTTATGAACTCTGATTGAATTCAAACCATCATTTGATGCATGCAGTATTTACTGTGAAAACTAGGTACATTAAGGGGAGACCGATCTTGAATGGGACAACTTTTGAGATACCTGGTGGTAAAAGTCTAGCTGTTGTTGGAACCAGTGGTAGTGGTAATCACCCAACTAACATCAATCAATTCATAGTAGGGATAACTATAAACATAGATTTCTTGCTGAAATTTTAGAATAAAGTAGGAATGTATAAGCTTAAACTGCCTCTTACGTCAATGAAATATTTTGGAGGACCTGGATAGACATGTACATCGAAGCAAAGCGTTCACATTTTCTCATGGTAATAAATTAATTGCTAGGTTAGAAAGAAGGAATTTACTCTATGTTCTCATGGTAATAATGAATTGGTAGGCCAGGGAAAATTGGTTCCTTCTAGCACTTGGCACTATCCCTGCAAGCAGACAAGTTCTCAAAATCTGAAACACAGATAATCTAACCTGCCTAGATCTTGAGAGTAATTAGATTCCTATCTTTTTGTCTCACAAAATCGCAATTGATTATCTTTGCTAAGTCATTGCATATTGCCTTGCCAAGTTCCATGCTGCCAACAAATCCTAAAACCATATTGATGCAGTGATTGTCTGTTATAATACTAGAAGCTTCAGAAATCTCAAGTGTTTAGAATCCCAAATGTATGTATTATGCAAGATTCAAATCCCTTAAAATATTCACTTTTGGATCTGAGGTAGGAAGCATATATTATAACTTATCCTTATTTCCATGTGTCATACATCTTCAGGGAAATCTACAATTTTGAGGCTTCTATATCGGTTGTATGATTGCCAATCTGGAACTGTAAGTCCTTCTGTGCATACCGTTTTTTGTCGCATCTGCTACCTTTTTCTATCTTCCCTTAATCGCAACCACATGACCTTGCAGATAAAATTAGACAATCAAGACATTAACGAAGTGACTTTGGAAAGTTTAAGACGCTCCATTGCAGTTGTTCCTCAGGATACAGTAATTCATTGAATATCTTGAAAAGAAGAATTATTAAGTGCATCAGTGTGACATGATTTACACGCCTTTTTTTCAACTTCGTTACATTTTATGTAGGTGCTCTTCAACGACACTATATTTTACAATATACGATATGGGAGATTATCGGCCACTGAAGAAGAGGTATTTTTTGCATTCAGACCATGCAGATCACATGTCGATTTAATGTTATGAATGCTCTCTTTATGTTTCTGAAGTTTAATTTATATATTCTTCTTTATAGGTTTATGAAGCAGCGAAAATGGCAGCTATTCATAATGTGATTTTATCGTTCCCTAAGGGCTATGATACTCAAGTAGGGGAACGGGGCCTGAAGGTATCTGTTGCTGCTTGCCCAGTCCAAGTATTTCATATCTTAGGAAATTTAGAAAAGGGATTTTTCACCATGAACTGATAATACAAAATTAATTTTTGTTGTGTACTCACAGCTCAGTGGTGGAGAAAAGCAGCGTGTGGCATTGGCTAGGGCATTTTTGAAGGGCTCACCAATAATGTACACAACACCTTTTCTTTTTTATTGTCATTTTATTCTTCTTATAAAGAATTCCCTTTTTGTTGTCGTTTGTCATCGACAGATGCACATGTTTTATTCATGGAATTCCTGGTATGTATTTGTACTTGCATGTATTGATTGATAGTAGGGTTAAGTCAATTGTGCAATCATGTTTTATTCACTCTTTCATTTCAGCCATTCTCTGATGAATTTCACGATTATTTTCTCTGATGAATTTCAGCCATCTATCCTTTATGGAAGGAAACCCTTTATTAATCCTTTTAGTTTGAACTCTTTCTCCAATGACCCTCTCTTTGATTCTTTCTGATGCATTTAGAAAGAAAGCCTAGTTACTTGTTACAGGCATATCCGAATTTCTTGAAAGAAAGCAAAATCCATGTTTATACACACATGAAAAAACATATATGTTAGGACTACCTGAATGGGTCCATATCCATTTCTGGGCTCAATATATTTGAGTATATGTAGTCTTACCAATTCTATCAACAATGAAAATACAACATTCCCCGTGAATCCAGCCCATTTCCTAGGTGTAAGGTTATTGGAACATATAGTGCTAGTGTAGGGATATGCATCACTGGGTTTCCCAATAATGAAAGGTGGAAATGTAAAAATAGTCCTTAGAGTCCATAAAGTGAGATTAAATGAGAGATTACTTCTTCCATGGTTTCTAATCATGGAAATAATGACCAAACTGCTCTTTGTTATCAAGTTGCCAACCTATGTGACTACCTGATTGATGATGTAACTGAATCTGGTGATGCAACAACACAATCTTTGGTAAGACCATTATGCCCAATTCAGTTGCTAGCAGGTTTAACTACCTTTGTGTTCAATGATGCAACAACACGTGTTCAAACCCATCAGTATACTGGATTTGTGTTCTTACACAATCTTTTTATGGATAAACTAGTTCTTCCTAGCATAATCCTCATTTTTCAATGAGTATAATGTCATTTTCTTCTATTATATGGGTAGGACATATCTTATTGTAGAGAAACATGGTTTCACTGTTTTTGAAATGGATATATCTTAGTCTTCAAAACCTGTGTATGTTTGTCGGATAATCCAATCATTGTTGCTGGATAGTACCACAAAAGCAATTTTTCGATTAATTTAACTTGCTTGTGTAATTTCTTTGCATAAGGATTGTGAACTGCTCAATGCATAGTCATTTTTTTGTGTCCTGAATTACTGTAATGATCGTTGCTTGTATATGTTATTAGGGTTTGTGATGAGGCTACAAGTGCTCTAGACAGCACCACGGAGGCAGAGATACTCTCCACGTTAAGGTCTGTAACGCAGCAACGAACTGCCATCTTCATTGCACATCGGTTGACGACAGCATTGCAATGTGATGAGGTTGGTTAATGCAAAAATATGTATTGTAATATAATGTTAAATCATATTGGGTTCTTATTTAAGTACTTCCAAGTTGCAAAATTGCATGTTTTCTAAATAAGAATTCAAAACAATTGATTTACTGGTCTTTCTTACTGTAGATAAAGCATTTAGACTAGGGTTGTTGTTATGAATAAATGCTTGAGGTTCTTATTTGTCTTATTCTTCACAGATAATTGTTCTTGAAAATGGGGTCGTCATGGAACAAGGACCACATGACGTACTTCTATCAAAAAATGGTCGATACGCGCAATTATGGTATCAGCAGACATTTGAGAATGAGAATGTCACTGCCATTTCTTCATAGTATCATCATGAAGAATTACAACACTCAAATCTATCGTATTTAAAGCCAAGTGGGAGTAGATTTTTACAAAAAGAAGCCTCTGAATACAAACTAATGCCCACTAAGATTTGGAATTGATGTTTCTAGTCTGTGTAAATGCATCATATGATGTCTCTTCTCTTTAACATGAAAAGGATGATAAAAGGTTCTCTCCTTACAAGGTATCTCATAGAATAAAATACCAAATGTTCTTTGTATTAAGCACATTACCCATTTGCTCCATTCCTTTGTCTCTTTTATGTTTATAATCTCCGAGCAACGCATTCATCGGACATATAATCAGGACCTATCTTAGATCATTGATCTTGTTTTGACTCTATTTCTCAATAATGTGCTCCTTACATAGAATTCATGTTTATACGTATCAACTGGACTATTTGTCTTGAGCCATTAATCAGTCGGAGGCAAAGTATGTTTGTTACTGTAAATGTCAAACTACCTTCTTTATGTCTCCTGCTGTAGTGTTGTCTCTTTGCATATATACGTCAAAATACATTTTTCTTGTAGAAGTTTGATCATTCATTAGAGTTTGATTAGTGTTTTTTCGCAAAAAAGAAGACTTTGATTAGTGTTAGTGAGTACAACAATATATTGTCACTAAAACGGACAATTATCTTCCATTCAATCTCTATTATATACGTGCCTATGTGCAACCTAAAATCCCAACAGGTAACAAGATGAGTATGTATAATCTTATTTGTGATAGAGCACCGTTTTCCAATAATGATTGTATGTGTAAGACATTCTAGTTTGTAGCAAACCATTTTGAGAGAATTATTCAAACTGAATTGCAAATGCTATCCATTTATACCTACAAGAAAGCAATGTAGAGAGAGAGTATTTGATGCTTTTGTATTTGTTGTGGGAACCTTGTTTGTTGGAGCAACTCGAAATGCTTTCCTTAGTAGATTGAGAATATAGCATGTCCCACTACCTGTGTGGTGATGAGTCATAACAACACTCCTGAAATTTTCGTTTATAGAGTTGTGAAGACTATGCCACCTATAGGTAGTAGGAGATGGTTAACCCGAAGGACCTAGGATTGAGAGGAGGTACTGCAGATTGTAGTGCTTTAACCTCTTGCCATAAGCATCTAGCTGGGTGTAGAGTTGATTCAAGCACGTCGTCATTAGGTTTTCAAAGCCAAGTCCCTTCTTTTTTTGTTGTTTCCTTTCCGAAACACTTGTAGAGAGTAGATTTGGAACTAAAGGTGGAGAGCTCCATTTAGTATAACTCTTTGTTTTTCACTAAAAAAAGAAAGATTTTATTTCATCAAAAAGATGAAATATGACCTTTGAAACCAAAGTGAAATGTTTGGTGCGTATAGCTTTGTGAAGTTGATGTCAGAGAATTTTACTTGCATTGTAATTTGACAAGTGAAGTTAAAGAATTACAATAGATGTTATATACAGATTCCCATACACGTTTGGGACAAATAAATGGTGGAGGTATATAATGGATTTAAAAAGCCATATAAGTGGTCCCATACAATACAATAGGGAGGTTCATATGCATCTAGGCTCTACCCTACCATGGTAATGTTGGAGACCCATATGTCTAGTTTGTTTATGTAGTCTCTATAAATTATTTCCGAGCTCATAGCTAGTACTTTGTAGTTCCTTCTCATAAAATGGTTTAAGGTGCATATACTCACGTACGCATTTGGGACAAATGAGTGGTGGAGGTATTATAATGGTCTTCGCTACATAAAAAAGCCATATAAGTGCCCCCTTAATACAATACCACTAGGGAGGTATCATGTTCAGTTGTCTCAACCCTTCCATTGTAAAGTGTGAGTTCCATATGTTGTCTAACTCTCTAAATGATTTCTGAGCTTGTCGCTTGTAGTTCCTTCTCATAAAAATTTTGAGGTGCACACACCTGAGTCTCCTACTAACAACCATATGCTTAGAGACACCCCTCAAACTCTTGTGTCTCAATATCTCAATGACTCGTCATCACAATATCTCAATTCATCACTTGTGTCTAAAGATCCACTGGCAAAACGATTAATTACAATGTTAAATCTCCCCGAATTATATCCATGAATCAAGAGTTTCTACGCAATGGGCTTGCCATCAAAGATGACTCAAACATCACAATAAGTAGCTTCTTTTGTTCTTTCAATGCTCGGTCGACTGAAGGCATGCAATATCTCTGATGTGTGACTTCCATTTTGGCAAGGTTACGTGAATTCTTCAGGCCAACTAGGATCGCATGCTTGCAGATGAAGTTCTTTGCCTCTTCCAAAATGCTGTTTCAGTCTAAAATATGTGTTTGTAACAAGAGCTATTATAAATAAGAGACTTAAGTGGTCAAGTTGATCCAATCATGGGATATGTGCTTTGCAGTCTTGATGGCTCTCTACTGTGACAGTGACTCCTTGATCAGATTCATTTATCAATAGAATTCACTACAAAAAATAATAACAGAGTTTTGAAATTACTTAAGAAATTTATAACTAGTCTTCAGATGATGTGTTAGTACATAAATATTGTGAACAAAAAATGACCAAGAAGAGAAATAGGAGGAGACCTATACATCATTTTACATTAAAAGAGAAAATACATTCAGACAATTCTTTAAATTAAACTTTGTAAGAAAATACAATATTAACCCACATGCCTCTTTATCTTATTACTTGGTATCACAAACTCCAGATAAAATACAATGGTATATTTGTGCTGCAAAGCAAAACCAGATCTCTCCATACATCAGATTTTATTACAATTGATTTCTGTAAACTCAAAAAAAAGAAAAATCAAAGATAGGTGATACCTTTTAGTTGGGATCAAACTGATTCTGTTTTACCATTCTTCTAAACACCCACTCAAACCAAAAAATCGAAGGTTAAAAGACCGCCTGTCTTCATCGTATTATAATACAATGGAATATCTTCCATGATGCAATCATCTTCTCTTTTTTCTCAATATTTGATCAACCAATTCTTGCGGCAAACTACCATGTGACTGAACCAGCAGAAGAAGAAAGCAGAAGTTAATCTTTGTCTCCATCGACTTGAGTAAAGATAAGACAAAAGTCGTTGTACTTAATGGTGTAATCTATTATCATTGTTTCACAAAATAGGTGCACACCTGAAAATAGCGCATGCTAAGGATGGGTTCACACCCAAGGTCTGCAACAGATGCTCCTGCAACACTATTTGTGTTGAATCGGCACGCATGTTGGGAATCCAGTGCATGCTCCATTGGTGTAGCTATAAGGTGGCAAACTCTTAACAAAGCATCGAGGGTGTTCATCTATAACAAGATGGGGGATGATTAGTCTAAAGAATTATACACTTACACTATTACAGTAGAAAAAGGATCTTAAAATTTCGTGCTTCACCTTCATATAGGGGCATGAAGCACATCCACCACTGATAGAACAACCTTCCCCAGAGGAAACTCCAGGAACAATTGATAACTTAACAAGACTACTTTCATCCTGAGATGAAGATGAAGATGAAGGGACTTCCGCTATAGCTTCCGACGAGACAGGAAAGACGATTTCCACATTGATTTTGCTTTCTTTTCCTTCCAGTTTCCCTTTTTCAAGAAGTTTTTGAACAGCCCCAACAATTGCAGTAACCATTCCTGACTCCGTGCCTAGGATGAATTGAAGCTTTTCATCAAAATTCTGGGCCATGGCTTCCTTCACATGGTAGGTTATGAAGTCAAGAATATTCTGTGTGGATCCAACAACTCCCATTCCTCTTTGCTTAGCTTCCATGGCAAGAGAAAACATTTCTCCAGGTACCTCAAAGTGTGCTGTCAAGAAAGCATCGGAATAAGCATTCCGAACACGGGACACTACTTCATGCCCAAACAAATCGTGCACGATGCAGGCACCAGCCTGCACATAATAGAATGAAATTGTTAAAACTCTATACAATACCCTCATTTTTACACTAAAAATGATTAACTAAGGAAATGGTGGTGAACATCCAAATGCAGCAATGGCACAGCCCATGTGAAATTTAACAACTTATCAGAGATATGGTGAACCCCTCAACCATGAAAACCTATTAACTTGCCCATACATTAGAAACATGGCCACAGCAAGCGATTAAACTTTTATAAGTTTATGCAAGGAACAATACATCTTAATTGATGAATGGACACCTTGAATTGCCCTCGAAAATTTAGAAACTTTCATGATGAGTACATGATCAATGGTGACCAGTGGTAAATCCCAATGTTCCAAGTTCAACTTTAGATATTGAGAATGCTAGTGCGTAATCAAGTGGATATATATTGAGGTATACAGTGCTCTCATTTCTCTGATGGTAATGTAACCGAAAGGGCGAATTATTACTTACACGATAGTAGTGTAACCTTGGTAGAAGAGAACGAATTGATTCCTTATTGTGCAAAGGATGCACAGCAGCAATTTCATCATCCAGCATATCTGACATCTGACGAAACATTGCAGCTAGATTTGCACCCATATAGGAATCCGGACCATACCACACACTAACATTGGGAACCTGAGCAAAAGCCTGACAATCACAAGGACCTATGTTAGATAAGATCAAATTACTTCCGAACTTAAAACACATTTTTTAAGTTCGTTGTTCCTAGCTACCTGCAAAACGGTTGGCACAACATTAGAAGAAGTGCAAGTAATAGTAGGTACAATCGCATTTGCTTTTGCTTTTGTCTCCAATGAAGTGTTAATATAAATAACATGAAGGGCAGGAACATTCTCAGACGCCTCTTCCAGAAACTTCAGATATTTGATGTCCTCGGCAGCTTCAGCCAAAGAGCAGCCTATGCGTTCACTAGACATTCGATACACATCAACCTAAAGAAACCGAAAAAACCAGCAGTATATGCCCAATCAAAATATGCAAGCATTGCTTTATACATCAAAAAAGACATTTTGTTCTTGGTCTAACCAATATTTGCATATAGATTCACAAGTTTACGTCATTAAAACTTTACATATTTATTTATAAAAATTATTTATTTAGATGATGGTTTTAGAAGCCACGCTCAGGTTTGCAACCTTAAGGTTATGGGTTCAAATCAAGCTATGAGTCTGATATTGGTTCATTAGAAAATATCTTCATATTTTTAACTAGAGATCATGCTCACTAACAGCTTGCTCCAAAAAATGGCTTTACAGTTACACTTTCCACGATCTAGCACCTATACAATAGTAAATCGTAACCGTGAATGTAGGATGGATGAGATGGCCCTTACCTTCTCATGACCAGCCTTGTCTAATATGGCACGCACATTCTCCGACATGAAGTCCACACCTAGAACGGCAATATGCTTACAGCCAGCATCAGCCATCTTTACAGCTCGGTCTGCCATAACTAAAGAGTCAGAAATATGAATATGTGGCCATGAGTCCTTAGCTGCAGCAAGGACGCCCTGCACTTCAGGATCCATGTAGAAGTGTGCCACAACACCAATCTGCTTCTGCTGCAACACGTCGACTAATTCATTTACCTTCAGCTGATCTGGACGCAGATATTTTACCTGGAAAAAACAAAACAAGAGATGATACCAAATGTTAGAACAGATTTACATTGGCACAATTAAAATTTCCACCAAATAAAGAAGGGCTCAAATTTATGCATAATTCCTCTCGAAGAAAGGGCCCACCATCCTTCTACCATGCAAAGGAGATGCCTTTAGCAGTCCTCAATTATTGCCTCTTCACTATCACAACGTTTACTGATCTTAATATTGGCTCTCTCTTTTTTAAGGACAAAGAATCATTACCTAGTGAATACACACCAAGGCATGCTAAGGGAAATTCTAATATAAGTGCTTTCAAGGAAAGGGCCAAATTTGCAGGTACAGCAGGAAACCGTACAGAATGCTTTTTTCCTAGGTATATTCCTAGATATACACATACTAGAGTATACTCCTGAGGTAGCTGAGATAAATATAAAGCATATCAAGATGAAATTAATTCAAAATATTCCTAACCCAACTTAAATTGAACATATATAGATGCTGATATTAACAAGAACATAAAAATGACAAGAAGAATGACTATTCTCTTCAAAGCACAATAGGATCACAACCATGGGTTGTGAGCTGAGAGAAGTGGATTATGCATTCAAGCCAATAGATGCAAGGTATTGGAAGGCATCATTTCTGAATCCAAGGTAGGCACATGGGGAACATTCAGATCTAGTTTCTCTCACCCACACGACTCACATCCATCTGGATTCAGAACTTAAGTATCCAAGCCAAACGATCCCCAAATAATGGTGGGACATCTCAGACATGGTTTTTCTTCTTGAAAACATAAAAAATATAGAGCAGAAATAATCTCCTCTCAGCCTTTGTAATGGCGCATCACAGCCAATTGAAGATGACGCACAGGACCAGGTCATCATCAAAACGGGTTCATCAAAGGATCTGGCTAACAACTGGGGGAAATATACTCATTTTATCAGATGATTTTGATAAGCTCAATGATAGACTAGGATGGCACATTATCCTCTAGAGCCTTCAAAACATGGGAATGCAAGAGAAATTTTGATCCATTGAATAAAATTTGGAGCATCAGCTATTATTAACATAAACGGTGACTTACGTCACTATAAAACTCAACCTTTCCATCCAACAAGGATGACAATGGACATTGGATATAAATTCAGCTGGCTTATAAAAGATAGACTGGAAGTTGTACAGCAACCTATTACAACTGGCTCAAATCTATCTTATGAACATATGAGCCTTCTAAAGCTCAGAGATTATATACACCAGAAGAGCTTCCTGGATTTGGAGTAAAATCTACAACTACTTATTTATAACAGAACTTCTCTTGTTACAACCCTCATGCTTGACCCTAATATGAACTTCATAAATCAATTGATGTTCCCAACATTAATCTTCCTGATTAATTTTTCTTGCCCTATGTCAGCACTGGAACCCCAAACCTTTAGTATCCTATTTGTTTGCTTTCCTATACATGCTAGCAATCGATCAACACAAACTCTTTTCTCCACGAAAGTGGTGCACCAACAAGTAACATGTTTCGTACTAATACCCTATTCACTGGGGGAAAGAAATGAGGATCTTCTACATGAGGTAGAGAAATACCTTGAATAGACATATCCCATATCTTCCTCTAGAAAACCCTTAAAACTCACTCCTTGCATGCAATTCAATAACACTTCCACTTCCCTCGTGTAGAAGTTATGATCCTCTGAATACATTATGGGGCAGAGAAAAACTTTATAGAAACACCACATAACTTCATGTCAGGGACCTGTATAATTCACTCTTGAGGGCCCTTCCATCCTAGTTAACCTCTATATTGGGCAGACAAACACACAGCCCATAGCTTTTTCTAAGAAAACACACATTATTTGGCCCACGTAGAGCCTATTTGGGCCTTCCTATGGACGCTAGTAGCCTTTTTATCTGTCTAATAGAGAAACTACCGATTTTCAAACACACACCTCATATCACCACATAGAGAAATACACCCACAAACATGTCAAAAAGAATTGAATGAGGAACAACAAACACTAACCTGAGCCAGTGCAAAGCTACCTTGTGCGACTATATCATCAGCTGAAATCAATAAAGAAGGGAAGAGCTCCACATCTTTCTTCCCTTGAGACCGTGCAACCTCAACCCGGGTGCGTTTCTGCATCGCGAGAAGCACATTGTACCAAGTATTGGACCTCGAAGGTGTGAACAATCCCAACCCTAGACCTGTGATAGTTGTTCCATCGAGTGTCGCTGCCATAATGTCTTCGGGGCGACACATGTCAAGGGCGTGGATGAGGACAGCACAGAAGCCTTTAGTGATCTCCGAGTCGGAGTCTGCCCAGAAGTGCATGAGGCCATCGGGGCCCAATTGGGCGGCGAGCCAAACGCGGGCAGTGCAACCCATGACACGGTTCTCGGCCGTGTGGAGAGAGGCCGGGAGAGGGGGCAGAGAAGCCGCGTATTGGAGGAGGGTGGAGGTGCGCTCCCGGGGATCCCGGATCGATTTAAGGTCAGAGACAAGGGCCAAGAGCCGGTCTTTCGGGGCGGTGGCGGTGGACCCGGAAACGGCGGCAGAGGATGCTGACCTGGAGGCGGTGGCGACCCAAGGTGTACAAGGCAGGGTCGGAGAAGCGCGGGGATAGTATGGGCCGTTTTTGTGAAAGGAGTGGTGCTGGGTCTGGAAGAGAATCGAGCTCAAGCTTGAGATAGTGGAGCTATGGCGGAGCAAGGAGGAGGAGGAGGAGGAGGAGGAGGAGGAGGAGGAGGTGGTGGTGGAAAACGACGCTGATGCTAAGGATGAGGCTGGCCCAGGGACCTCTCTGACTGTAATAGAGGATAGGGAAGAAGCTACGGCGGCCGCCATAGCCATGGTCGTGGAGAAAGAGAGGGAGAGAGAGAGAGAGACTAGGTATGGGCGAAGGGGATCAGATTGACTGCAGAGACAGAGACAAGAAGACACGGAAGAAATGGAGATGGAGATGGAGATGGAAAATCTTCTTCTTCTAAAAACCAGAAAATTTGTAGAAGTAGCGCCTACTCTGCTCTGCCCTGCCCCTTTCTATTTTTGTTCTAAGTACATATACATATATGCGTATATGTATACGTATACGGTAGACATATACGTACATGTATATGTATAAATACTCGTCCAGCCTCCTAAGCCCAGCGGGCAATCTCTGCTCGAGAAAATTCAGATGCTCTATCGATGTATGTTTGCTTGCATGGGATTATGTATCAGTCCAATGGTTGTCAGTTGTCCGCATTTCTTAGACAACTATCAATCGAGTATGTACATATGTAATACCTGCCAATACTTATCATCAATCGATACAAAAGAATCTACCATTTGAGACATATTTCATGTGAACCTATTCCATATTATATGTTCTCTATTTTTTTATTATCTCGAAAAGGATCCTCCGAGCTTAATCCCTCGAATGATCAGAAATTGGTGCGTGGCATGTTTTGCCTCACATACATACTCCATGAGTATTGAGTATCTTTCTCTCGACTGCCTCAAATAAGATAGACTCGATTCATTCGCTCGGGATAATGAAATTTTAGGGTATAAAGGTGTATATACTCTTTGTTTTTTTTCAAGTCCTTTCCATCCACAAAGGTTTGCAAAATAATTGCACGCAGCACTATGATCCATTAACAAAAGTGCATGAGACGATTTGAGGTTGAATCTCATCCCGAGAATCTTACACACATAACAACAAAAGAGTTTCGTTAGACGAGAAATTGTAGATTGCAATCCCTTCACTTTTTCCTCTCTCGCAATCTAAGAAGCCCCTGCCCTTTTCCATGGCCCCTTCCTTTTCGCTTTACGTGAACCAATCATTGTGAGAGGGTGACTATTCATATGCTCGACTTAACATTATCATTATTTATTTTTTATGCTTGTGTACATACTTATAGATTTGTATGTCAAATTGTCGAACGTTGTTACGATGCTATTTGCTTTTTTATCCCCTTTTCATTTGTTTCATTGAAATGGATAAGAAAACGCCAATTTTCACAGTAAATAAAAGGAATAAGTCATTTGTACGTACATTCTTTTCTATGACAAATTATCTACATACGAAAGGAGAAACATATTATTTAGTGTTTCCTTTACACTGAATATATAATTTTCACCACGAGAATTTTCCATGCATGCTGTTTTTGTGACTCGTACCATATTCTACATTCGTGAATTACAGCAAAATAATTGTTCCTAGTAATGAGACTAAAGTCCGTAATTGTCATCAATATTAAAAGAGTGAGTCCATGGCAACATTAAGTTTTCCCTCTTGTCTAAAGATTGGTTATATTGAACATTCAAAAGAGAAGTCCATACCCTTAAAAAGTCAAAAAAAGGGATTGCAATCATCACTACCAATAGTGCCTATACATTTTTTTAAACATGTTCATCCAACATTGTATCTACTCTTGGACAAAAACCATATCTTTTGCCTGTGGCATAATCTTTTAGGTGACATCCAATATTCCTTAGTGTTTTATTGCCATTTATTGAGTGATTGTAGCGTGTTCTAAGTTATGTGGACCTTTATATTCAAATCAAAACGTAATGCACACAAAGGCGAATAGTTTCCACTACATTGCAATGATATAGACTTTGTATATATGTATAATGCAATGCGACATTGCATTGAGCATTTAGACCATCTCTATGTGATTAGTAATGGGCTACATGAACTTGCATTGGGTACTTGGACAATTTTTGTGCAATTGACCCAAAAATACACGACCTTCCATTATAATCCTTGTATGATATACATGAACTTGCATTTGGGTAATTGGACCATCCGTGCATGATTGATCAAGAATACATGACGTTCTATTATAATCCTTGTATGATTATCCGAGGTTACACATCAATTATTGTTATAATATGACAATGAATTCACATAAGAATGAGCAAAATAAATTAAACAAACAATAAGAAGTTCCATTTGGTGGCTACTTTGTTATGTGTTCTTCACAATGTGATGCATTTTGTTGCCATGCACACTGCCCAGTAGTCCCTTTCTATGAAAAAGCAATAAATCATGAATATAAACGAGGACAAATATTAAAAACAATGAGGTGACCAAATGGGAACCTTTACTTGAATAAATATTTGAGACATAATTTATTTCATTACGTGGAACTCCTAAATATTAAAGTCAATCATTCTTAAAGAGATACAATACATTTGATTAAAAAACCTTGGGATAAGGTATCTTCTAGGAACTCAACACTCGGTGAAATGATTGGTTATTTCATAGAAAAGGTTTGTACAACCACAATGCAACTATGTTAATACTACCCAATGGTTTAAATGTTGTTAATTAGTCCAGGTGGCTGTGAAGTTATTGGTTACATGGCAAATATGTTAGACGATGTGCAAGATGGCATTGAGTTTTAGACATAGGATGATAATCTTAAATCAATTTTGTATAAAAGAGTTTCTTCGGTGATTAACGGTGGGCAAGTTGTCATTGATACCTTCCTTTGTTTTGTTTTGTATAATGATTCAAAAGGATGCCATAAGGCACATCAAAAAAATTGTGTTTACCAATTATGTTTCTACCTTCATTGGTATCCATAAATCTACACTAGTGTCACGTGTACGGAAAACATGTTATAAGTAGAGTCATTTGAGAAATACTCTTGAAATACAAACCACATTCTATATGGTTTAATTTTGTTATGTAATTTTGTAGACTATTCAAGGAGAGAAAATGAGTGGGTGAGAAAAAATAAGTATATTTTAGACTCCCAAAAAAGCAATGGAAGGATATCCATTTTATAGTTTGTTCTCGCTATGTATTCAAGAAATGAAAATGTACAAGCACTAGATAAAGATAAAAATCAAAGAGGTAAAATTACACATGTTGGCTCGTCTCCAACCCAATTACATGCCTAAACTTGATTTCACTATTGTGATCGAGTCTCAACTTGAGCTTGTGATGCTTCTTAGTTAGTTTGATATGGCAAGTAATCCCTTTACATGAGCTCGTTTGCTTCTCCTGCACTCTTTCTTTTTTTGAGGGGATTCGGGAGAGGGGGGATATGGATGGAGCAAGTTGTGGCTGATGTCAGGTGGCCTTGCTTTCTTCCCATGGGTGTGGTAATGCCATTTCACTCTACATGGCTTCACCATTCTCCAATACTTCACGACAATGAGAGACCCAAACACACTCGCTCTTCATGTATTCGCGACAATGCAATGGTCCAAGCCCCTTATGGAATAGACACTGGCATCAATCTTAAATACCACAATGTATGTATCGCATTCTACAAATGTGTGAGGAGAACAAAGCTAGTGATAGGAAGGAAAAAGCATGCCTTTTCTTTCTTTCGCTTCTTCGAAAGAACCACCGCATGGTAAAATAAAAGGGTAACATTTTAACAAAAGAAGGAGAAAAGAAAAAAAGCAATAAATGATCACGGTCACATGCAAAATGAACTCTAAAGCACTCAGGCCCGTAACTTTTTTCTTCTTTTCTTTTTTCTCAGTCTAAGAATGGCCCCATACTTTCCAATGCTACTGTCTCAAAGTGCTCACGGTCAACACTTGGAAGAAGCAAGCGGGCACTCAATGAGATGGGGATGGGGTCATTGTGTCCCTTCTGCAGCCTCAATGAGATGTGAGCTATTCACTCCATCCGGGTAGATGTCGTGATCCCATTCCCATTGGCCAGGGGCATTTCGGGAAATAACCCCTTGTGCAGCCTTAATGAGATGTGAACTACTCACTCCATTTGGGTAGGTGCCATGATCCCATTCCCATTGGCCAGGGGCACTCCCGGGAATGGCAAAATATTAGAGGGGCATTTCGGGAAATAGCCCCCTTGTGCAGCGTCAATGAGATGTGCGAGCTACTCACTCCATGTGGGGCAGGTGCCATGATCCCATTCCCATTGGCCAAGGGCATTCCCGGAAATGGCCAAAAATTAGAAGGGCATTTCGGGAAATAGCCAGAAAACACATAGAGACATCTCTAGTTTCTTCTTTCTTCCTCGATCGATAAAACATGGAGCTCTAACAGTGCGATCCGTCGAGCGTCTCGCTATGCCTCCTTTCAAGACAGAGATCGAATGCACGGCTTACTGCAGGTATGTTTCTTCCTGCATCATACCTTCCATTGAATTCATCCTTCGCAGGAATTCAATGTTCTATACATGTGCGCGTGCGCGTATACACATATACATCAGATCTATTTTTACAGGTCCAGGAAACACAGTGAACCAAACAATAGAAATTCATATCAAATAAAAGTGAAATCCCCCGAAAATAAGGCTCAATAGTATATATACAGTGAATGCGAAGAATAAGGCTCAATTATATACACAATGAATCCAAGGAGTAAGGTTTAACACACACATATATAGTGAGTTTAAAGAAGAAGTTTCAAAAGACACACACATAACATATACTACTCTGAATCCAGAGCCATGCTAAAAATACAAAGAAATAGGTTCCACATACAAAACAATCAAAATACTATGATACGGTTCAGCAAGTTAAGACATACGTTCAGATACAAATAATGATAGTTTAAAGCACATGGAATTAGGTTGAAAATGTGTAGACCAAGTTTCAAAATACAAAGACCAAGGAGACTAAGGTTCAACAAAATATGAAAATACTAAGGATAAGGAGCAGAATCACAGTGATTCAAGGAACAAGATATACACTGTGAGTCCAAAGAAGAAGCTTCAACATATAGAGGCAATTGAAAGAATAATGTGCAAAATGCAATGAAACACTAGGTTCAAGTTACACATTAAATGAAAGAAATTATGTATTTTTTTATTACTTAATGGTAGTTAATGAATACACAATGAATCCAAGGGGTTGCGCATTTTTTTGTGCTCAATAGTTGGTATTTGTTGAATACAAAACAAACTCAACTAATTATGTGAGTGTATATGCTCACCACCATTATTTTTGTATAAGTTAATTCATTATTTTTCATCATACACAAGTGAATCCATAGAAACAAACTCAAAATATATATTACACTGAACCCAAAGAGTTGTGCGCTTTTTGTGTTAATGGTATTGATCTTCGCCGTGAAGTATAGAGTTATTTGCTCATTCACTGGTCTTGGCTGAATATACATCAAAATGATCCAATGAAATTATGTTGCTTTTATTTCCTCATTAACTGGCATTAACCAAATTCATGGATTTTGTGTAAACCAAATTATAGGGTTCAAGATATACCAAATCCAAAGAGTTATGCTCTCAATAGTTTATCTTGCTGAATACACTATGAATCCAAAGGAAATTTGTGTTTTTGTATCCTCAATCATCGATCTCTACTCTTTACTGATCTTTATAGAAAATCCCTGCAACATCCCAAACATTCCTTTATTTCACCAGATGCCTCTAGGTTTTTGTGTTTTCCTGTAATTCCCTAGCTCGATCCGTGAAGAGCAACTATATGGTCAATGCTCTTTCAGGGGTTTACCTAGGGAATTTCAGGAAATAATGAAAACCTAGGGGCATCTAGGGAAATAAAGGGGAACATTTGGTGATTTTGGCGATTTTCCCTATTTTTGTATCATTCTAATTCATGGATTTGTGGTATTTTACCCTACAGCTGTGGACAATGTTGTAAGTGGGAGTGGGGCTTGCTGTTACCGTCTTCATTGTATCTCGGGTTTTCTTCATCATGGATGCCATTCAAGATTCGTGCTCGAAGAAAAGGATACATTGAAAGGAAGAGAACTCCATTTTTTGCAAAGTATTTCTAATTCATCTATGTTTTCGGATTCATTCTCTATGTTATATAAATTTCTTAACCGATGTTGCATTCTTACATGATTCATTTTGTCATTTGCAGTTTTATATGTGGTTTCTTTCTTTCAAATTTCATCTTTCTTCCTCTCTCTATGATGTTGCATTCTTACATGATTCATTTTGTCATTTGCAGTTTTATATGTGGTTTCTTTCTTTCAAATTTCATCTTTCTTCCTCTCTCTATATTTGGTATATTTGTTAGCTCATATTGCACACTTCTTTTTAGATATTTTCTTATCATATCTTGTATATTTGTAGGTATTGGATTGGCACTACTTTGGAGGGATCTCCTTATTATGGTTTCACTTCAAATGGACGTTATCCTGCACAAGTATGCTCAAGTGTGTTTGTATGGACGTTTATATCTTCAATTAAGAAAAATGAGACTATACTATCATCTCTATAGAGGCAATAGTGACCTATGAGATTCAAGTTTCAATCATAACATTACATGATATCTCATCCATGCATAAAAACTCGTTGAGCTCATTAGTATGTAAACTGACTCATAACCTACCTGAAGGGAGTTTGAAATCACCTTTTTCATTCTTCTTTGATATTTTAATATTATGGAGGGATTGGTGGTACCTATTTCTTGGTCAAATGGCTAATTATGCTGGTCTAGGAAAGAATTATTCACAACCTTGTACTCTGCAGCTTCTTACCCATTTCTAATGTCACAAAATTAATGCAGTTACTGCATGGGTTCATGGCAAGCCTTACACTATGTTTCCTGAAATATTTAGGCACAGATATTCAATTATTTATGTAGACATGGAAATACCTATTTTAGTGAACACTTTCTTTCTAGTTTTAGAATATAAAAAGTATAAAATAGAACAAGATTGTTTGATTTTTGAAAATAAAGGTATTACATTCATATATGGAGGCTGTTTATGAATACTCTGGTAAATAATGGACAGACATCATTATATTTCTTTGAACTAAAAGTTAAAGAAGCAGCAAAATATGCTCAGAAGGATATTGTTGGACCTGCAAATTTTTTATGACAATTTCAGTGTGTAATCAGGCATGATAATCCTCCTGACCTATAAATTACTTGAATTCTCTTTAAAGCTAGGAAACTTCACTGAATGCAAAATGGTTTTGACAATGAGATGCAAAAACTGACCTATCTTTCGTTTCTATCAAAATTTGAATGATCTTTGTTTCTTATGTAGGCTCGACCACCAATTTTTTCAGAACTAAGTTTGATGCAGTACCATAAGCTATTAGGACGTGTATTGTTTCCATGGAAGCTGTTACCTAGGCATGGTACAATTGCTGCAGATACAGACTATTACCCATTTGGGACAAAAATGTTTATTCCTGGATATGGTTGGGGTCAGGTATTCTCTCTCTCTAATATCATCATATAGCAGTTTCAAGGCCCTATAGGGATTGGTCAAGAGTCTCTTGATAAAAATATTTGCGTGATGATGCTTGGAAATATGTGCACAAAAACTAATTGCTTGGAAATATGTGCACCCTTTTGCTCCATAATGATGTAACATGTCCTATTCTATTTGCTGGGAATAATAGGATACCATGCATCATATGTACAAATAATGTTTTGACATTTGCAGGTTGAAGATAGGGGTAGTGCAATAAAGGGGCCAAATCGAATTGATCTATACCACAAATCACATAGAGATGCTCTCATTTGGGGTCGCAGAAAGCTTACAGTAAGTATTGCCATGGCACTAAATAGTCATTTAGAGTTACCTGACCTTCAGGTGTTTTTGTTGATATAGTTGATGTTTCAAGACAAAAATTAAATTTACAATAGAGAAGAGGCTTTAATGAAAAGCCTGTAAATTTTCAAGCTAGTTTCCTAGATCAGAAACCTTTTTCTTTTCCCCTTAAGGGGGGGGGGGGCTTCAACTGCCATATGTGGCAATCGATGACTGGGGTGAGAGCTTGAGTAACTAACCATTTTCCAAGATTGGCCATATTTTTCGTTAACAAGAATTCTATGCACATGAAAACGTTCTGATGTCTTTATCAAACGTTGGGTTTTGAATATTTGAGTTGCCTGCTCTGTGTGAAGATATCTATTTAAAATATTGTTTTACCTATTTGTCAGGTGCTCGTTGTCTTACCAAAACAGAGCACAATTGATGGCCTCCCAATACCAGGACCACTGAAGGAGTTACTCAAAGGACTCGATTGGTGTCGCCATCTTTTGTTTTAAATTTGGTAAAGAAACCAAAATGTAGAGCACATATCATGGTTCTATTGATGAGAATTAAAAGATGAGGGATGTACACAAGAACAGTTACATATGATTGCAACTGATATTTGTATATTTAGTTTGGAACTCAGCACAAGTATATATGTACCAATTGTATGCAATGAATTGTATTACCATCTTTGCAATATTATAACTGTATCATCATGGATTTAACCATGTCGTCCATTGACTGAACGCATAATATGCCTGCATTTTTTTATTTACCACCTTGGACATACAACACTTTATTGTAGACTGTTTCTTAATTTAAATTAAATCCTGTTTCCACACTTCATTGATTTAGTGATTCGTTTCCTTGACACCTAGTCATTGCTTTGGTGTCAAGTTTCCATATACTTTTTGGGTATATCTCACACTTGCTTTAGCTAATTTTGCTTTACCTTGACAGGTTTCAAACATTTTCCTAGGCCCTTTTTCAATCTGATATTGATCGAAGTATGATCACATTTTACATGTCCTTTTACAAGCTAATTAGCATTTTCAATACTCCGTTATTCTTTTATCACAATTGAATGCAACAGCAGCCACATCCCACTGGCAGTTTGTCTTACGTACACACTTACAGTTTAACACTGTCATTACGATGCAAAATAAAATTAAATGCAACAGCAGCCACAGCCCACTGACAGCTTGTCTTACGTACACAGTTACAGTTTAACACTGTCATTACAATGCAAAATAAAAATAAGTGAAGAAGAGAAAATATGTACGTGATGTTGAGAGGAGAAAGAGTCTCTTACTACAAAATTAGTAAATGCGTTCACCACACCTTAATTGTGATACGTTTTTTTATCATAGATTTTGTGTCTTGGTACTCATGATTTTGACTATTTACATTTTTTTAATTGTAATTGTGTACTACTCAGTCTGAAACTCATTAACACGATATAGACCATAAAGGAAACATCTTGCAATAACACTTTGAGCAAGGAATGACCTGAATCTTCAAATTAGAAGGAACTAGTATTATAAATGCTTACGTGCCTTATATTTTAACTGTTATTTATGTAGGAAAAGTTCTCTTCAGGAGCATCTACATATTTTATTTATTTATTGATGGATATTCTTTAATTGATGAAGTCAAGTGTCTCTTCTTATTGCTATGTAGATGTATCATATAAGTAAAGATAATTATTTGAGAGGAATTTTGTTGGATGTATGTAAAATTGTTGCCAATGCAGAACCACCAAGACACTACAGCACCAAATGATTAGCATGATTGAGGTGAACTTGTCTACGACACTACACTATGAAGCACTCACAATCATCCAATAATGCTTCTGACCATCAGTTTGTGAGATGGATCAGCTTGTGTGCTCTCTATTTAAATATACAAGTGACCTTAAGAAAAGAACACAATCCACGTGAATACATCCCCCACAATAGTTCCAATAGCAAAGGAGATTGTCTTGTAATACTCTGTTTGGCTTCCATAAGGTTATGGTTCCAGCTTCCGGAGGATGTTGCAAACATCATCATTGCTCACCATCATGTCTTCATTGTTCAAATATCACCCTCAAGTTACAAATATACTGCCATATATGAAGCAAAGAATGCTACCGGTTCTATTTGTTGTCTTGTGGATCATGAAACACATGGTCTCTTTCACCTCTCGTTTTTTACGCATGCACCCTTCTTTTCAGTCGTTTTCTTACATTTTATTTATCTCAGTCTGATTTTGGTATTCATTTCCCCCTCCTTTTAGAGCAGCTTGCACCTAGTGTTTCTAATAACCCATTCACCTAGCATCAAATCCCACTTAAAATTTTTAGTTTTCTTTTACTACAAAATTTCAATTTTTGGATCTCAACTTTGGCATCGAAGCAATAAACCTCGTCATATAAATTAACAGAGACTGAAGACGGAAGAAAGAGGGAAGCCATTTGCCAATACTAAAATTCTTATTGATATTTTACAGCACATTTATTGGTAATGTGCAAAGTCCATGCAGCATTCAATTGCAGCAGAACCATGAACGACACTTTGTTTCTCACGTACTTTAAGAAGCTAGCTAATATATACATTACAAAGATATAGCCATAAAAAAGTTGTGCTAAAATGAACAAAAATATGAACATAGTGTAGGAAGGGGCGTGTGTTTGTGTTTGTGTGTGTTTGTGTCATCGAGAAATACATCCTTTCACATCACGCCATTGAAGGTACAATAAACCAGCATGATAATGAGTGTATGCTCCAGCTACAACCAACACATGGAACAATTGGTGACTATGTCCGGCTATATCAAACCTTCCAGGTATCCATCGTTCAGGTATCCTAGTTGCATATATCAAAGCTCCAAGGATATAAAATATGCCCATCACAACCTCATAGAAAGTAGTATATAAAGCCTCTGGTTCATGGTAATGAAGTATAAGTTTGTGAATAATGGGAGCGATTCCAGAAAGACCCATTACAAGGAATAGGGTAGCTCGGAACGTGCGATACTCAGGTGACTGAAACATGGGAAGTAATGAAACGAGCACTGTCCCAATCCCAACAATAGTGATAAAACTTAAGTATAGGTTCCGGAACACAGGGCTACACATGAAGGAATAGTAAACTGGGGGGTAAAACGAGGTTGCAATTAGTGCTGCAATGCCTGCATAGTCGATACGAAGCATGATATAAGCAACACGTTCTGAATGGCAGGACAGGAGATGGCAACAACTGCTGGAAAAGAGACAAAACATGGCACCACCCAGAAAGATGAAGAATGGCCACCGAGTGATGGGTTTGTGTAAAAACGGGGCAAGCAGATTTGCAATGTCATTCTTCACACTAGCCTGCAAAAAGGAAATGAATCCATTATGTGAGAGAGCATACAGCATAGTAAAAAATCATTATGGTTTCCAGATGTTGTTAGAGAGCATATAGATGCAATCAATTTGGGCTCATGAAAAATATTTATTGTTTTAACTTTATGAATGTGGTTAATGATATGCTTGACTTTACTTTAAAAAATGTTTAAATATGTGTATGATTCTCTCAAAGCACTTATTAGCAATGGTTCTCTAAGAGAACCTATTCTTTTTGAAAATCTCAGGATTGGAACGTAATTTGGGAAGCCTTAACACTAGGGGGGGAGATGCTATCACAAAGTGACACATCATTCTAATTATGATTCATTTTACCAAAATTATGGCTTATTGCTTACTGTTTTCGTCTGTTTAATACTAATTCTTCTTTATCCAATTGCTTTCTGAAAGTTATTTCAGTGCTTTGTTTGAAATATAACCAACTGTGCTTTATAATCTCTTTGTTCATATTTTCAAACCTAAAAAAACTCAATTTCAACTCCCAGAGCAAAACGTTCATGCAGCAAAGGCACAAATCAACCAATGAAAATATCAAAATATTTATAGATCTCAATCAGAATGAAAAGATATCTTACAATAATACATTGATCTGTCCGGTTCATGGAAAGTAGCGACTCAGGCACACAATTGGATAATGTCTCCAATAAATGCAAATTCAAGCCCTCTGGGAAAGCATTGGAAATAACTTCAGGTACATGAAGATGATGAATAGATGTCGATAATGCCGTTAAGAAGTCTTTAGGAATCTTTTGTAAATCAGACATGTGAGGAAGAGCCGACAAGTTTGGCATGTGTACAACTGCAGGAAGCTTCATCGCAGTGTAAATTGTCAACCCGAGAAAAATAATGAACCCAATGAGATGCCTATTGAGAAGAAACAACATCTTTAAAATATTTACATTGAGAACACAGACATTTCTGCCAGAGGGAACAAAGGTACATTAATATACATATGCATTTTTACAAAAGAGAGAAGCAATATCTTTAAATTATGTTGACAGAGCCATATAAATGTGTTCACTAAAGAGAACAAAAGAAGCCAAGTTTTAAATTATGGTGAAACAAACAATAACACATTTTTACAAAAGAGAACCATAAGACAACCTTTTAAAAAATGCATATAAGATATCTAGATTTACCAAAAAAACACACATTTAGGACAGGATAAAAGGGAAAAAGCAATGACTTACGTCCATATGTTGAGAGTCTCATTATGGAGTGTGAAAATACTCCAGAGCGTTTGCTTGAGAGGCCAATTGGCTCTATAACCAGCTAGTATGAATTCATTGTCACGGAGGTAATCCGGAAGGGCATGAAATTCTATTAAATGATACTTTTGCTTCACCTTTTCCCACAACTCCCGGGGGCTTCGAGGAGAGTGAGGAAAATTTTGGATCGCATCATCACCATCACTGTTAAAATGCAATGGGTGGCTGGATTTGTCTGGTTTGCCCACCTTCCTCTTCACACCCACCATTACTGAACGGAGTTAAAAACCTGGTATATAAACATTTTAATTCATCCATTCATTATAATTTTCAAGTAATATTATCTGTATTTCAATGGAAACTAATAAAAACAAAACTTGGTGTAGTAATTTTTATTTACATTGTTCACATCTAAAGAGCTAAGGTGTTATATGCTCATTCACATTCATGAATGTTTGATTACACACAACTGGTATCTATATGCATCAACAAGAAAGGAAACAAGAAGCATGTATTTAATTATTTCTTTGGATTCACACTCAACCATGCTATGATTAAAAATCTAGGTGACCATTTACCAGGATTAAATCCCACGGAAACAACAAGATCTTAATGAGCAAGGAAACAAGGAAACAAAATATAAAAAATAGAACACTCAAAGCACAAGGTTCTATGAGCACATGTATAACTGGGTAGTTTCGTGGTCATCTGTCTGGATTACTTCCCATGAAAAAAAAGACTAGCTACTATTACACATGGCAAGTGGGAGTTAAGATGGGACACGAGGCTTGATTCATCATCATGTTGATTTTGTGATAATTCATCATGTTTCTAACTAGGCTTAATCGATTGATTAGTGTTGATTAATCATTCTGTTTTTCATTGGGCTTCAACTGCTGATTATCAAGCGATGGGCCCTAATATAAAGGATTCTGGAAATCAAATAAATATTGCAAACTAATTCAACATGAAAAGAATTCAGTCTTTCTTGAGCTCCAAATAAAAGTCACCTCTCGTAGAGAAGGAAAATAAATAAATAAACAATCGAGAGCAAAGTGATTCTAAAACGCATCATCAACTAAAGAGTGCGTTCAAAGACAAAAATGGATATTTTTCAAACCCCCAAATCCTGTCTCTGTTTCTTCATCAAAGATTCCCCGAGAAAGAAATCCTAAGATCTCTGTTTCAAACATGCTCTGGAAACCTAGAAAAAAGAAGAAGAATAAAGATAATGATTTACCTGGATGTGTGTGTGTGGGTGTGTGTGTGTAATATATGTTTGTGTGTATATGTACAATATATGTCTCTATGTCTGTGTGTGACTTCAGAAGAATCGAAGCACAACAACAGAGCTCAGAGAAGAAATGGCTATGGCGATAAACAGAGGTTCGTCGTTTTCGTTTTCGTTTTCGTTTTCTCCTCCTTCTACTGCTTTTTCTTTCCTCTTCCTTTTTCCCCCTTCCTTCCCCTGCTCCGGTTTGAAGAGCTTTTTATTTTTATCTTCTTTCCGAGATGATAGTAAAAGAATTGAATATCAGAAAAAGGAAATTTTAATGCCAAAACTAAATATGTAATATGTATATACAAACCAACCATCATACATATGTATGTTGTATGTATATGTTCATACATTAGGATACCTTTTTCCTGTTCTTCCCTAATTTCTCATTAATGTTTTCCTTGGTCTTACATGCCAACACTTTAGATATATGTAAGTAATCTCTTGTTTGGTCTTATCCCCCATTTTGGCCTCTTAAAAGACTTTAATATTTCTTTCTTTCTTCTTGAGGGATTGATGTCGGGTCGGATTAGTAGGGCACCCCGACCCCCGTTTGGGCGGGCGGCTGGAGCTTGACGGACATAGCTCATTCCCTAGAGTTTGAGTCATGACTGTTTGGGGCAAAGTTTGTGGATTGCTACCCTTGTGGATACAACCTTCTTCTCGGTTCTTTGCTCCTTAATCTACATTCCCGTAATTGTTGCGCTTATTACGATCATTAGGGCAATGCCTTTGAATTGCTGCTAACTATTTGCAATGGTTGTTCCCGTATCCTACCTTTAGGTTTCGGTGCGCCTTTATCTATACATGCTCATCATGTGAAAAAGTATATGGCTAGACTCTTTTTAGTGTCCTCGCCAATAAAATTTACTACTTATTAATGAGTTTTTTTTTTTTTTAAACTTTGAGAGAAAGTTAAAACAATACATTAGGTGTAAAGCAATGTATGATGCATTACTCCTTATTAGCAAACAAAATGATAAATTAAACATTTCAAAAACAATTTGAACAAGAATGAAGGAGAGAAATTTAGGATTAAACTATACAATCTCGAAAGTAACTAATATTGTATGATGTCCGTAATAGAATGTTCGTAACTGAGTGTTCGCCTTCAGTAAGGGAATGAAATGTTGCCACAAGAGTTGCCTAGTTTTAAGGTTTTAATTATTACTTCTGCAAATTTAGACTTTCAAGAATAATGATTGCCTATCAAATGGGCAAATACTAAAAACATCGCAAAAGATCTTGTTGTGCCTTTGACTTTAGACTTTTCTTCGGTGGAGTGTCAATTGAAATCTACGTTGCTTTGCAAAAGAAGACAGCAAATTGGTCAAGACTTATCCATGCTAACTCAATAATTCTATGTATTTGATTGATCAAATTGCCTTTGATGATTGCCACCTCAACAATCTTATAAACATTTTGATGCATGTTGACGTGGAAACATGTTAGTCGACCAATGGATGTAGCAAACCCTACTAGAGGAACTCATATCATAAGACAATCATAAATTTCAATCGTGTTCAAATATCTATAAAAACATTCAAACATGACACACTCATGACCATAATTTTACAAATATTAACAAATGAGCACCCCAATCATGTATGTTGTTATAGATGGTTAAACTTCAAAGCGAAAGTATATGAGTGAGGTGAAATTATACTTCTCAAAGTTACAATCTTAAATTTGAGTTTCCAAGATCTTATTGTTGTGCAAATGTAATGCATCAAACATTATATCAAACCTTATAATTGTGATTCATCAATACATTGCCCATTGATAGTTGGCAAACACATGCTCCATTATAATTATTTTCAAATACATGTATGTTTTATCTTTCCTAAGAGACGTCGCAAACAAATGCTTCATTTGGTAGCTATTATTGAAACTTGATGTACTATGCCTGCAAAGGTATCGAAAGCCGCTCATGAGCTTTAATTGCACGTTCAAAAGTATTTTGTCAAAAGCACCACACCTTCAATGTATAACGTTTTCAAAATCTTATTGTTGTGACTTGTGTAAATGCATCAAACATTATAATTGTGATTCATCAATACATTGTCTAGTGAGAGTGGGTGAGAGTTGGCACTCTTGCTTAACACCGTTATTACCATTGAAATTTTCAAAAAGTTATTGTCTCATATGCACATGACATCCCACCATTGGTGCATAGATGGGAGAATTTACTTGCATATATTAACTTGGTTGTCATCCACGTGTCTCCGATGATGTTCACATGACACAATACCAAATGCTTTATCAATGTCTATAAAACAATAATAGAGTCGTGACTCCCAACGTTTTGAAATAATTTATTTTATTAAAACCCAAAGATTGACAATGTGACTAATGGCATTGTGATGTTTTACAATAAACATGTTTATCGTATGTCCTCTTTCCATTCTTTTTGACGGATTCAATTACACATCCAAATAACTTTGCCATAAGAGAGACAATCATAATTGTTTCATGTGTTTACATTATTTATAGTTACTTCTTCATGTAATGTTTCTTCATAGAAATACTCCAATTGTGAGATGCACTATGTATTGTTGCACAATTAAACACATCAATTATCCAACAACATGCTTATTGTCTCGTTTCATTAAGGTTTGAAACTTGATTCCTAGAAGATCTCATGCCTTATGAGTGGCCAAACTCTCATGCCCTTCGCATACATCATCGATTGTAAAAAAGGAAAACAATGTATATTAAAGAGAACCATAACACATCACCTTTCTCACCTTGGATTGCCAATACATGTCCTTAAAATGCATTCACACAAATTCAACTAACATAACTCTCAATATGCTCTCCATTTAGGTTCTCCAAAATTTACCACAAATATGTCTTTCTCTTAGTTTTGAAGAGGTCGTTGACAATTTTTTCTTTTTGTTGTTAGTTAGTCTTTTATATGCATGTCAAATGAAAACCCTTCTATTTTACTTCAATAGGATAGTTTTTTAGAGTCCAAATTCTTCCAAATAACCAACTTTCTCGTGGTATGGACATAAATTGGGTGCTCCGAAAGGGTCCTTGGCCACAATCACACCATCTTCCCTTGGGCCACAAATCATCTTTGGCGATACCTAGGATGTTGGTTTCATGATGAATTTGTAAAAGGGATACACTCCCTTTGCATCAATTTCTTCAAAAGGAGAAAACTATACATGTTCTGTTTGTTAGAGCAAAGTCATCATCACTGCTTGTACTTTTACACCTTCTTATCAAATCTCCACAACAATACAACTCATCGCTGATTGAAATCTTACCATGCCCTCTAATATAGACTCCTCGATATACTTTACAATCTAACTTGTTGCATTTGGGTGTCACTCCATGTTCCACCAAGTTGTAAACAAGGAACCAAAGACATGTATTTTGACCCATTCCTAAATAAAATTGATGGTGGAAGCAAATTTTGAATGTCTTATGGAAGGAGTGGGGTAGTTAAATCAACCCCTACCAAGTATTTGTTTTTCTCACGTGATAGAAAGTATAATAATTTGGAATTTTCCTCGTTAATGTATCAACAAGTGATAGCCATTTTTGTTGATTATATGTTAATGTGGAAAAATCTTGTCTAGTAGAGGCTTAATCTCCAACGACATATGGCCTATGGTACTGGTATCAAAGGTAATGACGTTGAAGTTGGTTTCATTGATGACAATGTTAGATGACTAGCAATGTTGGTGCACTCGTTTAATCTTTTCTCTCAAGTATAAGCAAACAACTGAGAAATGGAAAAATCTTATGCTCAAGGAAAAGAGATTTATTGGAGAACTTGTTGAACTTCCAAATAATAGATCATAATGAAAAAGCCAAATGAATCACGATGTTGAGGTGACAAGTGTTGACATCTAGTTTCCTTCGCCCAATAAAGAAACAAATAGTATGTCGGCACTTTACGTCATCGATTACTATAAAAATATCAATATAACTAGGATGGTTTATTAGAAGAATCCATTTCTTAATCATTGCATGGCACCAACATTGCAACATCAATGAAAGTAACACATGTGAATAATGTACAAGATCAATCGATATTTATTTCCAAACCCGAAATCATTTTATGTTTATGATTTCCATAACAAAAAACTATGGTTAAACGGAAGGACTAATCGCCTCCTCATATGATGATGGACAATAATGAGCTGAAGGATGTTTTTATTAATGGATTTACAATATAAAGGAATGTTCTTCACATAATTTCATAATCGAGGATTTGGAAAAACATTAATCTTTTGCATATGAAAGTTATGAACCCATCGAATGTTTCATTCACATGTTTGATCAATGTTGATCACATTATTTTAACATGTCTTTGTTTTCCTATCTTCCTATTCCATGGTGACATTCTTTCTCTAGGTGTTGGGTTGGTTGTTTATATCATAGCATCAAATTCATAAGTTTGAGAGATCCCCCGTGTTTGATCCTCGTCATGGGCTAGGCATTCTCTTATACATCGCAATCGGTCTCTCGTGAAAAAGTTGTTTATCTCTCTCACACATACTGAAAAGGATATGTCTAGCTTTTGGTCTCGACATTATTTGGATACCATATAGTTTTCCTCTTTTTAGAACCACACACTTGGCATGACACATTTTTTATTTATAAAAAACATGTACAAGCTAAGTATTTATGTGTTTACGTTTCTATATCAAATCACTGAGAATGTCACATCATGCTCATGCACAATTATGTACCTGACTTCATGTTTCCTCGTATTTAATATCTCTAAAACTATGCACTTGGCATGGAAATGTTGTGCCTCTTTAAAACCATTTGAGGTTATTGCACATTTATATAAAGAATCGATAGACAATATTGTAGCTTAATGCATCTATTGTTTGATATACAATTCAAACTATAGGAAAGGACCAACAAATCACCTTATGCCCTTGTTTAAAACTATATGCAATCTTCATTGTATATTCTTTAATGGAGATTATAATTTATACTCGTGCACTTGAAGATGGTGTTTACAAATGGGAGAGTAAAAATCTATGTTAAGTGTTGCACCTTTTATGATCTCACTCCAAGTGTATTATCCCATGGCCGTTCAATGTAAACATGATCTAACTTAGGAACCTCCATGAGATTTCTCTTGGAGATTTTATTAACTAGCTTAAGCGAGTATATCCACTTCTTCCACGATAGTGGTTGGGAAAAACCTTGTTTTTCTTAGAAAATGTCAATAATTTTGCTAGAGTACACATGATCGTGCATGTTTTATACACAATTCAATGGATCATAGAAAGTGTATGACACAAAGATGCTTTATCCCTAAGGATGCAATGTGTATTTGCTTGGGATAGAAACACAAAATGTGTGAAATGTATGTCTTATCATGTGACATTTCAGTAATAAAACAAAGTGATGGTGTCAATTAATCGTGAATGTATAAGTATAATGAATGTACTATGTATTGGCCGATACAATATAGTGTGGAAAAGAGAGATCATATGTAGAAATCTAGAATTGAGTAAACAAACATACGATTCTCTTGTAGCCATTGCAAAGTGGGTTGTAACGTATGAGTTGTATATTATCCTATGCACTTTTTCTTAACTAATGGAAGAAGATATTTTTTGGAAAAAAAAACAAAAACAAACATAGATTCTCTTTACCTATAAAAAAGAACATTTAAATTTTATCATATGACATACACCATATGTTTTGAGTTAGAGAATGGTTATAAACTTATATGTATATCATGTTATTGAGTGACCGAGTTAGAGATTGCTTTTATTGGAAAGAAAATTGGCTTTGTGCTTTATTTTCTTCTTAAATTTAAAGCAATGTATGCATTTGAGCACCATAAAATACAATGAATTAAATAATCACTAACTTCTCATATCAACCCCAAATTATGATTACAATGCATTGGTCTAAGAATCACTTTTTCCCAATCGATAAAAAGAGCACGAGTTTTTTAAATAGCATATTGCTTAGAGGATGTGATTAGTCTATCCACACTTGCTTTTAAGGCAATTCTAGCATTTCAGCCCTTGAACCGTGGAAATGAATCTAGAGCTTATAAGGCAAAATTTTAGGCAACCATCCTCTACTAACACAATCAAGTTGTTAGCATAATGAGTCATGATCTAACCGAAATAAAGCTAATTTGATTTTCATAATAATTTCACTTTAGACCAACGTCTCGACTCATATTACCACAACCACATAGTTGTGTTTAAACATTTGATTTCATGGATACATAAGACAATGGTTTCACATTGTGTGATAGAGCGTGTGATGCCTTGTGTTTATTACAAAAATAGCTATAGTGAATGGCTTTAGATTACCATCTCACTCCTACGTTTTATCATTTGGATAGAAACCAAATAAGCAATTAAATTGTATGTTTTATCATTTGAATTTATTGTCTTTGTCGATGAGATCTCTCTCATATTAGGATAGATGTGAGTTTTGGGTTCCTTTGATGATCATCAACTAGTCAAGCCCCACATTTACCATAATCTTCATCCCAAACGTGCATGGAAATGCTTGCTGTTGTGCTCATTCTCGTGGATTAAAAACTAACACAAGCACATCAAAACCTATATTTTATAGTTGATGTAAAAAAGTTGAGGCCCTCTGAACATTGGTATCATGATAACATTAATGAAGTAATTAATCAACGATAAGAAGTTTGGGGTGAACACACAAATAATTAAAACTCTTGGTTAATGGAAGAGTTCAATACAATTGTTAGAGTGCATGGTGCTCTAAAGGCACAGAGAATCGTACAACTTGCCTTTTCGTTATTCTGTTTCGAACTCCGGGCATGACAAATGCATAGGCTCCTTCCCGTTTTCTACTTGGCATTCACCAAGTGCCGGTTCCGCCTTAGGAGGCACTCTAGGATCCTTCTCCGAACCCGCTCCTCCCGTCTTCTCTGGACAACCTAACATTAAAGAACCGCTATGCTTGAAACACTGACAAAAGGCTTGAAGTTGTCTTTGACACGACGACCACCATAGTTCCTAAGGCCAAGGTTTATAGCATACCACAAAAATGAAAACATGCAATCCATCACAACCAAATAAGGTTGTTGCGCTTCAATATACCTCGAGACTTGTCCAATAGTCTCTTGGATTGGATCATATAAAGCAAGTTGTGATTGAAAAATACACGAAAGCAAAACAAAGTTACATCTTCTTGTTCTTTTGATCTCAAAACAACTTCAACCAATAACCTGAAGTCATTGTATATGTCTTTAACACAATCACAACCCATTAGACAACTAAGCCTTTGATGAAGCCAATATACCATGATAATTTTGCCGAGAAAAATAAATAATACACCTCCAATAAAACATCAAGATGTCCAAAATAAAGCATAAATGGTGCAAGTCTTTATAAAAATTGGAAAAATGTATGTGAGGTGTGTTTTTCCAATTTCATGTTAGTGGTAGCACAAAGACAACTACAATGTGGTTCCATAATATAAACCCTATCGTATAGAGGAATCCATTTGTGGGGGCATTTCTAGCATCAACTTTGTTCGTGCTCTTGGGAATTGTGAATGTAATATGTTGTAGCGAAGTGGACATGCCTCGCACACCACAATGCTTGCTAATATAAACTATCGAGGGAATATGTGGTACACCATTGCAATAAAAATTGCCTTTAGTAAAAGAATCAACAATACCAATCAATATGAGCACACAAAAATGACGCCCTTGTGAATTTCTTACAAAGTGTTCCAAACAAGAGGTTTCCTCTCAATCTCAAACAGGACATCTCATCATAGGGACGGAATTTGATAACCCACATAAACGATAACCTGAAATTGCTAAGTCAATTACCCTCGAAAATAGTCAACATGTTGGACCACTCAAGTTTGTTCATAAACCAAGAACACATTGTAAAGTGTGGTGGCTCAAGATGAATAATATTGAGTGTACATCTTAATCTCGGCTAGAGTAATATGGTAGCTCATCGAAATCATGCATAGGATAGGACCATCATTTACCCTATTGTTAGTGATATGGGTAAAAATTGTCATCAATCTTTTCTAAGCTATCGAAGATCGTGTTAATAAGCGAGTCGAGCTCCATTAACCCCTCTAAGAATGATCATTCACATGAGACAAACTCAGTCTACGTAAGGACATATCAAAACATTGAAGTGGGAAGAAAGCACATGACGAGACACAAGCCACACGACTGTTAATTAAATTAGCGATTAGAATGAGGCTAAGAGTAAAGCACTTAACATTAGTGCTCTCTCTCTCTCATTAGAGCTATTGATCCATGGGATCCATCCAGGCTACTTGCAAGGCCAATGCGTGTCCGTGTCCGCGTAAACATGGGTGGGCAAACTTGGAGGGGGGGGGGTATATCCAGGAAATCTGAGGGGCATTCTTTGGGAAATAAAGAAAAACTCAGAGTGATTCAAAATCTAACAAGTATGTATTGTGTTCTTTTGCATGATGGTGAGGTGAAGGAAGCCAAGTGTGACATAGAGAGACATGGTATGGCTTCTGGTTCCGCAGCATCCTTCTCTTGGTGAGTCATTTTCTTGTCCAATTCATTGTTCACTTTATTCTTCATCATGTTCAAAAACATATGTTGTTTTTTCATAGCTTATATGGTAGGTTGTTTAATCCTCGGATGTTACTGAGTTTTTTGATCATAGGGAGTATCAAGTAATAGTTTCTTTTCTTGTCCAATTCATTGTCCACTTTATTCTTCATCATGTTCAAAAACATATGTTTGTTTTTCATAGCTTATATGGTAGGTTGTTTAATCCTCGGATGTTACTGAGTTTTTTGATCATAGGGAGTATCGAGAAATAGTTTCTGTATAAGATTCCTCTTGTTGAAATCTGGCGTGGGATTTTAGTGGTGGATACGAGAAGAGGCAAAAAGAAACAAGAGGCGGAGGAGGACGAGAAGAAGAAGAAGAAAGAAGTATAAAGAAAGATTAGTTTTAATGTTCCCCAAAAATGCACAAAGGATGTTGCATATGACTGCTCTCTTTCAACCCATATTCAACGAATTAATCAATAGCAGCTTTTCATGAGAAATCAACTTTGTAAGCTCGTATTTATTTAGATCTTTTGGCATTTGCAAACTGGATATCGATGGAGTTTTCTCATGTTTGAGCTTTATGTGTTTTTTAGTTATATGAGCATGCCTCTAACCCACTTGAGTGGAATGCTACTATTTTTTGGTTACATACATAATTTAATTTCTTGACAGACGTAGTACTCCATTTAACCATTTCTGGAACTCCTGGGTAGAGAGCAATGTCCTGGTTGAAATTCAGAATCTAAAACATACACAAATATATGATGTGAGTCCAGACCACACCATACGTACCTGTAGAAGGATGGGAGAAAAGAAAATTCAGAAATTGGGTATTGGTATGAGAAAAATCAGGGGATACGCTCAAAATATGGTAAAACCATGATTCTGGTTATGTCTCCAACTTGCATTTAGGATTATATATCTGGTAATTAATTTTATTCAGAAAAGAAAACAGGAGGGTTTATTGTTCTAATGGATTTTGTCTTTGTTGTGTGCTGAAATCGTTATAACAAATGATGCTCTATCATAAGACATTGACTAGTTATATCCAAACAAAAATCCCCAATTATTGTGAAATTGTATTCGAATGATATGTTAATGGCTCAATTAATCACTCAAGGGTTCATATGATAAATTTTTTTTCAGGGCCCTCGAAGTACCATTTCACAGCCCCAGGAGCTTATAGTGTTGGTCGGAAAGGTAATAGTTGTCTGAATATTGAATTTCAGTTGATCAACAGGAGTTAAAGTTCTGGTTGCTAAATTTGGCCATGACTCATCGTCTCTGTAGATTGTACTATCATTATCCAGACTGATCGGACGGTTTCTCGGTTGCATGCGGAGATCAAACTTGACCTTGCAGTCAGGTCTGGGGATTGTACAGATTTTCCCAGAGAAAAAATCACTTTGAAAGACCTCTCAAAGTTTGGCTCTTTTGTTAATCGATCCGTTGACTCGAAACCTGTATTTTCTCTCCCTAATAAAGAAATAAGTTTGAAGGAAGGAGATATTCTTACCTTTGGAACAGATAGCAGCTCATTCAGGTACAGTATGAAAGCACAATGAAAAGGACCAGCATTTTCAATTGAATATTGCTAATACATTATATTGGTTGTTTCCAGGTTAGAGTACTTTTCAATTCATCTATATATAACTCCCATAGCTGACAAAACTAAGAAGGATTCTATTGTCAATGCCATCACATCGATAGGTATGAATCCATTATTGATGGTTACAACTGTTCATTTTCTTAGCTACTTTCTTTTTTGAACAAGTAATTTTGCCAAATCAACGACTTCTCCGAAGTAGTTATGGTTACAATCTAGGATAGCAGGTAGTAGGATTGAGCCAAAACCAAATATTAAGATAGGGTCAATTCACTTAGAGGAAATTACACAACCATATATAGTTGATGCTTGTGAAGAACTTAAATGGCATGGTATTCCTTGTGACTTTAGAAATAGTTACAAGTTTTTAGTTCTTGTTTCAAATAAATTCTAACATTCTTGTTTTTGTATGTGATCCAAGATACCTTCTGAAATTAGCATAGTCAATCACACTATTTCTGTTGTGTTTTCTACATGTAAAATCATTACTGTTGGGCCATAAAGATACACCATTTGCAATAAACATTCTGGTACTATTGCACATTTGTAGTAGTAATTTTCTGAATTGATCGAGATCTTTTTCATCAATAGAAGAGCGGTTATACCATGTATATCCCATTGCATCCTTGAGATGTGTGCCATGAAAGATTGTTGTGCATCAATTTGAAAACTTCTTGTATGAGCATTTATGTCACCAAAGACAATAACTTCCCCTTGGCTTTGAAATTAGTTATATCATCTTTTAGATTGGCAAAGATTTGGTCTTTATCCAAACAAGTATAGAAATTAGAATCTTGACGAGGAATGTGGCATCCAACTACAAAATTGGGCATATTATTTGGTATTTCTATTTGGTATTAATGTCTTTTAAGAGGCCAAAATGGCCTATAAGACCAAACAAGAGATTACATCTTAAGTGTTCTTTCGTCTTTGAGAAGAACAAATCAAAATAAAATAAATATTATTCCGTAAGTAAATATGATAAAAAGAGATGAGGGAAACAGGTTTTTGGCACATGTGAGATTCTCAAGTTAGACGTATTGTAACTTTTGTCTTTGGGTCATCTTCGTAAACATCTGTTCTTCCGTAAACATGTGAGATTCTCCGTAAACATCTGTTCTTCCTTAGGGTCGTTTACTTATTTGCCTATCTCAATCTCTATATAACGTAAAGAGGTCCTGAGTTGGCCTATCATACTATGTGGCATGTGAGGTAGATGTGTATCCATTCAAGAAGGCTTGATGATAAATTCTTCCTGTGACTCGTGTAAAAAGAGATGTTGAGGGGCTGAGCCATGTTTTGTTGTTTATTGAATTTAATGATATCAAGTTACGCCCAGGTTTGGACAATCCAACTATATTGGCATGGGGATAGTGCAATGCATTTAGAATTATGCCATGCGATTAGAACCATTCTAGCATTTCAACATAACAGTGATTATCTAAATTTTGAGGGGCATGTGGATGTCCATATACCTCTGATCCAAGTGGGAGAGGCTCCTTTGGTGTGATCCAAGTTTTTTGGGTAATTGAGTTGACAGTGCATTGTTTTATTCCTTCGTTTGGAGAGGGGTAAGGTATCAGAAGGTGGGAAGTTCTTGATGTTGAGTTTATTGTTGTTAAGAGTACCACAATCCTTCTCCATGTTTTGTTACCATTTCCTTCAAAGCTTCAGACCCGTTATATGTACTTCTTTGAGGTGGCACGGTTGGGATCATGTTGATGAGGTCTAAGGTTTGTGGTTTAATCTGATTGGTTAAACATTGCATTTCAATCTGATTTGTTAAGTTCATCAGTTAAACAGTAGTGGAGGATCTTCTACTTTCATGTTTGGACCTTTGTGATGCTAAGTCTAATACTTCTTAATGTTATAAGCATAAATCTCCTGATTTTGGGTGCCATACGAGTATCAGTAAGTTTGCAGGGTTTGAACTGTATGTGTGCCATATGTGACAGGCAATATAGAGGTCTATGTCTGTGATGTATTTGAGTATACTATTGTTTGAAAATGGTCTCACCTGTATACATTTTGAACTGCTCTTCGAGAAAGTCTTTCTTAGCAATTGTCCCTTGACAGATAATGCTCCTTGCTGATATGAAAGATTACAATAAATACACTTCTTATGTTTGTTTGTTTTTTCTAAGTGGTTGTGTATTTGAATTCAATCTGTTGTATCATGCTCAGCAAAATAAAACTTAGGAATGTGCAGGTGGTTGTATACTTGACAAATGGTGTGCAGACTGTACACATTTGATCGTTGAAGATGGTGCATCTGTCACTGATGTTGTCATACAAGCGGTGGCAGAAAAGAAACCAGTAGTTGGAACTGCCTGGATTGAGGTACTAATCTTGAGAATGTCAATGTTCTCGTGTTAATTGATGGCCTTAGAATGTCAATACTGTTGCCTCAATTTCTATCGTGCATTTGTTGTCTTTGTTTGACTAGGCCATTGCTGCAAGAAACACTGTATCTGAATTTCCCGATTACACAGGGTAGGTTATTGAATTTACTAGTATAAACAAGCACACCCATGCTTAATAGGTACATAGCTTATGAATAACTGGTTTAAAAGTAATAGCCCGTGATTTAAGACCATGCCCCTTGTTTGTATAAATATTTGCAGGTTTACTCCAAATTTATTGTGGAAAATTGATGGAGATGCCAAGTCCTTGAAGATAATCGAAACAGATGCTCGTGGACTAGTTTTCAAAGGGTTTACATTATATGTTGGATCCATGTATCTGGTAATCAGTGCTCATCATATCTCAAAGGCACAAGACACTTGGTCTTATTTTGTTATTATTTCCATTCTTACATTATCTGTAATAGAAAATGCTAACCTTTGTTTACTTGTAGTATAATTGCAAGGATGTCCTAAAACTCCTTATTGATGTTTCTGGGGGAACATACACATCCGTCACCAGTGTGTCAAGATCTAGGGTAAGAAATTTTCCTATTTGATAAGAAATTACACGATGGAATGAGAAAGCACACCACTTGTGCTTAAATTTAAAACATTTTAAGTCACTCTATATCCCATAGCTGATTAATAAGTTTTCTAGATGGCACGATACTTCACTCATGTTTGCATATGCAGCCGCTTTCTCCAAACAAGTCTAGGCATCCATATTCTAGTTATCCTTCTCAATGAACACTTGAACACCTTTCAATGTTGTATATGCATAATACCATTTGAAATTATAATACTCAAGACTATACTTTCAAATAAAAAAGGTTCTTACAGAAATTCAATCAAAAGGTTAGGGAGATGTTAATTCTCATACATATGAATCATGTAAAGAAAGAAACGGGTATATTATTTGGTGCGTATACTGTAACCCCAGGTCTCACAAACTAGTCAACATGAGGCCAACCAATTGCTTATTCTTCCAGCTATGGAGCCACAGCTTCAGAGATGGATGAACCAAGAGGAATTGAGATCCATATCTCATATAAAGAGGACAAGTGAAGAAAACTTCATTGCAGCAGTGTTGTCTGGAAACTTCAAGGAAGAATATTATGAAGTGGCAGCAAGTAAGGTTGTAGTGACAGATTTTGTATGATGGTGCTAATGATGTTGATCCAAAAGAGCAAAAATGATTTACCCACAAGCTGGCATTTTCAGATTCTTTGGTTTCTGCATCATCTGATGAAACATTGGAAGCTTCTCCATCAGATGACCATGACGATGAGGTTAACTCATCTATTCAAACAACTGGGCTGGTATTGTCATGGCTGATTTGATTCTTTGATATCTATTTTTGGTATTTGTTAATTTGTTATTTGTTATTTAAAGTTGGGATATTGACATAGAACTTCAATGTAGATATCCTTCACATCCAAAGGCGTTACACCCAATACAGTTGAAAATCTCAGATCATCTTTGGTATCAAACAAAGGCATTGGGAACGTTAATGTAAGTCCTCCACAAGCAAAGATGTCAGGGATAATTCAGAACGATCTTACTTCATGCAACAACATTGCAAGATATGCTGTGAAGCACAATAATGGGGCAGCATTGTCTATTAAGCCACTTCCTGTGTCTCTGGAAAAGTTTAAAGAAGTTCAGAAATCTTCTATTTTGGTTTCTAACTGTTCAGACATTAAGTTGGAAGATGTGGGTGATTCAAAGGCAGATATAGAGTATGATAAAGATCTAATTGTTCGGGGATATATGGAGTCAATGGGTGCCTCTGTTCCAGATTTATCACTAATAAATTTCAAGAAATTCAGAAAGGTTCTGGTGGTTGCAAATTTAATGAGAATTATTTCATGGTGAAGAGCCAAAGCTAATTTGTGATGTATGTTTGTATTAAATAAGCCGTCTCTTTTCTTGCAGAAACATCACACATCCGGGAATAGCTTTACCACGTTGGTGCCATTTGGAAAAGATCCTTATAGGTACTTTTTATACCAGTTGAAATAACAGAGAGAAGTTACTAATTGTTGACGAGAATGTCTTTTTGCAAGTGAACGGAATTCTTTGTTTCTAGATGTAATACTCGAAGCAATAAGTGTCTGTACATATACTCAAGAAAATAATAGGAGCTTCTAAGACAAAAAGATGAAGATTTTGTTCTAGTGAAGTTATAACTTTTAGTAAAAGCAAAACATTCTTATCAAGTTTCAACTCTAGTTTGAAAAAAGATACAATTGATTGTTAATCTATTGGTAAAAAGCTATGGTTTTTATGGGTAGAGAGTCTGAATATAACAAGGAGGTTCAAGAGCACATGCAACAAGAGAAGCAGCGCCGACGAACAGAAGCACTTGCGGAAGATCTATTCAATGCAGAGCAGGTGATTCAAACAAACTAAATGTTGTAACAGGGCTTACAAAATAATAGAACTTTTCATTTTTTACCCTCATTATTTACTAAATCTGGTATCTTTTATTACTAATATTATTATCTCTTCACAGCTGAAGAGGAAGAAAGGTGTGGGAGCATCTCTACTTTCTGCTTTGCATGGAGGAAGACTGAATGTGAAATAGAGAAAAAAGAAAATGCGAAGGTAACCATATGGTTTAGCACATTATTTTCTGATGCTATCGATAGGTGATAGAAAATGTTTTTGGAAAAGCAGTAGGATGATTGCTTTTATCAGACAAGAAATTTAATATAACCCAATAATGCTCCTTTTGTACTTCTCTACAGTCATATGTACGAGAAAATACATACAACAAATCAAGTTTACTTTTTTATGCATGAAATATAATGGGAAAGTATGAGAAAATATGTTGGGAAATTTTATGTATCTCCAGATTTCTTGTGGGAAGGGAATACATACGACAAATCAAAGAAGAAATATTTCTGAATGAAGTTATCAAAATGAGATCAGTATAAATTTCATGTGGGAATTAGAAAGGCCAATCTATTTGATGTTCTCTTATGGATTTTTGGTCTAATCTTTCAATAAATTTGAATTTGGTAGAACTCTTTACATGTTATTTTTGGCAAGTACTTCATTGATTTATCTGTTGGCAGCTTTTCACATGGAAGATTAGATTTGAAGTATGGTTGTTAGCTTGGCTGTAGATATCTAGGAAATACAAAGCTTTAAATCAGGGCTCATTCATGTCAAATAAGGCGCTTTAAGCATTCATTTGTAGGATTTTCTCTTTTTTGATCTAAACAAACAAACTGGCCTAGGTTATGATTTGCAAAACAAAGAATTGGGTCACAATAGCTTTTAGCACTTTTGTGTGGGTTTCAAAGAAACAGAATGACAAATTTTTAATATTTTTCATTCATTGATTAGCTTGTGATCACACATGACCTAAACAAAATTCATGTAATTTGTTTTTATACATCTCAATTCATAACGATGGAATGCTGTCTTTGCAATAGTGCCAAGTTATGTTCATGTAAATATTGGAAATCTCCAAGCAATTGTTAATGATTATCCTGACTGAAGTCTACAAATGTATAAATATGTGAGTGTTTTATATATGAGTTTTCATGAGATCAAATGCAATCTTTCATCACTACAAGAGTGTGAATAGATATGTTGAATCACAAAGGTAGAGGGAGATGGGGGAGAGGAAAAGAGAGGGTCCCACCATGCGTGCCACATGGGTGGGGGATGGAGCCAAGAACGACCTTATTGACATCTATGTCATACTGATAACGATTTTAATGCATGATGTGGCTTTAGATTTGGTAATGATTTTTGAGATGGTGTTACAAGCAAGAAGTGTGGAATGGGTGATGGTGTGGGGACATGATATTTTATGTTGATTGGTAAAAATGATTTTTGAGATGGTGTTACAAGCAAGAAGTGTGGAATGGGTGATGGTGTGGGGACATGATATTTTATGTTGATTGGTAAAATGGGCCAAGTGAATGTTGAAGTACATTCATTATGGATAGATCTAGCATGGCTATATTGGTAAGGTCCAAGTTCCTTGTATCTTTGTGTTTGTTGTCTTAGCTTGAATGTGGCTGTATATACAATGATGAGTGTAGCCTACTTCTCAACTATGTGCTTGTAAGTTGTGCACTTGCACATATATTGTTTCTGACTCTAAATGTTCACAAGAAGAAAGCATGATGGCTATTCTAACTTAATTAATTGGAATGCCACGTTCATGATTATAATCATGTTTGTGACCATAGTACCTCAGTTATAAAACCCACTCTAATGAGTGTCCATAGACACAAAAATGCCTCCTTTCTAAAAAGTGTAAAATGTGCTTGGTGATTTGGAATATTCATACTGATCTCCCAAGTGAGAAATGGAATGTGTCCTACATACGAGGCTCACATTGTGAATCATTCTTTCTATCCTTGTTATTGTTCCCAAAAGTATTCAAACTAGACTTCTTGAAACAATAGCATATAACAAATGGAGCTCATCTCATTGACATAGCAACACCTTGTTTTTTTATAGGGATAGTCATTATGCTATATTTATTCATTTGACAAGCTCATCAATAGCAAGCTTAGATCATAAAAAACTCTTCCCATTCAAAAAAAATGTTTTTTTTGTTAGTGATTTTCAAGAACGAACACTAGGAGTTGCTTTCCCCCCCTCCCCCAATGGAGATTTAACATCAAGTTTATCCATTGTAGTTCTAATAGCCTCATATAATTGTTTGAGAGAATGACTTTATAAATAATAGAATTGATTATATTGGGGTGAATAACTTTATTGAGTTTTGACCGTATCAATTATTTCAATGTTAGATGACCATTTGATTTCATTTGTATTATTCGAATTCTCTTTAACTACAATGATAATTGTCATAAAATAACCATAAAACAAAGGAACTTCTATAGAAATTACAAACCAAAGAGAAAATTAGAAATTTTCTTTCGTTTTATACAAATTGTGGGACTAGTGATGGGGGGAAAACATGGTTCCTTACTTTTGATTGGTTGTTAAGGGGGGTGGGGGCAAGAGCAAGTATAAGAACAAATTGGGATTGGGATGGCAGATATTATAATGATCTTACCATGGTTGCTGAATACCATTTTCATAGTGTAGGAGAAATCTCGATTGATTCTTAGTCTATTTGCAAGCATATAAGATAGGTACAAGGGTATCTATAATGCTTGAATTCATATGCAACTTTTCTTTCTTTCTTTTCCCCCCCAAAAAACTCCTTCCATTAGTTATAACATATGAAACTTTTTAAAGTATTCTCAAGGTTGATAAAGTCAATTAAATGTTGATGTGCACATAGGAACACGACAGGCGAAAATAGTTTGAATTTCATTTCCCGAAAAGAAATACACTCCTCAAATCCTTATGAGGATTGTCCCCTCAAAACTTTTGTTGGCTTAGTCAAAACATGAGTTGGCTTATTCACATAAAAAGCAACTTGGCATTCCTTCGACTCGTTTTATAATCCACTATCCACCAATGTTAGAACATGATGGACAAGTGGGATCTTCGTGTAACACTTCACTGAAGACGGGTTCATTGAGGTGTTCTTTGGACTCTTACTAACCAAATTAATACATGCCTTAAAACGATAAATGTATATATTATATACATCCAAACACATGTCCAAATGGAACTTGACTGTTGTTCTTTCATCTTGTGTGTATCATTGACCATGCCCTTCCGTAGATCGATGATGTATGTTGTATTCTAATAACATTGCTAAAAAGTGCATGTTATGTATCTTTGTTTGTGATAGAAAACAAGCATTAGAATTCTTTTGGTTTCGTAGTAGTAGTCTTCATGATTTTTTAATACTTCATTAATATAAATGATCGTACAATAATGACAATGTCAGATTCAAAAGTGCAATGGTGGTTCAAATAGTATGCATATACAACATTACCACAAACTTATTTTTCGTGCATTGGTTAGTCAAGTCATGCAAAACTGTGTTTGAGAAATAGTAAGCATTCATAGATCGATCAAAGAATCACTTTCCATTCATCTTATTTTGGAATCTTCTTAATTTACAAGTAACAAGTATAAACATTGCTTGTGATGTACATGTATCAAAGGGTGTGCGAGAATTTTCCAGCTTATTAAGATAATGAAATGGTAAATTCAATGATTTCCATGGCTAAGGTTGGTATTCACGGGTCTACATGTTGGGATGTATTATCTTGTATGCAACTTAGTGTGTCTTATTTGAAATATGTAAGTTTTGGAGTATATATAAACATTTTCACTGTTTGTAGGCCATCATGTCATCAGTGGTATGTTGAAATGTAAGGTGCATATGCAAATAAAATATTACGATGTTTGTCGAGTGCCTACCAGCTTATATATTCATATTGGTGGATGTGGATGTAGTAGGTGCTTGAATGTAAAGGGGGAATGAGTCTTCGTTAGACGAGAGCTAGAAATGTTTGAGAAAGTAAAGTCAATTCTAAAGTGTTTGCCCATTGTGTATATAATATATATATATATATATAATCTAGTCCGCTATCACCCACTTTGTATAAGCAATGACTTATAATCTAATATAAAATTTTCATTGCATTTATGTATACTTATTTAAATAGAGTTATCGATAATCTAATACATGACATGAGGAGAGATAAACATGTTTCTACACCTAATGCAATGTTGTAAAAACATGCGTAATTCGTAAAGAAAGCCAAACCACTTAATTACATGAGGATGTCCATGATGGCTGAGAATAGTTTTAAGAAATTGAAGCATCTCCTCTTCTAGTAAACGCCATTTTGCCCAAAACATAAATGTCATGAGACAAGCACGCACATACATGGCCATCTTAAATCTTACAAGGACAATTTGACAATAACACACGTATATCACCTCATGCTTCTTTACTACTTCATGGACATGGATTCTCTCCTTTTCTATTGAAACATTTTTTGAATTTAAGGTCATTGGTTCAAAGCTCAATTCTTTTGAACCTCTTGAATATACCATTTATCACCTCTCCTAAATGGCATACCATATGAGTGTATCAAAGTAATAAACTTGTGTACTCCCCACACCATTGGTACAACCATATATCTATAGCCTGATTAGTAAGATGGTCTCCATACATGTGACACTACCATCTACTATGGCCTACGTGGTATTAGTCTCGTTTTTTGGGTGTCAGGAATTCTCTATGACAAGGGAGGATAGCATTAACATTGGAAAATGTCCATTTTTATGAGAAATGCTACAATTATATTTCATATATCAATTGCATAATCCACTTTCAAAGGTATCCTTTCATAGACTAAGTTCTTGGGTTCATTTAAAAAACACCTAAAACGCACACAAACCCATGGTCAGCTATTATAGTTGATCACGATGAGAAGAAATGATGCAAGGGCTAGATTTTTTGATGGTTTTGTCACAATACCCATAAGCACTAAATTGGGACAAGGGGCACCTCCACTTGTCAAAGGTCGCTCTAAGATTTTCATGGGAGTGTGGTGTGGTGGGTAACTATGGCACCTAGAGTTCAAACATTGGCTTGGGACATTTTCATTGCCCCTAATTACCCTTGATGGGTCTATTAGTTTTTCATAACCTTTCTAGATTGATTTTGGATTTGTGAACCACGTTGTTGGATTGCTAACCTTCCCACGATACTTCTAAAAACTAATCCTTTTTAGTATTACAAGATAGAAATATGGAGTTATAGGAATACATGAGAATGTCTGTCCGTCAACATCATAAAAAATACTTAATGCTTGGTCACTCACAACATCATCAACCCTCCATGTGTATAGCAGGCTGGCTTTTGCTAGTACAACTTTGCTTATGATGTATTTTGTATAGTTTCGAGTCTCGATCATTCTTGCAAGCTAGACAACCCGCAAGAAAACCGAGTGGGTAGACAAGGTTTGGTTTCTTGTTGCATTGATATTGATGTGAAAGGGGAGGGGAGAGAGTGCGTAAAAAGGTCGAAGAAAGAATATATAAGGTTGGATAGTGGAGTGTGGAATGTAGGGCATTCATTCTCTTCTACTTCGGAAAAATTGAAGCAAATAACCCACCAAGTAGTCGCAATGTGGACTTGCTTCACTTGATCTTTATTCCAAATAAAGCCAAAAGAATAGGCAAGCAATAATCATGGTTTGGAAACCTACCCAACAAACCTCTTTAATGATGATGGGGAGGAGGAGCTCCGAGCAACATGTGCAATCCTTAGAGAGAGAGAGAGAGAGAGAGAGAGAGAGAGAGAGAGAGAGATCCATTCAATTATTGAACAAAAAAAAACAAGGAATGTGAAAGAAAAAGGCATTCCTTTTTCTATGTTGGTACCCATTTTGTTCTCTTGGCTTCGAATTAGATAATAAAAAGAAAAATCTATCTCACTGATTGCACTTGCGTGGGATGTTGTGTGGGTTGGGTCTTTCGTAGGTCCTCTCTTAGAATGAATAGAGATAGATACATAGATAGATGGGTTGTCCGCTCACATACTTGGCAGGGGAGTCGTGACTCGTGAGGGGTCTTCATTGGTACGTCGGCAATAGGATGGTTGGGCCTTGTTCTCCGGCATGATTCATCCGGGAAATGGTGGCTTTTGATAAAGAATTTTTGCACGAGTGATGCGAGAGGATTATATATATATCATATGATAAAAAAACAATCGATCGATCATGTGTGGGAATCGAGTTCTATTTCGGCCTTGATGAAGAAACCTCGGCCTCGATCCTTTCTTTTGGTATAGGAAGGATTATATATGTATGTATGAATCGAGGTCTATTTGGATACCAGAAAGGGCTTCTAGCAAAAAATATACACATAAAAGTGCAGTTCCATTCCATTGCATTTATCTTTCCCTTCTTCCCTTTATGGCCACCTGAAATCACACACACTCACTCGCTTTATACAGCCCTTAATTTCCTCTCTCTTACTTATCCGGTCCCTTAATTTCCTCTCTCTATCCTCTGCCAATTTCTTCTTCTTCTCTCTCTCTCTCTCTGAATACAATCCCTTAATTTGCTCGTACAGAGCTCTTTCATCTTCGCCCAGATTTCGCCCAAAACCCCAAACAAAAAAACAAATAAAAAAGAAAATAAAACCTGCCAAAAACAAATTGAGCGGAGAAGAAAAAGGGATCGTACAAAATGCTGTCGACGAACAATTCCTCCCCTCCAAACCGAGTTTCTTCAGTATTTCCAATTTCCTCTCTCCTACCTATTCAATAAATAAATAAATAAATAAATAAATAAATAAAAGAAACTAAATAAAAAGTGAATCCCATTATATAGCAATAAATGAAAGAGAGAGAGAGAGAGGCAACGAATGCGTCAAATAAATGTCGGGGACGAATTTCCTCTTTCTTCCTTTTTCTCGACGATCATGAATAAAAAAAAACCTAAATATAATGTAAATAGTTAGTTTTAGCGGCTTTTAAACCATATTTCTTTCTCTCTTCCTTTTTTTCTCGAGGATCATAAAAAAAGAAACCTAAATAACATGTAAATAGTTACTTTTAGCGGCATTTAAAGCATATATTTCTTCTCTCGAATTTCCTCTCTCTACCTTTTTGTCGACGCTCATTAATAAACAAAACAAAAACCTAAATAACATGTGAATAGTTACTTTTAGCGGCATTTAACGCGTATATTTCTGCTCTCGAATTTCCTCTCTCTTCCTTTTTTTTTTGTCGACGCTCATTAATAATAAAAAAGAACCTAAATAACATGTAAATAGTTACTTTTCGCGGCATTGAAAACCATACATATATATTTCTTCTCTCGAATTTCCTCTCTCTTCGTTTCGCATCGTCACTCTCTCTCTCTCTCTCTAACGCACGCAGTTTATCTAGAAGAAGAAGAAGAAGAAGAAGAAGAAGAAGAAAAGAGAAGCAAGAGTAGCTCTCTGTTTGCGCCTCCTCTATCTCTGTCTGTCTGTCTGTCTGTCTGTCTGTCTCTGAGAATCGCCATGGCTGAAACCTTGTGAACCACACCCCCCATCCTTCCTCTCATGCCGACACACAGAGATTGACACAGAGCAGAGAGAGAGAGAGAGAGAGAGAGAGAGAGAGAGAGAGAGAGGGATCAATCACAGTGGCTGGACAGTCACAGCCCAAGCAGCAGCACTGACTTAAAAACGAAGAAGAAGAAGAAGAAGAAAGGAGACAGAAGAAAGAAGAGAGACAGAGGGAGCGAAGAGAATGGCGGCGGTGGTGCTGCTCCTTCCTCAGGAACACAGATCCTGGCATTTCCTCCTCCTGCTGCTGCTGCTCTTGATCTGCACCTCCATGTCCATGTCCATGGCGGCGGCGACGCTGATCCGGGTGGCTTGTGGGGCGAACGGAGGCGGCAATTCCAGCGACGATCAAGGCAGGGTATGGATGAGCGACACCATCAGCGGCGACGCCAACGCGTACCTCAGCCTCCTGACGTCCAGCGATGTGGTGGCTCCCACAAACCCTAACACCAACGTCCCCAATTCCCCACCCTTCACGAACGCTCGGATCTTCAGCGCCCCCGCCGCCTACACCATCCCCGTCTCGGCCCCCGGCCGCCACTTCCTACGCCTCTTCTTCTACCCTTCCCTCCTCACCCCCTCCGACAACCAGCCCCGCAACTCCTCCGACGCCGTCCTCTCCGTCATGACCGACACCTACAACCTCATCACCAACCTCTCCCTCTCCGATCTCCTCGCCGACATGAGCCTCGCCTACGTCTTCAAGGAATACTCCCTCAACATCTCCCGCTCCACCCTCAAGCTCACCTTCCTCCCCGCCGGCACCTCCTCCTCCAAAGCCTTCGCCATGATCAATGGCATCGAGCTCCAGTCCGCCCCCGACGACCTCCTCCAGGATCTAACCAAGGACCTCGTCGTGGATATTCCGGTCACCAGACCCATCCAATCCTATGCCTTCGAGACCATGTTCCGCCTCAACGTGGGCGGGCAAGCCATCAAAGAGAGCGAAGATCAGCTCGGGCGCCGCTGGGACATTGACATCATCTACATGGTCGGCGCGGCCACGGGCACCACGGATAATCAGGACCACAACATCACCTTCGGACCCTACGCCGTCGCCACCGGCACTCCCGCCACTCTCGACAATCTCACCGCCCCCGCCGCCGTCTACACCACGGCCCGCACCATGACCAATAGCAACCCGGTAAACCTCGCGTCCTACCTCTCGTGGAACCTCTCCGTCGACCCCGGCTTCTCCTACTACATCCGCCTTCACTTCTGTGAGCTCCTGTACTCCATTCCCAATCAGCGGGTCTTCAATATCTTCGTCAATAATAAGACTGCCGATCAGCAGTTCGATGTCATAGATGTGACCAAAGGTCCGTTCGTGGCGACCGCGAAAGACTACTACATCTCCAATACTTCATTGATCGAAGTCCAACTCCAACCCACCAACGCCACCACACCCGAATACTTCAATGCCATTCTCAATGGGCTCGAAGTATTTAAAGTAAACTCATCGACTGGATCCCTTCAAGGTCCTCTCCCTCCCCCGTATGTAGCATCTTTCGCTAATTCGGAAGCGGCCACTTCTTCGTCTTCATCTAGTTCTAGCAAGAAAGTTTCTATAATAGCCGGAGTAGTTGGATCTCTTGCAGCTCTTGCAGCCATCGGCCTTGTCTTCGTATGTGTGAGGAGGAGAAGATCGCAGAAGATCAATAGCAACACATCCCACCCATCTCCTTCGTGGCTCCACTTGCCCACCCACTCGAAGAGCACTCAAAGCAAGATGTCATCAGGCACGTCCCGAAAAAGCGGGGTGGGAAGCTATGCATCGACTGCCCCTTCCAATGATTGTCGTTATTTCGGAATCTCTGAGATCCTTCAAATGACCAACAACTTCGACGAGTCTTGGGTCATCGGAGTGGGGGGTTTCGGTAAGGTTTACAAAGGTTTGATTGACAACGGAACCACGATGACCACCACTACCGATAAAGCCAATATTATTACCGTTGCCGTGAAACGAAGTAATCCCACCTCGGAGCAAGGTGTGGCAGAATTCAACACTGAAATAGATCTCCTCTCCAAGATCCGCCATCGTCACTTAGTCTCGCTTATCGGCTTTTGTGAGGATCATTCTGAGATGATTCTCGTCTATGAATACATGGGTGGTGGCCCCTTGAGGAGCCACCTCTATGGCTCGTCGAACCCGGCTCTCTCATGGAAACAGCGACTCGAGATTTGCATTGGTTCGGCCCGAGGTCTTCATTACCTACACACTGGGGCAGCCCAAGGTATCATCCATCGTGATGTGAAGACGACCAACATTTTGCTCGATGAGGAAATGGTTGCAAAGGTTTCGGATTTCGGGCTCTCGAAGACGGGGATAACGATCGACCAAACCCACGTGAGCACAGCTGTGAAGGGTAGTTTTGGGTACCTGGATCCCGAGTATTACCGACGGCAGCAACTGACGGAGAAGTCCGATGTTTATTCGTTTGGGGTGGTTTTGTTAGAGGTACTGTGTGCAAGGCCACCGATCAACCCTAACCTCCCGAGGGACCAAGTCAACCTAGCGGAGTGGGCGATGTTTCATAACAAGAAAGGCATGTTAGATCAAATCATGGATCCATATCTCAAGGGTAGAGTTGGCAGCGAATCTTTGAAGAAGTTTGCCGAGACGGCAGAGAAATGTATAGCAGAGTCAGGGTTGGATAGGCCGAGTATGGGTGATGTGTTGTGGAACTTGGAGTATGCGTTGCAGTTACACGAGGCATCGCCTGAGTATGAAACGGACATAGCTAGTGAAGGGAAGGTCATTGAGGACGAGTACGAGGGAATGGGTGCAAAGGCCGTGAGTCAAAGTAGCAATTCAGCTTTGTTTAGTGAGAATTCGACTGAGACTTCAGCTAGTGCTCTCTTCTCTCACATTGTGAATCCTCAAGGGAGGTAAAAAGAGCAAAAACAAAAAGCATGACAAAAATATTTGTTTTCTTTCTTTTGTGGCCTTGTACAACAATGATGATGATGATCCAAGGTATGCAGAAATCCAATAATCAATTCTAATGATAGGTTGATTGTGTGATCGAATTGTTGTTGTATATATAGGGGGACAATGTTTTATAAGTTGTTTTGATTATTCTTTTAATCATCTTAATTATATATATATATATATATATGGCTTTTATGGATTTGCTTAGGAGGAGCATGTAACTTATTATATAGACATTTGAAGATATCTTGAGACAATTTCGGATTGTCTCGGCTTACCTCTTACGATGAGCTCAGTACTTGCATTCAATGCATTGTTAAAATGAAGTTTATTATTATATCTGACACCTAAATTTGGTGCTTGGCATTATTGTGTTTCTTGCTATTCTCGAAGGAAAGAGCACTTTAGAAATGCAATTCATAATGTTAGAAGTATGAATCAATGATGTATATTATTACTACAAGAGTTGCACGCAAGATGAACATGTCGTAAGAAAAGACATAATTCCGCTGATGGAATGAAAGATTTAAGGACTAGTGTTTTGCATTTGAGTAGTGATGGCATTGCCACGACCCAAAACCCACCCAACTCAAATGTGGTGAGAAAAGCATTCGTAATTATTGCAAGAAGCCAGGCCATGGCACCTCTGATTGTTTGAATCAAAGGAAAAATGAACAACGTTTGTCTGTTATAAATTCTAGTAATGACAATGGAAGCTCGTGTTGCACATGCCTCCATTGATTGGACTTCCTCTTGGCTTCTCACACTGATGTAGACACATTAGAGGGTAGCTAGCCATTGGCATTTACCCTTTGTCACCTTCATATGCAATAAGTTAGCATCATCACTGCAACGAAAACATTTCTGATCAAGATTTCAAAATATCTTTCTTGCAGTTTGAAGATCTTGCAGAGAAATGCCTTTCAAGTAGTTGCAACATAAAGTGAGTCTCGTTTTTGGTAGCTAAAGTTCCCTTTATAACATTTAGGATTTACATTTATATCCAACAACCATAATCATATGGCTCTTCATCAACTAACTGCATCATTTATGGTAGGAGGCCTAACATCCTAAGCTCTTAGTAGCATAGATTTTGAGACACCTGCAAATTTCCTCTTTACTTGGCAATATCTTTTGTTACACAACATTGATATAATTAAAAGTCTTTACCTTGCCTTTATTTATATAACACACTTTTTGGAATTCATGCCAAAATTATTTGTCATGCTACAGACGGTACTTTTAAGAATTTCATGTACATCATCTTCATTCTCTAAAATGTTTATATCTAGTCCACTGCAAGGCAAACAAGTCATTACTAGTCATCACTATCTCCTCTGAACTCGATAATTCGAATGGCACTATCTCATCACGTGAACTCATATCTCAACTGTATAATTCTATGCCACACAGAGAATATTAGAATAAGAATCCATTAATATTATACGATGGACTTGTATCTTTTTCCAAAGATATCTTATCTTTTGAGTACTTTCCCCACAAACGTTTGTTGCATCTGAAAATATCAATATACTGCAAGCAAATCACCATATTCACAACACACATTATCATCAAATTAACAATAGGCTACTTTTTACCAAGTTTAATTACATATCTAGTGTTATTAGTCCAACTAGTCATGTAAAAAACTAGCATAAAGAACATAAAGATGTGAAAACTTTGTTCTAGATGCTTTTGGCACACAGTACTATAAGAACAGGAAAACTAAATTGCGACATATTGATATTCCTAGTGAATAAGGAATGACTTTCGTACTTGAACAAGGCCAGTGTTAACAAAAGCTTGTAAACAACCAAAGTCAATATTAATGTTCACACACATAAATGTCGAATTTAAATAATCATATAAATGGTAAGGCTTCCTGCTAAAATATCAATTTTTCAGTAAGTGCTCCCTGCTAATCAAACTTAAGAAAACACTATGGCCACTACCTTGAAAGCAAGTGATGCTTTGACATGATCCAACAGACTCGATTTATCACATACAATGGAGAATCACAAATACATTTTGCATACTTTGACCCAAGCAACACATCAAAACTTGATTAATGAAGACTCACAATAAGACATAAAGATATTGGATGCTTGTAATGGCGAGGAGCTTTTGATGAAGCTTTTCCATGTGAATACGTGAAGGGAGTTATTATTATATAGCACATACATACTCCCCACTACTTTCGATATCGAGGTCATTGTCAAAGTCCATGTCATCAACATCAAAGCTTTCATCGGCAAAATAATGGCCAATGCCCAAACCAGGTCCAGGAACCCTTGCTTCTGCAACGATGCGATTTATCTCTTCAACACTCTGTGATGCTTCAGTGCTATATTCTGACCCGAGGTTGGCACTATCTATGAGGTCAGCAGGCAAATTCTTTAGAAACCATGGATGTGCCATTATTCCGCCCATGCTTATCCTCTGTCCAAAATCAAAATCAAAACTCCATCATAAAACCACAACAAAAATGAAATGATCCATCCAAATCTACATCCAAACAAGTTTTAAGAATATTACTAGTTTTACTAGCTGACATTTGAGATTTTAATAAATATTACGAAGTTGAGGCACTAGCCCAACATTTTCTTAGACTCAAAATTTTCATATCCTACGAAATCACTCAATTTATTACTTAGTTTATATACACCTAGAGTCATAGGATACTTCCCTAATTTTAATATATGTTAGAAATAATGTTTTTAGATATCAGTTTTTCTTCTTCTCCTTCTTTAAACCTAGACATGCAAAGGATTTATATCAATGTCAGGGCCTTTCAGAAAGGATAACTTATCTTTTTTTCTTCTCTTTGAAGGCCAACAGAGTAATAATATTACTCATTTATTTATATATTTACTTTCTCTCTCAATCTCTTTGTGTTTAAGGATTTCCCAATTAAATATCTTTGATAATCTAGATTTGGATATTTGGTAAAATAGAAAACATGGTTCAGGATTAGATCTCACATACTTCAGAAGGATTTCCGGAAAAAATTCGAGAAAGGAGGTCCCGACACTCAGGTGAGAGAGAAATATGCTCAGGAATTCCATATTGGACACTGAGGATCCTCTGGAGAAGAGAAGAAGAAGAAGAAAATTAACCCAATTCAGATAAAACTTGAAACACATTTTGTTCCACTCCTAGATAGTTTTAAAAAGGTACAAAAATCCCAATGCTCGTCTTTCCTTCCTACAAGGTCCTCAGATTAAGTAATATGTATAAACATTACCCCAATGGTTTTGCGGAAGTTTCGAGGATCCTTAGGGTCTTCAAATGGATAGGCTCCAACAAGCATCACATATAAGGTCACACCACATGACCACACGTCTGCAATCTGAATAAGTGAAGTCAAGAAATTTAAGGGAAACTTGTAAATGCATATTGTATACATTCAGATGTATATGTATGTTATGTAGATGTAGATATATATGGATAACCATATAGGTATGCATATGTACTGCATATGTGAATTCATTTCTTTAGTATATGTACATGTACGTGCATATTGAGTATGAATAGGTGTATGCCTACATAATTTGAAAAATAACATGTGCAATACCTTTCCATCGTACTCTTTCTTTGACAGAACTTCTGGAGCAATATACGCAGGGGTGCCAACAGTAGATTTTGGTTGTGAATGCAATACAGATGACTGTGTGAACAGAAACAGGGTCATCAAAAATCTATCTATCTACCATTATGTTGGCGTGACTCAACCCAGACAAAAGAATCACAATTAAACCTTTGAGTAGCCAAAATCACAGATTTTTAGACGTGGTGCGGGGCTTCCATCCAGTAATGTGTTCTCTAGCTTCAGGTCTCGATGACACACTTCCTTGAGGAGAAAATAATAACAATAATTCAAAATAGGGCATAATACTTCGCAAGCACGGTTGCTAATCAAATGATGATCCAGCCTATAAGAAGGAGAAAAACAAGCCATATTTCAATGAATTTCAATCCAGTAAGTATATTTCTGCATTCCTCGAATAGATCAATATACCCAAGATCTTTTGTTTTACTTCACGTTTTTTTCTCGTTAATATGTTATGATTTACAGTATTTAGGGAATTTTTAAAAACTAGGTTTCACAGAAGACATGACAAACGAGAAAAAAACATTGCATCTACCACAAAGAAAAGGCCTCATTCAATTGATTGAAATAATTTTGCATAGTATAGATGGACATACCATGCTATGGCAATAGCTGACACCAGAGATGAGTTGTTGGAAGAAGAAACGTGCCTGAATGCATGAAACCATCATCAAGTTAGTATGGTATTTTTCCATAGAGAAAGACCACCAGAGTAACACCGATAACTGAATATTTGGTTGGGTTGTTTTTAAGATTAACCTCATCTTCGCTGAATCTCCCAGCCTTTGAAATGCGCTCAAACAACTCACCACCAGCTGCATATTCCATCACTATAGCCAAATGGGTAGGTGTAATGAAAACCTGCAAACACAAATGAAATGACAATCTTGATCATTCAAAAAGGAAAGATGTATATATTGCAGCATGATTATATTATATAGTATATTTTGTAATACGAGCATCATAAGTCTTAGTAAAATTCTTTCCTTAGGATTTTTCAAAAGAAAAATAAATCTGGACAGTAAGTTCCAAAATTATAAATTTGGGCTCAGTTGCAATGGAATGACGAGGAAATAGTTTTTTTAAGGACGCTTGAAGTGTTTTCCTTATCATCCAAAAAATCAATTTGTTCAATATTTTGCTTGATGATTAACTAAATTCGAATCATCTTGCAGCTTTTTGAGATTCTAGGAATTCAAATTTTGATTTAATGTTAAAGAACATAACCAATATTTGCTAACAAATCCATATTCCTTTCATTTCTCAACTATTGATTGAAAAAACAATCATATGGAAGCAATCAGTTTCTTTTCAAAGGATTGTCTTGATTTTGAATCTTCCGCAAACGTACTATTTAACATTGCAATTGAACTTTTATAAGTGCATGGTGTCCAAAATTATATGTGTTGACAAAAAATCAGTTTCCACAGTATATTTAGGTCAGTTGGTAGTTTTGGTAAACTAAGAAAAATCGATACTGATAGTGTCCTTTATCTCTTTTGTAATTCCAAAAGATAAGCTTAATGGGATCGCAAATTGTTTCCTACAATCTGCTTGGGACATGAGAGAGACTTTTTTAATTTCAGTAAACCTCCGACTTATTTTTCATGATTTTCCCACAAGAAAAACATGGTTTTGCAATATAGACTAGTTTTTTAATGCATGCAATATATGAAGCAAAATGATGTTGCTTTGTCAGTACCTCTTTGAATCGTACTATGTTTGGATGCCGCAGAGACCTGTGGTTAATAATTTCTCTTGTGACATTCTCATCAATCTGCAAGAGAGCCATGAACATCATCTGTGCTGCTAAAAATATCAATGAACGAATGGCATTTGGACCTGATGTTTGTGTGTCTATGGAAAATCCCAGATTATCACAATTAATGGTCATAAACACACCCAACTATGAATCATGATCATGGGTGCCTGTTGATAAAATGAAACATGAACATTCAATGGCTGTGGAACCTGGCTCTATGGTGATGTAAAAACCCAACCTGATGATGAATGGCTGTGCTATGTCAAAACTCAACATGATGGTGAATGGCTATCATTAAAAATCCAACACAACCCCGTGGAAACTCTGTCTAAGATCAGCTTGATACCCATATTATATTGTATGGCCATCAAAACCCCGAAATGACTATATTGAAGAATGGCCATGGAAACCCAAAAATGATCACATCGAATGCAAGGGTACGGAATCGCCGATATGGCTATATTGAATGGCCACAGAAACCTCAACATGACCATATAGAAGAATGCCCAGGGAAATGGTAAATGTAAACCTTAAAGTGTGTGTGTGTGTGTGTGTAATAAATAAATAAAGGGGCATAGGAAAAATATTCTTTTGCATACCTTCTCGCCTCGCTCGATGTATTTCACTGCGAAGAGATCCTGCGATTCCTTGTGGCGCATGAGCCGAGCGACACCGAAGTTACCCGAGCCGATCACTTTTACATGTTCATATCTATCGTTATCATGCAAGATAGGGATATCCAAAGAGCTCCCAATACTAGCATTATGAAGAGGTGGATTATCCATGATCCCACAGTGAGAGGGAGAGGATGCGGGGTTAGGGTTAAGATTTAAGTTTTAGCTTTAAGGTGAGGGTTAATGGTGCGTCAGGGAGATGGATGGAAATTCGGTTACTTGGGTTTTAAGGATTTGATGATGGCAGAGGGAAGAAAGAGAAAAAATAACAAAGGATCTATCATCCGATTAGAGTTGACCATAATCAGGGAGTTACCGTGGCACCATCATCTGGAGATATATCTCTTTTAGGTTCTTAAAAGGGAAAGTAATGATGATGACAGGGGAGGATGATTCCCTTTCTGTCTCAGGTTATATATTTACAAAAGTAAGCTTGCCATATCTCTAATTTGTTCTGCCCCTGCCTGCTCCCCTGCCCCCATGGACTCACTCCTAGGCTCATCCCTTCAAATCGGACCCCATGGCCATGGCAAGACTACTTTGGCTTACTATAAGCTTAGCTCATTGAAACCCTAAAAGCTACATACATCTCTCATCGAACGTTAGGTCCCTACATCCCTTCGAATCGGACACTAATCGGCTACTTTGTGGTGTAAGAAAAAACACAAGACCTGACACAATCGGAGCCCATGCCCGACCATTCGAATCAGACCCCGTGGCCATAGCAAGAATACATTGGCCTACTTACCCATAAGCTTACATCATCAAAACCCTAAACGCTAGTAACAAATGCCCTGAACCCTAAATGCATACATCTCTCGTCGAACGTTAGCTCCCTACGCCGATGCCCCCGCATATCGATTGCTATAAAACCGACACTCTTCTTAAAACAAAGCATCAGGTATCGTTTCACACTGTCCGCACGGAGGGAGGAAAGTGGTAATGTCCACGTGTGAATGTGGTAAGATATTGTTTATTTGCTTCCATCTTGTAAACACGTGGGTGCTCCACATTTAAATCTTGTTGTAATTGTGTATCCGCACACACAGCTTTTATGTGTTCGAGAAAGCAACAAGAAAAAGGCCCTTTTTAAGAGTGTTGGAGAGGTTTGACGTGATGAAAAGAACAAAAAGAAACACCTACAAATAAATCATCGAAAAACATAAAGCTCTAAAGTCTATGTGTCTAAATTAATAGTGTCGATATTCTGTTGAAATTATCTTTCTCCAACTTGTATCTATGACTTACTTGTAAGTTGTTGCTAAATGTTGATGCTAAGTGCCATGTGATTACCTACTTGTTTCCGAAAATGCCCTTCTTGCTCTCAAGAAAATTAGTTATCATATTGCTAGCTCTTCCAAACACTTGAAAAAATTCTCTAGATCCCATCACCTCATTTTTTGGGCACTCTGGACCACTCTTAATATAAACAATTTGAAGATTTCTATTATTGAGCTAATTGTTTCTTACTTTTTTCATTTTCGTTCAGTGGCCAATTCCAACTCTACTTTTTAGATGATTGACATATGACGTGGCTATGTTGAGTTGTTGCTAATGTGGCCATCAAATGTAGCGTGACTATGAGGCGATGCTTTCTTTATGTTGTGTGGTAACTCCTTCAAGCCTAAAATTATATATTATAAGCTTAAAAGAGGCTTTACACCTTTTTCACAATGGTTTAAACTTGTATATCTAGCAATACCATTTGCGCATCAAATTTGCCCTCGACATCGTGATCATGTCTTGCAAACATATCTCTTTGAAAAAAGATCCTTTATTGCTATAGTTTCTCTTGCTTCAAATGTTTCCTCGTTTCCACCTATCCATGCACTTATACAACATTCATAAAACCGTAAAATCTTAAAGAGACAAAATCACAAATCATAAAATAACCAAAACTTGCTCATGAAAACAAAAATATAAAACAGCATGGAAACCAGATTGAATCATCACTCACATGGACCATAAGATAGAGTTTGTTTTGCATCCAACACTAAATGCAAGGACTAACACTATACATTTTTTTATTAGAAAAATAAATAGTTGTCTCCAACCATGAAATGCCAACTCCAACTAAAGTATTTTAATTATTTTTCATTTAATTGGTAGGAATGAATAATATTTAATTGTGGGTTAATTATAAACCAAAAAGTGGATACGATAACTCGAAATTACAGACTACAATATGTCCTAATTTTAGGAGAGAAAATAGATGGCCAATAATGATTTAAAATCATAATTAGTGCAATTAACTATGCATTTATGTTCATTCCCATTGTGAATAATGTTAAGTAGATGAATTGTAATGACATGAAAGTCGATAGATGCTTCAATATGTGCTAATACAATTCAAATGTCAAAATGTTCAATGAAGAGTTCCATTATGTAATTTTTACTTCTTTTATATGAAGGTGGAACTATAATTGTTGTTAATAATTATTAACTTAATAAGGATGGAAATGTACAATGAAGATTGACTTTGAAGAAACTCTTGATAGGCTATCTATCATGGATGGTTCATTGTGAAATTCTCTTAGGGGTTCCTCCGAAGCACATTCCTTCATTGACAGAGTCCTTACTAGTGTCCACTCCAATGTTGGCAACATGTGTAAAGACACATGTCAAATTGTCCCTAAGCCTATTGGTGTTTAATATTAACTACCTGAAGTCAACCTTTATCTAACCACTCTTCAGTCACATTTAAATCAAGGGACACCAACTTCATGTAAAAGACTTAACTTGTGTTTAATCACATGAAACACTCGGGTACTATGAGGAAGTAAAATAAACATAACTAAGTAAAAATGTAAATAGGAACGGAATAAGACATGACTAAATAATCTTGTCATCTATACATGTCAACATCTCAAGTAATATATATTTTAATTTTTTTCTCTGAAATATCTCTATCCTAAGTTGATCCAGAATGGAGAGGTCTCCAAGTGAGGGAATGGGGGGGGGGGGGAAGATAATGGCCTTTATTTCTCGATGACAAGGTGGTGAAATAGTGGTTCGCAAGACCGAGGCCGACATGCTGGAAAAATTGTTGTTACCTTATCTATTGTAAACCTTTTGCGATGTCATGTTTAGAAGCTCATTTATGCAATTGTTGATTGATTTGTCGCATGAGTAGGAGTAATGGGATGAAAGAAAGTTGTGACTATTCATTATTGATGATGTTGTGTGGTTGTATTGATGTGCTTCAACTACTTCTCCTTGTGTCTCTTGAGTTTTAGCAAGAAACTACCCCAAGCATGGTTGGTCCTCATATTCCATTACTGTGTGTAGTGGGCCAAAGCCTTGGTAAAAAAGACAATGGTATCTCCCTCTTATTCCATATAAAACGATACAATGATAAATAGTGTTCTTCATATTCCACTATTTTATGACACAATTTGCAAAATCTTTCTTCTACAAGTAATTGTGCATATTTGACGATATCTCAATCTCTAACTAATGTGAAGAAGTTCACAACTACCCTATCGCATTGTGTAGCAGATAGGATAGACGTATGTCCATATAATAACCCATGATGATGAATCCATCCTCCCACATGTCCTCCCACATGTATAAAACGTGTCTTATAGTGGACCATCTTCCTAGCAAGAGATGTTGTGGGCCTAATCCATGTTTTTGTGTTTTCCAAGTTGATAATATCAGTTTGGATCACTCTATTTTTTAATACTTTGGTTAGGTTTAGATGGACAAAATAAAGCTATATTGGAGCAAGGGCAATGCATTTATGCTTACGTCATGTAACTTGAGCCATCGTTGCCTTTCAACATATCAACAATGAATATCTCCATGTTCAACATTTTGTTTTGATGACATAAGCACCAACCTTTAGTGCATTCATTTTGGGAGGTCTTAAAGATGTTGGATATTGATTCGTGATCGAAATAATGCCTCAAGGATTATTATCAGTGCTTGGATTATATAATGGGGTACTGGTGGATTGCTTCTTATCATGCAAGTAGTCATTGAGACTAAAGATATCTCTAAATCTTTATAAACATTCGTCTTGTTAAGACTTGGTCCTAAGGTTTCTACTCCATAGAGAAGAGTTGGTGTGGCAGGTGTATCAAATAAACAATATCTAGTTTGTGGTTCTTGGAATTGGAAATGTGCGTACTTTTCAAGAGCACAAAGGACTCCATATCCACGACGAAGTCAAGCACAAGTAGCCTCCCAGAAGGAGGACCACGGCCTTGCGAATGTCACTCCTATGTACATGAAGGATCATATTTATGTCGTCTTTTCTTCTCACTAAGAATTTTGATCTTGATCTTGTTACCCATGCTTGAGTGGTGTTAAACACCATCACCTTAATTTTATCTAGGTTTACCAACTGACTTCTTTGTCCATACAAAATACTTTCGAGGCATTTGGATGTCTTTGTAGTTATTGCGTCAAGGACTCGTGACATGTTTCTTTTGTGATGTCCTACTCAAGCTTGAGCGAGATCATTCATTTGAATATGTTTTGTCACCTTTGATTGCCCTCCTCTTGGATAGAAAAGTTTTTTTGTTTTCTATGTCCATGAAAGTCGGCGATCAAGGCTTTTGCTCTAGACTCATGTCTTTTCACTGTCCATGCTAAAGCAATTGGAATATTTGAGTTATGAAATTCTTGGCATCTTCTTGTGGGCTTCCCTTTTCAGGTTTCAATCCAATTAATAAAAAATACACGTAATGCACAACCTTTCATTTGGCGTCTTTCTCTAATGTAGTGTTCATCGTTTCCATCTTATTCACAAATGATCATTTTTGTTTCTTCACTACCTCTATCCAATGAGTGTTTACTTTAATTTCTTTTAGAACTATGCTCAAATTGAGCTTTAACTTATTTGACATATTGCATGCCTCATGCTTGACTTTGAGAAGGCATATGACAGAGTACAGTGGCCTTTTTTAGACAAAGTCATGGAGCGGTTGGGACTACCCTCAAAATGGAGAGCAGCTGCGTTGGCCCTTTACAAAGGAAGCTTGAGTAGGGTGTTGGTATTAGGGCAACGGGGCCCATCAATGCCATTATGCAAGTCTGTCCGGCAGGGGTGCCCATTGGCCCCCTATCTTTATTTATTTATTTCAGAGGCATTCTCTTTCTTTCTAAATAGACCGGATGCAGGAATTCGGGGTTTGGTCGTCCCACATGCTTGCAAGGACTTGTTGGACTCCATGTATGCAGATGACACTATGCTCTATTTGCAAGGCAATGATGCTAATTTACAGCAGGCTGAAAAACGGATTGAGTTGTTTTGTGAAGCATCAGGGGGGAAAATTAATTGGAACAAAAGTAGAGGGTTTTGGGTAAGTCCAAACTCCAGGCCGCATTGGCAACCTAATGCTGATTTTCAATGGGTTCCTAATGGAAGGGCGGTTAAGTATTTGGGCTTTTTGGTGGGAGTAGAGATTCAGAAAAATCAGCAGCTTGAGCAAGTGAAAGACAAAATTAGAAAAAAGCTTCGGTTATGGACATCAGTAAAGTTTTCCCTTGCAGGTAGAGTGGTTGTGGTAAACCACATTTTGTTGGCCACCATGTGGCACTCGTTGGCATGTTGGATGTTAGATAAAGACTGCATCAAAAATATTAAGGCAATGGTGAGAGGGTTCCTTTGGTCGGGTAGAGACCATGAGACAACGTCAGCTAAAGTGGCCTGGAGTTGTTTGATCAAGGAAAAAAGTCAAGGTGGACTTGGGCTGGTGGATCCGGTTCACCAAAGTAAGGCTTTACTTGGTAAGCTCTTGGTGCGAAGTCTCCAACCTGGACCAGAATTGTGGAATTTGCTTCTTAGAGACAGAGCTAAACTCTGGTGTCTGAGGAATGGCGGCCCTTGGACGGCAAAGACGTGGTGGCTGTTTAGTCCAGGCCTAACGTTAAAAGAACCTACTAGCATGGAGGATAGGGTGGCCCGCTCCATAATGAGGGCATGGTCAAGTTTAAGAGAGGGGCTTGTCTTAATGCAGCCAAAAACAATGGAGGAACAACTCTGTCAACCTCTATTTTGGAACCCCAGGATTCGAAGTGATGACGGTATGATGCTTGGTTAGAAAAAATACTTGCCATGGGGAAAAATGGTAGAGTACAATGTTAGTTCAGTAAGAGAATGGGAGAAGTTCAAAAGGAGAGGAAGGGAGGGACTGGTTGGTAGCCCTAGATTTACTGGCAGGCTGGAAAAGATTACCCATTTGATAGATAAGGTTGTTGATGGTCTAGCTAGGATGAATGAAGAAGAGGGGGTCTGGTTTGGGTGGTTTGTGGGTGAGGACGATGCACAAGTTATCCGAGGCAAGTGCCCATCTAATGAGTATTGGTGGTGGGGCAACCTAAGTGCTTTGGCAGACAATGGCCAGTGGTTGGCAGTACGAGTGGCAATGCTAGAAGGTAAGAAGTGGCAAGTAAACTCGGACCCAGGGAAGCTGCAATCTGATTGTAAGCTTTGGATAGTTGACAACAAGCCCATATGTGATCTGGATTGGGATCCACTAGAGGTGTGGTGGCAGAAACCGGGAACGGACAAACTTGAACGGTTTTTCGAGTACACTACCAAGCTAGGAAGGCAAATCATTGGATCTAAATCGATGGGTGTTGCCCTAACTCGCAATAGCTGGAAGGATAAAGGCATTTCTGATGGCTGGTTGAAGTCGTTTTGGAGGAGGCTATGGGCGTTCGATATGCCAGAAAAAATAAAGCTTTGGTTGTGGCTTCTTAGTCACAAAGCTGTACCAGTGGGGGAGTGGCTTAAGTGTCGTGGTGGTGAGGCTAGATGCAAAATTTGTGGTCACCCTTTGGAATCAATTCCTCATTGTTTTTGGAATTGTAACGAGGCTATTAACATTTGGGGTAGAAGTCTCCGGATAGTGGCAGCATGCGGCGTGAATGGGAGAGTTGTATGGGGGTCCGTACAGGGGCTGAAGTTAACAGGGGAAGGTTGGGTTGAACAGTTAAACCCTCACGGACATGGATTTATAGTGCAAGGTGGCAAGGTGTTTCAACGGGCTGGAGTTCGACCTGGCACTAACTCAGAACTTTTTGAAGAGATATGGAGGATGGTGGCTTGTTTATCGGTCTTGACACATTTGGACCAACCGCTGTAAGTTTGTTTTTCAACAACAAAAGATCCCTAGTGGTGAGGTATTAATAAATATCTAGTTTGAGTTGGTCCCTTGGCTGCGGGGACGATACAACTCGATTAAGGGGGAATCTGATGCAGTTGAAAGATCTCGATCAAAGTTCTTGCTGAAATGGGGTAATTCTCCTATGGTCGGCAAATCATCATCAGGGCCTCAATGGCACTACCAAGCACCCCGATGGTTGTTTCCCCCAATAGTTTCCAACAACGCCTAGGTGTTGTAAATTTGTAAAGCTATGGTACAAATAACTAGGTTATTGGAGTTGTTTGGATACGTTTGTTGAAAATGAGGTGGGGACTATGTTCGCTTTGATGGGAAGGCCAGAGTGAGGGCTGTTGAGAGGAATTTTGAGAGTTCTATGATGTAATTTTGTTTGCTAACTAATGCGAAGCAGTATTTTTTTGGGAAAAAAAAAACATATTTGGCCATCTCTACCCATGTGTGCATTTCCTTATTTACATTTGACTTTAATTGTGCAAATTCATTTTTCCACAGTGTTTTTGTCCTTTTTGTAAATTGAATTTAATGACTACTAATGTGACTTTACTTGAGAATAGTTCATCCTCTAGGTACTACACCATTTCATCCTTGAGCTGTAAGTTCAATTTCTTTACAAGACTTGTGATATCTTTTCGTATGACTTATAATATCTCCATCTTGAGAGAGTTATACAACTTTGTTTTCTATTTCTCTATCTCCTTTTGCATTTTCGGTTTTAAAGCTCTTCATATGACATCTCTCATGCGATTGATCTCTTGTGTAATCAATTTACCTAAGAGGTCATATTTCCCTCCTTCAACATCTAATTGAACCTACATTTTGGATGTCTTGTGTGCTCCTATCCTATCCCTTTCTTTTACAATATCTTTGTGGGGTCTTCCATTGATTGATGCATGTATGATAAGATCGAGATTTAAATTTTATAACTCAAAGAAAATGGAGTTCTTAAGGGTTTTGTTTAGAATTTAAGACTCTTTTGTGAGAGTAAATGGTTTTCATCAATGGTGTGGAAGAGTTTGCATTTGCATGTTAATAAAATTGCTATCAATGGTGTGGAAGAGGTTTAAATATCTACTCAATGAATATTCGAGTTATGTAATCATGAATCTATACAACTTGAGATCAATTGGAAGCATCCTATTGTAGTTAAGAGAAATTGTTTTGTTACATGAAATTATATTGAAGAGGTTTAAATTCATTTCAATAAATGTTTTATTCATGTAATCGTGGTTGGACATACACCACATATTGCCAAACCAAGAATATCAAATGATTGCCCAATAGCTAATGGACATTCTTTGTGCCATATTTTGGTGATCTTTTGGCATTCATGTTTTGGCAAACAATACTGTGGGCATACACCATATAAAACTTTGTTGTAACTAGACTATCTTTAATCCAAACACAATGACCATCTACTAATTTCTAATTCTGTATACTATGTTTTTAAATGCTCACTTATTATACATTTTTTCTAACTAATTAATTGAAGTTCAATTAACATTTATTCTACCACCTCTATGTTTACATAGTTATATACCATTGATCCCTTATCGACTAGTGATATTCAATGAGGTCGGGATTAATCATGTTTTTGTTATGGGATGACCATTCCCCAATTGATGTACTATTATAGGTCCTCCACATGACAAGCATTCTTTATGTTTTGAGTCATAACAACTAATTGTAGCAACAAATGCTACCTTGAGCAACAATCAATGTACAAGCCCATGGACAAGATTTGTCATCAATCACAACAAGAAGGAGGCTATATAAATGTGACTAGTTGCCCTCTCCATTATGACATCTCGAGATACTCTCAAAGCTTTATTGATGAGGCAAAGTTCGCTTCTTTTGGATCCGTACATCTTGACTTCCAATGTATGACATAAGGTAATGTTCGGTAGTGTTAGACACTTATGGCATTTCATGAACTCGTTTATTGTCCTTCGTGTGGGGATGATTGGTGTGGTTGAGAATCCTTAAACTAATATTTTCTTACTCTTAATATCCCTTGTATACCATTAGTATTTTGATCCTTAATACTAGCTCTGTCTAGAAGAAGATAATAAAGTTGAGGGAACAAAAGTTTGATCCTCACCATGGGTTGTGTTCCATTCTATAGATCGCAATCAGTCTCTGATGGACGTGAAAAGATATTTATTGATCTCTCCCTTTGTGTTCTTGTCCTCTTCATTTTCTATCGTTGTGCAATTGTGGTTGAGCATTCTTAAACCATTATTTTCTTACTCTTAATATCCCTTGCTTATCATTAATATTTTGATTCTTAATACTAACCCTATCCAAAAGAAGATAATAAAGTTGAGAGAACCCAAGCTTGATCCTCGCAATGGGTTGTGTCCCATCATATAGATGGCAATCAATCTTTTATGGACGTCAAAAGATATTTATTGATCCCTTCCTCTGTGTTCTTTGTGCTCTTTGTTTTCTACCATGTTTCCATAACCTTTGCATTTTTTTGCACTTATTACATAGTTTTTACAATGTCAATAGTGAGCTTTGGAAGTGCAACATTCCAACGTATGATTCGTTGGCCACTTCAAGGAAGCTCAATTTATGGCTTGTTGACAATGTGAGAAGGGGACATTTTTCTAGTAGAGAACTAAAGAAGTGTGTTCATAGATGGGATGGAGTAAGTTGGTAAATGGGATATGGTTGGTGTAGAGTGGAAATGGGTACGAAAGTAAGGAGTGAGGTGGCAACAAATGTGAGGATAATAGTTACAACATAGAGTTGGGGGTCATTCCAATTGTTGTGATAACGGTAGTGGTGGCCATGATGTGGCGAGTTGGTTGGATCAAACAATTAGCCAATTGTGAGCTGGGGGCCATGTCAAATGCAATGGTGATAGTGGTAAGGAACACATTGTTCACTTTGGCAAAGAAGAGATATTGTCACTCATATTCATATGGGTTCTCTCCAATAACAGAAGACTAGTCTCTCTTGGCCCTAACTCTTGACCATATAATTGTACTCTTGTTGCACAAATCTCGCCCTAATTTTTGGAATCACTTTAGTAGGATCGTTGGTAGGGACAACTTTTGAGGTTGTGCACCTAATGTTTTCTCATACTAGGTAGATTGCCAATATGTCACCTTTTCAAGGTGGGGACACTTGTGGCAATGTTCCTTTTTTATGTGTGGCTACAATAACAAATGTTTGGAGACCGATCGTAGAGTATTCCATGACTAGATGGCATCAAAGAATGTTCCACATATTTGGGTCAATAAGAAACCGTGGAATGTTCGGCCGTACAATTCATCGATGAATTGGTTCACGAGTTTTGTTCACCTGAAATTCAGCCTCCGAGTTCACATCGATGGTGTGAGGTTCGAAAGTCATTTGGATCAGGCCTCAGATTGTCAACCAATCAACGATGCGCAAAAAGTACGAAGTTCTCGAGGGCGGAGGGCAGATCGAACGAGGACCAACGAAAGATGTAGCTAATCCAATTTGATATTACTCACATTTTGAATGGGGACGCGGGGGCAAGACTAACCAATGTAGTGAGTGCATCCAACACAAGGAGCTGTTTGGCATGGGTTAGTTATTCGGAGCATGTCATGGACTTGAAACGGGGCTCGTGATTTGAAGTAATGTCCGCCTGTTTTAGTTATGGGTTAGTGTTGGGCGGGAACGGGAGACTCGGTACTGGCCCTGGCCCCCCGCACCCCCCCCCCCCCCCTCCGGGGCCCAACCAAAGGTTTGTGTGTGTGTCTGGGTGGGTGGGTGGGTGTAAGGAACATGTTGGGGGAGAGAGAGACAGACATACACAAACGCACAGTGTAGAGTCTGTTGATTCCCATTGTATTCGCTAACTGATGATGATGATGAGCACGATGATGGATGGATGGATGGATGGGATGTTCACGAAGAAGTGTAAAAATGCAATAATTTATATACCCAAATTCTCGCCCATGAACCTTGATTTGCTTTTTTGCTTTCCTTTCACCCATCGTTTTCCTGTGCTTGCAGCAGCCATGGATGGAACAAAGTAAATAGTCACTCCCCTAATCCCCCCCCCCCCCCCCCCCCCCCAAAATCACCATCACCATCACCACCACCACCACCATCATCATCAATCTCATACAGAACAAACCTTAACCTTGATCTTAACCTAAATCCTAAATCCCATATCATAACCCTAACCCAGATTTCTAATCTCCTCCTCCTCCTCCTCCTTCCCAGGAGTCTTTTACCCACTCCTTCTGTCCCTCTCTCTCTCTCTCTCTCTCTATTGCTTTCTCTGTAGGTTCATGGATAATCCTCCTACTAATAATGCTGGGATTGGGAGCTCTTTTGACATTCCTATCTTGCACGACAATGATCGATATGAACACGTAAAAGCGATTGGTTCGGGCAATTTTGGAGTAGCTCGGCTCATGCGCGATAAGGTTTCAAAAGAACTCGTTGCTGTAAAATACATAGAACGCGGCGAGAAGGTATGCAAAACATAAACAATGAACCCATTTCTTCTTCCGTGTTTGTTTTTGGAGGGTTCTAATCTTGGGCTTTCTTGGCTCACATTTGTCATTCAATGAACTTATTTTTGTTGCCTATGTTGGATCTCTTGTGTTTTCACTGTTCTCCATCGAGAACACTCTCAAACACTGAGGTTTTCATAGCCCATTCATCGTGATCAAGTTGGGTTTTGCCATGGCTGCTTAGCATAATCATATCAGATTTTCCATGGCCATTCAAGATGGTTATGTTGGGTTTCAAGGTCGTTCAACATTGTCATATTGGGCTGTATTTGTTGGGGTTTCCATGGCTATCGATGCTCATATTGGGATTTTCATAGCCATTCATGATGATGTTGATGTTTTAACACCCATTCAAGAGGATAATGCTGGGTATACATAGTTTTATCACTATCCTGAGTTTTACAAAGCAATTTGAGATTATTGTGTGAGGTTTTCCATGGCTGTTCAAATATTGCCAGTTTGGTTTTCTGAAGCCACTGGTGATCAGGTTTTGCATAGTCATCGATGATCATGTTGGGTTTTTTACTCCCATGCACAAATCATGGCCATTTATGATCATGTGGGGTTTTCGACTCCCATGCACAATCATGTTGAATTTCCATAACCATTGCCAATCACTGAGGTTTCCATAGGAATTCATTAGCATTTTTTTATTGCTATTCTTTCATAGATCTTTGCATGCATACATCATATATGTAAAGATGCTGGGCTTTTTCCAAATTCGTTCACGATCATGTAGGGTTTCCCTTAGTCACTCATAATCAAGATTCTTCCAAAGGAATACTCATGATTGTTTGAGATTGATATACCTATTCAAGTTAATTAGTTTTTACATAGCTTTCAGCGCTAATGGGTTTTAGGATTTACAGAGGCATATATGTTGTATTTCCAAGGTAATTGCCTCATATACATGACCCTCTTGCAGATTGATGAGAATGTGAAAAGGGAGATTGTGAATCACCGGTCACTGCGACATCCAAACATAATACGATTCAAAGAGGTGTGAAGAAAACATGATTTTTGCTAAATGTGCATATATTGAAGCTACTATACCTAGCGTAAACATATGACTGTATAAAAATGGTTTTATGTCCTACAAAATCATAATATAAAAGTGAGGTTTGCCAAAATTGGTCATGCAGGACCAAGAGTTTTCAGAATTTATAACCTTGAACGACATCATATGAATATAATTTTACAACAATATATGCATGAGTAAATATGTACATACATACATATTATTCTTGTGCTTGTAATTGCATAATCAGGCTAGTCTTTTAATTTGTAGGTTTTCATCACCCCTACCCATTTGGCAATAGTGATGGAATATGCAGCTGGTGGCGAGCTGTTTGAGCGCATCTGCAAAGCTGGGAGATTCAGTGAAGATGAGGTTAACTTTAGCAACTTGGCTACCTAGTATTTTTCTATCAGTATTCTTTCTAATGGATTCTGGAAGTGTCATACCCTTATATGTTTATGCATTCAGGCTCGTTTTTTCTTCCAGCAGCTCATCTCCGGTGTCAGTTATTGCCACAACATGGTATGTGCCTGTGAACACCGTTCTCCATCCTAAGAAGATAATAAAAAGGCAACACACCAAAATACTCCAACCTTTCAGATCTTTACCAGAATGATCCTAAGTTTGAAAAACTACCAAAATACTCCTATTTAATAGTGAACTTGATCCGTTGTACAGAGTATTTTTGTACTTAGAGGTATTCTGGTAAATACCCAACACATTAGGGTTATTTTGGTGTTTTCCCTTATCAAAGGGACACTAGTGCTAAGTAATGTAATCTCAAAAAATACCATGCTCAAAATTGTTATGCCTTAGGAAGTTTGTCATCGAGATCTGAAGCTAGAAAACACTTTGCTGGATGGAAGCCCAACGCCACGTCTGAAAATCTGTGATTTTGGATACTCGAAGGTGATTCCTTTATCCTGTGATCTGGCATGAAAAAGTAATTAAAGGACTCTGACTCATACAGCTGGCATCCCATTTCTTTCCATACAGTCATCAGTATTGCATTCCCAACCAAAATCCACTGTCGGGACTCCTGCATATATTGCTCCAGAAGTGTTGTCAAAGAAAGAGTATGATGGCAAGGTATCCCATACATACACATACATGAATTCTTTACATGCATATTGCATTTGGATACATGGGCATGTAACTTTCATATGCACGCATATATACATTTTATAAACATGTACAAATACCATTTCGTATGCATTTGGATGTAGATATAACATTTCATATACACATATACATGTACATGTAATGTTTCCTATGCATATACATGTAATTGTAACATTTCATACACATATTATGTATAGATATGCATGTAACTTTTCCCAGCCTATATATTTAAATGTACCTTGGTGTATGCATATGCATATTAAATATAAATACAGATACACATATAATTGTTTTTCTCTTAATGGGGGTCTAGCAGCTTTCGTTAATATACCTCAAGTTCAAATCTCCAGATTGCGGATGTATGGTCATGTGGTGTAACCCTATATGTTATGCTTGTTGGAGCCTACCCATTTGGAGACCCGGATGATCCTCGGAACTTCCACAAGACCATAGGGGTAATGTATTTAGTAATCGTAACCTGAAGAACCTGAAACATGTTTTTCACCATGGTCTTGAATGCTGGGTTTTTTCAGAGGATCCTCACTGTGGATTATTCGATTCCTGAACATATTTCTATTTCACCTGAATGCAAGGATTTGATTTCCCAAATTTTCGTCAAAAATCCTTCAGAGGTACACAAGACTGATTCCCAAACATTTATATTTTGCAAAACCTTTGTTTTGTGGAGGATCAATTGTCATTCATGGCATGCATGGGCATAAGTGTAGGAGTTGAATGACTTGTCCAAACCACTAGTCCAACGCTCTTTTGACACCCAACGTTTTTGTTGAAAACCTCTTTTTTTACTTCCTTTGTTGGTTAAGGTTTGATTATGCCACACTGCAAAAAATAAGCACAAATTGTTCTGATTTTTGAGTCGATCCTCTTTTTACAGAGGATAAACATGGGTGGAATAAAGGCACATAAATGGTTCTTAAAGAATTTGCCAGCGGATCTTGCCGATGGTGCACATCTTGGTGCTGAATATAATACTGAGTCATCGCAAAGTGTGGAGGAGATTGATCGCATCCTTGCAGAAGCAAGGATTCCGGCCCCAAGTCTTGGGATTGGACATTATTTTGCTGATGAAAGCTTCGATATAGATGATACAGATTTTGACAATGACCTGGATGTTGAGAGTAGTGGGGAGTATGTGTGTGCTATCTAAGAATGGTCCCATATGAAAACCCATCACATGGAGGCTTCAGTTGAATAACGCCAGCTAATGAGCGTCTTTCATTCATCTTGTTTTACTCCTTTTGTGGTCTTCATGATTGAGATTGGAAGGTTTCACCGCATGGCATGCAAAGGAGTTTTGAGAAAACTTCGCTTGTTTTCGAGCTGTCCTGGGTGTTTTATTTGGAAGATAAGGTGTGATCTGATGACAACTTTTTGAGGTGTAAAACTTGATCCTCTTTGTATTATATAAAAGCTCGTGTCTATTGGGAATTCAAAAACATGGTTTTTGAAGTCCTCTGAGTAGTATTGGATATGGTTCAAGTACTTTCTCCATATATGCACACAGCTTATAAAAAAAACTTCACTAGTTTTCTTATCATCTTCAGAGGTTTTAAATGAGTGACTGGCTTTATCATGTTTAAGCTCGGCTTTTATTGTGTGCATGAGCTTCCTGGTGATTAAACAGAAATTTAAGTCTATTTGTTAAGTTTTTGATACTAGTGCCTCTGTTAATGATGTGTTTTTAAGGTCTTAATTAAATGATTCTCAAGGGGACATTATATAAATATTGTCATACATATGCTAAATCAAAGAAACTGTTAGATAATATAGTTTGTCATTATTATTGACAATTTATTAGTTGTAATTTTTTTTATCAAGATGAATACTTGAAAAAGTTCATTGTTTTATTAGAAACATAACTAGTTGATTAAGCTTCAAATTTCTCTTCATTAGTGTACCCACTTTCTAATTAGTTGTCTATTTGGTAAACTAAGTTTTTGATTCTCCTAGTTAAATCTGTGCTCACTTTTGATTAGAGAGCCATTAGAAATGTCATATTATGACCTATTCCTAGGTTTTTTAGGTATAAAGTGTGTTATGCCATCAACATTGAGCAAGCATATGCATAAATTATTTTATTGATAGACTATTGGACGTATTTGTATAAGAAAAAATCTCTTGGCAAAAGTGAGAAAGCTTTTTGTGCTCGCTCTGTAGGTCAGAAAAGGGAGGCATTGACAAGACTTTGTGAGCAATTGTGAAGCTTATATTGGCACACATGAAATCAACCATAGTGCAATTCATGTGAAAAGTTGGCACTTTGTCGACAATAAAATAGACTGAAATATTATTAAATTTGAGGATAAAAAGTAGGATTGATAATTAATACATAAGAGAATATCCCAAGAAATGATAAAGAGTGTTAAAAAAACAATAAGAAAAGTTTGATGTCCATAGTACTAGAAAAGTAGTGAAGAAACAGTGGATGAAAATTGTTCTGATCTATGTGACCAAAGTGTATGTGTTGATAATTGACATACCACGCACCACATATTTGTATTGAATGTTGAAATTGAGAGTGCACTTTGTGCACGAGAGAGGAATGTGTGTAGGGATAGGTCAGAGTTCAAAATATGGGGAACACAAGCTCAAATGTGATCGGGAGACATGGATCAATATTGTAATATGATGCTTAGTCTCACAAACTTTTATGGCACAAAACATGAATGCTTGATGAGTCTCCTTGTTGATGTCCCAATTGCTCATCTCACATCAAAGAGAATGTGAGCTAAGTTGTATGGAAACAAAGATGTGATTGAAAGAAAGAGGATGGGCTCTAGAATGCATGGGCGATTGCATATGTCCTTGAAGTGTTTATTTCATGGTAAATCTCCCATTCTTTTGAAGTGATTATTCACAACCTAAAATCTAAAACTAGTCATAGATTATGAGATCAAACATATTTAGAGGGTGAATTCATCCCCTCTTCACTTCTTTGGGCATTGATCAACAATGTTTTGAGAATGAATTAAATTTCTTAGGCATTTAGGAAATAAGCAAAAAGTTTAGGTATTTGGTAGTTTTGCCCTAAAATAAATAAACATGTCTAGCTCTTATGCACACAGTCACATATTATATATAAGTACCTATACATTTTGTTATAATAGATAACTCCCAAATACATGATAGCCTTTCCTTATTATTTGTCTCTTTGTGAGTTTGTGCCCACACACACACACACACACACAATCAAGCCATTACCCTAATAATTCTTGTCCTTTGTGTTAGTCTTGTAAATCGAGCATTTTTGGTGCTTATAATAATCTAACAATAGATCACCAAACTCAAATTAAAGATGCTCATACAAAAAGTTGACGTAAAAGTTGGATCTTTACCTAGATGTTGATTCGCAAGTCAACCTATTCAATGTTTTACCTCAAGTATGACTCGTTCTTGGTTTGCAGCTTTACTAGAAAGACATTCCCCAATGCTATTCAATGTCAAGGTCTTTGTTAGAAAAATTGATGTTACATTTAGGGTAGTTGAAAAGAAGCCTCAAGTTTTATGTCAATATTCTCTTTGTCCTTCAACATACTCCTTATTGTCTTAACCTAACCAACATGGGCACTTTATTTGTAAGTCTTGATCATGTATATGGAATGATGAAAATTATCTAATGCTAATAATGTCAAGGGCAAATACTCCAAATGAGCTTACCTTGTGATGAATACAATGTCATATTGTCTATTTGAAAGATGATAAGAGAAGCAATTCAGACCTTCCCAATAACTAGTGTGATTGCATGAAATCATAATCTTGAGCCTCATAGATGTTACATTTAGGGTAGTTGACAAGAAACTAAATTTATGTCAAGGTTCTCTTTGTCCTTCAACATACTCCTTAGTGTCTTAACCTAACCACCATGAGCATTTTGTTAATAAATCTTGATTGAGTCTATGAGATTATGTAAATGATCTAATATTAACCACACCAAAGATAAACACTCCAAATGAGCAATGCAATATCATCATTGTATATTTGAAAGATGATAAGAGAAAAAACTTGAGTCTTTCCTAATAAGTATGTTGTCATGAAATCATAATATTGAGCCTCAAGGAAACCAAGAATGAGTTGAAGAACTTGTGGAGATAGATGTGACTTGGTTTTGACCGCCTACAAAAACCAACATCAACACATTAACAAGCTATATGTGTAAGTTGTGATGTTTTGATGAGTGTTCCCAAACAATGGAAGACATGGAATTCAAAGAAAGACGTCATCATCAAAATTTGGAAATGAGCCATGTGACTACATTGGTTTGAGGAAAAGGTTAATTGTATCTACTAACCTTATGAGTAGCCTAACATCAATAGTGAAATTTTAGTTGTTCATACTTGTTTAGGAGTAGATGCTTTTACAAATAGTGGTGCTACATTGCACTTTGTATGGGACAAATTAGTCTACAAGTATAAATATGTCAATGGTAAGAAATTGCAAGCCACCAAATGTAGATTGAAGGCCCCTCACTTCAATGAAAAAAACTCATTACACACCCATGAAAAATAATTTTAGAAAATCTAGAACATAGTTCATTTCCAAATGAATCCCTAGGAACCCAATCATACTGCATGTTAGAGATCAACGGGAAAATATTTATGACTTGTTATTTACCTCCTAGCCATGAATTTCTATTCTATAGCATGTTAGGCTCATTGCTCTATTTGCTTTAAATTTGATGTTTACCATGATGTAATTGTGATTATATCCATGATCCCCTTGAATTCCATGTTGGGTAAGGCTAGTTTTCTACATTGTGATGTAAGTGTTGTAACATTAATGCCTCAAATTCGCATTTTTCCTTCACAAAGGAGAGAAAGTATATCTGCAACTAGGTAAGATACTCCCATGGGAATGACCATCTTACATACAATATATGTGATTCTAACAAAGCTTGATGAAAAATAGCTAAAGATGTCTTTTTATCTACAAAAGTCAACATAGCTTGGAGCTCATATTGTGTCATGGAGATTCTATGAGATCACCCAAAACTTCCTCATCAAGAATATTTGTGGCATTTCTAATGGACCACAACAATCGAGATTTCATCTATGCTTGCCTATTTCTTGTGAGGAGTCACCATCCTTGGTCAAGAACGTATGTACTTTTAATTGCCCTGACATGTTTATTGTCTACAAATGTCTTATCACAAAGTTGTGCCCTCTTCACAATACATAGGGTACTTTTGGCATGTCATAAAAGTCTTGAAAAGGAACTTTTGAGTTTTTGCATTTTTTCCTGTAGTCTCATGTGGGCATGACCAAAAACCATACATATAGTCACAAAATGATTTAATGCTCTATTATGTATACTATAAGTTATAACATCGTGTTTGTTTGACACTCTTATAAGTTATGGGGAAACTCCAACAAAGAACAATAAGATTCCAATTATTTTGCTTTTATTTAACTTATGCATGAAGCAAACCTCAAGTTTTTTATCAGCTCTTTCAATTTATCCAAATGTTTGGGTACTATCACTTGTGCTAAAACATATTAGTCTTGAGTTTTCCAACACAACGCATTGATGGAAATCCACAATGTGGATAAAGTTGAGAACAACTTAGTTATCTCCATAAGTTGAATAGTTGCTATTGTAGGAATAAATTTGTTCACATTAATCAAGCGATTCACAACAACCCAAAATGAGTCAAGTCTAGGTATGTATTATGTTGGTTGTCATGTGGTCTCTAGAAAGTCAATTCACTGAAGCTAACTAACAATGAAAGCAAAACACACATAGGTGGGGCTTTAACACATAAATCAGCCCAAGCGTGGAGAGATCACAACATTCACATTGTTTTAATAGTAAGCAAATATACTAAACCTACACATAATTATATAAAGATACGGTGACCTAAATGAACGTTTGGATAGCAATTAAATGATTAATTGCTGAAATGATTACAATGATTCCATGAGTAGATTGATACGGACACGACGCTTCTTGTTACCTCTAGCACAAGCACTACCTAGAGCTAAACTTAAGACTTATATAGGTTAGAGACATAAACCTCTTATAATCATTTCTTGTCAACCTTTAAAGTAATTACATCTTCCTAGTATACTTCCATGTGGCCCATGATTGAGTTTCACACTCGGAAAAACACCACTCGAGGGTAAACACCACTAGTTAAAAGTGACAAGTTATCATCATTCTAAATATGCCCTTATTCTAATTTCCTCTACTTAACATCATATGTCATATCTGTTATTACATCCCCTCAATGGGCCATCAATCAAGTTAAAACCCATGGATATGATTTCTAGCTTTATAGTTAGAATTTCTAGTGATATCAATCGCCCGCCAACTTTAAAGCATTCCACTTTGGCAATTTGGCACTAGGACATAATTACGAATATCCTTGAAAATACTCACCTCATAAAGAAATCATGATTACACCACATACTCCATGTATACCCTAACATATGCCACTTACAAATTACAACATTCTATAATGATGGTAATATGTAACTCAAATTAAGGAGGAACACACATGCATCGTTTATAGAGGAAGTAATCATCATTTTATAGGTTGTCCAATGAGGGGGGAATGTAATATACGATAGGACATTGTGATGGATATAAGATAAGGGCATGTCTAGAATAAAGAAAAATTAGTCACGTTGAACTAGAGTTTTTACTCTTAGATGATTCTTTCTTGAATGTAAAACCCATTTATGAGCCATATGACAATGTACTAGATACAAATAATTGCTTGGAAGGTAGGCAAGCAATGGTTACAACTACGGGGGGGAGCTCTCTAGCCCATATAAGCCTTAGGTTTAGCACTTAAAAAGATAGTATATTTCCCTCATCTCTACAAAATCCGATGTAAAAGATCCATCAAAACGTCAGCTGAGGCTTATGAGATTTAATGCGATGAGGTTGAAAAAATTGTTTACAAACCATATCAGCATGTCTAATCCATCTTGCAAAGGATTTATGATACCAAAACTCCGACCTTTGCAATTGTAAATCGGCAATCGCTTTCCGGACATCAATAACTCTCATGGCTAAATCTACAGATTGCGGCCACTTTTGCCACAAATGTTGTAACATTGTCAACACTCGCTTATATCTTCCAATATTGGAATCATAATCAAGGTACAACGATTTCTCCTTATGCTGGAATACTTCCTGAATTTCCTTTAAGACATGTACCAAATTAGTTAAGACAACATCCTTATCATAAAGATGTTGAGACCAAATAGGTTGAACACAATATTTACAATCTTCTCTAAGAAAAACGGAGTTAGGAATTCCAAATCTACGAGTCCTTCTTTCCGAGGATAAAAAGAATTTTAATTTTAGAGGAGAGTGATCAAAAAAATAAAAACTAGGCATAATTCCTAATTGACCGTTTTTAGTCCACATAAAATCATCCCCATAAAACCTATCCAAACGATAAAGGTTGACCCTTGCCAAGTGTCTATCAGATCTTGAAAAAGATAAGGATTCTGGTAATCTATTAAAGGAATGATCTGACCAAAGATCAACCAACCGAAGTGACAATACATAATCTTTCCCACGCCCTAAGTCCTGATCCCGAGATAGTACGTAAACTACTGCCTTGCCTATCCTGCACATCCTCTATCATATTAAAGTCCCTAACTAATGCCCAATGATCAATCTGTTGGGGTATGTCTAATAAAATTCCACTCCAAAAATGAGACCTTGCTGCCTCCAAATTTGGGGCATAGAGATTAAGCAAACCCCACTTTATCTCTTCTATTTGAAAAACAATGTATTATGCTCTTTTATTAGATTATATAACGATCCTGACATAATTACACATGAGGCCCAAATATGTGAAACCACAATACATAAACCCCCCTAAATATCGTTTGGAACAAAGGCCGACAACTAGAACTGTTGCCACCTCCCAGGGAGAAGATTTCCATATCTTAAGAGATGTTGTTCCCCTAAATGATGCTCTTGAATCATGAGCACATCTATTGTGCCTACGTAGGGTTTCTTCAATTCTTGTCTAAAAGCCCCTCTCATTCGTCGAAACCGACTACCTCCTAATCCTTGTACATTCCATGAGAGTATATTCATAACATCCATAAATAAACTAGGCATTATGAAAATATCCTTTTCTCCACCAAAACAAGACCTCTATGTTTTCCTTCATCAGCAACACGTAATTGTCTTCTAGTTGTCATCATATCGTTACCTGAATATTTGTGTGAACGGACTGGGATCGCCGTTTCTAGTGTAGGATTATCCCCTGTAACCAAAGATATTGCTGAAAAGGAGAAATCATTAGTACTCTGAGGACTTTTCTTTTCCAAAAGGATATTGCTACATTTTTGTTTTGATGTATCTTCCTCATATATTACTAAAGATAATTGGTTTTCACAATCCTTCTCGACGCCGGAACAATTAATCTTTCACCCTTTCTCCTAAGAGATCGGGTGGGGCAAGGAATGAATGATATGCTTTCCTTTATCCCCTAATTGATTACATTTGACCTGCCCAATAGACATAACCTCCAACTTATGATGGCTTGTAGGGGAGACCGTATGATTAAATTCTTTTATCGACAAGACTTCTTGATCTTGTTTCGAGGATGTTGGAATCTGTACTTCAATCACTTTATTCACCACCTTAAATTATTCTGCAATGAACTATCACTACCTTCCCCACTATGCAAAAGATTATATAGATTGCAATCCAACAAAAACATAAATTTACCGGAGATCTAGATTGTGTAAAAGAATGCTTAGTTGTAACCGGTGTCCAGTAGGATCTACCCACCTTAGATGTCGATTTTAAGACCTCCTCTGATCGATAGCATCTACGTGGAAATCCTTCCCTAAATGCCCAAAATGCCTGCATATAAAACATTGATATGGAAGCCCTTGATACATAATCCTTTTGGATAATGATTCCTTATGTTCCTGGAGATTCGGCACTAAAACAGAAGATGGTAATACACTATTCCTAGGTGCCAAATCCTCACTGAAGGTGCTCCTCGTATATGATCTTCATCTTGTGAAGCCTCATTTTTAATAGCTATTATTGTGCCTAGAAGAGAGCCTATTTGGGTTAACACTTGACGCCATTCTTTCTTCAATCCTGGAAAAATGGCAATAAAGATCATATTGGCCTCTTTGTTCTACATAATTTCGTCTACAATCACATTATGATTCCACTTGTAAAAAGATATCTACGTACCTTGTAATGATGTATGCTTGATCTCCAAGAAACGGGCAACAGATGAATGATCGGAAAACTCCAAATGATAACATCATTTGCCAATAACTTGTATGTCTACCACATTATTTATTTCTTCCGGAAAATTCACATACAAGATATGACGCAACTCAAGCTTATTTGGCCTTAATCCTTCCATATGCACCACCAACGAGACCGCCTCCAGTCGTTGTACTTCTGTCAACATTAGGGTTTTTGCATTATCTGACAATGAGAGAGAGAGAGAGAGAGAGAGAGAGAGAGAGAGATGGCCTTACCTAAAATATGAGGAGAGATGATAGGTGGGTCAAGGGAAGTTATGCCGGAACTCCCTCTATTGACTCAGGTGCCGCTCGACGCTCTACTATCGCTTGTTCCTATGCTCTCAATAAAATAGAGCACACATTTGATTGTAACCTTTGGAAGTTCTGTTAGCAACTAAGGCGTTAGGTAAGGATGTTTGTCCAAGTATTGATGGGATGGGGGTTTCATGGTATATAGAGTATTGGGATATTATTGATAACGATTTGACTTCTGTATACCAACAAATTCATGACCAGGGTTATATGTCTCAGGAATGGACAAAGAGCCTAATATATTTGATTCCAAAGGGGGAAGGCCCTTTGCATGATATTCGAAAATGGAGGCCTATAACATTACTTAATTCATGATTCACAAGATTTTAGCTAAAACAATAGCAAGGAGATTGCAGCCTTTTTTACCTCAACTAATTCATAATTCACAAACGGGTTTTATTCAAGAAAGAAGTTTTTTTTATAGCATTTTTTTGTTTATACAATTTAGCTATTCTATTTTTAGATTTTGAGAAGGCTTATGATATAGTGGATTGTATGTTTTTGGATAATGATGAGTGATGAGGATGTGGGGGGCAAAGCATACTCTCATGAGGAGATGAAGAAACAAGACTCATGATATAGTTGTATGTGCAAGATTTTAGTGGTATTCGGCGAGATGGTTGATGTGGACTTAATGAAGTAGAATTTATGTTTTGGATTTAAAGGATGAGTAATGATGGTGTGGAGGCTAAAGCATATTCTCATGAGGAGATAAGGAATTTAGACGCGTTTTATTATTTATGTGTAGGAATTTGGTGGTAATCAACAAGATGGTTGATGTGGACTTAACGAAGCAGTTTTTATGTTTTTGATAAGGATAAGTGATGATGGTGTGGGGGCCGAAGAATAAGCTCGTGAGAAGAGGAGGAAACTTGAGTCAATTTGTTGTCGTATGTACAGGAATTGTGAGGAAACTAGTATATTTCTACCCATGGATGAGGCTCACTCCTACTCATAAGGATATTGTGAAATGCACATAAAGAGACTCCAAACCAGCTTGCTTAGCTTCTTACTTCTTGCTCAATTTATAGTCGATACAACGTCCTAAAAAGGGTGTGTTGAAAGGGTGGCCCAAAGGAACATGTACCGACTATAAATTGAGCAAGAAGTAAGAAGCTACGCAAGTTGGTTTGGAGTCTCCTTATGTGCATTTCACAATATCATTCTCTTCCATTTAATTTATTAAGAGTTCCATTACTTAAGTTTTGTTGGTGTTTATTCCTTCCTTATTACCCTCCCAACACTACTACTTGTTGCATGTATGGCTGGACTAGCCGCAACACAGGTGTCTATCCGACACTTCTCCAAAGGGGTGGTAGGGATAGGATGTTAATACACGCGTATGATAATTACACTTAAGCACAGACGAAGACAAGATCAATAAGCATAAGCAAAACTATATTAATTCTTCGTCCCTTCATTACAAAACATCGGATCCTTTTATAGGCATCCGGCCAGATTACAATCGGTGCTCGATAGGCAACCGTTAACCGAAACCGAATCGGTTCGGATCCGGATCGGTTACAACTACCGGATCCGTCCCTCCTAATAATTCTATTCCTATTTCTATATTTATCCGATCCGACCTTGCTTTCCCATTTGCCTTCTCTGACCGGCCAACACATGGCACGCCCGTGGGAAAGTGCATTGCACTTCGAACCCACAGCCGGCTTCAGTCCTCCTCCAAATTATCCAGCAAACTCCGCTCAGAGGTTTCAAGTGTTGTCTTGCCTGTGCCCTCTCCGACTTCCGATTGGATTGGCTGCCTTTTCGCATCTTGCTGCTCCGACTCTGCTTGTACCGGTGGTACCGGTGTTTCTTCTGTATCCTGTCCGGGTCTGTCCTGCTCTACCTCCGTTCCGTTCCCGGTATCGCTCTCTCCGGTTTCCACTGGTTGTGTCCTTTCCTCCCCGGATTCAGTACTTCTCTGTCTCCACTCTGCATCATCCCCGGCATCAACCTGTTCTTGCTCCGGAAGTTCTTCCTCGGGTAATTCTTGTCGGGGTGCGTTGTCGGTTGGGTCCTCTTCAGCCGGTCGCTCGCCCTCACTGATGGAGATCGGCGTTGTGTGTCCCTCGGCTTCCTGTCGCAGTCGGTCCTTCTCGTACCCTTCCAATTCTAGTTGGGTTTCGAGCTGTCCGTCATCCAACCTCTCTACTAACCCTCGGATTTCCTTGAGATGCTCTTCTGCTAGAGCATAGAAATCCTCCGACAGTTCTTCCCGGATGTTGACGATACTTTCTTCGTCCATTTTATAGAACCCATCTCCGGTTTTCTTCCGATTTTCTGCATCAGCTCGGAGTATCTGCAGTTCAGCTGCCTGTTGTGCCCATTCCCTCCAGAGCTTCTCCGTGCTTTCATTTATGCTGGCCTGAGCTCGGGTACTCCAACTTGACATGATGAACTTAATTCGGCCAACCCCTGCTTTAGCCTGTTCCGAAGCTGCTTGTTTTTCCTTCCTTATCCGTTTGATGATGTCGGCCATTAACTGAGCTTGAGCTTCAGAGTCGACTTTTTGCTTGTCACAGGTACTCCGCCATTTGTTGATTTCGAAAGTCGACTTCACTTTTTCCTCGTTCCTGCTCTTTGTCAGCTCCCCTACTTTCTGCCGAAGTACTTCCATCTCCTTTCTTTGTTCCGACGTCAAGGTCTTCTCCGCCGATACTTCCTCCCTTGCTTTGGACAATTCCAAGCGGTTTTCCTTGAGCTGCTCTTTCAGCTTCTCTATCTGTCGGTCGTACGTTGCTGCCTGATTCTTGATGTCCGACGTGGCCTGTTTATAATCCTTACATAGTCGGTCGAATTCCTCCGTCTTCTGTTTTAGGCGTCGGTTCGCCTGATCTCGCAACCGATCATCCCGGTCCTTTTGTTGTCGGAGTTCCTCTCGCAACCGCTCGATTTCCTGCTCCATTCGTCGCCGCAGCCTATCTTTTTCCTTTTGCAGCTTCCCGTTTTCTTCTTGTAGTCGGTCATTGGTGGCTTTGCTTCGGCGAAGGCCTTCCTCCATTCGCCGTCTGTCGTCTTCTACCAACTTCCGCTGCTCCCTTTCGTTATCTCTCAATGCCTCCTGAGCCTGTAATTCTTCTTTTAAAGTTGCTATTAACTTCTCGGTCTCAGGGCCGGTTTGCAAGGCTTTCTCCGTTTCTGGTTCGGCTTGCTTTTCTGATGTCCCGACCGGCTCGGTGCCATCTTGCGCTTGTCGGTTGCCTTCTTTTGCCTGTGCTAGCTCTTCTTGCAGCTCATGTAATTGTGCCCGGAGCATGACCATGTCAGGAACTCTATTAAGGCAGAGAAGGAATTAGTACTAAAAGAAGGATTAGTACTATTGTCGGGGAATAGTACTAAGACAGAGAAGGATTAGTACTATGAGAGGTGTCGAACTTTGAGAGAAGGAATGAGTGAGTGAGAGAGAGAGATAGAGAGAGAGAGAGAGAGAGAGAGAGAGAGAGAGAGAATGATGATGCGAAAGATATATGTATTATATGAAGGAAGATATACAACAGTGGTTAGAAGGCTTAAGACTGGCGTTGAACCGATTTGGTTCGAACTAATGCCTTGCGCCTCCTTTTATAGTGTCTTCAGGAATACTCCTGAAGTTTCTAGAATGTTCCAGAGAAATCTGGAATATACATCAATTTCCCAATAAAACCTAAATGAAAATAATATCCTTCAAATTACAATTCATAACCTAATGGTAAAGTCTCGACCCGTGTAACAAAAGGTTATGGGTTCGAGTCTAGTTATGACACTATCCCCCCTTTAAAACGACGAGTTCCACGAGTCGTTTTGGATTGAGGACCCGGTTTCTCGGGATATCGTCGATGGAAGTCTTCTAGAAGAGCACGAGCATTGGTCACATTCTCGATCGGTTCCCAAGTACGCTCGCTGGGACTATATCCTAGCCAATCGACTAGATAGTAGAGCTTGTTGCGAACAATCTTGGAATCGAGGATGGCAGCGACCTCATACTCAGGTCCATCTTCGAGCTCGATAGGAGGTGGTGGTTGTATAGTACGTCCTGGGATAGTGCTCTCGTGATAGGGTTCGAGGAGAGAACTATGAAACACCGGATGTATCCGAAGTTGCGGAGGTAGCTCGAGACGAAAAGCAACATCATTAATCTTCCCGATAATACGGAAAGGACCTAATCGCCGATAATCCAACTTCTCACATGGGCGAGTAGTCTTGATGTGTCGTCGTAGCAGCCACACCCGATCTCCAATGTTAAAACTGGATGGAAGTCGATGACGATCTGCGTAGTCCTTGTGTGATTGTTGAGCTTGCTGGAGTTGAGTAGATAAATCCGCTTGTATCTTGCGTAACCGCTCCAAACGATCCTCCGCGCAAGGATTTGTGGACACTTCTGGGGTTTCAAGGACACACCACCGGGGATGATATCCTGTATAAGCGTAGAATGGCGTGACTTTAGTCGATGCGTGGATAGCGTTATTATAGGCAAATTCGGCGAACTGAAGAATATCTGCCCAGTCATTCTGATGATAGTTGAGAAAGCACCGCAGATACTGCTCCAGTGTTTGATTTGTTCGTTCGGCTTGACCGTCGGTTTGTGGGTGGTAGCCGGAGGAGAGGTTACAAGTGACCTTCAGCATTTTAAAAAGGTGCTTCCAGAATTTTGACACAAACTGGGGTCCACGATCGCTGATGATATTATCAGGGAGTCCATGATGCCGACATACTTCCCGCATGACAATTTCGGCGGTGTCTTCACTAGATATTTCTTTAGTACATGGTAAGAAATGAGCCATCTTCGTATATCGATCCACCACTGTGAGAATCGCACTGAATCCCTTAGAGACTGGAAGATCTGTAATGAAGTCAAGAGCAATGGATTGCCATGGCTTGCTTGGAATTGGTAATGGTTCTAATAAACCATATGGATGATGTCTTGGCATTTTCGCTCTGCAGCATGTATCGCAAGTCCGAACAAAATCTTCGACAAATTGTCGCATACGGGGCCACCAGAATGATCGTTGTACTAAATCTAATGTTTTAGTACTACCAAAATGTCCTGCTGTATATGTGTCATGGCAGTTTTGTACTACTCGAAGGCGGCAAGAACCATTAGGAACATACAAAAGTTCTTTAAAGAAGAGTAATCCATCACAGTATTTGAATTGCCGATAATCCGTACCTGGTGATTGTGATTGTGAACATGACGCTCGAGAGGGGTCAATTTGTGCTAGTATAGCTTGGGCGAAAGCGTCAGTCTTCAAGTCCTCACGTATAGTATTGGTAATGTCGGAATCCACGGGCATGTCAAAGACCTGTGCTGCTTGCAGTCGTGCTGGACCCAAGATTACTTGCTTCTGGTTATCGAAAGCTGGCTCACCGGGACGTGGTGTTAGATACGAACGCCGTGATAATGCATCTGCCTTCCCTTGGTGCTTCCCCGGACGATATGTAATTTTGAAGTCGAAGCGTGTGAGGAAGTGGGCCCACCGAGCTTGACGTCGATTCAGTACACGAGCATCTTGAAAGTAGGCAAGGTTCTTGTGGTCACTGAATACAGTGACCTGATGAGGAGATCCCTCCAGGAAATGCCTCCATTGCATAAAAGAATCAACTATTGCTAATAGCTCTTTATCATGAATTTCGTAGTTGATTTCGGCGGCGTCAAACTTACGGGAGTGGAAAGCCACAGGATGTAGCTTCTCGTCGTTACCTTGTTGTGACAGAATGCTCCCCAATGCGAAATCCGATGCGTCAGCTTCGATAATGAATGGTTTTTCCGGATCCACATGACCTAAAATTGGAGCTGATGTAAACGCCTTCTTAAGACTCTCGAAAGCCATGTCCGTCTCTTTAGACCAAATGAATGATTGTCCCTTCCTGGTGAGTTGTGTGAGAGGCAGCACAATTTTTGAGTAATTTTGTATGAACTTCCGGTAAAAATTTGCAAAGCCTAGGAAGCATTGCACATCCCGCACCGAACGCGGAGTGTGCCATTCTATCACCGTTTTGACCTTGGTTGGGTCCATAGATATGCCTTCTGAGGAGATGACATAGCCGAGAAACTCCACTTGGTTGCACCCGAAACTACATTTCTCTAACTTTGCATACAGACCATGTTCTCGAAGTCGTTTTAGTACTAATAGTACATGAGAATCATGTTCTTCTTGGGTCTTTGAATAAACCAGTAGATCATCCAAATAGATGATCAAAAAATCATCCAAGAGATCTCGAAATATATCATTCGCCATGTGCTGGAAGACTGCCGGCGCATTAGTGAGTCCGAACGGCATGACCGTATACTCGAAGTGCCCATATCTGGTGCGAAACGCGGTCTTCCATTCATCTCCTGGTCGGATCCGTACGAGGTTATAGGCTCCTCGTAAGTCGATCTTCGTGAAGAACCTGGCACCGTTGATCCGTTCTAAAAGACTTGAGATAAGGGGAAGAGCATACCTATTTCTTACTGTGACCTTATTCAAGCCACGGTAATCTACAACGAGTCGAAGCGAGCCATCTTTTTTCTTGACGAAGAAAATGGGTGCGCCGGCTGGAGATTTCGAATGCCGAATGAAACCGTTCTCCAAATTCTCCTCTATATAGGCTCGAAGGACTTCTAGCTCGGTTGGTGACAAATTGTAGATCGGCCCCCATGGCGGCTCTTTTCCCGGTTGTAAGTCGATGGCGCAATCGTACGGCCGATGATGAGGAAGTGTGTTGGCTTGTACTTTATCGAACACATCAGCATACTGATGATACTTCTCGGGAAGTTGAACGGTGGACTCCTCTTTGGTGGTGCTGGAGGGTTGTACTGATATTGCGAAGAGAAACATTTCCTCCTTGCGCCCTTCCTCACGCAACTGACGTAGCGAAATGGTTGCAACCTTCTGGGTAGATCCTTGGGTTTGTCGCAACCGGATTTCCCTTGTCCTCCAATCTATGTCTGGGTTATGTAACTCGAACCATGGTAATCCTAAAACTATGGGATGTTCTGGAATACTAATAATATTAAATGATACTACACATGTTAAGTTATCTAGGACAATATTAACGGGTTCCGACTCTTCTATGATATTACCAGAAGCAATGGGACGACCATCAATGACTACTACTGAGGCTGGACATGGGAGCTTTCTGAGAGATATCTGATGAGCTCGGGCAAAATTCCTATCCATGAAGCAAGAATTAGCTCCGGAATCTAGAAGGGCTAAGGTATGTACTGGAGGGGTACTTTTAGTACTAACTGCTACTTGGGCTACGAACACATCACTAACTTGCTTAGAGGGAATGGAACCACTAATGGGCTGCACAGATCTAGGGCTGTCCAACCAAACGGCTCCTATTTTGGCTGGACTTAGTCGTTTAACTCTTCTTCTAATTGGCTAAGGACATCAAATTTGTTTGCGAGATTCGGACTATTAGTACTATTAGGACTATTATGACTATGAGGACTATCAGAGATTCCTACTGAAATAGACTCGGGTTTAGTATAGTCAGAACTAACAACGACTTGGTTTACCTGCCTTCTTGGTCTATGGGGACAGTTTATCGCGATATGCCCTGGTCCACCGCAATAAAGGCATAATCGGTTTGTTCGGCGTCGTTGCTTTTCCTCCTCCGATAGCGGCCCACGACGACGTGTAGTGTCAATTTCCATTGGAGTTGGAGTACTTACTGGAGGCGCATTATGTGACTCCCTTTGAAAAGGTTTCGCTACCACTGAGGCATAGGTAGGCTCGGATCTTGCCCTCGGCATCTGAAATTGTCGTTCCGAACGTCGCTCGAAGAGGCGGTTGTCACATCTGACCGCTCGACTGATTGCTTCTGTTAATGATTTTGGCTCTTCAGGGAAAGTCAAGAGTAAATCCTTGACATCGTTGCGTAGACCATAGCGGAACTGCTCCATCAATGCTTGATCATCCCAGGGGATATCGGCGGCGAGTAGGCGGAAATCTGCAGCATATGCGGAGGCTGGACGGTCACCTTGGCGTAATCGCCGGATTTTGTTGATTGCAGTCCTTATGCTGTCAGTATCTCCAAAACATGCTTTAAACTCACTTATGAATTCTTCAAAATTATTTAGTACTGGAGATTCCTTTTCTAGTAGCGGAGCGAACCATGCTAATGCTGAGCCATTTAACAACGTGCCTACTAAACCCACTCGTGATGCATCGGTGGGATATCGGGACGGATGCATTTGAATAACTAACCGTACCTGGTTAAGAAACCCTCTAAACTGTGATCGCGTTCCATCGAACTTCGTGGGAAGGCCAATCTTGGGTTCTTTATGAATCCCTTGTGCTCCGTGCCCTTGTTGTTGCATTGCTACGATGGTTGCTTCGAGTTGTTGCACGCGTAACGCAAGTTCCCCATGCTGTTGTTGCGTTTGCTGCTTTTCTAAGGAAATTTGCTGAAGATCCCCCAACAAGCGTTGATTTTCTTGTTCCAAAGCATGAAACTTCTCTTTCAAGCATTGAAATTCCGAGAAAACGGATTGATACTCTTCAGCGCTAACGGTGGCCATGGGATGAAGGAAAAGGGAAATAAGAGACTAATAGGAAAGGAGGGAGACAGAAGGAAGAGGGAGAGAAAAGACCAGACAGGCACCGAGAAATCGGTTCAAACTGTCAGGAACTCTATTAAGGCAGAGAAGGAATTAGTACTAAAAGAAGGATTAGTACTATTGTCGGGGAATAGTACTAAGACAGAGAAGGATTAGTACTATGAGAGGTGTCGAACTTTGAGAGAAGGAATGAGTGAGTGAGAGAGAGATAGAGAGAGAGAGAGAGAGAGAGAGAGAGAGAATGATGATGCGAAAGATATATGTATTATATGAAGGAAGATATACAACAGTGGTTAGAAGGCTTAAGACTGGCGTTGAACCGATTTGGTTCGAACTAATGCCTTGCGCCTCCTTTTATAGTGTCTTCAGGAATACTCCTGAAGTTTCTAGAATGTTCCAGAGAAATCTGGAATATACATCAATTTCCCAATAAAACCTAAATGAAAATAATATCCTTCAAATTACAATTCATAACCTAATGGTAAAGTCTCGACCCGTGTAACAAAAGGTTATGGGTTCGAGTCTAGTTATGACAGACCATATCCTTAGTCGTCGTCCTAGTCACTTGTTCCCTTTGCTCCTCCTCTTTCTCCATCTGGTCTGCCACTCCCGACAACTGCCCTGACAACCACCTTAGCCATTGTGCCTTTGTTCTGCCTTCGTCGGTGTGAGCAGGCGTACCTAGCTCCGGCTGTTTTTCCGGCTGTTTCTCCGGCCTCTTCTCTTGCTTCGGCGCTTGTTCCTTTCTTTGTTCTTCGAACTCCGCCGCCGTCGGTTCCGGTACTGCCGTCTTTGGTGCAGACGGACCTTCATCCTGTGTCGCTTCTGTTCCGGTTACTGGTTCTTCCGCCCGTTGCTGAGTTCTGTCCGCTGTTGGGGTCGGTCTTGTCGCCCGTTTCTCCTTTCCTTGCCTGGGTGGTAGTATTAACATCGGTTCGGATGAGTCTTCCTCTGTTTCAGCGTCCTCCGTCGGTGCGACTATCGGTTCCTTTACTGGTACCGGTTCCGATTCGAGCGTTACTGGTTCGGTGTCGGTTTGCCTCTTGCTGGTCTTCTTCGCCAGCTTCTCCTTGCCTTTTTCCGCCTCTTTCTTCTTCGTGGCCGTCTGCTGTTGCTGTTTCTTTGGCTGCCGTGATGGGCCTTCCTCCCGTTGCTGTCGGGAGGAGTCTTCTTCCCGCGGTTGTCGAGATGATCCTTCTTCCCGCGGCTGTCGGGATGATCCTTCTTCCCGCGGTTGTCGGGATGGTCCTTCTTCCCGTGGCGCTTCTTCTTCCTGTGTCCATCCTGGAGTGTGTTTCTCTAGGATTCGTCGGCGCTTCATGGTTGGCTTCGGCGTAGTCTCCTGCCGACTTCTTTTCTTGTGCTTGATGGGGGACGCCGGTGGGACCAACACGGTTAAACATTGGGATATTCCAGCCCATGGCTTCTTCCCTTCCACCAAGTGCTTGATCGCCTCTTTCAGTCCTTCGGTAATGAAGTGGAGCCAGTCCACCTGCAGGCCTTCGTATGTCGCGATGACGATCGTTGCTCGGTATTTGGCTATGGCTGGCGGACGAGGGTTCACGAACCCATACTCCATTAGGGCGCGGGCCACCTCTCCGAACAGCAGGTTCTCTCCGCCCTGTGTGCGATACGCCTTGCTGCTGAGGGAATATTCGCCGAAATACTCGAAGAATATTTGGCTCGAGGGTAGCTCTATTGTCTGAAGTCCGCCCTCCGCAATCCCGGTGAGCGCTTGTACCGCTCCTTCGGTGACTTCTGCCAGGTCCACTGTTGTTGCCGCCTGCTCTAGTTCCTTGTGTGGCGGAGCGTCGGCGACCCGCAGCAGCCCTCCTAATCCGTTCTCCATCAGCCATTGGCGCGCTCCTTCCGACAGTGCCATCGCTTCTTCTTCCTCTGCTGCTGCCTGTGGTCTGAGGTCGGGGTGTGGGTGTTCTGCGCGTCGGATCTCGCTGTCTTGAGCCGGCGTTTGCTTGTGGGAAAATTCGTAAAAAGTGAACCCTTCTCCGGTTCTTCCTTTATATAGTGGCGTTTCCCTTGAGCCGCCTTTTCCTGTTTTTCGCGCGTGCGTATCTTCTGCCATAATTAGCATGTCACTCTTTAATTTTGGCGTCTGCACGTCCTCTGCCTCGAATAGCATGTCCTATTTTTGGCGCCTGCGCATGCTCTGTCATGAATAGCATGTCCTATTTTTGGCGCCTGCGCATGCTTGCGCTTCTCTGCCGCGTGTGTCGAATCTCCTACGTGTCTGTCATTATGACTCCTTGATTGCCGCGCGTGTTAAATCTTGTACATCGGCCCCCCACGTTCTGTGCTTTAAATAGCTCGTGCACCCGTGTGACGGTTGTAACTACTTCCTTCATCATTACCTTGATTTTTTTTTTTTTTTTTTTTTTCTTCTTCTTTTTTTTTTTTTTTTTTTTCTTGATCTCTTCTTGTCTTGAATTGCTAACCGTAGCACCACGTCATCATTCTTTCTTTCTTTTTTTTTTTTTTTTTTTTTCTTCTTTCTTTCACCATGTGCCGCATCATTGTTCGGTTCCCCCCGATGTGTTCGGGTCGGTGCGTACTGTTGTCGGTTCCTCGTTGTTCCGCCTCGGTGTCGGCTCCTCGGTCCTCCGGATCTGTGTCGGTTCCTCGCCATTCAGGATGTCCGGGTCTTGCTTGAAGGGGTTAGCTGGCATGTGCCCCTTATACGGTTTTAGGCGAAACCCATTTGCCCATTTGCCCACAACTTCTCCTGACAACGTCCCGAGCTGGTAAGACCCATTGTACTCCTTTGTGATCCAGAATGGTCCGGTCCATCGAAATCGCAATTTCCCCGGCATGTTCCCCATCCGTGTCTGGAACAGCAATACTGGTTTCCCGACTTCGAATTCCTTTTCGTTACCGCGCCGGTGTCGGTCTACAAAGGCTTTCCTCCTCCTTTGCTCTAGTTCTAGCTGTAGCAGGCTGGCTATTCGATTTTCTTCCAGTTCCAACAGCATCGCCAGCCGAATTCGTTCGGATTCCTTCTCGCTTAACCGCTCCTTAACCTGTATTCTTAAGCTAGGAATTTGGAATTCTACTGGCATGACTGCTTCCAAGCCGAATGCCAGTCGGAACGGGGTCGTCCGGATGCTAGTCTTATACGCCGTTCGGTACGCCCACAGCACGCTCTGCAACTTCGTGTCCCAGTCGGTCCGGTTCTCATTGACGATTTTTCTAAGGATGTTCTGTAGCGTTTTATTCGTTGATTCCGCTAATCCGTTGGCTTGAGGGTAGTAGGGAGTGCTTTGTTTGTGTACTACCGCATAGAATGATGTCAAACTTTCCACCACCTGCCCGAGGAAATGTCCTCCCTGGTCACTGATCAGCTCAATCGGGCATCCGTACCGACACCATATGCATTCGTATAAAAATTTGGCCGTGGACGCCGCCGTGTTGTCCCGTAATGCCTTTGCTTCTACCCATTTCGTGCAGTAGTCGGTAGCCACTATTATATACCGATTTCCGGTCCGCATTGCCGGTGGCTTGAATGGACCGACAAAGTCCAAGCCCCACTTTTGGAATGGTTCTAATGGCAAGACCGGGTGATGTGGCATCCGGGCCTGCTCCGTGGGTTGGCCCAGTCGTTGACACAGGTCGCATTCCCTGCTATACTTAACGGCATCTCTCATGGTAGTCGGCCACCATAGTCCGCTCTGCCATATCTTCCGGGCTGTTGTTTCGCCGGCATAATGCCCGCCTGCAATTCCACAGTGGGCTTCCCTCAGGATCAGATCCTTTTCATCGCTCCGCACTGCTCGCCTCCATACGCCATCTGCTCCCTTGTGATAGAGGGTGTCTCCTACCAAGCAGAAATGTCTGCTCCGTACTGCCATCCTTTTCCGTTCGTCTCGGTCCAGGTTTTCCGGGGGAACTCCGGTGCTTAGGAACTGATGCATTTCGGTTAACCATTTGTCTTCGTCCACTACTGTGGCCTCCGTTGCCGGTGCCGTCGTGACCCTAAACAGCTCGGCGTCGGGAAATTCGTCCTGTACGCCGTCCCCTGATTCTCCGGATTCTAGTCTGCTCAGGTAGTCTGCTACCGCATGCTGCACCCCGGGTCGGTGGAAAATGTCGAATTCGAATTCCTGTAATAGCAACGTCCATCGTGCGAGTTTTCCTGTCAGGGCTGCCTTTGAGACCAGGTAGAGTAGTGCCGAGTGGTCAACGTGGAAGGAGAACTTTCGTCCGAGCAGATAGTGCCTGTACTTTGTGACACTGTACACCATTCCTAATGCCTCTCGTTCCGTTGTAGAGTAGTTCCGTTCGGCTTTCGAGAGTTTCCTGCTTGCGTAGTACACCGGCCGATACCATTTCGGTTCCGTGAGTTGCATCAAAACGCTGCCGATTGCTACGTCCGACGCGTCGACGAAGACGTGAAAGCTTTTACTCCAGTCCGGCGGCTGCACCACCGGAGCTTGTGACAGCATGACCTTCAACGCTTGGTAGGCTTTCTCCTCCGTTTCTGTCCATTGGAAAGGTACTCTATGTACAGCAGCGTGCAATGGTGTAGCAAAGTCGGCAAGGTGCCGTATCATCCGACTATGCCACCTTATTTGACCAAGGAATCGGCTTAAAGCCTTTGCGTTATTCGGTGCCGGTGCGTCGAGAATTGCTTTTACTTTATCCGGATCTACCGCGATTCCTTCCCGACTCACCACGTGCCCTAACAAGTTGCCGCTTGCGACTCCAAAGACGCACTTAGCCGGGTTCAGACTTAATCGGTACTCGCGACACTTTTCTAAGCATAGTCGTAGGTGATCGAGATGCTCTCCATGTCGGCTGTAGACGGCGAAATCGTCTAGGAAGACCTGCATAAAACCGGGAATAAAATCCCCGAAGATTTCCATAATTATCCTTTGAAATGTTGCAGGGGTTGTCTTTAATCCGAACATCATCACGACCGCGACGAACACTCCCCATTCCGTCACGAACGTTGTTTTCTCTTGGTCGGCCGGGTTCATTCGGATTTGGTTGTAGCCGCTGAATCCATCCAGGAAGCTGTAAACTTCGTGGCCGGCCACCGCATCTAGCACTCCGTCCGTGAATGGTAGTGGAAAAGCGTCGGTCACTGTCGCGGCATTTAGTTTCCTGTAGTCCACACATACCCGGATTTTGCCGTTCTTTTTCGGGACCACCACTATCGGGCTCAGCCAGGTTGCCTGCTTGACTGGTCGGATAAATCCGACCCGGAGAAGCTTGTCAATTTCCTCCTTCACCTTTGCCGCATAGTTTGGATTCATCCGGTACCGGCGTTGAGCGATGGGTTTCGCGTCAGTACTTAGATGAATTTGGTGCTGGTAGAGCTGGGGGTCCAGCCCTTGCATGTCTTCGTATGACCATGCGAACACGTCCTTGAAATCCGTTAACAGTGCTACCATTGCCTGTTTTTCCTCCTTCGGCAATTCCTTCGCGACTTTTACCGGTCGGGGTTGTTCGGTTGTGCCGAGGTCCACCTCTTCCAGCTGGGATGCTTTCACCCTTTGGGATATCGTCATTTCTCTTTCTAGGGCTTCCTGTGCTTGGCGTAGTTCCCGGATCGCCGCTTTGTCCGGCTCGTCCGGCATTGTGATGTACGGCTCTACTGCTGCCGTAATATCCACCTCAAAAAGTGGGACGATCTGTGGGTGTTCCTCGAGGTAACGATCAACTTCCTCATCCGGTAAGCCCTCCAACATGTTGATGCTTTCGGCATATAAAGGGGTTGCCTCCTTGCTAGTGAGCACCCGTGGTTGCGTGGCTACCCGTACCTTTGTTTTCCCTCGTCGGAACGTGATCATATTCTTTTGCCAGTTTTGCTTGATATGCGCCGTTCGCAGCCATGGTCGTCCTAACAGTAGGGGATATGCGCCTTGTACATTCAGCTCTAGTACCACGGCCGATATCCGGAATACGTGGCCTCCTATCGTTACTTCCAAGTCCCGGATAAGACCGGTTGGTCGGACTGAGCTTGTATCCGCCATGCGTAACCAGAAGGGGCATGGTTCCCACTCCTGGATGCCTAGGTCGTCGCATGTCTGTCGACTGATGACGTTCACCCCGGAGCCTCCGTCAATAATTGTTCCTGGAATCTCCTTTCCTTTGACGATTGTCGTGATTGCTGGGCTACTGGTATCGACCACCGCTGGGCCTTCCTCCGGGTTGGAGAAAAATGCCGGTGCTGGCGTCGGCGTCGGTTTGCTCACGGCGGCTTGTAAGTCTGCTGTAAACCGCGGCACCAACTGCAGTAACCGTGCCAACGGCAGCACGATCTGACAATCTTGTAATGCTTGCCATGTCGGGTTTTCTCCTGGCTGTACGATGTCCTCATCCTTTGGCATATTCTGGTCTCTTACTTCCGCCGCACCTTGTTCGTTGGCTTCTTTGATCCATTGTGCCGCTTGTTTTCTGATTGCTTCCTGGGCTTCCCATTCGGCGGCCTTCCCCTTCGACCGCGTGGTAACCTGCTGTACTTCGGCTGTCACCATGTTGACTGCCGGCTGCTTGTCGGTTGTTTTGCTTGGGCATTGATTACTGTAATGCCCCTCTTTTCGGCAGTAATAACAGTACACCCTGTGCGTGTTGCTGGATTCTCCTTTTTCCCCTGTTTGGGGAAGGGGCAATCCTCGGCGGTTGTCCTCGGTTTGTCGGTTCTCCGGTGCCGCTACTGGTTTGTCATTCCTTGCTGCCTCCCGACGCTCCTCTCTACGGAAGAATCCACGCCTTTGGTTCCGTCGGAAATTCCGGTTCCCTGGCCGCCTTTCTTCTCTGCGTCGCTCGTATTCCGGGGATTCGTCTCGGTCGTACCGGTCCCGGGGGTAGCTATCCCTGCGGTTCTCCTCTCGGTCATAGCTGTCGCGTCTTCTATCGGGGTATCTGTCGCTGCGTTCTCGTCGGTAGCGGTCGTCCCTCCGGAATCGATCCTCTTCCGGGTCCCGATTGCGCGGTTCTATGTGTCGGACTGGTGCCGCTTGTCGAGTTAACAGGTTATACTCGCATCGGTTCGTTGTGTGGGCGCGAGAATTGCATATCATGCACTGTGCACGCAGGGTGCAGTCGACGGTCGAGTGCCCCGAATTTAGGCATGTTGTGCATTGTAGGGCTTGTCGGAACCGGAGGTCCTCCTCCTTCGGAAGCGCCTGGTGTAACGCCCCCATCGGCAAGAAGGGGCTCGTCTTGTCCATTTCCAGGACCCGATCAATGACTTGGTCCATTGTGCTGGTGCTGAAATCGAGGATTCCACACATCGCTCGAAGTGGCTCTTTCAACGCAGCCAAAAAGACTGCTTTGGCCTCCTCTTCGGGTGGTGCTCTTGCTAATTGACTGTGCAAGGTCTGGAAACGAATGATAAATTGTGGGACCGTCTCGTTTTCTCCCTGCCGGGTGGTGTAGAATTGTCCGACCAATTCCCTTTGTTCCACTCGTCTATGAAACAGGCGTAAAAACTGGGTTTTCAATGCCTCGAACGTTGTCGGGGTTACTACGCCCCTGCGTGCAGAAAGGAGGAGGGACCACGGGGGTCTTGGACCGAAGAGCAAGAGAGAGAGAGGAGAAGGAGAGGGAGACCCGATTACACAGAACCGAAGTTTGCACAGGGACACGGCCCAACAAACAGAGATCACAAATGAACGCCGACACAGATGGACGCAACCACGAAAGATCTTTACTTATGAATGCAAGAAAATAACAGGCTAAAGTGTTACAACCCACGGCGGGGCACGAAATAGATACTAACGAAAACGAACAAGGCGGCGAACAGATGCCGACCCCTGTATGTCGCGACGCACGGAAAGGGGAAAACAGGTCGGAGGTGCTGCAGGACGCACTCGGGGCGTTCCTCGGAACAGCGCGAGCCTCCTCGAAACCTGCACAGGTACGCGATGGAGCAGAAGACAGAGAAAGCAGGAGTGAGAGAGGAGCTTCCAAATCGGTTCCGCAGCACTTCGTCCTCTCCGCGCGAGATATCTCTTTCCGTTCTTCCTCTTCCTTTTTGTAGCCCCTCAAGAGACCGTTTGGCATTAACTGCATACCAACCGAATCTACCCACCCAGGATCCTCGTATGTACCTACTTCGTCCTTAGGTACTTCTTGGCGCGCGTGTGTGTGTAGAGCCGTTTCCCACGCCTTGCTTCTCCGATTCCTCTTGCGGGCGGTTTTCTTCACGACATCCGCCCCCACCTAACCGCGCATCCACCGGCATGCGCCAATTAAGTTGGCACGGAGAAAACCGGCCCGCCTTTACTCTTCGCCTGCCGGCCCTTCCTCGGCCTCGGACCGGTCGTCGCTGCTGTCCAGGAGAATCGGGTCGGGTTCGTCGTCGTGCCGCTTCTTGAAAGCTTTGATCCTCTTCCCGGCCACGGGTATCGCTATTCTCGTACCGTCGAGTTCCGCCAGATGATACGTCCCGTTGTCGTTGGCGCTCTGTACCGTGTACGGCCCGAACCATCTCCGCGCGAACTTCCGCGTTGCTCGGTGCTGGTTGTCGAGGCTGCTGTCGTAGACGAGCACCCAGTCACCTTGTTCGATCTTCGTCGGTCGGAGTCGGTGCGTTCGGTCGAACCTGGCCTTGTTCTTTATCCTCGCCACTCGGATCCTTTCTGCAGCCGTCTCCACGTCCTCCGGTCTCCGTTCGAGTTGTCGTATACGCGCTGCCAACAAGTCCTCCCGGCTCATCTCGTCCCTCCAGTCGACCGTTGCCCATGAGGAGATTGTTCGTTCCATCGGCATGATCGGCTTCTGGCCGAACATGAGCTCTGTCGGCATGTACCCGGTTACCGAACTGTGCGTAGTCCGGTCGGCCCACAAAGCATAAGGTAGAAGTCGCGGCCAGTTACCGATTTGGCCCCCGCACGCCCGAACCAGCGCTTTAACGATCGGCCCGTGTCCGCGCTCCACCTTTCCATTCGCCTCCGGGTTGTACGCAGTGGTGAGCGAGAGCTTGACTCCCAGCCGATCAAACAGCTCCGTGGCTTCCTCGGTGTCCAACTCCCCTCGGTCAGCCACGATCTTCCCGACGCACCCGTACCGGCATATCACGTCCTCGATCAGGAACCGACATACGGCCGCGGTCGTCTTATTCTGAAGGGCTCGGCCTTCCACCTGGTTCGTCAGGTCCTCCCGCGCTAGGACCAGATACCGCATCTGTCCTACCCCCATCGGCATCGTAACTAGATCTACCATCCATTTGAAGTGGATAGTCGGAGGGTACGTAGGGCGAAGCCCGTCCCGGTGTCGGACTATCGAGTGCATCTGACAACTCTCGCAAGTTGACACGAACCGATGCACGTCCCGGTACAATCCCGGCCACCAGTACTTCCCCTTCAGCTTCTCAAATGTCGCCCACGTTCCACGGTGTCCAGCCCAAGGGCTGTCGTGGTAGGCCGCCAGTAGCTCCTCCTGTTCTTCCTTCATCGCCACCACCCGGAGCGGGACGCCGTTCCTCTTCTTCGGGTGCTTCCACAAATGCCCATCTCGGAGAAAGAATCGATATGCTTTCTTCCGGATCCGGTCGGCCTGGTCCTTCGTCCATGACGCATCGGGCGTCATTGTCTTCAAAAACCCGCCGATCTGCAGCCACTCCCCGTCGTACTTGCTCGCGTCGAACTCGTTAAGCGCCGGAGTGCTCATCCCGTCGGTCGTCATGTATGCCGCCTCGAAGAAATCCACGCCGACTTCTTCGTCTTCCGAAACCATGCCGCCCTCGTCGTCGAACCTCGCTCTTGAAAGCATGTCGGCCATGGCGTTGTCTTTCCCGGAAATGTGTCGTATTTCCGGGTCCAGGGACTTGATGTACGCTATCCACCTGAGCATCACCAGGTCCGGAATCGCGCATCCGGAAACCATACCGAGAATCGGCAGGCAATCCGTCTCGATGATCACTTCTGTCCCTATCAGGTAGTCTTTGTCGGCCTTAACCGCCGAAACGATACCCCAGAGTTCGCGTTTAACCTGGGCGTATCCTCGCTGCCGTTCACTGAGGACTTTCGCGCCGAATCGGATCGGAAACCGACTGCCGTCCTCGTCTTCCTGGTTCACGACCCATCCGATCCCGGTCGGACTGGTATCCACCGTTATGAATACCGGGGCGCCCTTCCCGTATACCGCCTTCCGAAGTGCCGGTGCCGCTGCAAGAGCCTCTTTCAGCTTCCGGACCGATTCCGCGTGCTCGTCTAGCCATTCGAACCTTCGCCCTTTTTTCAGCAACCCGTACAGTGGCTCAGCGACGTGTGCGTAATGCGGGATCCATATGTGGTAGAACGCGCATGCCCCCAGGAATCTCCGTACTTCCGTGACAGAGCTGCAGTCGGGCTTCATCGCGGAGATGGCTTCTACCTTTGCCGGAGACGGTTTCCGGCCATATGGTCCGCACAGGTGTCCGACCACCATGATTTCTGACTGCCCGAAGGCCGACTTCTCCCCGGAGAAGGTGAGTCTTGCATCCTCTAGCCTTTGTAGCACCTTCTCGCAGTCGTCGATGTGCGTTACCACGAATCGCCGGCATCCGTCCGGCCCGATCGTCTCGTCCTTTTCTTCCACCGGGCATCCCTTGATCGGAATGTCGTCCAGAAACGGCATGGTGATGTCCGGGATACAGTCCCTCAGAACCTTGTTCATCGCATTCACCATGTGGGCCACCGAGTTGGTCCCTCCTTGCGGCAGTGTACACATCCGAACTAGGCCAAGGGGAGTTCGCATCGTCGTAATGTCTCTGCTCTCCACGGCTAGCTGGAACTGGTCGTACCCTGAGTATAGATCCCCGACCGAGTAAATTGACCTTCCGGCGAAGGCCTCCGCGAACTCGTCTATGGTCGGTCCGATCCCTGCGTTCCGAATCGTCACTCGATTGACCGGCTACAGGTCCTGGATGAAGCGCAACGAACCGTTTTTCTTCGGTACGGTAAACCATCGATTCGAATATGGGGCGCTCGACGGCTCGAGAATTCCCATATCAACTTTCTGCCTCAGCAGCTCCATCAACTTCGGGATGTGAGCTCTCGGAACCGGGATTGGCTTGAGATTCCATGGTACATGCGGTACCGTGAATATCACCATCGGCTCCACGATCGTCGGGTCAACGCACCCGATTTCCTCCGGCGAGAATGCGAAGGCTTTCCCGTGCCTTCCGAGCATTCTCCGAAACCGGTCTTCCTCCGCCGGCAGTAGGAACCCGCCCCCACCGATTTTGAGCTCTCGGAGCGTCTCGTCGGTGAAGGTGTGTCCTATGCAGGCCGGATCTCGTAGACTAGGGTCCGATGCAACCCCTTTGATTCTCGACGCGCTGTCCTCCGGTAAGGGTGCCGCGACTGGCCTTACCTTCCGGTCCACAGTCTTGTACTTGGTGCTTACGTGGGCCGTCCGAACTGACTCGAGCCCTCGACCGAAGTCCGCGATGACTTCGTACATCTCCTCGGAACACACCGGTATCGTCCGGTCTTCGCTAAGGCCTTTTTCGACTACCTTTCCCAGCATTCCCAAGGTGTCGTCGAATGAGACCGCCTCCACGGCTTCGTTGATTTCCTCGTCAGGGCCGAGAACTCCGCACGCTCGAAGTCTCCCCTCCGCCTTCTTCTTCTCTCGGCCTCCGATGTCGACTGTCGTGCACGCTCCGCTGTCGGAGAACAAAAATTCCCTACCTATGGTACAAGGTTTCTTCGGCTTTATCGTACAGGTGTGGGGTTTTCCCGGGGTGTCCGGACTGTCGCGGCCCCACGCCTTGGCAGCCCTCTCTAAAAATCCTCTCGGCTGTCGGAACCGAGGGAATCACGGTTACGTTCGTGGTTCGGCCTTACCGTCAGAAACTGGACCGAATGGCGCCCGTCTTGGCTTTTGACCCTCGCGTAGGCCGAACCATTGTCCAGCACTTTGGTCTCCATCCGCGCCGCCGTAATGTACGGTTCTCCCAGAATGACCGGGTGCGAAGACGTCTCCTGCACGAAGAAGTGTTGGTCAATCTCGACGTCGCCAATCTTGACCCGCACATTCGGACAGGCCCCGTGCAGTTCCTCGGTGGCGCGCGTTGCTGCCCTTATTTTCCACCCGTGCTTGGTGTTGATCGGCCATTTGCCCTTCTTATAGAAGTCCATGGACATCAAATTGATCTCCGATCCGTGGTCCACCAAAGCTATCACCGGTTCCTGGACATCGCCGATCTTCACCGGGGTTTCCGTGGTCGCTCGGGCCCAGTGTGGTCTCGAATAGTGGCTTTCCGCCCACTCGTCTCCCAGCGCCATGTCGTCTAGGTGCGTCGTCCGCACTTCTACCGGTCTTTCCGGTTCTGTCTCCGTCGACAGCCTCTTCCGTTTCACCAAGTCCACGATGGAGTCATGGAACTCCTTCTTGGCGATTCCCAGCACCTCTCGTAACGACAGCTCCACCTTGCTGTCGAGGATCCGTTCCTCCAGGACCTTTCGTAAGTCCGTGGTCCTTTCTATCTCCGTCCCTAGACGGTACCCGCCCTTCTGGGGTTTATCTTGCGTGCCGGCCCCGCCGGCTTCGTCCCGTCGTGGCCCGGACCGGGTCTCGTATCGTTGTGAGGGCCCGGTCGTCCCGGGTCTCCCCACCCGCTTCTCTTCTACCAGAGCCTCGTAGTTCTGGCAAGCAGCTTCCACGAAGCCCGTCCTTTCCTCGACCGGGTCGCTCCACCCGGTCATCTCCCGTACCCGTTTCTCCGCACTGTCTGATTCCTCCCTCTTCATCCTCGTATTGGCAAGGCCTTCCAGCACCGTCGGCCAGAATCCGGCTTTGCTTTCCCTCCGGGCCTCGCCGCCCCCGACTCGAATGCCGGCCGACGCCGAGTAGTGGACGGTTTCCGCGTGTCGGGCCGCCGCCTCTTCCATCACCCCTTTCATACCGCCTTTTCCGTCGTTTCGGCTCAGGGCCCTTCGGGTGTCGCTGGCATGCACCCGTCCTTCCCACAGGTACACCACCCTGTTCCTCAGCGCCTCCGCGAAGTCGCCGCAGTCCTTCCGAATGTGGCCGACTTCATCGCACCACATGCACCTGTTTCCTGCCGCCGGCCGTCGGTCACGAGCCGGTTCGCCTCCTTCCCTTCGGGCCTGCGCGATTTGGAGGTCCTTTATCGCCTTCGTCAATTCCTCCAGCGCCGCTCCTCCGGTTGAGCCTCTGACTACGCCGGTCGAAGCCGAACCGGTTTCCAACCACTCCCGGGTCTCTTCTTTGCGCACCTGTGGCGCTGGTTCGAGCTTCCTTGCTGCGACCGAGCCCGACCCGGTCGCCCCGTTATCCGCCCATTCTCGCCGTTTGTCGAAACGGCCACAGACCTTCCTGACAGCCGCCCAGTCGGTAGTGAGCCCGTCTTCGGTTTCCAGCAAGAAGCCCACTTGCTCCCGATCCCGCTCGTCGACCGACTTGACAAACAGCAAGACCCGGCTCGTGTCCAGGATGGTTCGGTCAAGCGCCGAAAGGCGCGCAAAGTTTTCCTCGAACTCCCGGAGGAGCGCCGACGCGTTTCTTCCCTTCCCCGGGGACTCCACCCATTCCATGAACCTTCGCTTCGAAAGCCGGAGCGCGTCGTCCAGCCCGTATTTCTCTAGGAGCCGACCTTCGAACTCCTCCCAGGTACGGCTCTCCGTCCGCACCTCGAGCACCTCCGCATGGATGCTCGGCATCGCCACTCGGGGAAATCCGGCAAGACGCCTTTCTTCCGGAATGTCCCGCATCAGCATCTCTGCACCGTAGGACGCCAAATACTTCGTGGCATCCTTCCCATCGAACCTGCCGATCGTGCCGACGACCGCCTCAATAGCTCTGTCGAGGGCACCGGTGCTCTCGCGCGCGTTTACAATCCGATCCACGGCCGAAGCCATGGCCTCTGCGAGATCCGACCCCCTCATTTCCTGCTCTTCTGCCGCCTCTTTCACGTCGGGTTCACCAAGATGTCGGGGTTACTACGCCCCTGCGTGCAGAAAGGAGGAGGGACCACGGGGGTCTTGGACCGAAGAGCAAGAGAGAGAGAGGAGAAGGAGAGGGAGACCCGATTACACAGAACCGAAGTTTGCACAGGGACACGGCCCAACAAACAGAGATCACAAATGAACGCCGACACAGATGGACGCAACCACGAAAGATCTTTACTTATGAATGCAAGAAAATAACAGGCTAAAGTGTTACAACCCACGGCGGGGCACGAAATAGATACTAACGAAAACGAACAAGGCGGCGAACAGATGCCGACCCCTGTATGTCGCGACGCACGGAAAGGGGAAAACAGGTCGGAGGTGCTGCAGGACGCACTCGGGGCGTTCCTCGGAACAGCGCGAGCCTCCTCGAAACCTGCACAGGTACGCGATGGAGCAGAAGACAGAGAAAGCAGGAGTGAGAGAGGAGCTTCCAAATCGGTTCCGCAGCACTTCGTCCTCTCCGCGCGAGATATCTCTTTCCGTTCTTCCTCTTCCTTTTTGTAGCCCCTCAAGAGACCGTTTGGCATTAACTGCATACCAACCGAATCTACCCACCCAGGATCCTCGTATGTACCTACTTCGTCCTTAGGTACTTCTTGGCGCGCGTGTGTGTGTAGAGCCGTTTCCCACGCCTTGCTTCTCCGATTCCTCTTGCGGGCGGTTTTCTTCACGACAACATGGTGAAGCTGCCTGGTAAGTGCTTTGCGTGCCACCGGGCCGCCGGTCCTTCTAATGTCATGCCAAATTCGGCGACTTTGGATCGGTCGGCCTCGGGCTCCGTCAATCTCTGGGACACGTGGTTGGCTTCCCATGTTCGCAGGAATGCATACACATGTGCCTCTCCGTCGGGCTCATCCCGATACTTTGGGTACGGATACGGCATCGTGTCGTCCCACTGATTCTCCTGCGCTGATTCCTCCGAAGTCGGTATCCGCTCCTGCGGTTCCTCCGCAGGTGGTGTTGGTATCCGCTCCTGCGGTTCCTCCGCGGGTGGTGTTGATAACCGCTCCTGCGGTTCCTCCGCGGGTGGTGTTGGTATCCGCTCCTGCGGTTCCTCCGCGGGTGGTGTTGATATCCGCTCCTCCCTCCTCGGTGATTGCCGGTCACCGAACTCCAGAGTTATTTCCTCCTCTGGCTCCGATGTTGCTGAGTAATCCGACTCAAAGGGGTTGTTCTCGTGGGTGCTTTTATAACGGGATCCCACGCTTTCCCCGCTATCCGAATCCGCCTCTAATGTTGCAAATGCCGCTGCGTCCCCGTCGCCGCCGGCGAGAGTCTGTAGTAGTGCCTCCGCTTCTTGGAGGCTGGTTATGCTACTGCCTTCGTCGGAAGCTTGTAGAACCTGGAACTGCAGTGCTTCTTCTGCGATTTGCCGAAGCGTTTTGGAGAATGACCGATCGCGCCGGATCTCGTCGACGGCTTGCTGCAGGGCTTCCCGTCGTCGCTGCCGTTCGGCGTGGCGTCTCCCTCATTCGGTGATGTGGTCGTTATTTTGTCTAGACATCCATCCCCCGGTTGTCCTCTGCACTCTGCAGGAATCGTGGTCGCCAAAATAGTGTTGTATGTATGGCTGGACTAGCCGCAACACAGGTGTCTATCCGACACTTCTCCAAAGGGGTGGTAGGGATAGGATGTTAATACACGTGTATGATAATTACACTTAAGCACAGACGAAGACAAGATCAATAAGCATAAGCAAAACTATATTAATTCTTCGTCCCTTCATTACAAAACATCGGATCCTTTTATAGGCATCCGGCCAGATTACAATCGGTGCTCGATAGGCAACCGTTAACCGAAACCGAATCGGTTCGGATCCGGATCGGTTACAACTACCGGATCCGTCCCTCCTAATAATTCTATTCCTATTTCTATATTTATCCGATCCGACCTTGCTTTCCCATTTGCCTTCTCTGACCGGCCAACACTACTATTGAATACGAGTATGTGTGTCCAAACCATACAATATTCCTAAATCTTTGATGTCATTCTAAACTAAAGTTGATCTATACTCTCAAAGACAACCATCGCAAGTTACAAGTTGACAACACATTTGAGGGGGAAACTAATTTAAAGTTATGAGTTGGTAATGTGGTTCGTGTTTATACCTAGAGAATCCAACAAAACTACAAAGTCACTTTTTGAACCTAGAATGGACGAGCCATAAGGGCCTTGCTCAAGGCAAAGGCAATTGTTTTTATTCTCCTTGACAATAACATCCATATGAAAATCAAAATATTGAAGATAGATATTTAGCCCATCAAACATTCCTCCTCTTGGATCTTTTGAGAGTTTATCCAATTGACATAAAGTCTTTTGATCAAATTTAATATGAAAAGTATTCATACACAATTACGTTACAAACATGTAATATTGTATAGTTTCCCTTAAAAATTCCCAACATTAAAAAATATCATAAAATAGCTATTAGAACATAGAAAGGGACTCAAAATGTATATATTTCATGTATAGCATTAGGGCATTTCTTAATACTAATGTAGTATCTGGTATGTATGGAAAGCGCGTTGCCTAAAGGTCTTTCAGGATCTGGTGCAGTCCCTTGAGGAAGTGATCATGGACATATGGTTTGCGCTTATCAGCTACCTACGAGGGCAATTGGACGATGTTTGTAGCCATTCCAATGACGTGGTTACTGTTGGGAATCAATGCTTCGATTCACCTTCTTCGCTCGGCCACAAACGAGCAAGCGCGAATCAATGGAGCAGAAAATAGGAACCACAAAGAGAAACAAAACGCGGACACACAGGGATTAACGTGGAAAACCCTAGACGGGAAAAACCACGGGAGTACAAGACTCCAAACCAACACTATACAGAGAAGTATACAATGGCGAGCTGCAAGGCGACGACCTTGAGCTCGCTGTCCTCGCCACAGGCGGCGGAAATACACAGAGGCGTCGACCTCTTCCTCTCTCTCTCGCGATCTATCTCTCTCTCACGGCTGCTCTCTCTTCACTCCTCTAGAGTGGAAAAACAGAAAGATGAATATCAACGACAAAAACTGTTTGCCCTAAGTCATATTTATACACATATGACTTTAGGGCTATTTACAACTATAGCCTCAAGGGCCCTTGGCAAACATATTCGCAGATATGTCCCCGCATCCGGATCTCTCTCCGGGTACATTCGTCATCCGGTTCCGAAACCGGGGTCTTCATCATCCGGTTCCGAAACCGAAACCGGGCTTGTCGGTATTCATCTTCGGACATCCGACCATCCCATCCGAAAGGGACCATAATCCCAACAAACTCCCCCTTCACTTCGGTATGGGATGTCTCTCCAATCCTATCCTCTTCCGGCATGCTTCCAGCTTGTCGGGTGTGAGCACCTTGGTCAGCATATCCGACCCGTTCTCGTCCGTGTGGATCTTCGTCAGCATGAACTCCTTGTCTTCTATCCTTTCCCGGATCCAGTGATATCTTCGCTGGATGTGCTTCGTCCGGGAGTGATAGGCCGCGTTCTTCGCAAGGTGGATTGCGCTCTGACTGTCACAGTAGAGTCGGTACTCCTCCTGTCGGATACCGAGCTCTCTAATGAAGTCCTTCATCCATATCATTTCCTTGCCGGCTTCAACAGCCGCCATGTACTCCGCCTCCGTGGTTGACAACGCAACCGTCTTCTGCAGCCTCGACTGCCATGAAACAGCTCCCCCTGCATACGTCATCACATACCCTGATGTGGACCGGCTGGTATCTGCATCAGCCGACATATCCGAATCGGTGAAGCCGTCGAGTTCGGGCTTACCGGAGCCGAATCGGAGGCACACGTTTGCCGTGCCCTTCAGGTATCGGAGTATCCACTTGGCCGCGTTCCAATGCTCTTTGCCGGGATTGCTCATGTACCGGCTCACCACTCCGACTGCATATCCGATGTCCGGTCTCGTACACACCATGGCGTACATCAAGCTCCCGACGGCTGAGGCATACGGCACTTTCATCATATCCTCCTTTTCAGCCTTTGTCTTGGGACTTTGCTTGCTGGACAGCTTGCAGTTTGCCGGGAGGGTCGATCCGACCGGTCTTGCTTCCGACATGTTGAACCGTTTAAGCACCTTTGTCACGTACTTCTCCTGTGACAGCCACAACTGCTTCTTGCTCCGGTCCCGGATGATGTGCATCCCTAGTATTTGTCTCGCCGGACCCAAGTCCTTCATTGAGAAGGTTCGGTGAAGAGCCTTCTTCAGCATCCGTATCTTGACCTGGTCCCGTCCGACGATCAACATGTCGTCCACGTACAGGAGGAGTATTAGAAAGTCTCCTCCTTCGAACTTCTTCACAAACACACAGTGGTCGGACTGCGTTTTGAGATACCCTTCGTCGGTCATGAAGGAGTCGAACTTCCGGTACCATTGCCGGGGAGCCTGCTTCAGTCCGTAAAGGCTCTTCTTCAACCGGCATACCAGGTGCTCCTTCCCTTTCTTCTCGAATCCTTCCGGTTGCTGCATGTAGATCTCTTCATCGAGGTCACCGTGAAGGAATGCCGTCTTCACGTCCATCTGTTCTACCTCGAGGTCCATGCTTGCCGCTATGCTCAGCACCGTCCGGATGGAGGTCATCTTCACTACCGGGGCAAATATCTCGTCGAAGTCGACGCCCTTCTTCTGCTGAAACCCCTTCACCACGATCCTGGCTTTGTATCTCGGGGGGTTTCCGGCATCTCCCGGTTTCAGCTTGAACACCCACTTGTTTCGAAGTGCCCGCTTTCCTTTCGGCAACTCCACAAGTTCATATGTGTGGTTCTCATGCAGGGAATCCATCTCGTCCTGCATGGCACTCAACCACCTGCGGCTCTGGGTGTCGTGCTTTGCTTCTTCAAAGCTCTCCGGCTCCCCCTCGTCGGTTAGCAGCACGTGCTCTGGATCCGGAAATCTCCGGGGGGCCCTCCTCTCTCTTAGAGGATATCTCCGTTCGGGAGCTTCGGTAACTGGTTCTTCCGATTCTTCTTCTTCATCCGAATCCATTTCGGGATCGGGGCCGGTTCCGGTATCATTTTCATCTTCTTCGGCCGGTTCTGTTTCTTCACCGTCTTCGGCCGGATCCTCGAGTGCTAACCGGTCCCTTGCCGGTCGGGACTGCTCCTCGTAGAGTTGATCCTCACCGGTCGACTTGGAGCTCTTCATCTTCTTCTCCGACTCCCAGTCGGCGAGTGTCTTGTTCTCCATGAAGATGATATCTCGACTCCTGAATATCTTCTTGTCGACCGGGTCCCATACTCGGTAGCCGAACTCGTCGTCGCCGTAACCGAGGAATATGCATGGCCGGGTCTTTGGATCTAGCTTTCCTCTCCGGTCCTTTGCCACATGCACGTATGCGAGACACCCGAACACCTTCAGATGCCGGTAGGATACTTCCCTACCGGTCCACACTTTCTGCGGCGTGTCTCCGTCCAAAGGTACTGAGGGTGATCTATTTATCACATATGTCGCCGTCGACATTGCCTCAGCCCAAAACCCCTTGGGTAATTTCGCATGCGCCAGCATACTCCGGACCCTCTCCATTATGGTCCGGTTCATCCTCTCGGCCAGCCCGTTCAGTTCCGGCGACTTCGGCACAGTAAACTCGAGCCGGATTCCCTTCGAGCGACAGTACTCCTGGAACTGCCCCCGGTATTCCCCTCCGTTATCCGCTCGTATCGCCTTCAGCTTCTTGCCGGATTCCCTTTCCACTCTCGCGTGAAGTTCTTTGAAGACGCACAACACTTGGTCCTTTGTCTTCAACGGTGCCGTCCACAACTTCCGACTGTAATCATCAATGAATGTTACGAAGTACTGGGCTCCGCCATGTGACTTCGTTTCTACCTGACACACATCAGTGTGCACCAACTCCAATGGTGCGCTACGTCTCGTCGGTGGCCTTGAGTGGAAGGAGGCTCGGTTCTGCTTACCGGCCAGGCAATCGGTGCACTTCTCCAGGTGCACATGCTTCACTGGAATGAGGTTGTCTTCTACAAGCCTCTTCATCCCCTTCTCACTCATGTGGCACAGTCTCTTGTGCCACAGCTCACCGGCAGTGTCGGCTGCCACATTCAGCTCTTCCGGACATAACCGGGCATTCATCAGGTACAGTGTGTTGTCTTTCCGGGCCCGAGCCACTATCAGGCTCCCCTTGCTGAACTTCATCACGCCGTTCCGGATGCTACCTGTGTAGCCTTCATCGTCTAGCCTCCCGGCCGAAATCAGGTTCAATCGAACCTCCGGAACGTGTCGGACATCCTTCAGCAGCATTTTGCATCCGGTCGGGGTTGTCAACCACACGTCTCCTATGCCGGCAATCCGGCACGTACCTTCATTTCCCATCCGAACACAGCCATGCTCACCGGCTGTGTAGGATGAGAAGTATCTTCTCTCCGGGGTCAGGTGGAACGATGCTCCGGAATCGACCACCCAGGTCGTCTCATCGCCGGCAACGTTTAGTTCACCTTCTTCGGTGATGAGCATGATTTCTTCTTCACTTGCCGCGAGTGCCGTCGTTCCTTTCCGGTCCTGCCCTCGCCGATCCGAACCTCTCCGGTCCGTGGCTCCCCGGTATGCACCGTTTCTCTCCGGTGACTTCTTCGAATCGGTGTCGTCGGCTCCGTTGTCTTTTCGGTAATGCCGACAATTCTTTCGGAAGTGCCCCGGTTTCCCACAGTGGAAGCATGTGGGCCTTCCTCTTGACTGCGACCGGGTCCCCGACTTCTCCCGTCTTTGCGGACTCCGGTTCCATTGTCTTCCCCGATCCGATTCGGTAAGCAGCGCCTTCGGGTCGGAGGCCGGTTCTTTATCTCTCCGACGCGCTTCTTCGTTCAAAATACTTGTCTTTACCGTTTGTAAGGACAAGTTATCTTCGGTGCAGGAGGTGCTGAGAGTCACCACCAAGTTCTCCCAGCTTTCCGGCAATGTACACATCAGGATGATGGCTTGCATTGCATCCTCCAACGGGAACTTGATCGCCGCAAGCTGATTCACGAATCCCATGAACGTGCTTACGTGTTCCACCATACTCTCGCCATCCCGGTACTTGAGATTCACTATCTTCCTCATCAGGGAGGTCCGGTTCAATGCATTCTTCCTCTCATAGAGGCCCGACAGCTTCCGCCACATCTCATATGCGTTGGTGTCGTTCGCCACATGTTGTAGGACGCTTACATCGACATATTGTCGGATCGTCGCTACGGCTTTCCGGTTCAGGAGCTTCCACTCCGACTCAAGTACCCCTTTCGGTATTTCCGACCTGTCAATCGGTTCGTACAGGTCCCGAACAATCAGAAGATCCTCCATCTTGATCTTCCAGTCGGCGTAATTCTGCGCATTCAGCACCATCATCCCCGGCTGCCCGCTGCCGCCGCCTTCCATTTTCTGCAGCAGTTCGCTCTGATACCAGTTTGTTGGGAATCAATGCTTCGATTCACCTTCTTCGCTCGGCCACAACCGAGCAAGCGCGAATCAATGGAGCAGAAAATAGGAACCACAAAGAGAAACAAAACGCGGACACACAGGGATTAACGTGGAAAACCCTAGACGGGAAAAACCACGGGAGTACAAGACTCCAAACCAACACTATACAGAGAAGTATACAATGGCGAGCTGCAAGGCGACGACCTTGAGCTCGTTGTCCTCGCCACAGGCGGCGGAAATACACAGAGGCGTCGACCTCTTCCTCTCTCTCTCGCGATCTATCTCTCTCTCACGGCTGCTCTCTCTTCACTCCTCTAGAGTGGAAAAACAGAAAGATGAATAGCAACGACAAAAACTGTTTGCCCTAAGTCATATTTATACACATATGACTTTAGGGCTATTTACAACTATAGCCTCAAGGGCCCTTGGCAAACATATTCGCAGATATGTCCCCGCATCCGGATCTCTCTCCGGGTACATTCGTCATCCGGTTCCGAAACCGGGGTCTTCATCATCCGGTTCCGAAACCGAAACCGGGCTTGTCGGTATTCATCTTCGGACATCCGACCATCCCATCCGAAAGGGACCATAATCCCAACAGTTACTACCCGTTTGCGCTTTTGGCAGAAATGGCGGAACACACCCATGGTGACACAAGGAGGAAGTGGCCCGACGTGGAACTACCAGCCCCCACGTTGGTTGTTTCCGACTCACTTACCACCCTCCCTTCGCTATCGACCCCAAGAGTTGTCTCGTACTAGTCATCATTGAACGGCACTGTTTTTAGCTATAAGTACTTACATTAAGTAGGGAGTCTGAAAGGTGATGTAACTAGTCTCATTTTTTTGAACTTGATCGGAGGGAGATTCCCCAATCTATATATAAGCCTCCTTGTACAGTCTCTTTGTAATAATCCTTCCTAATTAATGGGAAAGTAGCTTCATTTTGGGAAAAACAATATATATATATACTAATGTAGTATTTTTTTTTAGAAAAAATCATAAAATAGCTATACATGGATAATATGATTTTTCATATTTCTTATATGTATGAGAAACTTTAATAATTAAGGTGTATTCTAAATAAATAAAAATTCCTTTCAAAAAATGTGAAAACTAGCGATTATATTTTCATAACGTGTGAAGTTTGATCGATATTACAGCCTACTACTTATATGTATATACCATTTAATTAATATGTATAGAACTTTAGTGTCATCTGATCTATTTTTGTAAGGATTACCAAAAATGAGTTTAATATTATTGAGTATTGCATCTCAATTTTAGGTTTCACAATTTCATCTGCACACCTTAGAAACAAAATTACCAATTCTCAAGCATGGAGTGTTGCACAACATTCTTCAAAGTTTCATACTATTAGTTTTTTACATGTATAAAACACACATACACACAATATCACAATGTGAAATGGTTCTATACTTATCATTGGACCCGTACTGGACATTGCTCTTTCTTCGAGGTAAATGTCTAATATTTACAATTCATTAACTGTTAAGGGGCGTAACCCAATTTTTGGATCTAGACCAACTGCAAATCTTAGTTTGCTATAACTTATATTCAAATATCTTGTTTTTATTTACCTTAAGAGACACGAATAGTTGCACTGGGATTGCTTTTATTTAATTGGAAAATGTGTAATTCCTTTGTTTTTTATGTTCATACAATGGCATTCCATGTCAATTTCTCTCTCTAAGAAATGTGATATTGTGAGGTTGTTTTGGAATCTATGCGTGAAATCAATGCAAATGGATCACAAGAGAGTTGCTGGGGTCAATGAGGTTTTCCACATACAACCACAACGTATAAATTTTGCATATGTCCTAACTTCTAAGATATTCCCATTAGAGATAAATGAATAAATCTCAGTTCTCTTAACTTATCCGGGGAAAATAATAGTCCATACTCTAGTAGATTCAACATTAACAAGTTCAAAGAGTTGAAACTCCACTAGAAGATTTTCTCTCGAAAGTATTCTATGAGACATATATATATATTATCTCCTTGTGATGATTTGGTTTTGTTCCAGTGGAATGAAGATGGGGCATACACACTATACAATGGTGATACGGACCTAGATAAGAAAACATTTAAAAATAGGTATCCTCTTTCACATATTGATAAACTATTAGGTCAATCACATGTCACTAATATCTTTTCTAAGGTTGATTCGATATTAGGTTATCGTCATGCCTAGATTAAAGAGAATGATATTCCAAATATTGTTTTTAGGAGTAGATACATGCATTATGAGTTCGTTGTTTTATTTTTTGGTTCAATAAGTGTACGTAATACATTTATATGTCTTATGGATAGTGTGTTTCGTCCTTATCTTTGTGAGTTTGCTCACGTTTCTTTATGGTATGCTTATTTAGCTGAAATATGACTATGCAAGTGGTTAGAAAAACATAACTTCTATACTAGCATAATTTTTTCTTTTCTTTTGATAAGATAGATTACTTAGTAAAAACATAGTCAAGGACGGGATAGTCATAGATTTGTATAAGGTAGAATCACCTACATCTAGATGTGTATAGGATGTGCGAATTTTCATAACTACGGTAAGTATGAGAAGACAAAAGCAAGATGCTTGTTATAGATGTAGATGACCTTGTTAATCACAAGATAATCTCAATGACCCCAAGGTATTTAGTGGCATAATAACCAGGTTCATTTTAATGGTTGAACTCGTGTCTTGTTTGGATGTTTCGTGTATTCTTTGAGAGATTGGATTTAGTGTAATATTGATGTTTGCAACAAACCAAAATGACTTATGAGATCAATAGTTACAACCATCTTATATTAAATGGTACGCATGTCAGATTAAAAGGCTCAAGAAAGTAGTGATAAGAAGCGTACAACTAAGTGACAACTATTAATTAGGTACAATGTGTAGGGGTATTGATGATGCATGCATGCTCAAGATATCTCTAAGATAATTAGTACTCACATATTTGACTATTCATGAACAATAAATTGTTTGAGTGGATCAAATAGTGTCGACAACCTTTCAAAACGTAAACCATAAGTTTGCAAAGAATTGTCTGCTTAAGATTATCTATTTAGCCAAGCTGTATGTAGCTAGTCGTGATGCCAAACAATATCACCCTCAATGTGCATTGATTCATGATGGGAGGTTGTACCTCAAGAGTTCATGGAAGTACATGTGGTACCTAATAGCAAGAGTACATACCTTAATGTGTTTGAGGCATTTGTTGGTGGGAATCATATTCAACTCGATTACACTCTTTTTTTCCCATGAAAGATACTCCTTGGCATTATAAGATCACAACGAACATGTACACAAGATACTCCTTGGCATTATAACATCTAAATCCCATAGACCCACATCATGGCCAATTTGAAGCATATATACAAGAGCCAAACTTATTTTCAATGCATTATACCATATCTCCATGATTACTATGCTCTACTCCTCCCAAACTGTGGATGATCACGGAATATAGCCTATACCACCAAAAGCTAAAGTGCATAAGCAGCAAGATGTCATAATGAAGGCGGTAGCTAGTCCCCTTTATATAGCTCAATACAACTCCTAGGCCACTAAGTGTTCCCACATGTCATATGTCCCAATTCCAAGGATAACCAATTTCCTAAGGATCCTACCCTTAACTCATTAAAATTAGCCATAGAATTTGTCCATAAGGTTACGCCTATAACATAAACAAAGTTGAAATGGGAATGTATCTCCATGGAGTTTAGGAATGGGTTTCTTGACGATATAACCTTTCATGTATTTGACATCAAAGAGATATCTTGATTATGGGATTTGCCTAAAAACATGGTCTTCCTTTGGTATTTAAGGTCACCAATTTTGAAAATCTATTTTGTAATCCAAGGGGCCATCATTGAAAGGGATTAGACAATAAACCATACTCAAGAATACATATGGTTAACAAGTATATGAGGCAAAGTAATTAGGTTGAGTATCTTCCATCGACATAATTTGCCTATAATAGCTCATAGCGCAATAACATTGAATCAACACCTTTCCAAGATGTATGGTCATTATTATTTTACTCTTGTGAATTTCTCTAATCCCTAGAACAAAGTAGAATTTTTAGTGCCTTTACTTCAAATGATGGGTGAGGAATTATATGTTATATGTGATAACATAAAACATGCATAGCTTAAAGATGTGAAACTTAACAATGCAATATTTGCTTTTGGGATGTGGTTTGTGTAAAGATAACCCTAGGAAAGCTTCACATGGATAAGGAAGGAGCATTATCCCATGTGTTTGCAAGCCCCTTTAATCAAGAATATGTGTAGTAGCATATAAATTTGTACCATTTGCCTACTCATATAAAAGTGCATATTGTTTGTCATGTTTTCTTGATGCCAAATGGTTCAAACCATTTGGGTTGTTATGTTGCAACTTTGTGCATCGCGAAGAAGGAAATTTGTCTTACCCTTCCGGTGGGTTTTCTTGAGGGAGCTTGGGTTTTACCCTCCCCATCATATAATGTGTTTGACTACCTTAAGTATTGAGGTCCAAGGTACAATTGGAGTACCACCACAAGTATGCATATTGAAAGGATCATTGATTTCATAGAAGTTGCAAGATTTGTCTTTTTTGGGTGCACTAAATTTTACATGTCACCTCATCCAGTGTGTATGTATGTACTTCACTATATGTATATGAGCATTTTTTCATGTCTCTTGCTTCAATGGTAATATTTGGTTACTATCTAGGGCATAGGTCATCCATGGTAAAAAATCTCCATCTAATATTGCATATTGTAAATGTTCCGAGTTACAAAAGAAAAATTATTACCACAAATAGAAGAGAAAATGATTTCAACAACCCATTATTGTTCCCATAAATAAAAGTTTTGGATTAGTGATGATGATCATAGAAATTTTTGTGAATCGTGATAGTAGAAGGTTCAAAAAATGATCATGATTCTCTTTAACAAAAATATATTGTAAACGCTTTGAGACCATTATTATGAAATGCGTAGTCTTGTTCTTTTCAGATTTTGTGACGTGGTAATTTAATGTATACTTTTTTCTCTTTCTTTAAATGGATAATACCATTATAACATGAGAGGAGAGTTAAAGAATCAAGCCTAAATGAGAATCCTCTCCCATATAATACAATTGCTAATAAATCAATTGGCATTGAAGATTGGGAATGCACAATTAATAACATAAATGCACAAATATTGACTTTACTGTTGGAGTACTTTTAGTGATGGTAAAAGAATATGGACCACAAAATGGTTGTATATAATTGTAAAACTACCATCTCTATATTTTATGTTGAGTTCAGGGTCTCACAAGCTACTTCTAACTACAACAAGTCTATCATTGGTATGTACATTGGGTTAGAAATCTTACGAGTAACCATCAACACATTCCAAATGTTTGATTGTTTTTCCTCAACACGGTGTTGCAACATTGGAGCATCAACAAATCATAATTGGGATCACACTCTTTGTTGTCTCTTTGAAAATCCCTCACCTCAATATAACGCTTAATTTGCTAGGGGTTGAGGTAAGAAGTTTCAGCACAAAGAAAACCACAAATGCTTCACCAAAGAAAACCATAGCTGGACGAGAGCTTCAACCAATCATTATGAAATGGCTATGATGGATGCAAGCAAATAGAGAGACATTGACAAATCTTTGTAAAATCGCTTTAAAATGTTTAATTCTGAATGGGTAAATTTAACTAGAGTGTACATAAATACTTATGGTGGCCTCGATCTTTAACCCATGGGTTAATAAAGTCTTGACCATGCAAACATAAAAAGGAGTGATATGGGTGATTGCTATGTACTTAATTTCTAACTCCCAAATGCACGCAACCACACACCTCACACACTATCGTGCATTAAAGGATTTAGTAGCCCTTCTACATTTCTTGTGCTCTCAAACGATATAAAATCATGATAACGATTCATTTGACTTTCCCAACCATCACACACTTGGTACAAGATAGAAATGCTACATCCAACATGAGGGGGAAATGGAATAGAAAAATTGTTTTAACATCTCAGGTTCCACCAAATTCAATTCATTTGTATGTGTTTTGGATTATTGCTAGTTTTTAGTTTATTCTCATTGATAATATACGTATGTCACTTTCTTTCGTACAATCCCATCGTTATCTATGAATTTGTTGTTGGACTTGTATTAAATTGGCATAATATTGTGAGTTTGAGCATGAACCTGTGGTTTGGTAGGGTGACCAATCATTAATTAGAGCATTTCATAGGTTGAGCTTGTTTCGTATTTGATAAGGATAGTGAATTCCAAGTGGAGGAAACCTAGCAAATATTTATTTGGCTCTATAAATTTGTAGATGATAAAACCATACATTTTTATCATACCATTTTTAATTCTAGATAGTTAAAAATGATGTGGTTGGCTAATGAGTTCCATTGCAATGATGTAATGAATATGGAAGTGTCATCTTAACGAGTATAGAAATTGATTTAAAGTGAAAAATAACCATGATGTTATCTTTGGTCATACAACATGTTGCATGCTCATGTTTATTGGGGAGAGAGATTTCAAAAGGATTAAATGCATCCATTAACAAATAATTTACATATGCATGTGTTTTCTTGGATAACATGGAATTTAGATGGTGTTGTAATGCCTCTAGAATTTTGATAAAGGAAGAGACAATCTTAGTAGTCGTAACCATGATATCTTGAAAACAATGTGAAATCAAGGGTAGGAATGAACGTTTTACATGTGACAGTAATAAAGAACAACAAAATCAAAATAAATCTCACTAAACTATCCTTGGTGTTTGTCAGTAATCTGGTCATTTGATATAACAAAATGTTGAGGTGGAGGTGCTTTCGCATGTGAGTATTTCGGTTATGGCCCAAGTGAGAAAAGTTATACACGGATGATAAAATTGAAAGCAAGATAAAAAACTTATGAAAACCACATAGTAATAAATGCTCACCTGGTCAGATCCATTAACATGGTATCCATATGTAGGTTCTAACTCTGCCTTTTGTGCTACAAACAAAACTTTGTCAAGGGTTTGGATATGGCATTTTGATAATTCCAACTTTCAAAAGAAATGGCTTGCAAATCCAATTGAGTTTCTTTACTTCACCTACTATAATCAATGTATTATGTGTATGCATATATACTACTTGTTTTGACTCTCAAATTGACATAGTATAATTTTCATACAACTTGTGATAAAAAGGTTGGTATTTGGGAGGAATGGCATGAATGCAATCCAATACGGTAAAGTAGAATAAAAGATGGGGGTCGGGGGGAAAAACATTAGTTTTGTTTGGAGAACAAGCTTCTTTTCCGCAAGGGTTCAATGGTGAAAGAAACCAAAGCATCCAAAACTTTTCATGACAACGTCAATGCCTTTATATTTCTCTTGAAACTATTACGAAACAAACAAAACAACACCTTTTATGTTTGTTGGTGGATGAAGTTTACTCGACACATCTTGGATTTACATAACATTGAATTTTGACTTAGAGACAAGCAATAGCAAGGAGTTTGAATTTGTGAATTGACAGAAAAAACCTGGGATTTGTACCATAAATCTAGGTAAAATAAATGAGCCCATGAAGTAATAGGCACAAGTTTGATTTGCCCTACACAACATTGAAACCCAGACCTAGAACAAGGTTTCGTTTTAAGCTTTTTTAAGCGAGCTAAAGAATGTATGTATGTGAACTCTCCTATTCAGAAAACCATCCCATACGGGGAAGGCGAAAAACAAAACTGACCTATGCCAATCAAATTCTTTTAAATCATCACGGACCACAATCAACATATCTCCTCGGTAATGTCATTGTTTCCACTCTCAGTTTTGTCCAAGAAAATGAGGATGCCAATGTTATAGAGGTAGATGATGTTACGAGGAAACCAGTAAATGACTGATAAATCTCTCTAATGAATGCAACATCAAACCCTTTTAAGTCTAAAATCAAAACCTAGGATCAAAGCCTAGAACTACATATTCATGGATTGAAATCATGACATGTAACAAGTCGGTTGCTTGTTTCCTTCTGATGGACAAGCACGTCAATAATGTGTGTGTGTGTGTGTGTGGTTTCACATTCGGCGGACAACGCAAGTCTCTCGAGCCAGACAAAAAAAGGAGGAAAGAATGGGGAGACATGAGAGTTGGGGGGGGGGGGATGAAAAACTAAACAACAAAAAAGACATAAAGAATAAAGAAAAAGAACAAACAAAAAGCAGAAGATTTTCCCCAAAAACGCTAAAAGAATCCCCCCCCCCCCCCCCAAAACAATTTGCTTTTGTTTTGGGGGGGGGGGGGGGGGGTTCCATGTCAGCATGCCACGTATGCAGAGGGTGATGACATGGCAAAACACGTGTCTTACCTCTCTCTTCTCAGAAAAACAGAGCAATTTGAACTAAATTGAAAAACCCCAAACATAAGTTTTCACTCTCTCTCATTCTCTCTCTCTCTCTCTCTCTATACTTTGTCTGTCTGTCTGTCTGCTGTCTTCTTCTTCTTCTTCAAGGTTTCCATTCTTCTTTCAAGTTCCCATATATTCACACACACACACACACACACACTCTCTCTCTCTCTCTCTCTCTCTCTCTCTGTGTCTGTCTGTGTCTGTCTCTTATGGGTTTCTTTTTGTATATTAGCTTTAATGAATCTTTGATTCCACCCAATGGCCTTGTTGGCTTAAGCAGAGCTTTTTATTAATATTATTGTTTTGTGTATACTCTCTCTTTTCTCTCTCTCTCTATATGTATGTATGTACATACATAGATGATAGTATAGTTGCTTCCCTCTCTGCATTTTCAAAATGTTTACAAAATGGTGAAGTCCCCCCTGTTCTTCTTAAAACCCTATCCTCTCTCTCTCTCTCTCTCTAAACCTCACCTCAGAGGTCCCATCACTACGTCAAACAGTTCCTCTCTTCTTCTTCTTCTTCTTCTTCTTCTTCTTCTTCTTCTTTAGTCTTCTCTGTTGAAGAAGAAGAAGAAGAATGTATATACAAGCAAACAATCACACAAGCAAATTTTTACTAAGTCCCTATGTGAGTGTGATCTATGGGCGAGGAAAGGAATTAGGGGGGTTTTGTACCCACAACACTCTCTCATTCGTAGATAATTAACAGGTTAAGAACAAGAGATGGCTTCGGCAAGAGGCAGTAGAGGCGAGAGGGATGATGACTTGGCTCTGTTCCATGAAATGCAGAGGAGAGAAAGAGAGAAGAAGCACAGTCTTCCTATGCGTCCTGTTGCTGAGAATCAACACTCCGATCCTAACCATGGTCAGTTTTTGTGTCTCTCTTCACCTTACCTTATCCATGGTTTTGTTTTCTTTCTGATCTTTACGTGATCGTAACCATGGTTAGTTTTTTTTTGGTTTTGTTTATTCCTTATCTTCAATGGATCGTTAACCATGGTTTGTTTTTTTTGTCTCTCCTCCTCCTAAAACTGAATTACTTTCCTGTCTGGAAAATAATCTTAGCTACATCAGTGCTTACTAGGATAGCTACAAAATTTTTAGCATCACAGTTCGAAACATTTTTAGCAATAGAAAAATGTGGTCAATTTTAGATTTTTAAAGCCTAAATACTCAGTAGATTTTCTCATTAATAAGCTTTTGAGAAACTCAAAATCTACTAGGCAAACTCAAAATTTAGAATCAAACTTTGAGAGTTTTAGTGATAGAAGTATTGAATTAATTTTAAAATTGTATCCTTGTTCATATCTGGGAAGCTCAAAAATTGGAGGTTTTATATCAAGCATGCCGAAGCATATTCATCTATCAACAAAAGATTTGAGCATATTGATTATGTATGTCACATTATCTTCTTAACATTTCTATGTTCAAAGCTCATCGTTCAAATGTGACGTGAATGCAAGGATTCAACCTGCATTTGGTCTAGTGCGAGAATATTTGGACATTACTCCTAGTTTTTTATGCAAAGTTATGTGAATAGCATTTGGTCACTTTAAAAGAAGACTTAGGCACTTTGCTCATATACATACAATGTGAAATGAATACATGAATTCATCTTAGTGTGAAGAGTATTTGAACATTTCATCACGTTTATATACTTATACTGTATATGCATGTACATATCATGTGTACATATGCCTGCATATATGTGTATCTATGCAGGCTATCCACGCATGCATGTATGATATGTGTTTTGTTCTAATAAGCTGATATTTCTTCTTCTCTTAAGCAGCAAGGCTAGCAAATCCATCATTATATAGAATGGCAACATCTGCAGCTGCAACCAATGTATATCGAGGAAGGACATCGGGTGAGGAGCTTCTAGCTTCTGATATGGGTAAAAATGACTATGACTGGTAAGGCAAACAAGAAACCATATCAATCTATGATGGAAACCAACCAATGTAGTATGCTGGAATTTTGTTTTTTTAAACTTTCTCATATGAATTTTCCATAGGCTCATGACTCCTCCTGGCACACCTTTGGTAACGAATGCATTGGAGAATGAACCAATGGAAAGTGCTGGAAACATTTCATCCCAGAAAGGACTTCCTAATCTTGTGAAATCTCTTGCTACAATCAAGACAAGTCGAGTAAGTTTATATTAAAAAGGCGAAATCTTTACTTTTAGCATCAAAGCTTATGTTGAATATTTATTTTCTTGTATATTTGAAATCGGGTTCGGACATGTTGTTTTATGTGCTCACATATGCCTTCTTGTTTTATGTTTCAATATTATGAGAATATTGGAGACAACTTGAATCCAATTTGAAATAAAGATACTTCTGCAACTAGCTTATTTGTTTGCCAATCCATCATTTGGAAATGTGCAGATGCTGAGGGAACCATCAACAATAACATCAAGGTCGGATTCGACATCGAGAACGGTCCGTGGTGGTAATCTCTACAACAATTCGCCAGCAGGTGGACCAAATAGACGCTCGTCTCTTGCTCCAACAACATCCTCAGCCCCAACATCAAGGCCTAGTTCATCATCTCGTCCTTCAACACCCACAAGAAGCCGACCCACGATCCCATCTTCAACTACTAATGGAAGCATCGGCATTACTGCTAGGTCCAATACAAATTCATCATCTACAAGGTCGGGGGTTCCATCAAGATCCACCACTCCTCTTCGAAGACCTTCTACTCCTGTGATGTCTCAAGGACAATCAGCACCAGGAAGGTCTTCTTCGGCTAACAGGGCAAGCTCTTTGCCTTCAAGAAATACACTGAGTTCTCGTGGAAGCTCTCCTAATGTTAGAGCTACTGTTCCCCATGCTTGGCAACCATCCGAGATGCCAGGATTCTCACTCGAGCCACCCCCGAACCTAAGAACTACAACTATACCCGGCACTCGTTCTGTTTCCAATTCTAGAGGCACTTCTGTAGGTACTGGTAGGCCAAGTGTGTCACCATCCATGGGTTGTGTCAAACCGGGTACATCTTCATCACCATTGTTAGTTTCTTCAAGGCCACGAACAACATTGTCTTCACCATTGTTGGGTCCTTCAAGGCCGGGAACACCAACTAAGACAAGGCCGGGAACACCATCTAAGACTGGGGGGTTTAGGCAGGGTGCTTCATCGTCATCATCATCATCAAGGCCCTCTATGGCCCATTCATCAGCAAACCCCCCATCCCCATCATCGACAACCTCATCGAAAACAAGTGAATCAATTCTAGATAGATCGAGAAGACAGTCGTCCTCGCCTAACATCACTCGAGGCCGGGCATCCACCTCTGAAAGACCCCTCTCAAGAAATGGACGGAATGAGGGTAACAACTTGAATGACATGAGCGTTGGTAGAAGTAGCAAGATGGTTGATCGTATGTTACAGTCTCGACGTGTTGCCCTCACATCATCCATGTCCCCGGAAGAAATGTCAACATCGCATACAAGACGTGCCATGAAGCCCACAACTCCAACAATTAAAGATAGTAGGAATTTACCGCGGAAGCCAATCGACATGGCCCTTCGACATATGGTAACTCAAATATATTTTTAGCTCTATGGATTTGATGATAGCTTTTTTGTAGGGGAAAGAGCACAATAGCCCTAACTTGATGGGTATTTACGAGAATATCCCCCAAGTTTTCAATAATTACTCGAATACCCCTGTATAGTAGTGATACTTTTGTAGCACAGAAGGTGTATTCTGGTTATTGGGTGCGTTCACATTTTTCTAAATTGGAAATTTAAGGTTATTCTCGTGATTACTCAACAAGCCAGGGCTACTTCGGTGTTCACCCACCCCTTTGGGGTATGCGTGTGTAGATTGATTTGTCACATGATGATGCAACTGTAGGATATTCGGCAAAATGCAACAAACAGAATCCGATCCCTCGTACCAAACATAACCTCATCGTCGTCAATGCCAGCATTCTACGGAGTTGTACGATCCGTAGGGTGTATTCGCACTGGCCATTCAGCAAGCAGCACTGCAAGCTCTGAGCATAGCATGAGTATTGCAAGAGACCTAGAAGGAAGTGAGGTGGGTGAAGAGGTTTGCAGCGAAGTAGGAAGCAAAGCATCCCCGAGGAGTATTTCCGATTACAGAGAAGATAGTGTAGAGTTGATGCAACTCTTCCGCCGCAGTATTGAAAAGCTGAGTGGCGCGGAGTCTCCTCTTGTTTGTCAACATGGTAATGGAGGTGCAAGTTGTGATCTTTGCAGCATCAAGAGTAGATTCCAGAGCTTAAAAGAGAGTCCAATGTCAGCTGAGAGTTTGAGGTTAAGTCCGTATTCATGTTCTAGCACCGGGGCTTTGTCACCGTCCGGAAGCCATTGCTAAATCAAATTGAGTATCAAAAGAGGTACCACTTTGATTTCTTCATCCAGCAACATGAGGAGAATCATATTTAGAATCACCATGGTTTACATGCTACCAATCATGTTGAAATGTGTTCAATTGACTTTCTGTGAGGCACTGCTCGTAATGTTAATACAGTTTATCCAGAAAAGATATATTTAGAGTTGTCACAAAAGTTTTTTAATAGTTGATTATTTTAATTTGATTGGTGAAAAAATGTGGCTCATTAATTATGAAATGCTTATTTCTTTTGAATTTTGATGTTCCTTACCATTTATTGTTCATAATTGATATGTTTCTCCTTGGTGGTTAAATTTATAGTCAAATCATAATAAATTATTAATGTGAATAATTACCATGCAAATAAATTTTACAAGATAAACAACACATCGCTTAACAAGGGGTATGTAGCCAGATGTCTCCCAAATTACCCCTGATTTTATGCCTGTCGTGAATTGTAGCTTAAAACCCATTATCCAAAGATGCTTGTTGTCTCAAGAGTCAGTATTCTTGGATGGTCATGATGCCCTATCCCATTATGACAATGCAATTAATCATAGCGTTCTTATTGTTAATATATGTATCAATGTGCTTTGAAAGTGTTCAATCAATATAATGAGAAGCATTGTTCTTATTGATAATATGTTTATCCATAAAAACACAAGATTTCAGTGAAAATAATCACATAGGCTTCTTAATAATTGATTGATTATCCTGATTTGATTAATGAAAAAATGTGATTCATTAATTGTGGAACCCTAATTTCTTTTAAATTTTGATATTGTTCATAAACCATTTTTTTTGTTCATATTTGACTAAAAATCAACATTCTTCCGTTTTATATTCAACTCACGTGTAATTATTAATATGAAGAGTTAGCATGTGAAAATACTTTTAAAAAGACAAAAAACTTACTCCTTGACAAGGAGCACGTGATGACATCAATATAATTACTATGACAAGTTTTATATTACATACATCTAATATGAGGGTGCAATGTCATGACTTGCCATGCATTTTGCACCACCCTTTGCACACATAACCCACTATTAAAAGATGATCGTTGTATCAAGAGCCATGTTCCTATAGGGGACAAGATGGCCCTCTCTTGCTATGACTATGTAATCAATCATACTCTTATGTTGCAAAAAAGAAGAAGCTAAGATTTAGAGTAAATCTTAAATGTCGAGCCATGTGGGGGGTGGCAGACGAGGTTGCAATCAACTAATGTGATGTCAACATGATCGAACCATTTGGGCAATGCTGAGGCTATTTTGTTGTGATGGGCAACACGATGGACCCATATGGGTAATGGGGAGGCCACAACAAACCGTTTTATGTCAACGTGATCTCTTCGTTAATGCCTTTAGGCGAATCATGGGACACGTATGTGCGTACACAAACTTGTGTACAACGAAGGAAGGACTGTGAAAGATGGGATGGATTGCTGGAAGGAGGTTTGAAAGTATGTGCGGAAGTATGTGTGTGAGGACTTGTTTGAGCTATGCACAACAAACAACACAGATATGTAGCAATATGAAGAAGAAGATAGACGCAGTTCTAGCTTCAATGGAAGTTCTCTATTATTCTGTAACTCTTTCTCTACAAGACTCAAGATACGATACAAGACGATCATATAGTTACAAGGTTAGGTTAGAGTGTATATACCCAAGCCCTAACTATTGGACGTGTTCACACTTATATGGATACAAAGTGGAAGGAGTCGGCCTTTTATGCCAACATGGATACCATGGGCTACACATTAGGACCTAAACGTTGGTTGGGTGGTATTTGAATGAATGATCTCCGAGCATTTCTCTAGTGTACAAAAAATGGTAGCCTTGTAAAGTTGTATCATGTATGTATATCATTATTTGCATGTCACCCCAAGCTCTGTTGGAATCCCCTGGACTGTGCAGGGACGACCCCCCTTAACCCTAAACTTCGAGCTTCTCGCCACTTTATTCAGACATGGCAATCTACTCCAGGGCTCTCTGGAAGATTCCCACCCTCGATCGAGGATATCCACTTGTCGAGAAAGGTACACAATCCTCAACCTTCCATTGTAGGCATATTACTTACGCATATTTCATGGATCTAGACGAAGGAGTGATTTTCAAACAGGCAATTCGTCCTCATTCCTTTGCGTATAGTAATGACTTGGAAGCTTTATGAATAATGACTGGCCTTGTGTCTATGTTCGTGGATGTTGGATGTATCCATGAAGCTCACAAGGCCTTTGATGCATTGTTGTGTCTTTACGAATTATCTTGGAATACTCTCATCACTGGGCATGTGAAATATGGAAATAACCTCTACCAGCGTTTGCAAATGAAGAAATTGTTCTATTTTCTGGACGTGCCTTTGTCCCTTTTCTTTACTATTATAGAGGGGTGGAAGACATGGAAAAGGCATTTTGTTTGAAAAACCAAAATAAATATATTTGTATAAAAAATAAAAAATAAAATAAAAGTGACGAAAGAATCATGTTACCTATAGATGTAAGATTCTCAAATGAGATGGATTGTAATTTTTGTCTTGGAATGATCTCTAGCATAGGTCGATAATGAACAGAGAGATCTTGTTCTTTGTTCATGAGCTTGTGTGGTTATATTGTCGCTCTTCAACAACTTCTGCTACATGCTATGGAATAAATAATTACATATTTATCTGTAGAAATTCTAAGTGTATTACATTTATTTCAATGAGGCTGATGTATGCGTTTTGAGAAAAACATGCCTTCATTATGTAATTTATAACTGAGATATATATATAAATTTTGTACTAATCCTCTAAAATTGTCATACTTTTTTTGCAAATTTGTAGCATTTCATGCATAAAAAAGAAACTCGACCAAGTTATAATTTTTTTTTTCCAAGAGCTACATTCGCCAAGGTTTAGGTTGCATTGTGAAACTACACTATGGTAAATGAGATTTAATTTGAGTCGGACATTTGATAAATGAACGTAGGATATGAAAGTAAGAAAATTATGCTGATTCTTTTTGCTTGTTATGGACAAAGAGATCCCTTATCGGTTATGCATCTTGGCAAGCAGGGTTTAAAATTACAGCACAGAATTTAAACAGAGTTAACATGGCAGTGGATCATTTGGAGGACAACACAGGTTTGAGCAAAACATGTGGAATGGATAAATTGGAAGAGATTGGGCCACATATAGATAGAGGGCGAGGCAAGGCCATGCCGAAGATCGAGGAAAAAAATTTACACTCATCTTCAATTGATATTTTCCTAGGTGTGTGGCACCCCTGATCATGTGTGCATGAACACATCTTAACATTTCGTATTCTTTGGACTGATTTCTTTAACATCATTGCATCATTAATGATCAAGAATATCAGAAATGTCTGAAATTGAGTGGGAGAATATGCATAGAAATACAGAAGAACAGGTACTACTAGAAACACAATATGTTAGGTTGTCGAAAGCTTATATACTATGATCATATGGTCAAATAAAGCATTGGGGTCTCCTTCATCAAGATCAATCTTTTGGAATACCATGATTTCATCATGTATCGAGCGTGGTGAACCTGAGATAGCATTGAACATTTTTTCTCGCATACAAAACAATGGTATCAAGCCTTGTCCACACACTTTTGTATGTGTTTTGAAAGCTTGTGCAAGTATAAGGTATCTTGGGCATGGTAAAGAAATCCATGCTCTCCTTATCCATAGAGAAGAAGACTTTCTATCCAACATTTTTGTTTCAAACAGTCTCTTGAGTATGTATGGAAAATGTGGTGAGATCGCAATGGCTGAGAGAATATTTGTTGCCCTGCGTAGACGGAGCGTTATCTCCTGGAATAGCATGCTCTTGGCCTATGTTGACCTTGGGAAGGCAAACCGTGTATTGTTGTTGTATCGACAAATGAAGCACGAAGGTATGAATCCGGATTTTACGACTTTCTCGATCATTCTTCATGCTACAAGAATTCTAGTCAAGAAAGAAGAAGGCTTGTTCCGAAAGGATCTGGGAGCTGATTTGATGCTTCTCAATCTTTCTCGGGCTATTCATTCGGATTTCTTCTGGAAACATTGTGCAATAAACACTGTTGTTGCAAACAGCCTTGTAAATGTTTATGGCAAATGCGGCGCGATTAAGGAGGCTGAGAATGTATTTTGTGGATGCCCATTCAAGTATGATGTCATATCATGGACTACGATGCTCTCAGCATACGCTGAAAATGGTTATGAAAAGAATGCTTTACAACTCTACAAGCACATGCAAGAAAAGGGTGTGAGCCCGAATGAGCAAACATTGGTGCATGCACTTCAGGCATGTAGTATACTTGTAGAAACACAAGATATTCATCGATCATATTTGGAGATCGGAAAATCATTACACACGGATGTCATAAAAATGGGTTATGCATCCAATGTCTTTGTTTGCAATACAATCATGAGTCTGTATGGAAAATGTGGATTGATAAAAGAAGTTGAAGCTGTATTTGATGGAATGAACGAACAAACTACTATGTCATTGAGCGCAATGGTGTGTGCATATGTTCATAAAGGATTAGGGCACAAAGCATTAGATCTTTATAAAATTGTGCAGGAGAAGGGCATGATCCTGGATCATGTTATACTGTTATGTCTTATTCAAGCTTGTGGTGCTATAAGAAATGTGGAGAGATGTAGACAACATCACATGGAAATAGTTGCTTTGGGTTATGACCGAATACCATGTATAGCATCAACGCTTATCTATGTCTATGGGATTTGCACCCTTAGTATGGTAGATGCAAAACCATTGTTTGATAAAGCTATAGAGCAACCTGATATAGTGTTTTGGAATGCATACATAGCTGGTTATGCATGCCTAGGAGATCATGTATCGTGTCTACAAATCTTTGAGGTACTGAAGAAGACACAAATGAAACCAAATGATGTCACATTTGTTTCAATTCTTTCGGCTTGTAGTCACAGTGGCCTTGTGCATAGAGGTCTTCAGTATTTTGAATCCATAAGTAAAGACTATGGTTTAATACCAGGCTTGAAACATTATAGTAGCATAATAGAGATGCTTGGCCAAACAGGGAACTTTGGGATGATTGAAGTTATCTTAACAAAGATGCCAATGGAACCCAATCTCACCATCTGGTTGGCTTTGTTAGGTGCATGTTGTGCATACGGTAATTTGGGAAGAGCAAAACAAGCATTTGATGGGATAATGAAGCTGCAATCCAAAGAAAATAAAAAAATATCCATTGGTGGATAAAATATGCTTTCATTGTGGTGACACACATGCACAAAAAGATTGGAAAGGCCAAATGTTATGAAAGATTGATGTCTACGCAAATCTTAGTGCTCCAAGGGGAATCAGAATTTCATAAAGATGCCCACATTTAGCTTTGAGTCACAAGGGTTAACAAAAACTTGACCTTATGTAGTGTCCCATAGCTGAAGTTTGGATGTTGGCTAAGTGTTAATGAGGTTGGTGCAAAAGAGTAGCTGTGGAATCTTAGGTTTTCCCAAGGGTATTTGGTAAAGACCAAAACATTTCTGGACCAAATTTATGTTCAGTGGAATTTGAACTCGTAACCAACCAATTAATCTTGCTAAAGCATTGCCTCCTAAGCCAATTCTTCTGTAAACACTAGGATTATTCTTATGGTCCTAACCTCTAGTAGAGGAAAATGAAGATTTTTGAATCTGGTCTAACAGGTTATTGAGTTAAATCATGTAGAGAGGAAGTCTAAATAGAGGGATGATGAAGTAAAAAACATTTGTTTGTTATTACTACAATCAATACTAATATACACTTGTCATCATTCAGAGACACAGATGTAAATGATAGAATTAGGTGCTCATCCTCATGTCCCGACTTGATAAAGGCAATGTTGGAGGATAGATTACATGTTGTAAATGTCAATGACTTGTTTAGAATATGTATTTTATATGTAAGCTCTAAGGGTGTTTTAAATTTGAGAGATGGCAATGAGATGAAGGTAAATAATTGTAAGAATAGTCTTCATTGCATATTTGATTCTTTATGCATTGTAAGAATCTAGATCATGAATGTTTGGTGAGGCTATTGTGAAATTATTTTTTCCGATGCTGCATCTAATATGCAATACCCATTCTGATGCCGTTCTGATGCCATTCTTATAAAAAATGAAGTTCATTTGAAAACTTGAAACCTTTGCACATTTATAAATTGCATGTAGATCAGGTAGATCAGTCTTTAAATACTAATATGTATGTCAAAACATATTGCATACAGGTCACAAATGTCCTGTTTCTTATAGATTCACAAGGTTACAAAATTTAAAATTTAAAAACATAAATGCGCTTCATAATGTTTCTGGGTTCATGTCTGGATCATTGATGTGCACCAACAGTTTTAGTTTCAGAACACAATGTGCTTTTCTAAATTTTGAAATTTAATGATGCTCTGGTGATTACCCAATAAGCTGGGGGCACTTTGGCTATTTTTCATCTCCTGTTCATGCATGTGAATATTTCTGTGACATGATGATGCAATTATAGGCTATTTGTCTAAGTTGTCGGATGCCACCATTCTACAGAGTTCAATCAGTAGAGTGTGTTTGCACTGGCCATTCCACTACCAACAACACGAGCTCTTAGCATAGCATGAGTACTTCAAGATTTCTGGAACAAACTGAGGTTGGGGAAGAGGTTTGCAGGGAAGTAAGATGCAAAGCATCCATGAAGATTGTTTCAGGTTACAGAGAAGATAGTATAGAGTTGATGCTACTCTTCCACTGCAGTACCGAAAAACTGAGTGATGCGGAGTCTCCTCTCATTTGTGAACATGGTAATGCAGATGCAGGCAGCAAGTTGTAATCGTTGCATCCTTCAGAGTAGATTGCAGAGCTTAAAGAGAGCCCCGTGTCAGCAAAGAGCTTGAGATTAAGTATGTAATATATGTTTCTAGCAAAGGGGCTATGTATTGGAAATCCGAGTGGCGCAGAGTCTCCTTTCATTTCCCAACATGGTATGGAGGTACAAGGTCTGATCTTTGCAGAATTAAGAGTAGATTCCAGAGCTTAAAAGCCATGGTAGGTACAAGGTATGATCTTTGCAGAATTAAGAGTAGATTCCAGAGCTTAAAGCCATGGTAGGTACAAGGTGTGATCTTTGCAGAATTAAGAATAGATTCCAGAGCCTAAAAGCCATGGTTCGATCAATATGAGTGGTATCAAAAAGAGATAGTTCATTCATCACTATTTATGGCCTGATAGTATACATGCTTTCATGAATATTACTTGATTGTTTTGGTTGCTTTTAATTCTTGATAGTGCAATTAATTATATGTGCTTCCTGGTGGTTAATGGAAGTGGACAGTTTTGGTTGTACCCAAATGAGACTTACATATTGGTATATGCCTATTGTTTACTCTTTGGAGGGAGTCGACTATGAAGGCAATTAGATTCTCTCAAATGTTTTCATATTGAACTTGATCTATTTTTCTGTAAATGTGGCTAAAATGGAAGTGATATCAGGAGGAGAAACAAAAGAATTAAAGGGGAGCTCATATGGAGGCTGTTAATTTGCAATTAAACGATACCATCAATATGATCAAAATCTCAAGCTTTCCCATTGTTCTCAACCTCCATACGAGAAAATTGGTTCTTGCTTGCATGGCCCTTGCATTGGAGGAGTATCTTTAATGTGGAGAATGGAGATGATTGTTTTTTATAGAGGCAGACAAAAAGTCCCTATTCATGTTCTAGCAATGGGGCTTTGCTAACGTTTAGAAGCCATTATTGATTGCTATATCAAGTAAGAAGAAAAAAATCTACATGTCATGATGATATTGCTTGCTCACTTTCTTGGTTGACGTGCTTGTTATTCCTTTAACGGAAATGCATAGTTTATGTTGGTACTAACAAACTTTAATCATTTTGTTACGAGCTTGTGTGGACATGCGTATATAAAAAATATCCGTGAAACAAACCTTTTATAAACCACACAAAACCATTTGGGATTCCATAATGAAGGAAAGGATCATAACAAGTTCTTTGTTATCTTGTGAAAATAGGGTTCTTACATCATACTTTGAGAAATGAGTCGTGCCATTCTATTATGTGAAACTCAATAGAGCATTAACAATATGGCTTTAAAGTATCCATTAAAATTTATGTAGGTTGGATTTAATGGAGATCATTTTGTAACTAGAGAAGAAAGCACCATCTATGAAGAGTTGGGTTTGTGCACCACCACGGCCACAACTTGTGTTTGCCGCTTGTTATCAAATGCCATGAGACGAATGTATGCGTTCGGGTAGGTTTTCTTACACTCGTCGATTTCCCTAAGAACAGCTCCAGCATCCATGCATCCAAACATAGGAAGTTTCCACAAGGTCCAATAGCGTCCATCATAATAGCCACATCCCCTAGAGTTCTCTCGAGATAAGGTAGCTTCCTAAAAGAGAGAGATATAGAGATTGAATTGGTCATCCCAACATTAAGTAAATGTAAATAAATAAATAAACGAACTTTTGATATATTTACCATAATGCCTTAAGTTCTAAAAAACAACTAAATACCCCCATGTGGTACACTTTCCTATATAAAGAAATATAGGTAATCTTGTAAAATTTCCTTTTCAAGAATCTTGATTGATAAAATAAGTTATATTAGTTTTGAGATGTTAAGGTAAAATTGATGAATTACGTGGTCAAATTCGAGGCAAGGGACCCATCCCTTCAAGATGATGTAGTCGACTTGCTTTGCGATTTGCTCGTCACTCAACGCAGGCACATACGACAATGTCTCGAACCTCCTGTTCGTACAAGGGTTCACCACCTAGATGCCAACATCATGCAAAAACCACAAATTAATATATATAAAGCACACGTTTGTCATGAAGAGGAAACACACAAATGCAAATAAAATGTAATCAAACTCACATTTTATTTGCATTTGTACATACATACATGGATGCATGCATGTATTGCTAGTTTGCAGTATAGCTAGAGCAATTAATGACGTTGGAAGATCATTTAGCTTTGAGTTGTTGAGAGTAGAGATATTCATAGGTAGCATTTTAGATCATTACAAACTTGATTAACCTTGCTCCATATTCATTGGTAACATTTTAGATCATTACCAACTTGATTAACCTTGATCCATACAAAACATGCATGTCGATGAATTAATGACATATTGTTGTATGTAGATCCCCAAGGTTTTCATCATATTTGATGGAACTTGGAACAGGAACAGGTAACAGGCTGCTCAACCTCATTGGAAAGATGGTAACTTTTTGATAAGGTTACAAAAATGAACAGGCAAAATCTAACACCAAACATTTAATGAATAAGGTCAGATTTCATGGAAATCAAGAGGTTCGTTAAGGTTGAAGCGATTTTAACAAGGTCATAAAATGGACATGCAAGGTCTACTCAGATTTTCAAAGGAATTTAGAGCAAATATAGACTGGTCAGAAAAAATGATTTTAATAAAGGTCACAAAAATGGGACACGCGAAATCTAACGATGGGTTTAACCAGATTAACAGGCCAGCGGTTAATGGAAATTAAACCAAGAGCTAGAGACTGATTGAGGTTGAAGATTAAAAGAAAACATAGATTGATATAAGATTACAAACAGTTTGATGATATGTGAAGATGTAAAGAAAAGGAAGTGGCTTGAATGGCCATGAATTTACATGATTGCAAAATCATTGAAGCAGATTAATGACAGTTTTAAGAAATTAATCGAGTTGATTTTAAGATTTATAAGCATGCAGAAAACCATACGATTCAAGCTTGCTACAGAGAATCAACGAAAGTTTCAAAAAGAGTTTTTTTTTCCCTCTAAAACGTATTAACCTCATCACGATCAGAAATATGGTGTCTGACCTGCATGTTGCAGTAGACTCGGCTTCCATTGGAAGTAGCAGAAGATAATTCTGCAGGAAGTTTATTGATGAAACTAGACGAGGAGGAGGAAGAGGAGGAAGGAGAAGAATACATCGCCATAGCCACTGGATTGGTGGTACTGAAGGCAGGACAAGAGCTAGATTTCGGGGCAGAGGCATAATGATCGAGGCCAGACATAGGCATGCAAGGGTGTGAGATGACAGATCGCGGCGCAGAAAGAAGGTACATGGGGGCGGCCATGGCGTCTTTACTATCATCGATCTCCTTCGATGAATTCTGTCGATGTCTGTGAGGATTCCTGCCTGTTCTGTGTCTGTGTCTGTGTCTGTGTCTGTGTCTGAGGATGAAATAGTAGAGGCGTGTGGTGGTGATGGGAGGAGGAGGAAGCGGAAGCTTCTGCCTGTTTGGAGCTTGCCATGAAATGCATGCAGAAAGACAGGCTTCTCCCCTGCCCCATCCATGCATGCATACATCCATAGTATGAACCATACATAACCATACGTATTCGCGAATGTTGAAATCATTCGAGTATGGTAAACACCCTCTACGTATCGTAAATACCATACTTTTGTATTCATTACATATTTATTATAAGGTAATTTGTTTTTTAAAGGTAAGAAAGTTAAGGTAAAAAATGTAATAATAATAATAACCATACGAATGTTTTGATAACATACGCATTCGTTTGAATTCGTATGAAAGGGAATGTTTGCCGGTGCATTCGAGTATATTACGTACTATTCCGATACATCCATCCATGCTTCCATCCATCTATTGGGAACTGTAATCTTGTATTTGTTCCATTTTCATTCCAATCACTATTCCATGTATCGCAACTACATTCGGAACATCCCCGTTTCCAACTTCGGTCTTCGATCTCCAGCCTTCCGGTTTTCAGAAATTAGCGATTAGCCAATTTTATGTGACTTGTTCTTCATATTCTTATGGTCTCTAGGCATGTCAATCGATGCATGTGCTGGTTGTTGTTATGTACCTATGTCACCTTTCTCCACACTCACATTTGAATCGATATATTCGCTCGCCCATCAAAACCTTAGCCAGTCACTTTTGCTCTCTTTCAAACCCGCCCATCATTTCCCCAATGCGCGCACACACAACACACAAACACACGCATAATATATATATGTATATACTCTCTAGTCTACATAGACCACCATTATCCCCCTCTCTCCTAAATACATGCATTCGCATTGTCCGCATAAGTTAGGGATGACATTGAGAAAGTAAAAATTTGCACGAGCCACATGTGTTCTACCATTGTTTAGGTGAGGAGGTATACTATTGAATTACACACCGACTATACATAATAAATTGTGTTGGTGATGGTTGTTCACCCTCCTCTATTCCTCGCTAGTTCGCCATGTGATCCACCTCTTGGGTCGTTTCTATTTTTCATAGGTTCTGTAGGACATCCAAGAGCACATGATGATTTATATAGATCATCATAGTCCAAGAATATCAAGGTTATATCAAAATTTCCATAAACATAAATTTGATGCCTTCACACATTCCTTCCATGAGTGTTCAAAGTTTGATCCTTAAGATTACTCCATTTTGGCTTTTCACTACTATTCATTTCAATCGCTTCTTTTTAGTCATAGAAACTTAGATCCTTCTCAAACACCCTAAATTCCATCTCACATAAGAAACCCTACTCTAAAAGAAGGTTCTAGATGAAAGAAGCCATGTAGAAATTTTCTATTACGAAATTTAATATTTGTAATATAGAGGTAATCACGACCTTAAATCACACAAGAAGCCGCAAGCTATGGAATGAATTGTTACATATTTTTTTTGGATAAAATAAAATAATAGTTACATATTTGTTAGTAGAACTTCTATGTGCAAACATTTATTCCAACGATGAAGTTGCATGTGTCACGTTGAAGAAAACCATGCCTTCACTTTCTAGTTTATGAAAGTAGAGATTTTTGAGCGAGTACCATAAATACATCATTTTTGTACTAAATCCTTTAAATTTGTCGTGTTTTTTCACAAATTTGTAGCATTTCATGCATAAAAAAACATTTGATCAAGTGCTAAAGAAATTTTTTCTCTAGAGCCACATTCACCAAGATTCAGGTTGCAGTGTGAAATTACACAATGCTAGCAATTGGTGTTCAATTCTAGTGCGAGATGTACATGATAAAAGATTATAAGATACTAATGGGAGAAAATTATGTTGATTTTTTCTATCGTGTTATCACCAAAGACATATTTCTTATTGGTCATGGATCTTGATGAACAATGTTTTGGAGCACAATAGGGCACGAAGAGAGATAAGGCGATACTAAATAAATTGGAGCATAATGCGGTCTTCACAAAATATATAAATTCAAGTAGATAACATGGAGAAGGTTGGATGACACCTCAAAGAGAAATTTCTCATTGGTTATCAATGTTGGCGAGTAAGGTTTGGAAATATAACATGGGTGACAAAGAGGGCTAACACATAAGTAGATCATTTCATCAAGGACAATGCGGGCTAACAAAAAAAAATTCAGCATGGGTAACATGGTGGAGGTTGGGAGGCATAAGAGGTAGGGAGTATACATATTATATAATCATCGTGCATTTCATGTGGCAATCTGAAACATGCCACTCTTTTTTCTGTAATATTCTCACATGTCCATCCATACACATAGTAAGATGAGTCTACGTAAATGTCTTATTCCTTATAGACTCATGAGCTTGCATATTCTTAAATTTAATCAAATAAATGTGCTTTTTAATGCTTGGGGTTTCATGTCTTGATCAATGGGTTTCACAATTGATGTGACATTCTAGGTTCTAGTTTTTCATTTAGAGTTTTTAGTTTCAATTCGTGTAGACTAACAAATTCCTTCTAAACATTGGCTTTACAACTTCATGTTTTACATTGCAAGGAAAATACACTTACAATGATTTGGACAAAGAAGTTATAATGCAGTTAAGCTTGTAGGCAAACTGTTGAAATTGAAAACTTGGAATAATTAATTGAGGGGTTTAATTAACACGATTAGATTATTTGAAATATTTGTAGAGAAGGTGAACTTAAATAATGGAGTTTGTTAAACATTGGATGGCAACAATATCTTTCATGCTACAAAGAATGGATGGCAGGCTACCAAGTGGAACCAACAGAGGAAGGGGATTGGCATCTCATTCACTATAATCACGTGTCAATGGGAGGTGACATGTCAGCAATGACTCGAAATGAATGTTGGATGGTATGTTTTGGACAAGTTGATACATTGTTGTCTCCAAACGAACACCATACCACATTCAGGGAGGGCCTATTGACATGTCAACAAGCTCAATGTGAACAACAAGCTAGTCCAACTAACAACAATAAATTTTTTTATGAGAGCATGGTAGCACCCCCGACAACTTGATGGATATGCCAGAGGGAAATGTTAGTGACACTCAACGACTATACCGTGACGATGATGAGGGCTCTGAAGCGATATTTAAAAGGGCGAGCTAAATATTGAATGGCATATAATGGATGATATCTTGACACTTGCATCTATCTATCTATGTATATAGAAAATATATATACAAGTGTGTCTTTTGTACTGTATATATACTTCTTCTATACATAACATAATATCTAGCGTTATATGTATATATGTATGTGTACAGTGTATACAATACAGAAATATGTACATAGGAAATATATATACAAGTGTGTCACTAGTAGTGTATGTATATACATATTCAGCAGGGTTGAGAGAGAGAGACAGAGACAGAGACAGAGAGAGGTGGTAATGCTGATGGGATGCAGACATGGCAATCTACCGCAGGGCTTCCTGCATCAGCATTCCTGAGCGAAGTGGCGCAGGCACATGGTTTCCATAGCTTCTGGAAGATTCTCACCCTCGATCAAGCATTGCCACTTCTCGAGAAAGGTACACATCCTCAACCTTCCATTGGAGACATATTAAGCATATTGCATAGATCTAGAAGAAGGAATGATCGCAATCAGGTACTCCGTCTTCATTCCTATGTGTATAGAAATGACTTGGAAGCTCATACGTCTTTATGTAATTGCCTTATCTCTATGTTTGTGGATGTTGGATGTATTGATGAAGCTTACAAGGCCTTTGATGCATTGTTGCATCCTAATGAATTATCTTGGAATACTCTCATCACTGGTTGTGTGAGATGTGGAAAGCCCATATATGCCTTAAACCTCTACCAGAGATTACAAAATGAAGATATTGTTCTTCTCTCTGGACATGCTGTTGTCGCTTTGCTCAAGTCTTGTAGAGAGGTGAAAGACATCGAAAAGGGACCAAGAATTCATGCTGATATTGCTAGAAATAAATCGCTCCAAGAGGACCTTTATGTTGGTACCGCGTTACTTGATATGTACGCTAATTTTGGTTCACTTGTTAAGGCACGAGAAGTTTTCGTAAAGATTCCGGTTAGAAATGTTGTCTCTTGGAATGCACTCATTACAGCATATGCAAGATATGGCTGTGATCAAGATGTCATAGACTGCTTCGAGCAAATGCAACTTGAAGGTGTCTCTCCAGATCCTATAACATTTTCTTGTGTTCTAAGGATTTGTGGCAATAGAGGTGATGTCGGCATGGGCCAAGCAATACATGCTGAAATTGAAACCAATCATATGCTAGAAACAGATTTGATTGTCGGTAGTGCATTGGTTGATATGTATTGTAAATGTGGCTTTCTTACCAAAGCACAAATAACTTTTGACAAGCTTAGTGTTCGGGATTCTGTATCATGGACTATGCTAATTTCGGGGCTTGCTGAGCATAGGCGTGGTGATGAAGCACTTAAATGTTTTGAACAGATGCAACTTGAAGGTATACCAATAGATGATATTACTCTTGTTTGCATCTTGAAAGCATGTGGTACTATAGGATCTGTAGAAAAAGGCCAACAAATACATGCAAAGATTGAGATCCAAAGTTTATTTGGAAGAGAACTTTCTGTTGGCAATATGCTAATTGTAATGTATGCTAAATGTGGTTTCCTTGACCTGGCACAAGGTGCATTTGAGAAGCTTCCAGGTCGAGACATTGTTTCCTGGAATTCTTTGGTTACAGGATATGCGAATCATGGGTATAACGAGAAAGTATTGCAGTGTTTTGAACAGATGCAAGTTGAAGGAATTTCGCCAAGTGCAATTACATTCACTTGCAGCTTGAAAGCTTGTGGCAATGTTGGAGCCATAGAGACAAGTGGAAAAATACATACTGAGATTGTTGTAAAAGGTTTGTTGGAAAGAGATATCATGGTAGGAAATAGCTTGGTTGATTTGTATGTGAAATCTGGATCTCTTGTTAAAGCGCAAGAAGTTTTTGACAAGCTTCCAATCAGAACTGTTGTCTCTTGGACTTCTCTTTTTAATGGCTATATTGAGCATGGGCCAAGTGAGGAAGCAATCAGCTGTTTTAATGAAATGTTGCTAGAGGGAGTTCATCCAGATGCTATTGCTTTTGTCTCATGTTTGAAAGCTTGTAGCTGTATTGGAGCAATAGAGAAGGGGGAAAACCTCCATTTGGAAATTGAAAAAAGAGGGCTGTTGGAAGATCCTGCTGTTGGCTGCGCATTGATCAGCATGTATGCCAAATGTGGTTTTCTTAAAAAGGCACGCAAAGTGTTTGATAAGCTGGCGGTTCAGAATGTTTTTTCATGGACCGCACTAATTTCAGGCTATGCAGAGCAAGGTCATGGAGAAGCAGCACTTGATTGCCTTGCACATATGTCCCTAGAGGGATTGTCTCCAGATGATGTGACATATCTTTGCATCCTGAAAGCTTGTGGTTATGCTGGAGCCATAGATAAGGGTCGAGAAATACATGCTCAATTGGAAAGAAATGGGTTATTGGAAAATGATCCAGCTGCTGGCATTGCTTTGGTTGACATGTATTGTAAATGTGGTTCACTTGACTTAGCACAAGAAGTGTTTGATAAGCGTCCAGTACAGGACACAACCTTGTGGAATTCATTAATGGCAGGGTATGCCCAGCTTGGAGACAGTGAAAATGTTTTAAATGTCTTTCACAGTATGCTCAAAAAATCTATAAAGCCCAACCATATCACCTTTGTCATTATTCTTAATGCATGTAGTCGTATAGGGTTATTTAATAGTAGTTTGATGTATCTTGAAGCTATGAGTAGAGACTATGGAATTATTCCTACTGTGGAACACCATGCCTGCATTGTGGATCTTTTTGCTCGTGTAGGTCAAATTGACATGGCATTAGCAATGGTCAAGAGGTTGCCATTCAACCCTGATCTTGATGTTTGGCATACTGTTCTAGGTTCTTGTAGAAAATGTGGAAATGTGGAACTTGGAAAAGAGGTATTTAAGAATGCAGTGTCGATTGGGAAACAACATGCTGCATCTTACGTGCTTATGTCTCATATATATTCAGGTGTTGCTACTTAGCTTGTAAATTGAAAGTTGTACACCAACTTCTTCAAGCACAGCCGACTATTGAAGTGGATTCCAAATCATGCAAACATGCAGTCCAAATTCAAGGTCATTATTTAATATAACAATAAACTACCACAACTGATCATCTGCACCATGGATGTGTTGACGATATCAATGCAATCGTGGCTTGTACAAATTGCTGATGTGAATCTGGAATTGGAAATTGAGCAGGTGAGAAAGTAGCTCTACAATGTGTATTCTTTTGTCTCTATGATATGAAAGGTAATTAAAACATATTTCTTTTTGAGTTTCTGATTATGTCCCTTCATCTTTTTGCTTGTGAAGAAGGTATACAAACATGTCAGGATATGCAAATATTGCAACATGACATTTGAGATGAATGACAAGACCAATATTTTGATCTGTAGACTTCATGATTATATCACTTTCTTCCTTTGAAGAGAAGTCTTCAGTTCCATTTGAGCAAACTTGTGGATGGCAAGAGTGACCCAACAAGTAAGATTTTCACTTGAATGCTCCATGAATTTATTCTATTTCTGTCAAGACTGACCATTGCAACAAGTAAGATTCTAACTTGTATACTCCAATTTTTCATTTTGGACAGAATTATATTATATTAACAACAATTCATGTTCTACTCTTCTACTATGGATTTGGCTACAAGGAGAGATCGATAGCAGGTTTGAGGCAATAAAATGTTTCGTTGTAAGAGAGCAACATAGTCCTTGTGGAGCCATGAGACCCTCCATCTTCCCCAATGAGGCTATTTTGATAAATAAAAGATTTCGATGAAGTGTTCTTTTTTCACAATGGTTATGCTATAAAATGCTAAATCGTTTTCCCTGAGGAAAGTCTAATTTAAATTAGTGGCTTGTGCAAGGCATGTATCAATAAGATATGTAAAGCAAGACATTGTCATATTTGAGGTAACAATTAAATATGTAATATATTGATTGTCATATTTGAAATAGCAATAGAATGTCACATGTGAGATTGTTCTAGCGTTCCATGATATAGAACTCTAAATCATTGTCTTAAGATCAAATCAATTTAAATGTTCCATAAACATTAGATTTGATAGGACCTACAACTTGAAGTAGGAGCAACTTTAAGATATGTGAGTCAAGACTTCATATTTGAGGTAACAATAAAATATGTCGCACATGATATTGTTCTAACATTCCTTGATATAAAACACTAATTCATTTGCTCTAATGGTCAAATCAATTTTTATATTTTGTAAACAATTAGATCCAATTGGAATGACATTTTGAAGCATAAGAATCTTTAGTTCATGTTAGTTCATGCAATTGAACTAACTCCATTTTCTTTTTATAATGTTATGTGGGCCTTTAGCTCAAATTTCGCTTTGGGAGGGAAGTTACTTTTGGTTTAGTTGTTAACCAAAAGGAAAGGTTAAAGTGTATCTAACATTTGATGTGTGGCATTTGATTGTATATGAATTAGTTGTTATGTTTGTAATTACTTAGACTGGTTCATGTTAGATTTAATATCAATATGTTTTTTACGATTCTGAGCAAAGTTTATTGGTGTCTAAGATCTATGGGATTGTGTCTCGAGGGTCCATGGTTGTATTTTACTCTGCATATTGCAATATGTATTTGAATTAGTTCTACCACAAGATATGGTGTGACGATGCTTCGCAAGTGGAAGTACCAAATGCTTTAGGGAAGATCAATAATGGGAACATTAAGTTGGACACAATGGTTTAAATATCATGAATGTTGAGGAATGAGAATGTGTGAGCTACAATATATTATGAGATGTGTTCTCTATGTAGTAAAAAAACCTAGACAAATCAGTTTTTTGAAAGAGAATCTTTAACCCAAGCCTACCTACATGCAAGCAATACAACTAAATGGGAATTCAACAACCTTGAGTGCATATGGTAGAGAGAGATGTTGGACATTACAATGCCATATGTCAATACTTTGTGTGTCATATGGTTCACAATAGTTGTTCTCATAAAGTTGAATTTTTATGCATTTTGAGAGGGAATATATGATCGCCAAAATGCATTCGAATGCAAAGGTGTGTCACAAAAGTGTGTATCATGAGTTGTGTTGATCACATATCTTGCACCTTGCCATATGTAAGAGGATTCGTAAGAGTCAAAGGGAATCATTAACTTCATGGTTTCAACAATAGAAAAAAGTAAAAATGGTCAATATTTTGTTGACTTAAGATCATTGATAATCTAGTAATAGGTGTTCACCTTTGGATGATGATTCTTGGAAAACTTTGGAAGCTTAATACAAGGAGATGATATGGGAACTAGTGACTTATAGTAAAACTTGGGGTAGTGAGACACATAAGGAACTTACTTACAGATGGGGAAAGGCTCATCAATGAGCAAGTTATTGCTCCACGCGGATTTCACCAACCTGAGTGAAAGAGTGCTCGAAAATTCAAGTTGGTAAAGCAAAATTGGTGTAATGGGGAACACGTGTATTTATGAAATGACGAGCCTCGCTGATAGTACAGCTTCCTGAGAGAATGAAGGATGGGAGTGACATTCAATGAGCTTGGTACGAGGTATCGTAAGTTGTCATTGTGAGGAATGAGTTGCTTCCCGAAAAGGTGGAGTAGGGTTGACGGCAGTGGCGCGCTGCCTCTCGGCTTACATGGACCAACCCTACGAAGGAAGGAAGGAAGGAAGGAATCGTGTGGTTTTTCCAGGGAGCTTGGATCCAGGTCCGAGGATGCTAGAAGGGGGGGTGGAGAGGGCGGAATGAATGCGAGAGGATGGTTTCCCGGGGACATGCGGGGTGGGCGGGACAGACGGACGAGACGAGAGAAGGATAAGACACGTGGCAGATCCTAGGGATGAGAAAAAAAAGCCGTAGAAATTAAATAAATAAATATATAGAGAGATAGAGAGAGAGAGATGATCCAAATGGAAGAATTGATTATTGAGTGTATGGTGTGGTGTGTATGTATGTAGTCTCCCACGCACGCCTCTTGTGAAGAAGATCTTGTTGGCCCAACCCCACACACACACACACACACACACACACACATTCATTCAGAAACAGAGACACACAGAGACACAGAGACAAGAGAGAGACAGAGAGAGAGATGGGAAGAGGCACAGCGTTCTTCTAAAGAATTAGGTTTTCATCCCTCTCCCTGTCTCGCAAACCCGGGCTTTTTTGGCACTTTGGGCGTATGCTTTGGGTTTAGGGTTTGGATTATGGTTATGGTTATGGTAATGGTTTGGGCTTGGGTTTGGGTTTAGTTCTTTAGGTTCAAGCTTGGGTTTAGGTTTAGGGTTGGGTTTAGGTTTTGTTACGGTTCTGTCGAATCCCCTCTCGAAGCAACGAACGACATAGCTCCACTCCGCCAAGCTTTCTTCTAACCTGCATAAAACCTGGTGAGTTCTCTCTTTCCCTCTCCTGTCCCACCCCCCATCTCGACTTCAAACCTCTCTGAATCTGTTCCTTCTTTTGAAGGACTGTTTCCAGAAGCTTTTTGAAAGAGAAACAATAAAAAGATAAAGAAAAGGCCATGGATATAGTTCCTTCCATTAGTTCTATTCCGCAAGAGGGAGAAACGGATACTCTCTCTGACCGTGTTTCCTTGGGAGGTTATATCTCGTCGATTGATGGAACAGTAAGAGATGGTGATGTTTTGGCTTCCGAAGCTCAGGATAATATTAATAATTCCTCGGGAAGCATTCCAGATGCAGAACGAGGAGTTTCTGTTGGCGCAGAGGGCGGCCATGGAAAACTCCTGGATTCAGGATTTATAGCTATTCGGGCACGTGTTTCAGATGATGTTGATGATGAGGATGAAGAAGAAGAAGAAGAAGAAGAAGAGGATGGAGAAGATGAAGGTGAAGAAGGTGATAATGAAGATGAAGAGGCCAGTAATGAAAGCTATGATAGTGCTCTCGAGCGTATTGCTCTTGTTACCACCCCAGATATGGCAAGTCCTGTTGGATCCTTCACAGAGTTCCTGCCATTTTCCGAAGCTAATTCCATTAAGTTCAATAAACTGGATGCTGGCATGGTCTCTTCTGTAGATTCTTCAATAATCAATACCAGAGCTATGCCTGTAGCTAAGCCCACAATTGAAGATGAGGATGATACTGATGCCTTGGATGATGCTGAAGATGAAGCAAATGTGGGAGCCTCAGACTTGGATTATTTTGAAGAAGAGGGAGATTCGCTTTCTTATTCCGCACGAGGTTTGCCTGTTAGAGGAGCGGAATATGAGTCTGAGGAGGTAGATGACTCAAGCTTGGCACCTCATGAAGAAGGAAACAGTACCTTAAATTCAAAACAAGCTGAGGCCTTAGGCATGGTTGCTGGCGAAGATCAGGGGGTTATTGATTCTGAACAGGACAATAGAGGCATTCTTATATCGTTTGATGAAAATAATCTTGATTCTCATGAGCCTGTTTCTTACGCTAATGACCAATTGCTTGATGTGAAGGAATCAACCAGTGAACTTGTAGACTCTGTAACCGTTAACTCCGCTGATGATATTGACCTTAATACCGCTCATGGTTACCCAGATTCCACACCAAAGGATGATCTTCACGATTTGCTTCCAGAAGTTACAAGTAAGAATAAGAAGGATTCAGCACAATCAGAGAATAGTGAATTGGAAATAAAATTGTCAACATGCCCTGTGGAAGAAGATGAAGCGTTAAAGCACAAGGAAACTGACTCTCTGGAGATGAGTGGCATCCTAGATGAAAAAAATGTACGTGACTCTGAGCAGGAGTTACAGAGTTCAAATGAACCAGAAGCTGTTCGAGATGTGAAAATTCATTTTGTGGACGTGGAAGAGAAAGATGTAAAAGATGGTATAGAGATAGAAAATTTGATCAAGGTTGATGCCGGCAAAGAAGGTAAAGAAGAGGTTATTGAGGCTAATCTCATCAAAGAAGGTAAAGAAGATGTTATTGAGACCGGAGAAGGTAAAAAGGTGCAAGATTTTGAAGCTTATAATGCTAACAACAATGAGGTTGAGAATGATGGTAATGATGCTGTTGGTGAAGGTGAAGGTGATGATGATGATGATGTTGATGATGAACATGAATTTGTCATGGAGAGTTCTTCTCTTCTGGATGCATTTGTAAGTTCTAATTCATCTGAAGCTCGGGCAACTGATATGCGGTCATTGGGTGGTGCAGGACCTTCTCTCCCTATTCGACCTGCTGGGCTAGGGCGCTCCATGCCTTCCCTAGATCACGCTCCTCGATCTCTATTACAACAACGTAGCAGTGGATCATCATCCATGCCTATATCAACTACAGAGAATGAACCTAGAGACTCAAACGAAGATCTTTCTGAGGCTCAGGAAGATGCTCAGAAGAAACTTCAGATGATTCGTGTTAAGTTCTTACGACTAGCTCATAGGCTTGGACAATCTGCAAATAATGTGGTTGTTGCTCAGGTATTGTATAGGTTGGGATTGGCTGAGCAACTTCGTAGAGGTCAAACCAGTGGTAGAGGAGGAGGAGCTTTTAGTTTCGAAAGGGCTAGTGCATTAGCTGAAGAACAAGAAGCAGCAGGGCAGGATGATCTAGAGTTTGGTTGCACTATAATGGTCCTTGGGAAGAGTGGTGTTGGGAAAAGTGCTACTATTAACTCCTTGTTTGATGAAAGTAAATCTATTACTAATGCATATAGCCCAGCAACAAAGAAAGTGCAGATGATCAGTGGTACTGTCCATGGAATAAAACTAAGGGTTATCGATACACCTGGCCTCCTAACCTCATTTGCTGATCAACGTCATAACGAGAAGATTATGTCATCGGTGAAACGCTTTATCAAAAAGTCACCGCCTGATATGGTGCTCTATTTTGATCGACTAGACATGCCATGTAGAGACTATGGGGATCTCCCTTTGCTTCGGACTATCACTGATACTTTTGGTGCAGCTGTGTGGTTTAATGCTATTGTAGTTCTTACACATGCTTCTTCAGCTCCTCCAGATGGTGCTAATGGTGTTCCTGTGAGCTATGAGATGTTTGTTGCTCAGCGTTCTCATGTGGTTCAGCAAACTATTCGGCAAGCAGCTGGTGATATGCGTCTTATGAACCCTGTCTCTTTAGTAGAGAATCATTCAGCATGCAGGAAAAACCGAGCTGGACAATATGTATTACCCAATGGTCATGTTTGGAAACCACAGCTTTTGCTTCTCTGTTTTGCTTCTAAGATCTTAGCTGAAGCTAATTCTCTCTTGAAATTACAAGAGCACAGCCCAATTAAGCCATTTGGTGCCCGGCCACGGGTGCCCCCTCTTCCTTTCTTACTTTCATCCTTGCTTCAGTCTCGTGCACAGCTGAAACTTCCAGATGAGCAGATGGACGATGATGTATCTGATTCAGATGAAGAAAGTGACTCAGATGATGAAGAAGACTATGATGACTTGCCGCCTTTCAGACGTCTTACCAGGGCTGAACTTGCTCTATTGGATAAGGAACAGAGAAAGATCTATCAAGAAGAGCTAGAATACAGAGAGAAGCTCTTTATGAAGAAACAGCTGAAAGAAGAACGGTTGAGGAAAAAGGAGTTAAAGAAGAGACTAAGTGCACTCCCAAAGGAAGTATCTGACTATGTGGAGGATGAACTTGAAGAAGAAACTACATCAGGTGCAATTGCAGTTCCGATGCCTGATATGGCATTACCTCCATCGTTTGATTCCGACAACCCTGCTTATAGATATCGCTATCTTGACACTGCTAATCAATGGCTTGTTCGGCCTGTATTAGAGACCCATGGTTGGGATCATGATAGTGGATATGATGGACTGAATATCGAGAAAACTTTCGTGATTTCTAAGAAGATTCCTGCTTCGCTGTCAGGCCAAATTACTAAAGACAAGAAGGAGGGTACTGTGCAAATGGAAGCTAATGCAGCTTTTAAGAATGGGAATGGTAAGGTCACTTTGGCAGGAGTTGATATACAAACCATTGGTAAGGACTTGGGTTATACTTTACGGAGCGAGACTAGGTTTGATAATTTCAAGAAAAATAGAACATCATGTGGTCTTGCGGTAACAATGTTGGGTGATGCTATCTCAGCTGGTATGAAGTTAGAAGATAAGCTAACAATCGGAAAGCAATGCAAGCTGGTACTGAATGGTGGAGCTATGACTGGACGTGGAGATGTGGCATATGGGGGTAGTCTGGAGGCTTCGGTTAGAGCCAAAGATTACCCCATTGAGCAAACATTCTCGACTCTTGGGCTTTCTCTTATGAATTGGCATGGTGATGTTGCAGTTGGTGGAAACTTGCAAATACAATTCAAGGTAGGTCAAACATTGGTGGGTGCTCGTGGTAATTTGAACAATAGAGGCACTGGACAGATAACTATTCGAGCCAATAGTTCTGAGCAAGTACAAATGGCCTTGATAGCATTGATACCTTTGTTGCGGACATGCTTGAAAAGGGTTTTGAGCTCTGGTGAAGGTATGCAGTAATTCTCTTTCTAGCAATGCTTGTTGAAAGCAGAGTATTGCAATACAAGCTTGGAAAGAGGAATTTTTTTTAGCAGGCATACTCTTTTGGTGAGGTGAAAGAAGAGAAATAGCAAAACAAATGCTAGGTGAAAAGAGGAAAGTTTTATAGCAATAGTGTGCTTGGTAGAAGAGGAAAGTTTAATAGCAATACAATGCTTGGTAAAAGAAGAAAATTTTATAGCACACATTTTGTTTGGGCAATTTTTTTATTGTAGGGATTATTTTATGAGGCTATGAGATCTAGGTGATTTTATTTTAGCATAATTTTATTTTCATTTTGAAAGGTGAATGAAGAGTTTTCCTTGAGATATCTAAACCGTTTCATGGCTTTTCACAATCCAGGCTCCATTTGAAATTATTGGCCTGAAGAAAGCAATATCTAAAAAGCTCTAGGATGTTAAAATGTAAAAGCCAGATTTATAAGAAAGGATTGGTTCGTTCTCCTTGATGTCCTTGACATTGTTGAAAGTAGCTAGCAGGGTATCAGTCTTTCCTTTTTCGTTGTTATTGCAACTGCAAACATTCTGCTCTTTTGAATTCAGGATAGGCTTGTTGCTTTTTTTGTGAATATGATTTGAACATGTTGAGGGTTAAAAAATGTGATTTTTCCATTCAAATAATACTCTGTCCATTTCCCTTCCATATCATGCCAGTTGTAATCCTACTCAGATAACTGAATGTGAACTTGGATGGATGGTCAAACTTACATTCTTTATATGAATACATGATTTCAACATGTTTTGCATGTTAAAAAGCTAATAAAGAGTGGAATTAATTGGAGATTGTTACTTGTGCTGTTGTTTTATTATATCTTAACTTCACTCCCTGTAAACAGAAGAGAGGATGAAAATGACTAAAAAGAATTGAAATAGAATTGCAGTCATTCTTTCATATTTGTGTTCTAAAAATAGGGAGGACTCCCAAGTTTCGAAGGCTTTTAGTTGAAGGTTGAATGTTAAATGAAGAAAGAGTTGGCAGTCAAATTTGTAGTTTGAGTTTTTTATATCTGTTTTTGATATCATTGCTGTGTTCATGGTAGGTATTTTCTAAAAGTTAATTCATGCCATATTTACAAGATGATTTTGTTGTAATTAACTTGTAGAATGAACAAGGGCCAACATCTTTGGGAATTTTTTTTTGTATGCAACGAGGTGAAGGCATGACTTCACTTCATAATCTTATAGACTTTATAAATTATGCATCAAACATTTACCTTCAGTGTTTGTTTGAAGTTGGTTTGTACATGTGTGTCTATCCTAAAGGAGCATCAAGCGTTTGATGAAATAAGCAAAGATTGATACAATGATTATCTAACAGTAAATCTGGATTATTATTATTTATCCTTATGTTAGTTCTTGGACTTTGGGCTGGTTTCTTGATACAACATCCTATCATGACTCATCATAATGGGGGAAATTAGCAAGAATCGATTCAAGATGATATCTCAAAAAAATGATGGTTCATCATACTTTCAAACTCAATATGATACTAAAACTTTAGAATGTCTCTTGTTGCACTTAGTTTTGAATTCATTCACAAGGGCAAACATTAAATACCCGCTTTAACAATGAAACGACATAAGATTGAAGCTTTGTTATAGTGCATGAGGTTGTTATCATGAAATTATAGCATGATGTAACATTTATATTTCATTCATGCCCCTTGATGAGGTGCCGTGATAGGATCCCAACATTCACATTCATGCTGAACAACAAGGGAAAATAACAAACTCCCAACCCAGCCCAAGGCCAGGAGTAGCTGGCCTTTACCACAAGGATTCGACAATCTTGGCTAATGTTTACATAGGAGCCTACCGAGGGCCAGAGTCTGAACGTCATGATCACTCTACACAGACTAATGTGTGTCGGAAGCCTTTCAGCCTCTATTCAGCTAAGGGGGATGTTCACACAACTGCTTAAAGGCCTTTCACATTAGTAGTCCGAAACATATGGACACGGCAACGTAATATTTATGATGGATCAATTCAATTATAGAGAGAGACCGAGCTAGTCATGATGATGATGATGATGGAAAAAGTCAGAGATACAGGCATTGCCTTTAGATGTATGTGTTTCCCAGTCAGAAACCTTTTAAACTCATGGATTTAGTGATGTCCTTTAAAACTCATAGATTTAGAGATGTAATGAGTATGGATGTAGATTTGGTATGGTTTCATGGAATGAATGGTCATGGAATTGGCACATGAGAAACTCATAGATTTAGAGATGTAATGAGTATGGATGTAGATTTAGTATGGTTTCATGGAATGAATGGTCATGGAATTGGCACATGAGAAGCCATGTTTCCATTGGGAGGCCACACAATGCCCTTGCTCTTTATTATAATTACTTGCATAGCCTTCCTTGCCTAGGTCTTACATGTTACACATTTGTTGCTTTGTTGAAGGCATGTGCAAAGCTTCAAGACCTTGTTGGAGGTTCTCATATACATGCTGAGGTTGCCAGGATGGGATTTCTTGAAAGTGACTACTATGTCGGTAGTAGCTTAATTTGTATGTATGGTGAATGTGGATTTCTTGGTAAAGCACAAGAAGTATTCCATGGCCTCCCTCTCAGAAACGTTGTCACATGGAATACACTCATCGCAGCATATGTGAATCATGGATTTGGGGAGAGAGCACTTGGATATTTTGAAGAAATGGAAAATTGCGGTGTCTCTCCAAATGCAGTCACGTTTGTTTGTAGCTTGAAAGCTTGTGGCAACATAAGAGCTATAGAAGAAGGAAAAAGCTTACATAATGAAATATTAAGAAGAGGTCTTTTGGAGGAAGATGTGGTTATTGGCCGAGCGATGGTCAGCATGTATGCTAAAATGGGTTTGATTTCAGTAGCACAACTAGTATTTGACAAGCTTCAATGGCAAGATGTCATATCATGGACTGCTTTAATTGAAGGGTATTCCGAACATGGATATGCTCAAGAAGCACTTGAGCTTTATGGAAAAATGAGGCTTCAGGGTGTGAATCCAAATGCAGTTACATTGCTTTGCATCTTGAAAGCATGTGGTAGTATAGGGGCAATAGAGAAAGGCCAAGAAATGCATACAGAGATTGTGAGAAAAGGATTGCTCGAAACACATTTTATTCTTGGTAACAGCTTGGTGGATATGTATGCAAAATGTGGTTTGTTCATTGAAGCAAAACAGTCATTGGACATGCTTCCGAATCAAAACGTTGTTGCTTGGACTGCATTGATAGCAGGGCATGTGGACCATCACCAAGGTTTGGAAGCCCTCAATTGTTTTGAGGAAATGTTGCATCAAGATGTCCTTCCGAACGCAATCACATTTGTTTGTAGCTTGAAAGCTTGTGGAAGCATAGGCGCCATACAAAAAGGTCAAGAAATACATGCTGAGGTTGAAAGAAAAGGATTTCTTGAAGGTAATATACTTATCGGTAGCACACTAATCACTATGTATTTTGATTGGGCTGACTTAGTAAAAGCACAGGAAATATTTAAGAAGCTTCCTGTAGGAAATGTGGTTTCATGGAATGCTTTAATTTCAGGATACTGTAAATATGGGTATTATGAGGAAGTGCTGGAGTGCTTTTATCAGATGCAAGATCAGTGTATAATACCAAACAATGCTATATATGTTTGCATCTTGAAAGCATGCAGCATGACGGGGGATATAAAGACAGGTTGTGAAATACATGCAGAGACAAAAAGACGGGGTTTGTTTAAAGAAGACATGATGATTGGCAACTCTTTGATAGATATCTATGCTAGAAATGGTTGGGTTATTAGAGCACAGGAAATTTTCTTTGAGCTGCCAGTCCCAGATATAGTCTCCTGGACTACACTTATCTATGGTTATGCTGAGGATGGACAAGGAGAAGAATCATTACAATGCCTTGAACGCATGCAACTGACAGGTATTAGTTTAGATGCTCTTACTTTTTCATGCATACTGAAAGTCTGTGGTGATGTCGGAAGCATACAAGAAGGGTATCATATACACTCTGAAATAGAAAGAAAAGGATTATTCGACCAAGATCTTGGTATTGGTAATGCTTTGGTAGATATGTATACTAAATGTGGCTTGCTTATTGAAGCACAAAAAGTATTTGATGAGCTTCCGATTCGTGATCATGTTGTATGGACGATTTTAATAGCTGGATATGCTGAGAATGGGCATGGCATTCAAGCACTCACATTTTTTGAGCTGATGCAGATGGAAGGTATCTATGCAGATGCTGTTACCATTATCTGTGCCTTGAAAATTTGTCAGACCATGAGTGCCACAGAGAAGGGTGTAGAATTACATGCTGATATAGATAAGAAAGGTTTATGGAAATGCAACTTTGTTGGTAACACCTTACTCAACATGTATGCCAAATTTGCTTCTCTAGCCGAATTACGGACATTGTTCACTAAGCTTCCAGCTAAAGATTTAGTCTCTTGGAATATTTTAATCGCGGGATGTACCAAACATGAAGATAGGAAGGAAGCTCTTGCATGTTTTAAATGTATGCAAAATGCAGGTCTCACACCAGATACTGTGACATATGTTTCTATCCTCAAAGTTTGTGGCATTATTGGTGCCATAGAGAAGGGCCATAGTTTTCACGCCGAGATCACGGAAAAAGGTTTACTAGAAAGAGATGTTATCCTTGCCAATAGTGTGATTGATATGTATGTCAAATGTGGCTTGACCCAAGTAGCACATATATTGCTTCATAAGCTTCAGTATCAAGATATAATTGCATGGAATTCCATTATGAAAGGATATGTACAGTGTGGAGAGATTGAAAATGTCTTTAATGTCTATACTACAATCTGTGGAAAAGGCATAGTGCCAGATCATGTCACGTTTATTATTATTCTCAGTGGTTGTAGTCGTAATTGCCTATATGCAGAGAGTAGATCATATTTTGAAGCCATGAATGAAGACTACGGAATCCTTCCAATGCTTGATCATCATAGTTGCATGATTAATGTTCTGGGTCACATGGGACAGCTAGAGGCAGCAGTAAAAATGATAAGTGAGATTAAGGTTCATGCTAATGCTATTGTGTGGCATTCACTACTGGGTATGTGTAGAAGCTGGGGAAATATACAGTTAGGAAGACGTGCATTTGAGCAAGCTCTGTATCTTGACAAGAAAGATTCTGCAGCTTATGTGATGATGTCTCAGATTTATGGAGATGCCCAAATATCACTTTTGTGAACATGCAAAGAAACAATTTATAAATTGGTTGAGATTCTGGGATGTCACATAAACATGCAAGTGCATGAATGAGTTAATATTCTTTGACATCTAGACTATCTTGGGATGATTGACTAAGGGTACAGTTTTGGTAGACCTTTGAATGCTTTTAAACATGTCATACTGTCTACACAGCAGTTTCTACATCAACATTCTTTTGAGGGTTTCACCTCATATTGAGGGTTCTCACTAGTAATGTATGTTAATACCAAAATCTAGATTCATGTCCCTTTGAATTCCATGTCATCATGAAGAGAATGATTATATTGGTCCTGGCCCTGTCGTTCTAATTTTCCATCTGCGAAATGCATATCAATTCTGTGCATATCTGCCAAGCTACATGCTTATGCACAAATTTTAAAGCCTCTAGGTTTAAGTGTATACTAAAAAGTATCAAATGTTTTATAGGATTTTTTCATCTGTGTTATCTCATTTCATCACATGAGGAAATAGTGAAAAGAGTTCTAATTGGGTAATGCAACAAAACATGAAACCATTAGGATGTGGAAAAGTGTTGATGACACAATCTCAACCGCCTCTTGAACCATCCAAGTCATTTTGGTATAAGACGAGATAAAAGGGATTTTTAACAGTATTCTCCAAACCATCCTAAACCCACTTGGTAGTGTAAATAAGAAGTGTACAAGCGTACCTATCCAATCCCTACACTTTGCCATATTGATAACACATTATATATAAAATAATCTGCATCAAAATATCCCTTAAACTTAAAGAGCTTCTCCCACTAAAATTGGTGGCAAGGAGCAAGTGACGAGACCAAAAATGTCATCAGATGGGGCAGGGACAGATGGATTTCTTGCTAGATCCCTTCCAGAATATAGCTAACATCCAGGCTTCTGGGTTGAGGAATGGAATCATACATTGGACCAATTGGATGCTAAAACAATTATCACCTTGAATTTTTTAGGGCCATGTTTCTGTGCAGTCTTTTGAAGTCACATCAATAACTTTAAATCTCCCCTTCTATTTTTGGGGTCAACTGTATTTGCATAAAACATATGAACAGTGCCTCACTGCCAACTTCATTTGACCTACCAGAATCTTTACATAATTATCCTCCACAGTACTTAACCACAAGTTTGGTGAAATTCCATTGATGTGAATAACTATGCTGCAATAAATAATTTACATGAGAATAAGGTCTCTGTCAACAAAACATGTGTTCACATGATGATGATCCATCAAACGTTCCCAAGTTCCAACTTAGAAAAAACAGCCATTACACATATATAAGTCAGTTACACTGATCTAGATTCTACAGCATTGATCTACACATATATAAGTCAGTTACCAAAATTATGTAAAGAACAATGAGTTTAGAAAAGAAAACAACCCTCTTATAAATTGCACATCCAATACAAATCAAATCACTTACATTAATCAATCTAAAGTGTAAAACCATAATGTGCAATAAGAAGAGAACGATGACTATAAATAAACTATATGGATGTGCTAACAGCAGTTTGTTACAGTGGTAAACTGTTCCATCATAACATCAAACAGATTTAAATGTAAAGCTGAAGCTTTAATACCCAAAATGAGTAGTACTTTTGTCATCAAGAATTTGCTCAATACTTTGTTGGTGATATTTTGCTGTAATTCTCGAGTCAAAAGGCATCAATTCTCCTGCAACAGATATGCAGTCAGCACAAGGAATTTTGTATGCGCATATATTAGTTAATAAATTCACATCTACAGTAGTCATAATTGAATTTGTTTACTAGTTACTGAATTAACCTCAATGGTCATAATACAATTTACTTACAGCAGAGATTGAGGGACTCCTACTTGTATTGCGAGCTGGACTTCTCCTCAAGCTGTTTTCTGGCTGCTTGAACAAGATAAAACAAATTTGATCATTGTAACTGTTGTACACATGAAGGACTAAAGCCCATCATATTCATTTTATATGATAGATGTTCTCAACTTAACAGTACGTATGGAAGGATTACATATCATTTTAAGAAGTTTATGCCATACTCACTGAGCCAGAAGGTGACCTTGATTTAATCACTGTTCGATTTGGACTCTGACTTTGGCTACTGCAACAAAATATTTTCAAAAAAGCCACTGTGAAAGTTTCCTAGAGTTGGAATGTAAGCTTGACTTTGAGCCTGGCCTACTTATATAGAACCATGAAAATTAATCATAACCATATAGAGGGAAATGTGTAAAAATACATCTTTGTCTCTCAAAATTATATTTATGTTACACAAAAAGGACTTCCCCAGTCTTATATCCCCCTCAATGTCTAAAATGAACAGAGTAACATATGCCTCATGAAGTCTCTAGTTTGTTATATATGTTGTGTTTTTGAGAGATTATGATATGCTATGTTTTTCCATTCCATTCTCTGGCCTACTTAGTGTGGGAAAGAGAGAAAGATGTATTATCATCTATAAGCAATGATGAACCAAAGCATTTTGTATAACAGGAGATATTATGATAAATTTTTCTATTTAGTGAGGAAGAGAAAGAATAAACGTCTAACGAAGGCCAAGATGGACACACGAGACCGAAGCATGTTCAGCAAATGCTTACAATTAACTGTCTCATCATAACAAGATAAATAATAAAGCAGGAAATTTACCAAGCTATGTTATAATTACAAAATATATACAAAAGTATACATTTATATTTTTTACATTACCAGAATATGTTCATCAAAGTTGAAGCCTAACACATAGTTATGCACCAACCACTCATTAATAATTGATTTTTTTAATAAAACAAATTAATCACATGTTTCTCTTAAAACCTATGCTTTACAAATAAAGCTTCTGGTTAGAAAGGTGGTTTGCATATCTAACAAAACTAAAGATGACTTAAATTATTTATTAGCCTCACTTACATGCCTTCTTTGATCATTAATATTAGGCTCATTAAGCCAATATATACGCTAAACATATATTATTTCCTAATGTGGTTAGCCTTAATTTTCATGTCATTTGAGCTTCAACTTTAACCAAGCATATTTTAGTAAGTTTCCTGAAATAAAATAGAAAGTAAAGAACATTTGAAGCCAATATGTCATTGGATATGCTACCACAAAGGAGTTATGATAGCCTGGCACACGCCTTCTGTGAATGTCAATGATAGCTTTGATCTTTCTGAAATTGTGAGGTTGTTGGTGATGCCCCGTGGGCGTGATAGTGATCATTTTTACTGAACATTCCATAGCTCCCTCTATGTTTACCACTCCAAGAGGTGTCTTTTTCTGTTTGTTGAACTCTTTAATGGGCAAAAATGGAGAATGATTGGGCCAGGGCAGGGGAACTTCGAAGAAGTTAGCAATAGTTCTTGGGAGCTGTGATTGGCAAAGACGTTGGTGAATGGCATTGAAGTTGTAGCGTCTTTGATTCTTCCAAGCCCATTATACTTTGTAAGGTCCAAAACCTCATCCCCTGAAAAGGCAATGATACCTTCCTCTGATCTCATAGAAGACAGGGCAACGACATATGTGGTCCACCCCTAGAAAGCACACCTGATAGAGACATCATTTTGGTTCCAAAGCTCCATACATTCAACTACCATCCAGAATTGAAGTGATGAGGTGCAGATCTGCCCAATCACACATTATATGCCATGTTTCGTAACACAACAGCCTTGTACCCAAGGGGAGTGGTGACTTCATCAAAAACAGCAAAATTGCAAACATACCTTCTTCCATTGAATTAGCATGACAGGCTTCAAGCACATAGATATGATTTTAAGAAAGATCAAGAACATTCTATACTTGAGAAAGAATAGCCACACTTTTCGCAAAGATTTAGAAGTAATATTTTTATCTTTCCATATAATATAGGTGCAAATGAGATTCAATAGAGCTAATAACAATGAACCTCAGAAATTTCCTTGATTGAAGTACAATCTGACTACTCATGGTTAAAAAAAAAGAGTTTTTCATGGGAAGGATAATAATCAACTCAAATCACCTGCGTGCACTTCTGTTAGCATTCCGGTCGTAGCTAGCACTGCTACGACTTCTGCTAGGGCTCAGGCTCAGGCTACGGCTTCTAGTATGGCTTCTTGTCCAACTCCGGCTTCGGCTACGACCATGACCCCTGCTCCGGCTATGGCTACGGCCACGACCCTTGCTACGGCTATGGCTACGGCCACGACCCTTGCTACGGCTACGGCTACAGCTACGACTCCGACTCCGGCTCCTTGCATTATTTTTATCTTCTCTCACCTGTCCAAATGGTTGTTCAGTGACTGCTTTCAACAAGCCTATCCAGAAAGGAAATAAGCTCATGCCACTGGCATTCCTTACCCTTATATACCCTTTAGCAAAAGGGTTCCTAAATTCTGAATCGTCCAATTTTCGTATCTAGATAGATGGACAGATAGATATGAATCCAATAAGATTCCTTAGGTAGAGAAACAATTTCTTATCAAAGAAATCAAATCACAGGAGCATACCGCATATTTCATATCATCATAATTTGTATAGTCCACTATGCCAACAAGTCCTAAAATAAGCTCACAGTGGTAAACAAGCAATAGCAGTATTCAATAAGATCCATAAACATAACAAGAACTAAAACATCTATTTTATGATGCTACAGTTTAGAAAAATGCTCACCCCTCCCATCTCGGAATACTTGGGCAAAACAAACCTCACCACCAGCACGGCGCATATGATCCTAAAAAAGCCCTCCGATAAAATCCAAAAGATAAAACTGAGAGCCTTCAAAAGCTCCCATTATACTAAATAAAATATACTACTACACTCCATCAAACCTTAAGATCCTGCCAAGATGCTGAGGATGGCAATCCAGTTACCACAACTGCACTTATACAATTAGATCATTTACTTCAAATAACCTTAAGAAGGGCCAACAGGAAGAACATTAAGATAGATATCATACCTCTATAATCTGATCGTCTAGAAACACCGCCCACTCTTCCACCTGAATAACTAAAGTTGCTGTTACGATCCGAAGACGAGGATTGACCCCTCCCACCATGGGCCAACTCAACCTATGGGTATTTGAGCATGGAAAAGTAAGTTGGGGGCAGAATAAATACAATCAATGTCCCAAAACACACATATGTATAGTAAACAAAATGGTACTGCCAATAGAAAATACCAAGCAAATAGCTAAAATCATTTACATATGTGATGTTACACACTGATGCAATGATTCAAACTTCATAAACGTGTACATGTATGCTATTAGGCAGCACACCTGAAAGTTATATAGGATGTAACAATATAACAAAGAAAATTTGCAGATTTCACAACTATCCTGCAAATAGTTTGATATCAAAGTTACATAACCCCCATATTTGAAGTTGATAACTTAGCAGGAAAATAAATTCCTAGAAGTTATCGAGTTTGATAGATTGCACTTGTACATGAATGAGGATAACAAGCAAATTTAAGATGACAAACACTGTGAGCATGAAGAAGAGGAGAATTCAATTCGAAGATTTGGACCCTTTACCTTCAACACAAAGTCACACTCCTAACAAATAGAGTATACTATGCCTTTTCATGATTAAAAGGATGGTTATGATGATGCTGATGCTGACAATGAAGTCATGGTGAAGAAGATAACGACAATGACATGATAAGGAAGAAGATGATGGTGATGGTGATGGTGATGGTGATGGTGATGGTGATGGTGATGGTGATGGTGATGGTGAAAGCAAAGATGAAGATAGGTGCAACATTGCTGTGCAAGCCATGCTTGTCATAAACTTGCACACCCTGACCTTCATTAAGGCTTTTAACATTTTCCTATTTCTCTATAGGTTCCCACCTCTTTGGCTTCCCTTCTATTCTATATCTACAACCAATCAAGGCTCTCCCTTTTCTAAGGGCCAAATGGTTAAGATGTTAATTTAGGCTTCAACTTTGGTTCGCTCCCCCTTTTTTCCTCACTTTTTTTGGGTTTCACAAACACAGACATGTAAATACATATTAACTCGTGTAAGCCTACATGCATGAATCACATTTACACATAAATGCACACAGCTCACATGGTCATACCTAAGTTAACTTCTTTCAACATTGTTTTGGTTCCATTATTTACCTTGCTTTTATACACAAACATACATTAACTCACGTAAGCTTACATACATTGCTCACATTAACACATAATTGCACACTGCTCACACCCAAGAACATGTATGCCAAGCTAAAGAATTAAAACAGAATACATGCTTGGCATCAGAAATCCTTCTGGCTAGTCCTACTGGGACAATTGATACCCCTATATGCTCAATACAACAAATATGAGGCCCCAGTGGTTCTCTATACAACACCAGATGACAGCAAAGTTTATAAGTATTACTCTTATCATGATTTTCTCCTGGTGGATATGCAGCATGACAATGTCCCAGTAAACAATATCAATACAAATGGAAATAATAGAAAAATAAATATGTTCACAGAAGGCTAAACAGCTTCAATTTAATTAGAAGATCCATCTGAAGAAGCATAACTTTATTATTGCATGCTTAATATTACCACATCATCGTTGTGCTGAGTTTCTGTCACGTTTCTAAAGAGAGATCAGCATACTCAAACCATTCAGCCAAGAAATACGAAATGCACAGCACAAGATTGCTTAAAAAGGGACGCTCATTAATATTAACCATAAAGCTATCAAATTACAAAGACATTTTCTCACAATTCCTTCAGCATATCTACAACATCAGGCTTTCTATTTCTATAGCAAATGTACCCTTATGTGATATCCATCGAAATTATATCCATCACGCCCCCTTATTGCAGCTTCTGCATCTCTCTCATCTTCAAACTGTGGAATTGTGTCAATCAATCAAATATTTGACATTTGAGTTGCTAGCAAAATATCCAGATTTACTAAGTAGTGACACATTACCTCAACAAAGCAATAGCCCGGAGGACGAGGAGGCACTTTTAAATCAATATCAACAATAGGTCCATACTACACAAAAGCTCAAGTTAGGAAGCGTAAAGATTGACAAAAAAAAAAAATTTGAATCTTGTTAAAGCATATGCATAGTAAAATAATGATAGATGAACGTTTTCACAAAATAAACATATTGACCTTGTAAAAGAGATCTTCAACCTCCTCCTCACGGATATCCCCAGGAAGATTTCCAACATAAATTGTCCGACTTGACCGACGGCTCATAGCTACACTTCAGTAGCTGAACTTTGACTACATTGTAGATGCAAGGTTAATAATAGCTACAATGGAAAAGAAGAACATATATATATATTTATATATATCATAACCCAAGGCCATCAAATTAAGCACTGTCAAATAACAAACAAGCTGATGGGCTTGCAATCACAGTTTCGCTAAAAGGATTGAATGCTTTGAGGGCAATCCAAGAGTAGTTTTCTTTGGCTTGCACATTTCCTCCTCTTGTTTCCTTTGCCATGATATGTAACTTATCAAACTTAACAACCCATTAATCTCCCATTCAGCCAAAGCTCTCTCCTAAACATGGTTTTCAAAGGCCACATGAAAAACAATTGCCCCCTGGATCATTCTTTTCCCTCATTCCCAAACTATTCCATACTACTGCATGTTGAAGAGCTCCTTTTGTCCAAGCTCCATGCATCTATCCATAATCAACAATAAGGTATTATCATGATATTTACAGTTAGGGTACAAGCCGATAACTCCATAGAAATTGACACTACAAGTGGTTTATCCGAATTCAGAATACTATTTGAAAAAAGAAGTAGCTTTGATCAAAAGTTTCTTTCTTCAAGCAAAAAAGAAAAAAAAGGGCATGACATTAATTAATAATAATAAACGCATAAAAGTCCATCCAGAACACGAGAAAACATACTGATGTTTGTTCGAACACATTGTCAGACCTACATTTCTTTGCATGATGATGATGATGAATGGACAAAGTATCTGAATTGCATGTTGATGTTGATAATACAGACATAGAGAGCCTATGATTTGCATGCTGATGAAGAAAATTAACTAAGAGTCTCTGATTTACATCAAGTGATGAAAATTAACTAAAGTCTCTGATTTTCCTGCTGATGATGGAATTAAATAAGAAATTCTCTGATTTGCATGCTGATGATCAGAAATTCTCATGTCTGCATGCTGATCATTCATATCGCAGAATTTCAAGCGTGGCTAAAAACTCATGCAATATTTGAAGTACGTATACCCACTAAAAATATCATAAGGTACTATACATCGGGAACCCAACCCCTCTTTGATGTATATTCTACATTCTCCCACCTTCCAAGGAGGAATTTGTAAGGATCAGTGTGGCATTATATACCTACATCCACGTTTCAGGGGCTAGTTAAGAAGAGTTGGAAACCTAGATTGGGTTGCTAAACAGAAAGAGACCATCATATTTAGTAACTGGTGATAAGTGTTAATATATACGAATAGTGCATTACCTGTAATATTGAATCGAAGGGAGGGAGAGAGAGAGAGAGAGAGAGAGAGAGAGAGAACTTGCGCACCAACTGGGGGTATTTGATTCTTACGAACTTGGAGAGTGAACATAAAGAGAGAAAGAAAGAAAGAAGGTAAGACGAGCGAAGCGTTGATGTCTACATTCTTGAGCATTACTTGTGTGTTGTATTGATGGAGAGAGAGAGAGAGAGAGAGAGAGAGAGAGAGAGAGAGAGAGAGCTTGTGCAATCGAGGACATTCAATTCTTAGAAGCCTTGAACACAAAGAGAGAAAGTAAGTTATATTAACGTCTTTTAAGAGCCAAAATAGCCTAGAAGACTGTACATATGTTTAAGGGCATTGGTGAGCACTCACTTCTGATGGCGTATCTAAAGTACCTCTTCCAACATTTCTAAAAACCAGCAAATAAGTATTAAAACCTTTGGCCCATGACTAGGCCTAACCTTGCCAGTTCCACAAGCGCCAGTGCATTGATAGCGAGAGTGAACTAGAGCAATTGCAGATTTACATGTTAATAATGAGAATCACATAGTCACAGATTTGCATGTTGAATTATCAATTGACTGAGAAATGCTCAGCTTTCGAAAGTGGTAGTTTGGTGTTGTTCATTGGACACTCAACTTTATTTAACAAGGAAAGTCTTTGATTTGCATGTTGATGATAACAATTCATTGAGAATTCTCATATTTTCCTATTAATGATGAAACCGGTCAATAGATTCTCATATTTTCATGTAAATGATGAGAAATAACCAGGCAAAGTTCATGATTTGCATTTAGTTAGTGAGAATTTAACAAGGAGAAGTTCTAAATGGCATATTTACATATCGATTATGAAAATTCACTGAGAATCTCATGTTGCCATGTTAATGATGAGAACTACTAAGGAAAGTCGCACATGTGCTCTTTGACCATCAAAATGAGCTCCAAAAGTCCTCTGATTTGCATGTTGATGACGAAGGTTAAGCTAAGAAAGTCAAAATTGTTGATTGACCATGATGGTGAAAACAAGCTATGAACATATATAGAAATCAACTACAGAAACTCTCTAATTTGATGCTGATGATGAAAAGAAAATAAGAAAGGCGTTGATTTGCAGGCCGATGATGAAGATTAAACCAATAAAAGGCTGTGATCCCTTCTCTGTGACCGACATGCACATATATTCGCATATAAAATGAAACCCTAAGATTGCATATATAGGTGTACAATAAAACCCTAAATGTATGTAAACATGAACACATACGTATATATACGTACAAAACGAAACCCTAATAGATATATGCAGAGGAAAACAGAGAAGAGAAAGTAGAGGGAACGAACCTGAAGATTATTGAAGAAGAAGAAGAAGAAGAAGATGGTATGGGTTCTGCTCGAAAATCAGAAATTAGGGTTTCCAAACAAAATTAATATTTAGAAATACTCCATAATATAAATTATAATATATTATATATGTATGTATGAGTGTGCGTTTTTTATTTTGGGGCCTTTGTATATGTATACAGTATAAATATATGCATATGGATATGTGTGTGCATGTGTGTGTATGTGTGTGTATGTGTACGTGTATATGTACGTGTACGTGTACGTGTACGTGTACGTGTATGTGTATGTGTATGTGTAGGTGTATGTGTAGGTGTATGTGTATGTGTATGTGTATGTGTACGTGTATGTGTATGTGTATGTGTATGAATCATCTTTATAGTATCCCAACATTATACACACTTTCAACATTTAAACATGCATAATAAAGGTTGCAATTTACCATCACTTCATGCTTATACAATTAGATTTAAGAAGGTAAGCTTGTGAATCTAGCAACAAGAATGTGTTATAGTCACTTGCATATTATAATGCTTCCTAATGTGCTTTAGACTTTCCCACAAATTGGCTTGTTTTTAGTAGGTTTTGATTGGTGCTCTATTTAGAGGCATTCCAAATTGAGCGGCATGCTTATCGATGATCGTGGCTCTTTGCATTCGTTCCACATGTTTTCGAATTGTTTGGCAAGGGAAGTTCTTTAATGACATTGTTGGATCTTTGCTTACTGGTTTCTACGACCCTCTTAATAATTCAATGTTGGTTATGAGAACCAAGAGATGAAGTGCTAAGTCATTTGATCATGAATCGTGATCAAGATTTGGGGGCAATTCAGGTGGAGAGATTGAGAATGAGAACAAGTGATGAAAGGGTTTTACTCCTCATTTCTTTCAGCTGCGATTTTCTTCACAAATTTTGTTGCCTTCATAAGCAAGAAGACTACTGCACGTGTCTTCTTGCACTTTCTCCATTGAGCATTGGATGGCGCCATTAATTCATTAGCCTTCATGACAAATATTGTTGTCTATGAATGTGGTCACAACATCATTTAGTTTGGAAGTAAACTTTGTTCCCTTAGGATTTAGTGTTTAGAAAACCCAATGTGCTTGAGAACAAGCCCGCAATATCCTTCAACTGTCAATGTAGTCTCTATATCATAGTTGAAGGAAACTCGAGAAAGCGAGTTTCTATGAGGTTTACATCACAGTTCATTCTCAATGCTTAAGTTGATAACACACCTGTAATTTTCCTGCTCATGTGAAGGAAAAGGAAAACTTGGAAAGCATTTAGGATGGCATAATGTTGATCTTTTTATCCTCTCAACCTCCTGCACAGATGTGAGACATGTACACATACGCAGCAGCATCCTTTTTGTCCAGTCGAACAGCACACTGAAATACCTCTTTTCCGAGCTCAATATTTCCCCAGTACCTACAACCACTGAGCATGGTTTGCCACACTACACGGTTTGGATTAAATGCCATATCATCAATCATTTCTACTGCTTTCTGTAATCTTCCAGCTCGGTTGAGGAGATTCACAATGCATGCATGATGCTCCACAGTAGGAACAATACCATATCTCTTGCTCATTGCCTCAAAGTATGATTGGCTTTCCTCAAATAATCCTGCATGACTGCACGCATTGAGAAGAACAATAAAAGAGATCGAATCGGGTTTTATGCCTTCACCCAGCATTCTTTCAAAGATGTAAAAAACTCGTTCATTCTCTCCGATCTGTGCATATCCTGCCATAAGTGCCGTCCAAGATATCACACCTTGAAATAGAAGCTTGTCAAAAACATCTGATGCTTTGGCAAGAAATCCACATTTTGCATACACATCAACCAACGTATTACCCATGAGCATATCAGTTTCCAACAAACTTCTCCTCTCAATCTCAGCATGTATTTCACCAGCTTTCTCTATCGCTCCTATATTACCACAAGCTTTCAGAGTGCAAATAAATGTTGCAGCAGTCGGGCAAATATCCTCACTCTGCATTTGGTGAATTCGTTGAAGTGCTTTGTTACCCTCACCTTCAATAGCATATGCTAATATCAGTGCATTCCATGAGACCACATCTCGAACTGACAGATTGTCAAACACCTTCTCTGCATTAACAAGAGAGCCACACTTACTGTACATATCAATCAAGGTACTTCCAATGAAAGAGTCTGTTTCAAGCAGCCCTCGTATTTCTATCTCAGAATGCACTTTTTCACCCTTTTGTATGGCCCCTACACTTCCGCAAGCTTTTAAGCTGCAAAGAAATGTAACAGGATCAGGACAGACTCCTTCAACTTGCATTTGTTCGAAACACTCCATAGCTTTTTCACCACGACCATGTTCGATATATCCTATCATCAAGGCATTCCATGAGACTACATTTCGACATAGAATGTTATCGAATACTTCTTGTGCTTTCGTAAGCCAGCCACATTTCCCATAAATATCTACCATCGTATTTCCAATGACCATGCTTTCTTCTAGGAAATCCTTCTGTTCAAGCTCAATATGTATATCATTAGCTTTTTGTATCACTCCAATGTTGCAGCAGGCTTTGAGAGCACAAAGGAATGTCAGATGATCTGGAACGACACCCTCCAACTTCATCTCTTCAAAGCACTTTAGTGCTGCTTCCTCTTGCCCATGTTCAGTATAGCCTGAAATAAGTGCAGTCCATGAGACAACATTACGAGCTCGAATCTTGTCAAATACTTGTCGTGCCCTTTGTAGAGAGCCACATTTTCCATAAAAATCTACTAAGGCATTACCAACAATGGGTTCCTCCTCCAATAACCCTTTCGTTTCAACCTCAGCATGTATGTCGCTGACCTTATCAGTTGCACCAATACTGCCATAGGCTTTTAAGACAAAAGCATATGTAACAGCATCTGCCAAGATACCCTTGAGTTGCATCGTTTCAAAACACTTAATTGCTTCCAGATTGTGGCCCTTACCAGCATAACCCACAATTAATGCATTCCATATAACTACAGTTTGAACAGTAAGTTTTCCAAACACCTGTTGTGCCTCTGAAAGTGAACCACAGTTGACATACATATAAACCAAGGTGCTGCCAACCATGGTGTCCCTTTCCAACAGGCCTTGCTTTTCTATCTCAGCATGTATTTCTTTACCCTTATCTGCGTCACCTATCTCACCACATGCTTTTAAGCCAGAAACAAGTGTGACTACATCACGAGAAACACCCTCAACTTGCATCTGACTAAAACACTTTAGTGCATTTATACCATTACCGTTTTCTATGTATCCTTCCATCAATGCAGTCCAAGTAACTAAATCTCGAACTTGAAGCCTATCAAACACTTCTTGTGCAACAAGAAGCTGTCCACATTTGGCATACATATCAATCAAGGCATTTGCTACAACAATGTCATCTAGAAAACATTTCAACTCGATCTCGTGATGCAATTTTTTACCCTTATTTAGATCTCTTAGACTACCACAAGCTCGCAAGATACAAACGAATGTTACAACAGTTGGGGTGATTCCCTCACCTTTCATCTGATCTAGACACTTGAGAGCTTCATTCTCATGTCCATATTCAACATACCCAGCAATTAATGCATTCCATGACATTTGGTCTCGGATCATAAGATTATCAAACACTTCTTGTGCTTTTGACAGAAGATTCGATTTTGCATACATATCGACCAATGCATTTCCAACATCACGGTATCTCTCTGATAGTCCTAATCTTTTTACCTCTGCGTGTATTTCTCTGATTTTCTCAGTTGAACTTACGCTACTGCAAGCTTTCAGTAGACAAATAAAAGTGACAGGATTTGGTGAGATGCAACCTTGCTGCATCTGCTCAAAGCACTTGATTGCTTCATTTCCATGGCCATGTTCAGCATACCCTCCTATAAGAACTGTCCATGAGACAACATCCTTCATTGGAAGATTGTCAAACACATTTTGTGCTGATGCGAGCAAGCCACATTTTGAATACATATCAACGAGAGTGTTGCCAATTACAAGGTTGCACTTTAGAAATCCTTTTCTTTCAATATCCACATGTATATCTTGGCCCTTTTCTATATCTCTTATGTTGCTGCAAGATTTCAGAATACACATCAATGAAATAGAGTCAGGGAAAACACCATCTAATTGCATAGATTGAAGACATTGGAAGGCACTTTTACTATGACCATTCTCTGCATAAGCTGCAATTAAAGCATTCCAAGTGACCACGTTCCGAATTGGAAGGTCACTACATATTTGTCCAGCTACATCAAAAAAGCCAAATTTTGCATACATATCAACTAAAGCACTGCCTACAAACACATTTGTTTCCAAAAATCCCTTCTTTACAATCTCTATATGTAGCTTCTGGCCCTTCTCTACAGTTATTATAAACCCACATGCTTTTAGACCACATACATAAGTGATAGGATTCGGAGAGAAACCCTTGTCTTCCATTTCTTCTAAACATTTGAGAGCTTCTTCCTCATGTCCATGCTCAACATATCCTCCAATAAGTGTAGTCCATGAAACAACATCCTTAACTGGAAGCATCTCAAATACTTCCTCGGCTATAGAAAGTGAGCCACATTTAGCATACATGTCAACCAAACTACTTCCAACAAAAGGGTCTCTAAAAAACAATCTGGTTCTCAACGCCTCAACATGCATTTGAAGACCAGTTTTGAGGTCTTTTAGTTTTATACAGGCTTTCAATATGTTCACAAATGTATGCCCTTTAGAATAATACATAGCAACATCGAGATATTTTTCTTCATAGACTCGGAAAGCCAAGTGCGGCTTTCCAAGATTAATATAACCATTGATAAGGCTGCTCCACGACGTTTGATCTTTATACGTTAGCATATCAAATATATTTTTTGCATTTTCAATTAAACCAGTTTCCACTAGCATCACAACAAGAAAGCTTCCAAGCATTCTGTGAGCTTCTAATCCACAGCGACAAACATAGCTCTGCAATTTTAAGGCAATGCCAGGGTCTTGTTTCTGTCTACAGTATTGCAGTATGTGGGAGAAATCCTCGATGGAGGATTGAAGTGGCATTGTTTCATTTACATATGCATAGAAGAAGTGGTTTGGCTATCCTCAGGAAAGCTTAGTATAAAGACATCCATATGCATTTCTTCGTTTAATATATGAATTTCCTCACTTAATATGGCATCATTCTAATATACCATGTCATGCCTTTTGAGCAGTTTCTCAGTTAGATCAGCTTCCCCTAAAACTACACGCAGAGAGTGGCCAAAGGTTTATGTGAGCTTCTAGCTCCATGGCAGCGATTCGCGAGCATCGTCGACGACAACGAGGCCTCGCTGCTTTCAACGGTATTTTCTGAACATATGGTAGAAATTATCAACAGAGAATTGAGGAAGCATGAATGAAATTCAAGCCAGGTATGCAAACAAGAAGCGGTCCAGTTTTGTTGCTTACCTTTTTTGTTACGGGAGCCATGGAAGCTTCAAAGGAAAGAATGCTTATGTTGGGCATTCGGGACTGAGGATGATCACGAGTGAAGAAGAAGAAGAAGAAAATGAGGAGCTTTGTCTTCATCATCAGATGCATGTCGGGTTGCAACATGCACTGTTGGTGTTGGTTTAGGGTTTTAGGGTTTTAGGGTTTAGTTGAAAATGCAAAAAATGCAAAGAAATAACTCATAGGAATGAAGCACGTGATACCTACCTACCATCTCCTCGTACTTCAATTTGGTAACAAATTACAATACGATACCAATACAATTCGGACTATGCCTTCGCCACTAAAATGCGAGGCTTCATTTGGCCGAATCGAGAGCTATGGACGGCCTCATGCTCTCCCATGTGCCATCTCGGCCATTGGCTCCTAGTTAACAACTTGTATACCATACATATATGTCCATGCATGCACCTCTTACGACAACCTTTTTCTTGTTACTTTGCATTTTGCCTTCTTCTTGTTAAGAAGCGGCAATCGTCTTGCTATATAATGTTTATACAAGTCTGACCTTTCGGCTTTTCAATCTCACTTGAAGGACCCCCAATCATCAAAACACTCTGTGCAAGGTGACAATAACTAGTACTTTCTCTTGACGAAGTGCAGGTACAATGGAGAACTCGCTTTAGCCTTCTTATTCGCATCCCATGTGTTGGGGTGGCCTCTCACCCCCTCCCCCTCAACTCCAAAACCAAAAGAAAACTACCTTTAAGACGTCAAGGGGCTCAAAGTGAAATGCATTAACCATACTAATTAAAGAATATGTGTAAATCATATCATAGCCATTGACAGTTAGTCCACCATCCACATCCAAACTTACATTGGACCTAAGGTGTGTCAAGAATAGTACTAAAGCAGAGATGGAATTAGTACTAAGAAGAGTAGTACTATTAGTACTAAGAGGACGAGACGGAGTAAGATTCCCGAGAGAGGAAGTGAGAAGAGGAGAGAGAGAGAGAGAGAGAGATAGCGAGGATGAGAGAGAGAGAAAGATGATGACAGCAGCTAATATATTATGTGAAAAGATAAGTACAAAGCGGCTAAGAGGCTTAAGACTGGCGTTGAACCAATTTGGTTCAACATAATGCCTAGTGCCTTCTTTTATAGTGTTGTCAGGAGTAATCTTGAAATTTCTAGAATGTTCCAGAGAAATCTGGAATATACATTACTTTCTTATAATAAAACATAAATGAAAATAATATATTACGAATTACAATAGATGGTGTGATGGTTAAGAGCTCGACCCATATACCATAAGGTCATGGGTCAAAAACCAGCGCAACACCACTTTGTTCATTCCTCGAGGAGCAGTTTCGATAATATTCATCCGCAGCTAGCCAGATTCATGAAGTCGAGGAATGCTCTTCTCATTCGTGTGCAAGTGTCGTCTGATCGAGAAGGCACTCGGTAAAAATTGTAACCGATTAAAACTAACCGCATGTCCGAGCCCCAAGGCCTAAAGTTAGTTAGTTAATGGAGTGCTTCAATGGAAGTGTTCCTCAGAGAAGTCTCTTCTCCTTCGCAAGCTCAGAGTCATGTGTGTTACCACCTTGCATCTACCTATACTTTTCCCATCGGTTATGTTGATATGTTCATGTGCATGTTGAGGAGATGCATCTCGTTGAAGGATCTAGAAAAGGGTCACGTCATACACGGTGAAATTACTGCTCATGGATTTACTGAGAAAAGCATATGTGTTGGAACCTCTTTGGTTCATATGTATGCCAAATGTGGTTCATTCACAGAAGCTAGAAATGTATTGGAAAGCCTCTGTGTCAGAAATGTGGTTTCATGGACTTCTCTCATAGCAGGACATGTTGAACATGGTTATGGTGAGGAAGCATTGTGTTGTATTAAGGAGATGCAAAGGGAAGGAATATCTTTGAATGAAATTACCTTTGTTTGCTGCTTAAAAGCTTGCGGCCTCATCCAAGACCCGAATAAGGGTTTAGGGTTTCATGGCGAGACAATTAAAATAGGGTTATCAGATGTGAATGCATATATTGGGAGCTCTTTGGTAGATATGTATTGTAAATGTGGCTCAATCCAAGAAGCACAACAAGTATTTCAAAAACTCACTTTCCGAAATGTAGTCACCTGGACTGCTCTCATTGTAGGTCTTTTAGAACATGGCTATGGTGATGAGGCACTATACCGCTTTAAAGAGATGAAACTTCATGGCATATCTGCCAACGTTATCACATGTTCTTGTGGCTTAAAAGCTTGTTGTAGCATATTGACCTTGGATGAAGAAGGGCGAGAAATACATGGTGAAATCTTAAAGAAGGGGTTTGAATGTGAGATGTGTATTGGCAACAGCTTGGTTGATTTTTATGCTAAATATGGTCATCTCGATGAAGCAAAGGTAATTTTTGACAAGCTTCCAAGTAGAGATGTGGTCTCTTGGACCACGCTTATTTCCGGATATGTTGAACAAGGGTGTCCTGATGAGGCACTCTTTTGCTTTGAACAGATGCAACAAAAGGGTGTCTTTGGGAATTCTATCACATTTACTTTTTCCTTGAAAGCTTGTAAGTGCATAGCCAGAGGTAGAAGAATGCATATTGAGGTTATCAAAAGAGGGTTTGAGGAAAAAATAGTTATAGGAAGTGGATTGGTTCATATGTATGGGAAATGTGGTTTCCTTCTTGAAGCCCAATATGTACTTGGAAAACTAACAATACAGGATGTGTTTCCCTGGACTGCATTGATCTCGTCATGTGTTGAACTTGGAGACATTAAAAAAGCACTTCATTACTCGGAAGATATGAAAGATGCAGGTGTTTCAAGGAATGTGTTCACGCTTATGTCAATCTTGAAATGTTGTGTCGACAGAGACTATGTAGAAATTGGTCGAGGATTGCATGCTGAGATTATCATGAGAGGATTGGAAACAGATGTTCGTGTAGCCACTAGCTTAGTTCATTTTTATGGCAAAAGTGGTTGGTTTTCAGAAGCAAAGATGCTGTGTCTTAAGCTTGTAAATAGAAGTGTAGCTACATGGAATGCACTCATCTCAGGCTACACTGAACATGGATTCTATGAGGAAGTATTAAATTGTGTTGAATCAATGTATATTGAGGGAATCTCATCAGACATTATTACATATGTTTGTAGCATTAAAGCTTGCGGTAGCATTTGGGGCACAACAAAAGGTCAAAACGTACATGTTGAAATAATGAAAAAAGGGCTAGAGATGAATCTTCTTGTGGGAAATAGCTTAATATACATGTACGTGAAATCTGGACTACTTAACGACGCTCATAAAGTGTTCAACGACATTCAAGCTCGTGATGTAATCTCATGGACAACCCTGATGACAGGATGTGCTGAAAATGGACATGAAATAGAAGCACATCTATGTTTCCAACACATGCAAAATGAGGCTATCTCAATCAACAATGTTGCTTTTATTTGTCTTCTTAAAACTTGCTTGATCACGCATACTAACCAGGCTATACATTCTTTCGTTGTTCATAAAGGGTTAGAAGATGAGTTTTTTATTGCTAACAGCTTGATAGATATGTATGCTAACTGTGGCTTACTTCTAGAGGCACAAGAAGTATTTGATAGGCTTCCTTGTCCAGATATTACATCATGGAATGCACTCATGGCTGGATATTGTCTACTAGGTGAGAGTGCATGCGTTTTCTCTATGTTCAATAGCATGATGAGAGAAGATATAAAGCCTAATTTAGTGACATACCTTATTGTGCTTAATGCATGTAATCATGGAGGCCTAGTGGAAGAAGGTATGATGTGCTTTGAGGCTATAAACATTTACTTAGATCTCGCTCCACCTCTCCAACACTATGCTTGTATAGTAAATCTTCTTGGGCGGGCTGGTCATGTTGCCATGGCAGTGGCAATAACAAAAGAAATGCCTTTCCAGCCAAAGGCCATGATTTGGCATGTTGTGCTGGGCGCTTGTAGGAAGTTCAGCAATCTAGAATTTGCACAACTTGCGTTTGATCATGCAATAGGATTGGATAAAAATGATGTCATTGCATTTGTGTGTATGTATAATGTTTATGTAGGTACTCTTTTTTGTGATCAATACACATGTTTATAATAACGGAAGATATCTATTTGGACAAAAACCTTGTTTCAAATTCTTGGAATGAATCTAGAGTGATGGCTCTTGTTATGCCATCCAACCCAAAAAACATATGCACGTCTCGTTCTTAAAGAGAGACGTTGAAGGCTGATGTGACACCCAACTCACCAAGGTAAAAGTATGATTAAGACAACATACCACCTGAAGTAAAGTGGGTGAATGTTTCTTAAGTTCAGAAGACTTGAACAAGTGAATAGTAAGTAAAAGTGGAGTGAATTTCTCCCAAGAAATAAAAAAGGAAAGAATTGACCTCTCTTCTAATATTTTAAAGACATGTGAGATTGACATGTTTGTGTCATGATGATATTCATCATGCATTCCTTAAGAGCTACCAAGGATCCTACTACAAATATCAACTATGCATTTGAACCTTAAAAACCTAGAAGACAATATTGAAAACTCTTAATCATCGAAGTTTCGAAAGGAAGCATTTACCACTTGAGTCTTACTCTTGGTAGATTCCAACAAGTAATACGTGAAGAGAGAAAACATTGCATAAAATTATTTTGAGAATCAATTTGATCTCTTCATTGCATTGTTCTCTCCCCCTTATTGTGTCCTCCCATACCCTTGTTTGTGTCGTGCTTTTGATAATCTTGCCACATGTAATTTTATTTGTTTCTCTTCTCATCCTCAATCTTCTATTATTCCATAACCCCTCTTGTATTATTTGTTGGAGATTGAGAGGTTCATTGGTCAAAAACAACTTCATAAGCCTTGCCTTTCAAAGGGAAATGTTGTCCTTTTTCTCTGGTTGCATTGATCAACAAAATGGCAACATCAATGTTTTAGGGTCACGTTTAGAACCAAATGATTCGTGCAACAATAATTATGAGGAGGGGAATGCTACTTTGCATGGAATAAAATACTTTTAACATTTTTTTCATTATTAGATGAAAACTCTAATGGTGCTAATTATATTAATTCTATGTTATTCGTTTATATATTGATGTTATGATGTGCTTGGGTATGATGATTCTATCCATGTTGTGTGTAGCATTTGAATAGAACACCAAACCTGAGTGTGCACATTATTGATGATGAAAGGCAATGTTCTCACGTTGTGCTAATATTACACAACTTTTTGCTTAGTTGTGAAACTATGGCCTTCAATTAGGGCATTGTCATTCCACATCTCTTCTTCTTTAGAACTTAGGAGAGGGTCTTAGGTTCCCACGATGTGAAAGGGGGTGACCATAAAAACCAACTTATGGGCTTTCACAACTTTTTTAGCTTAGTCTCTCTAATGCACATATGTTGAGATATCAAGCTCGACTATCCAACATGTGTGTGATCCCACATGTAGTGGATGCACGCGAGTCACTCAATTGTCCAACATTTGTATGATCACACAGGTGGTGGGTGCACATGTATGCATTATGATCCACTCACTCCCTTGTCATGTATTTAATATAAGGGATACTCTATCTAAATCATATGATAATGAAAGAGAAGTCGGAATCAAGTGAGAAGGTGATGCTATATAAAGCAATGTTGTAACTTGTTCCTATAGTGAAGTGTTGGTTGATTTTATTATATATTCTTAATGTTAATATGCATCCTTTTTTTCGACACATCTAATGTGATGCCCCTGTTGATGACTAGAGGCCAATGCTCAAAGTGTTCAGCAGAGATTTTATTTCTCTCCAAGCAAGTTTTCAAAAACATTTAATATGATCAAGGGTGTTAAGGGTATCCTAAAGAGTCGAGACATAGGTCAAGCCCACAATTGACAATTTTGGGTTCCCTAACCACCCCTATTAATCACATTTTGTATTTGCTTTACTAATTAAGTGTGCCATGAATATTATTACTTTTGTTGATAATATTTTGATCACTAATCACAAATTGCTCTCTCTAATTTCTTTTTATTTTCAGTTAACCACGAGGATGGTTAACTCACCAAGTATGCTAAGTAAAATGACAATGTTGAAGAACTTTGAGGTACCTTATGAGAATATAGTTGCCTTGATTATTTCGTAGAGCCGAAAAATCAAAACACTACCCTTCACATTTAGGACTTCCCTATTTGTTAGTCACAACCAAATCTCATGACCAAAATGAGCTTTAGAGAAAAGCACATTCTTGTAGGGAGCTCGTGAGTGAGAATTAGGACACGAGGTGAGTTCGTGATTGATTGTAGTTCAAGAGCACAATCACATGAATGAATATGGTTCAAGAACCAAACTCATTGTGACCAAAGCTAACACACCCATGCATAACGTGTGCATGTTCAAAAAATTTACCTCTTATGCTAAACAAAGCTTTGATTTTAGGTTTTCTCATTATGATGGGTGTTCATGGTGTGGCGATAGGGATTGAAGCATAATAGTATGATGAGAGGATGAGTGATGACGGTGTGGGGGCCGAAGTAGATCATGAGGGAGGAGGAAATAGTCTAGATTTAGTTCGTTTTTAGTTGTACAGGAACTTCGTTGCTGAACTTCATTGAGAAACAACAATCTAGGTTGGTTATTCAACCAACACTGGGAGAGCAAGATCTTATATTCGAATCAAAGATCTATGAAGCAATGATTTTCCTTTTTGAAATGTTACAAAGAGACTGACAGATCATCCCTAGATGAACGTATGTTGTTGCTATTGGAACATGCCATGGCCGTAAATGGAACAGTTGATTTACATGTTAAGGCATCAAATAGAATTCTAGTTGTTGTTGCTCAGTCACCAAAGAAATTTGTTGAAATGTGTAGGTTGGGAGAGTAAGCTGGTTGAGACAAGTACACGTGAGATAACAAGAAATCCTCTCCTATCAGGAATTGTAGTGGAAGCAGTTGGTCATATTGGTCTATGGGGCTTTTTACCTCTATTTTCTTATGGTGATGAACAATATGTAGGTGTAGAAACAATATTTTTTGGGCATATCTACCATGGTGGCCCTGAAAAGATACTTTTGGAAGCAGCGCTGTCGTGAAGATTTTCGGCAATGGTGAGAAAATCACATAAAACGTACAAAATCAAGTATGAATCACATAAAGCAATAATAGTGAAGTATCTACGTACAAAATGATAGAGATCTTCAAGAGCTTTCGAATGCACTTTATTACACGTGAAACAGACAACTAGATGTCAAGATATGAGGGTATAAAGTTTGTGAAAGGAAAAGAGAAAACTGTGAGATATCCCATATAGGCACGACAAATACGGCTCTCATAATATATAAAGTAGAGCAAAAGCTATTATCTCTTGTGTCTATGTGTTGAGCATAGAGAGTTCAAGGTAACTTGAACTAACTGGACAATAACCGGCGATCCGACGGAATCGGCATCCGACAGAGCCGGTGGTATCGGCGACCGGCATCCGGCAAACCGGCGACCAAATTAATAAATAAATATATATCACATATATATACACAAGGAGGGCAAGTGAGGATTTGAACCTTGCACCTCCTAGTTAAGGGTGAATAGGCTTACAACTAAGCCATGACATTTAGTTAAATTTATATTTCTATCATTGTACTTTTACATGGAAATTCTCATACATGAGAGCTAAAATGAGTGACATGGTTATCATGCACTACATGTAATACATGAGCGCCAAATGGCAAACATGCATTTTATGCATGTCTTGTACCCTCACATGCATCATATGCATGAGAGCATCTATAAAAGAAGGGATGAAAAAGAAGAAGGGTTAGGCTTTTTTTGGTTATGAAATTAAGAAGAAGAGAATTTGTTATTGAATTGATCGTGTAACTTGTTTCTTAAAATCTAAAATCAAGAGTTCAATCTTAATCTCTCTCAATCTAAAGTCAAGCGTTCTATTCTATCTCAAGTTCTCTCTCTCTCTTTCAATCTAGCTTACGTACTTTCTCGCTAAAGCTTGCGCCAACTTCAAGTCCTCCCGGTCCAGAACCCCGACAGTTCCACCTCACGGTCCGCGCCTAGTGACGGATTTTTACGACATAATAAAGTGGTGAACCCGACGTGAAAGAGGCGGTTAGGGTTATTGTTATGACCGTAGCGTCGTGACAAGGAGTGCGAGCGAACTCGCACAACTATTGAGATGATATGGGAAGAGTAATAAAAGAAATAAAGCAATGATGCAAGTGAAACTAAGGTGAGTACGATTAGAGGTGAACAAGAGTAAAAGAGAATGAGAGAATGAGATGAAAGAAGAAGAGAAGAGTGAGTGAGAAACAAGAAAAGCTTAAGAAATTTTCATTAGAAAGACCTTGTGCAATCTAGCTTACGTACTTTCTTGCTAAAGCTTGCACCAACTTCAAGTCCTTCCGGTCTAGAACCCCGGCGGTTCCGCCTCACGATCCGCGCCTAGTGATGGATCTTCACAACTACGCTGAATGCAATATTTGCATTGAGCAGGACTACGGCGGAGGAGGTGTTGTTTTCTGTAGGTGAAGTTATTTGTTTTATATGGGGTGGTCTTCATTAGGCCAAAATCTTGAGCCTAGTGTTGAGATTGTTAGAATTGCACGAGTGTTCAATAGTTTTCTAGTTAATTATGTTGCATTTTTCTTTGTAATACTAGACTTTTTTGTATATTGCCTTTGGCCACTTTATGTTAATACCAATGGAGGATATTTTTTAGGGAAAAGTACCAAGATACCCCTGGATGTTCGTCTATTTACCAGAATGCCCCTAGAAGTTCCAAATTTACCAAACTACCCCTATGTCCAAAAAATTACACTTTATAAAGTAATTATACACTCAAATCTACAAGCCCTATTTACCAAAGATGGAAGAAATGGACCCGAACTAGCCCTATTTACCAAACATTTGAGTGTATAATTACTTTATAAAGTGTATTTTTTTGGACATAGGGGTAGTTTGGTAAATTTGGAACTTCCAAGGGCATTCTGGTAAATAGACGAACTTCCAGGGGTATCCTGGTACTTTTCCCTATTTTTTATGGAAAAAATAAAATAAAGCTTTGATTATTGATATATAAATATGTATTTAATGTATGAATGGAATGAGCAAATTGAAAGGTATATTTTATAGTGAAAACGCTTCATTTACAATAAGTTGGTTATATTCCTTGTAATAAATTTACATTTAGTATCTATCCAAAATCTTCTTATTGAGTGGCATTTACATAGGATTGACCATCAACTTTGTTGCCCTTGGAATTCCTCGCACACATGGGAAGAGAAACTTAGTAACTACATCAACAATTATGCAAATTCAAACAAAAGGCTATTATTTATTCAAATCATACTTCCATACCTCCATCAAGTTGGCTCTGATTTTCAATATGACGATTTGTTATCATAACTTTTCACCTTGATCATTTGTTACATGCATAACCTTGTGGACCAATTCTATAACTAATTTTAATGGATGAAGGGTAGGATAGTCAAGAAACACATTATATTGGGAATTGGAACAAACCCATGAAGACATATGACACATGGGAACATTGTTAGAAATGTTGAGAATCGACTAAATGGGCAAATAGAGTTACACTCACATGATGTATGTGTCAACGCAAATTTTCTATTACATATGAGAGTAGCTTACAATGGTAGTTTTCCTCCCATGTGCTCATACCTTAGAGTTTATATTGGATATTGGGAGTCGGGACTAGTTGACTATACATTTAGTTCATACAAATAAGAGTCACAAACTCACAACAACCAAGTTAAAGCGAATGAGGATGGATATTGATATTGATATTATGTGTTTGGCTTTGTTGGCACATTAAAATGTGCACATCAATTGATAGTAGTGGGGATATTCCTTTTCACTCAATTGGCTTATTTAATATGGCCCAATTCCCCATATACAAGCTAGTTCTAAATAACATTTATCATAAAGTCAATGGCATATAATTCAAACACAACTTCAACTTAACCTACCAATAGAGAATATTATTCTAGTCAATCACATTACCATACTTCCCTCTTTCATAAATACATCATTTCTAATTCTAATTCATAAATACATCAACCCATATGGCTAAGTTGCACAATAACTACTCCTCATTTGGGGTGTTATCACGAAATTTACACTCTTAGCATGCATATGGACATAAATTGGCAATGTGGGGGTGATCGTTGATGATATCTAACAAATACGTGGTGGTCTACAAGCCTTAGTAGTTGAGCTATATATAATGGACTAGCTATCCCTTTTCTTACGGTTGCTTGAGACATCGTTGATGAGCCACATTTCTCTTCATCAGATCTATTATCCGATCAAGGTATAATATAAGGTAATATTCAATGGCGTGGCAACGAGATAAGGGGAAAAAACCATTTAAAGTTGTAGTACCAAATATTACAAATCAAATTAATGATAAGCAAAAGAAAAACAAATCAACGAGAATATATGGATCAAGGGTGCTTAATCACACCAACTGCCATGTTGCATGATTATCCTCATAGAAACATTCATGGATCAATTCAGTGAATATCCTTGGACTTTGTTTGTATGTAAACAATTAGAAAGTACAAAGAAACTTCTAACTCAATTCGTGAGGTTGTCTATTGAAGAGAAACAATTATTGCATGAAACCTCCATACATATTTCATACTCTCTGACTAGTAAATTAGAGCAATCATAGTTATTTTAACTTTGACATATTACTCGATAAGACATGCTTAGCATAGGGTGCAACCCCAACAAGGAGAATGATGGTGAGAGAATTCCATCGAGACTTGTGGTTGTGTTGATTGATGTTGCACCATTCTTGGAGTCTACGCATTTTCTAGTAATATAAATTCTCAATGACGTGCTTTAAAATTTAGTGCTACGTTAATTGATACAATAGTTAAAAAATGAAAATAATTGTTCCTAAAATATTAGCACCACATCAATGTATGTGCCATGAAAGGTTAGTTGGTTTAAACAAAAAAGGTCACGGGTTCAATACTATAAGAAGATAGGTGAGACTTGAATGTAGGACTAGTATGTTATAAGCCATAATCAAAACCAACAATGAATGGTTCGTAAGCTTATCAAAAAATAGGATTTGCTTTTTGGTTGTTTCTACCAAAAACGTATAAAAGATAAAAGTTGGGATGAGCATATATGCTCTTTTGTCATGGATGCAACTTGTACACAAATAAAGATGAAGGATTGTCCCTAAAGTTGCAAACATTTGGGACCTTTTAGGTAGAATAGATGCCTTTGAATAAAGCGAATTGGCTACTTCGATCTAAAATGTGGTTGAAACGGTGCAAATGTATGTATGTATGTATGTATACGTACATAGTACATACATACATATATATAGAGAGAGATTAATTTATGAGATTAACAATATAATTTCGTTAAATGGAGGCCAAATTTGGTACAAGACAAAACATGCACGTAGAAATGTCTTGTAGGCATCTTAAACAACAATAGAAGACAATAATTAACAAATAATGACAATATTGTGAGGGTAACATGTTCATATGAAATCTTATATTTGCTATATATACAACAACAAGATACTTAACTACCACGATGGTTTTAGGTATTTCTACATGGGAATCGTGTCTTGGGATCTATGGTACACTCAAAGTATGAGATGAGTTTCTTGTTTCGATCCTCATCACGGAGTATCGTAACAAGTTGAAAAGAAAGTTGTTTTGGTACCTTGTCATCAAAGGAGATAGTGCTATCCTAGCTATAGTCTTGTAGCATCTTAGAGGTTCGGCCTTGGCATAAGGTCCTCAACACTACGAGGACAACAATGGCTTCGCGTATTGTAATTTGTCAGCTTGTTTTAATACGATCCTCACTACTTTTATGAGAAAGGAGAGAAATATAGATAGATATATAGATTCTATTATCGTATTTGGAGGTCAAATATGACTAGCGTCTCCCTCCCTCCCTCTCTCTCTCTCTCTTTCTCTTAGATGATAATGTCTCGATATACAGATGAGAGCTTTTGCACATACCACAACGACAAAAGTAACAGGAGAGATTGATTATGAACAAACGGAAGACAACATATGGCCTTTTTTTTCGAGACCTGGAAGTATGAGAGAAACTGCAAGAGATCGAGTACGAACAAAACGGAAGACAACATATGGCCTTTTTTCCGACACTTGGAAATCCACACGAGAGAAATCGCAAAGAAGAACGAACCTCATTTCACACGGGGAGGAGGAAGGAGCTCGTTCGGGTTTTGTCCGGCTAGTGTGAAACCGGACGTCGGTTGATTTATAGATATATCATATATGCATACATTTTCAGGGCAGCGTTCATTAGGGTTTCTGAAGCAGGTCTCTCGCTTCTTCATCTGTGTGTCCTGTATATCCATCCTGTGCCAATCCATCGATTCTCTGTACTTTCCATTCTCCGGCACCATTGTATTCTGACTGCGGCCTCGATCGAGGTTTTTTTTTCTTTTCATCAGGTAATCTCCTTCCCCCCCCTCTCTCTATGTTTGATATTCGGTTTTTGCTTCAGCTTTCCTGATCATCATGGCTTGTATCTGTCAACCATTGAAGTTTCATAATCAGACTGTTTCTTTGTAGTACAGCTCATTGATTCTCTGTGTTTTCTTCTGCGTTCTCGGTCCAGTATATTGATTGCCATTCTTTCTTTATTCCATTATTTTGGAGGCCTTCGGTAGAGTTCATTGATTCTCTGCGTTCCCGATTCTAACTCCGGAGGCCTTTCTAATATGATCTGTGGTATCCTGAAATTCTTGCATCATACGAAAGCAAATTCCTTAATCTCCTTATTTACATGTCTCCAACATATCTCACAATTTTGATTGAGTTTGAAACATTAATTCCATATAACCAATTTATTCGTTCTTTCTCATCTGCCATCCGTGCATTTCTCTAATGACATCAATGCAGGATTCCGGATTTATCTTGTTAGACATGGTCAACTTTTGTGTATCATTGTCTTTAGTTTCTCAATTCACACCGAGGAAAGAGTGTGGTTTTGGTCCTTGAAATTCATCAGGATACTAGTCTTATATTGTGACCGTCCTAATCTGAATCCAATATTGATAGGAAAGATAGTGCTTTTTGTATGCTGCAGTTTTCCTACTTAGATCGCTTTGTGTGAGTTCTTTTGATAGAAAAAAGTTTATAATTTTGATAATTTTTTGTAGCCCTTAGGCTTATCGACTGTGTCTAATTTTACTTGTAGTAAAAGTCAAAGGCGATGCGTAATATATTTGAATAATGCTCAACTGAATTTGTTCGAATTTCTTATACGAAATATTCAATAACTTACGTAAAAAGTTCAAAAGGTTAGTAATGTTAGTATTTTTGGATATTCTCGGAGTGTATGTTAGTCAAGTATCTGGAATTTGCTAGTTTTTCTTGAGAAACAAGTTTTAAAATTGATTCTATGCTTGTATAGTGGCTGAATATATTGGTTACTAGGTAGGTCTTTATATTTCATCATCATAACCGATTAACAATTGCCTCCTGTCCTATTCTCGTTGAAATTTTTTATCTGATACAATCCATGCTCCTACATTATTAGTTTTTCATTTTCATTGAATTATGACTACTTCTTTTCTGGAACAAATCTTGAGCTTTATGAAATCGAACATAGTTAGTGGGATGATTTGATTGGTGCTATTTATTCAGTTTTCTTTGAGAGGTACGTGATTGCCACAGAGTTTTCCTTATATACCTTAATGAATCTCAGTTTTTTATTATTTCGCTGAATTCCCCTATAAGTGCCTGTTACATTCCCAAATTCCCTAGGCTATACTGCCTGAGTGGGTTTAAGTGGATGAAATGACCATAATCCCCAATTGGTTTATACAATTTTTGAAGAATGTAATAACCGGAGGGCATTTGGAGAAATATGATTAATATCGGTTAGCAGGGTTATTTTGCATTTTTTTATTGTCATTGCGGGAGTTGCATGTTATATAAATGCATTAACTTTGTTTGCTGGATCCGTTAACATTGCAGAGCTTACGTCAACCTTGGAGTGATTCATTGTGATGCGCAGAGAGCCTTATAAATTCTGTATGCGGTCGACCCTGACCCTAAATCTTGAGGGTGAGGTATCTCCTTCTACATATCCAGTTTCTTATCATTACAGCTGGAGTACATTTCACCGTTGGTGTGGAGGACAGGGCATTCTTCATTTGCTTGATAAGGGACCCTTTCCATAATATATACATATATATTGAAATATTCTCGGAAAATAAAACAATGGCTCTTCAGAACATTGGTGTGAGCAATCAAGATGACGCCTTTTATAGATATAAAATGCCGAAGCTTATCACTAAGGTTGAAGGTAGGGGAAATGGTATCAAGACCAACTTGTCAAACATGGTTGATGTTGCCAAGGCTTTGGGTAGACCTCCTGCATATACTACTAAGTACTTTGGATGTGAACTTGGTGCCCAATCCAAGTTTGATGAAAAAACTGGCACTGCGATTGTTAATGGAGCACATGAGACTGGCAAACTTGCTGCACTATTAGAAAATTTTATTAAGAAATATGTTCAGTGTTATGGATGTGGAAATCCTGAGACTGAAATTTTGATATCGAAGAGTCAGCTTATATCTCTTAAATGTGCTGCTTGTGGGTTTGTATCTGATGTGGATATGAGAGATAAGCTTACAAATTTCATATTGAAGAATCCTCCGGAACAGAAGAAGAAAGACAAGAAAGGGATGAGGAAAGCTGAGAAAGAACGGTTGAAAGCAGGTGAGGCTTTGGATGAAGAAATGAAGAAAAGCAAGAAAGAGCTGAAGGTAAAGAAGATTCATGAAGGAAACAGTAATGTGACTGCGAAGAAGAAAGTTCCTGATGGTGATGTTGAAGGTCATTCTCCTGCATCAAGCCAAAGGGATGAGAGTGAAGAAGATGAGGATGAGGATGAGGATGTTGTGCAATGGCAAACAGACACTTCTGCTTTAGCTGCACAGCAGCGGATCAAAGAACAGCTGACTGCTGCTACGAGTGAGCTTGTTATGTTGATTAATGCTGATAATGGTGAACAAAAGCCCAAAGCAACGGTGAAGAAAACCTGTGTAAATAGTTCTGGTAATGATGAACATAGATCGAATGGAGCAGTAAAGAAAACATCTAAGGAAGTAGCTGCTTCAGGAAAAGAGACAACAGATTCTCTTCTTGTTAATTCTCAGGATATATACAAATCTCTTGTAAAAGAATTTAGAAAGTGTATAGATGATGAATTTGACGAGAAACAGCTGGTGAAAAGGCTGTATTCTGTTCATCCTCACTCTTCTGAGCAGGAAGTTATGAATGCTTATTTTGAAGCTTTGTTTCAGGGAACATCCAAGGGATTGCCTAAAGAAATCAATAAGAAGAAACTGTTCTTGGCTCAGGCGATGGTTAGGGGTGAGCATTCCCAACGTCTGTTGCTTGGAGCTGTGGAAGCATATTGTTCTTCAGGATCTCTTCAACTGCAGAAGGAGATTTCTGCAGTGTTGAAGATGCTTTATGATCTTGATATTTTGGAAGAAGATGACACAGTGACTTGGTACAATGGTGTTTCTGACAGCAGTGATGTGAAAAAGTTTGCAAAACCTTTTGTTGATTGGCTTCAGAGTGCTGAATCTGAAGAGGATTGATTCAATCACGCTAATAACTGAAGTTGATATGGGTTGTTTTTATAATAGGTATAATGTTATCATAAGTTTGTTTCCGGGTGGTTTATTGAGAACTGTGAGCAACTGACTCAGCTTAAACAAACGTTTAGATTTTAACTTGATACTTTTGTGACGCTCTGGCTTCATTTGGTATGATGTTATGCCATTCTACTTCAGGCTCTGTGTTTTGTGGTATGTTAATCAACTTTGGCCTTTTGTTCTAAAATCTAGACTGGTTACACCTATGTTTGTGTTGTTTTTTGTGGAATTTGTTGTGATTCAATTTTATAACTGATACCTTCATTTGGGGGTATGGTATCAAATTTTATTTTAGTGCTAAAAAATTGGCTTGTTGCACCAGTATTTATTTTATTGTAAACTTGTGCTCTCTTTCTGTGTACTAAAATTTTGATTGCTTAATTAAACTATATGAATACTCAATCTCAAACCGAGTGACCCAAGAAACATAAACTTTATTTATCATGTTGTGGCTTAGTCTTACCTATACTATTCTAGATGGTACATGGATATCTGTATATGATGTTTTGTGTGCGTGCCATTGATCAATCTAAAGGAAAGGGCACAAGAAACATAAACTCTCTTTTTATTCAGTGTTTAAGGGTTTGGATTTTAACTTTCCTATGGTAGATTTTATATGTGTGTGTAGGCCATAATTTGTATAGAATGACTCACTAGGCTATATTTTGTGTGGATTTACATATTGATGATATTGTGGTGTGCATGTGTTCCTTTGTGCCATCCTTTTAGCTCACCCTTTTTAGGATGCACGTACCCAAGTTGTCCCTGCCCTTTTAGCACACCCTTTTTAGGATGCGTGTGCCCAAAATGACCCACCCTTTTAGCACACCCTTTTTAGCCAAGCCAACCCAAATGGGTTCTGTTGTATCAACTATAAATTGATTAAGAAGTAAGAAGCTAAGTAGATTGGTTTTGATCTCTTATGTGCATTTCACATATTGGTGGAGAAGCGGGGTATTAGTCCCCCACATCCAAGCATCTGCCTCTTCCGCTTCGTAGGTAACATCGCCCTCACTACCATCACCGACACTCTTGTTAGTCTCTTGTAGTAGTATCTTTTCTATTAGCACCGCCTTAGTTCACTAGTTAGGCCTCCCGATATCCATCGCTTCCTCCATCCAAGTCTTTTTTTGCGATCGCCATCTATACCTCTCTAGCACGTAAGCCCACTACACTTTCACCTTAGACACTCTCACTTTCTCACACCACTTTTATGTCTTGCCCCACCAACTCTTCCCCCTCACCTTAGGTTGCCCACTAACTTCTTGTCCCATGAGTTTCTTTGATCCCCCTCCTACACGATAGCCCTCCAGACCCCCACCTCAGCCAAGTCCAGGTGGTAGTTAGACCGACCAACTGAGTGATTGATCTTTCTTTGCCAAATGATCTTTTCCCTGATCCCCCTTTGACACGATAACCTTCTTGTCCCCCACCTCAGCCAAGTCCAAGTGGCCCTCAGTTCATAAGAGCGATTAATCTTTGCCGCCATATGATCTTTCCTCGATCCCCCTCCGACACGATAGCCCTCATGTCCCCCACCTTAGCAAAGTCCAGGTGGCCCTTAGTCCACAGGAGCGATTGATCTTTGCCGCCATATGATCTTTCCTCGATCCCCCTCTGATACGATAGCCCTCCTGTCCCCCACCTCAGCAAAGTCCAGATGGCCCTCAGTCCACAAGAGTGATTGATCTCTATTCACCGATTGCTAGCTCGTTTTCCGTCACTAGCCTCGTCCAACTATCAAGGCCAACAGTTCCACGGGGATGTCCTCAATGTCATTGCAACTCAACTATGTGTCGGTAGATGTTTACATCCCCACGCCATCTTCACCGAACGCCTCAACAAGACCCTCAAACACGAGATGGTTGCATAAATAAACCCTTTTCAAGCACTCTATGGGTGTAACCCTCATCTCGCACTAGAATCATCCATGGATTTCCATTTGAAACTTGCCATCAGATGCTCCCCCTCATTCGACAAGCCATTGTTCTTATTCTTGTTCATGTACCTGTCATGTTCTTGTTCATGCCCCTCAATCTCTTATTTCTCGCAAGGGGGAAATGTGGTGTGTGTGGTGTGCATGTGTTCCTTTGTGCCACCCTTTTAGCTCACCCTTTTTAGGATGCACGTACCCAAGTTGACCCACCCTTTTAGCACACCCTTTTTAGCCAAGCCAACCCAAATGGGTTCCGTTGTATCAACTATAAATTGATTAAGAAGTAAGAAGCTAAGTAGACTGGTTTTGATCTCTTATGTGCATTTCACAATATCTTTTTGTGGAAGGATTCTGTTTATGCTTCATAGAGCTCCACATGTCCTTGTGATTATAGGTGAATGTAGTCCATTAGAACTTGCATGTGTGAGAAGCTATTTCTCTTCTATGTGTGGAGAGTGTTGTGTATTCATTGTCAAATGATTGACATGTAAACATTTATAGTGATGTTAATTATAGGTAAATAGGATGGTGCCTAAAGTTTAATTTTTATGTAAGAACCCAATTATGAGCTGCATAGGATTAAATGAGGGTAACCATTTACTGTTTTAAGGTTGGTCAATGGTTTTGGCAATAGAAGTTGTATAAACGTGGATCATTGCTATAATTGAGGTGTAGTTACCTTACCATGTTAAAGTGCCTTGTGTTGTGCCTAAGTTGTCCCAATGGGAACACAATCCCAATCTGAGTTGGGACTCACCACAGGGGTAGTCCCAGTCCCAAGGAAGGTGCCACTTGGGTCAACACAACCCAATCTCAATGGGGACCTCGCAACGGTTAACCACCCTAACGACCAGTCCCAACAACAATTTCTGGCATATATAAGGAGGATTACTCATTTGTAACCATTCCTTGATTTTGTGATTCACTCTCACTCCCTCCTATTCTCTCATTCTTATCTTGGTTCTAAGGATTGTGTTCCATTTTGCTTTCTCTCACTCCTTTAGTGGTTTTGGGGAGTCGTCCTAACTTGTCCCAACTTCGAGTGGTGGATCATGGCTTGTCCCAATTTGGGATGGTAGTAAGCTTTTGTATCCATAATGAAATATAACTATGATTCATGTCCTAATTGGTCTCCAAACCGTGTTTTCATGTGGTTTTGAGACCCCCATAATCTAGGGGCAGGGGCATAACAACCTTCTTTCGTAAATAATGGCTTCCATTATGAAAGAAAAAACACCACCATGACTAGTAACTTGCAACAAAGTATAGAACCCTTCTCGGGATATAAATACTAGTGCTATGACTACAAACTCAATCCCACCATATACACCAATTCAAATGTTGAATATGATGATATGTGACCTACTCTCTCTCTCTCTCTCTCATGTGCGTGCACCCCCCCCCCCCCCCCCCCCCCCCCCCCTCTTTGGAATTATAGAAGCCCACATATGAGATATATAGATTATATGTTGCATTGGGCATGCGATGAAGTAATGTATGATGAGTTGCTATGACACTGTATGAAAGGAATGCTATGACCCTAAACCCTAAACCCTAAATTTACCTTCTTCCTTTGGGGAATCTCTCTTGCAAGGACGATTTGCCGCCGACCAAATATAACCGTCCTTTAGCTTTGATCAAATGGACAGCCCGCCCGCCCGCCCAAACCATGCCTTGGCCCCTCCCTCCCACTAAGCACGCTCTGCCCACGATGCTATTTTTGCCCCTCTCAATTTCCCCCAACATATCTATTGCGAACCAAAAAGGCCTTCGATGCTAAATTCAGCTGCAGAAGAGGAGGACGAAGAATCTGAAGGTCTAATGGCGACCTTGGTAGATGTACGAGGGAAGAGAGCTCTCCTTGCCATTCCCTCTACGGGAATAGAAGAAGATAAAGAGAAGGAAGAATCAGAGGAAAGACTTGGTTTAAACGTTGCTCGATCTTTGATAGCTCATGGTTGCAGGTAAAATATATCGTTTATGCAATCATTCTCTTCTTGCTCAACGAAATGATTTCAGATATTTTCCTTTCTTATGCGTGTCAGAGTGGTTCTTGTCGGTGATTCTTCATCCCTTCATACTGCATCTCAACAGATCCCGTGTGAAGAAGATGATATCCATGTCTTACATCTGGATTTTCTCACATCTGTACGTTCTATCCAAAGTCTCGTGGAGGATGTTGTAGAGAAAGCTTGGCATGTCTTTGGAGGATTTGATCTTCTCTTGGCATTCTCTTCATTCACAGGTCTCTCTTTCTCTCTCTATACAAATATGCATATAAATATATAGCTAAATTAGGGTGTTTTCACCTCCCATCCATTCATAATAGTGAAGTTAAGAAACAAAATCAGTGGTGAAATTTCGTTTTCCGAAAAACATATGAAGTTAGAGTTCACAGGGAAGTTTAAATTAGCTATGCAAAGTGCATGTATACATGTCAAAATATGCTTCAATTGTATCTTTACATGGGTGAGAACGGTCAGAAATTTAAGACTTTTTGCACACTGGTAGACCACTTTCATATGAACATCATCTGCTTGGAATTCGTAGATAATATGACATGAATACATTTTGATTGGAATCTAAATGGAATTGAATAGCCTCGTTATGTATCAATTAATTTTAGTATTAGATTTTAAACACTAAAGAAAATCAAGATTTAACTTCAAAGACCAAGACAATAGAGAGATATAGGAATACGAAGAGCAAGGTTGAAAACTATGGCAGATTGTTATTAGTTAGCATGTCTATTCTATGTGACGGGGTACTTGATTCATAGTTTTCTTTAGATGTATCAAAGGTGGAAGACTTAGCTTGCTATCAACGTCAGCCAGCATGCTGATGTTGTCTTACTTCCATAGTAGTCTTAGGTTGAGACTCTACTCCTTACTTTTGTATTTCGCAAAATAGATATTGCAACAGATCGTTGCAAGCTTATATATTTTTTGTTATTTATTACAGAAATGTATTCGAAATTTTGTGATCCTACTTGAAGCCCCCTACTTGAAGCCCGGGCATTGCATTTCCCAGGTGCATTTACACTTTCAAGATTGTGTTCTTTTGATATTACAGAAATAGATATAAAGTTAGTTGTCTACCATATGCCTAATACATCAGAGCAAGAGGGGGACATTTTATGAAGCTTGTATTTTAGAAATACATTATCACCAAGCTATGATTATGCGATTTATCTGTGTATTAATTTGTACAAGGGCATGCAAGAGTGAGTCTAGCATGTAACCATCAGCATGAATTTTTTGTGACTATTGGAAGCCAAGATATTTGGTATTTTTCCAGGTGCATCGAGACCTTTTTTAGAGACAAATGTGCAACAGCTGGAAACAGCCATCAGTGTCAACTTCAGGTCTGCATGCCTGTTCAGTATTGCAATAGGAAAGAGAATGAGAGAAGCTGGCATTGGAGGATCTATCATATTTGTCACATCAATATTAGGCACAGAAAGAGGACTTTTTCCGGGTACAGCTGTTTCTGGTGCTTCGATCGCTGCGGTCAACTATCTTACCAGAGTAAAGTTCTCGCTGTCTCTCTTTCTAACTCATGTTTACAAGTGTATGTATGCATATGTACGTATGATTGTGTGCATGTGTGTATATGTAGAAAACAAAATTCAGCTTTTCTGAGGCTTGAAAACTCTACTCTGTTTCCAACTGGGCTGGCAATTTTGATATTCAAACACACCCTTTTTTTTTGGTGATACATTTTGATTTCTCATGAGAATCCAAGAAATAAAACGAATACAATGAAATGAACAGCATGTCATTGTTTCTCTCAAAGTCCAGAACATTCAAATAAGAGGGCATATATGTCCTTGATGTTATGTGAAACATACGAAACATGCATGTAAATATTGAAAATAGTTTGACCATAATCCTGTTGGTACTAAATTTCTGTAATGTCCACAAAGCCCGAAATCTCTTTAAGGGGGGATATGTATTCTCAACATCATGTGAAATGTAGCAAGCATTTATGTAAACATCGAAAAGAGTTTGATAAGAATCCTGTTGGTACCAAATTTATGCAATGTCCATAAAGCCCAAGTTTTCTCTCTCTCTCTCTCTCTCTCTCTCTCTCTCTCTCTCTCTCTCCTCCCATACAATCTATCTGACTTGAGAATTATTAGTCAGATAATGAGATTCTTTAGTCACTTTTTCATTTACTTTCTATGTAGTTACATTTAACAGTCTTATAGGCCATTTTGTCCTCTAAAAGGCGTTAATATATCTTTCTTGCACATACACATAGAGCAGAGCTATCATCTGAATCATGTCTGATGGATCAGGCCATGGCAATGGAGTTGGGGAAGTATAAGATTCGAGTTAATGCAATTGCGAGAGGTCTGGTTGACTCCGACACACTTTTGAAACCCCTTGATAATAATCTTATAAGGAAGGAAGGGGAACGAATCGTTCCATTGAGAAGATGGGGAGATAAAACGAGAGACCTGACATCGATGATTCTATACCTAGGTGGAGACATGTCTTCTTTTATGACAGGAACTGTGATTTTTGTTGATGGTGGGCAATCTCTTGTTAGGGCCCGGATGAGGTCCTTCCTCTAAGCAACCCACAGTATGAGGGAAAATCAGCTTTAGACTCAATATTTTTAGAATCAGAAAAATCCTCCAGGACAAGTAAATCAATTAAAATCTGTACTGTAATTGGTTGCCAATTGGCATATGTAAAGAGTATCAACTTCCCTCGGGAATATAAGATAATGAAGCCGGACTCATGGTGGAAACAAGTGTATGTGATTGGTATTCAACATATGTTGTAAACTTTCCTGGCAAGTTTTGTAAAACATCATTGCATGGTATTCAACATTTTGTTTAGGAAAATGATCAATAAACCTATGAACTTGCATCAATATCAATCCCATTGATAGCAATGTATAGCATGCATTCTATAAAGACTTTTCAAGGAAGTCTTCCATAGATGATGTACCAATTATTATTCAAATTGCTCATTTGATCCATACAAAAGATCTACTAAGAGATTTTCATACAAAAGATTCACCAAGAGATTTCATGTTATGGGCAATATGAATAACCTATGAACTTGCATCAATATCAATCCCATTGATAGCAATGTTCACTATTCAAAGATTTGCTAAATAGCCTCCTTATTTTATTGTGAGGCATTGTGTAATGTTCACTATTCAAGCTAAGACTCTACTTTCTCTAATATTATCGTTGATCAATGCTAGAAATCACATATGTTTGCTTATAATTTAAACCTGTATAGGTTTTAATCAATCAATTATTCATGCATTGTTAAGTAAATTGGGTGAAACATTTATTTATATTTCATGTTATCCTAGACAACTTCATACATTTGACTCTATCTTAGATTCGGTTTCACTTGTGCTCTTACTTAGATTCACATAATATAAGACACATGCTAGGCTTAGTGTTTCACCACAATTGTTGAGTTATGTATGGTGATAAAATGGAGACCTCCTTAAATACTTCCTTCTCATTTTCTCAAAAGCATTAAATCAACATCTTTGATAAACCGGGGACTAACTTACATACATGGTTAGTTATCTATTATGAAAGCATCAATATAATATTCAACCATTTTTGTTCTATTTATTGATTTGGCTTATTAGTTGCTTCTTAATATGTTCTTAAACTCTTTGTCCTTGGGGTAGGCATGTTGAGGGTGAGGGTCAATTATTGTCAATAATTCCCATTTTCAAGTTATAGATGAAACACGGTTGTCCTAGAGACATGATAATCTACACAATCAATTTCTTGGTCGTTGGTGCTTCACTCGATTCACACTATGGCTAGAAATGATGAAGGATAAGTTTAGGAGCTTTGAATTAATTTTTTTAATCTACTAGAGAGTGGATGCCATTTGCTTTGCATTTTAGTATATTGTTAAACATCACAAGCTTGCATACTTTGGTGATATTGCCACGGTCCACACCTATAAGATGTAGACAACATGTCCTCAACGATATTTTACTTTATACAAATTTGGGCAAAACCACAAACCCAAATGTAGAGATAGGAATAGATTATGTAAACCTTTATAAAAAAGCTCTGAGATCAATAATATAGTTGGTATCGAGTTTCTAGGTCATTGGCTATATTCATGACATTAGTTATGTTAGAGTACTCCAGATAAATGTGTCTCGATTCACAAAACAACATCGATCTAATTCCATAACTTGTGAGAGAAATATATGTTTATGCTTGGATATGTTCATATAAGGCAAAACATGTGGGAGAAATATATGTTTATGTTTGTGAAAATCTCATGAATTTGGGGGGTATTTCTCATAAGATTCATATTATTTTCATGCAATAGGAAGGTGGTAAATCTGTGGAATCAATGAAGAAACAATTCAATATTGGCACAACAAAAGGTTGCCAACAAAAATTGTAGCTGTTATTAGATGGGAAAAATGGATTTTAGATACATAGGTCCGTTTGGGAATTCTCGAGGGTTTAAGCAGGACCCACAGGTACCCAGGGGGGTGGGAGAATAATTGAGCCAAGGATTGAAGCCACGGATGTGAATGCGATTACCAGCCGAACCAAGACACGGGACGGGCTACAACGGGCGAATGGATCAATTTAGCTCGCCTTCACGTTCTCGAAGCATACATATTTTGGACACGAAAGACACCCCCGAAACACAAAAAAGGCTGACAAAAAAAAGCCCCCTTCCTTCCTTTTACTTCTCTCTCTCTCTCTCTCTCTCTATGTCTTTGTCTCTTTTGTTGAAAAGCTTCTTCTTCTTCTTCTTCGTCTTAATTTATTTGGTCGGGGGGGGGGGGGGGGGGGGGGAGCCTTTGGGCGGAGTGCCGGCTGACGTGGAGTCCTCCGTGGCGTCCTACGTGGCCTGACAAGTGTTATGCGTAGCGGGGACGCCACGTGGAGGTGAGGTGGGTAGGACACGTTTGAGGGGACGGGGAGCGAGCAAAGCAGCGCCGTTGGATGCATCCGATCGAACGGTGATGGGCCACCCCCCTTCCTTCGTCACAGGCGGGAAGAGAGAGAGAGAGAGAGCGCACAGAAACTGCTTCTCTCTCTCTCTCTCTCTCTCTCTCTCTCTCTCTGCGATTGCCCTAATTTCTCAATCCTCTCTCTGTTCCCTCTCTTCGTCTGTGATCTCTCTCTCTCTCTCTCTCTCTCTCTCTCTCTCTCTCTTCTGCCCTGTGTTCTCTGCCCTCGCTTTCTTCCTGACCTGAGATCCGCTTCATACCTCTGATGGGTCTCCTCTGAGAGCTCGCCATTCCCAGCACAACCTCCACAGATAAGCTCTCCTACATACAGCGTAGAGAAGGGAGAAGAGAGAAGAGAGAAGAGAGAGAGAGAGAGAGAGAGCTATGTCAGTCTTGCCCTTGCCTTCTTCAACAAGGTTCCCCCAAGATTTTGCTCTCCGTAATGCGTTTATAGAGGACGCAGCCGTGATGCTCCCGAAAGGGCTTATTAGAGGTTCATCTAACCCTGTAAAACAGGCCGAAGTGGAAGATGAAGAAGATGAAGAGTACACCTCCGCCGCCGCATACTCGGATGATGACAATATGCTACGTCTCAATAGGCTTGTGAAGATAGAGCTCGATGCTGCGGAAGCACTCGCAGAGTTCTCGCGCCTCGCCCAACTTCGCTGCCAAGAAGCAATGCCGGGCATTTCTCTACAGTGGTCAGGCAAACGGAGGAGGTCGACTAGGGCTGACGCCAGCAGCAAGAATGCTTACATTGGTGGCCATAGGTGGGCTGGTCCCGGAAGCATTAGGGCTGACATCAGCAATGTGAAGGTTTCCGATGGTAGTAGTGATGGTGATATTTCGAAGTTGCTCCAAAGCGCTGCTCCTACATATGTCACTAAAATTGCAAGGTCTCTGTGTAAAGATCCAGGTTCAGGGTCGGGTTCGATTTCAGATAGGGAAGACAATGACAGTGTAATGGACGCCCAAGAGCACTCATTTCTGGATTCAAGAGCAGAAAGCCCTAGCTCTCCGCTACCCTCGTTGCAGGTTTCTTGTACACGGTTACCTCTTTGTGATGGTGGCCCCAAAGCTAAGTCTGCCTTCCAGAGGGTGCTAACTTCATTAGCACCACCTATGCATAGTTCTTCAGTGCTCCAACCAAAAACTAAGGTACACTTTTCATCTGTGCATTTAGGCATGTATGTGTGTATTTATACATGTGTATGCGCACACACGTATATGTTCATTCTTGTTACAATAGACTTTTACAATATTTTTGACTAACTCATATAACTTCCGTGAATTGATTCACTCTGTTAAGTGGACGCATTTACATCATTCATGACTGATTCATATGGTATGTAATTTTTAGTGCTTGATGTGATTTCTACCATTTGTATTTTGTGCATTTGTTCCAACATTCATGGACACTCATATAAGATGTCTTTTTGAAGTGAAGGAATGGAATTAACTGCCATATCTTGATAAAGTGATTGATATAACAATTTTATATGTGAATCTTGGTGTAGATTGAAGAAATTCATTGCAAGAGCTTAGCTGGGAGGCCTAGTAAAATGTCTGCCCGACGTAAATTGAAAGCTTACAAACCCAATACTTTGTCGATATGGTCACCAGTAAAAACTGAGCCATTATATGAACTAGATATGGACATCAAGGATGTACGTAATCAGGACTATGGATTAACAGAGGCAGCTGTGAAATGCTTGGTGAGTGTGGCTTCAAATGTATCTGAAGTTAGTCAGGAGGCTGGCTTTGGGGTTGTAAACAAGCCTAAGAGTCTGTTGACCGAGGTAGGCCTTTTAGTTTCTTATCATTGCTTTGTTTGTATTTTTGTATATAATGCTTTTGTTTATGAAGCTTTTTCAAGGAGCAAAGTGCTAACTGTTATTGTAATCATCTCCATGTCAAAGTATGAATGCTTTATACAAATGAATATAGTAACAGACTCTAAAGTTGTAAAGCATAAGCTTTACCATTACCTTGCATACAGTCATTTTACTCATAATTACAATTTCAGTTGGATGTCAGCAAGGCCTTCACATGGTGATTCAGTGTCTAATATCTTGTCAGGTCTTGAAATTATATGTAGTGGGTATTTTTAGACCTCAAAATGACTTAGTTGGTGCATCTGGTGTCTTTTTTGTTTTCAGAATGAAAAAGATGCACGGAGGTTGCGTCGAATTCATGCAAATAGAGAATCTGCAAGACAAACTATCCGAAGGAAACAGGTATATCTTTGTGTATTTGTTTATATACAGTTAAATAAGCATAGCTGCTATCATCTTTCCTTGTGATTTTGATCGTTAACACTGTTTGCAGATTTTATGTGAGGAATTAACAAAGAAAGCATCTAATCTTGTGGCAGAAAATGAAAGCATGAAGCAGGTTGGTTAATAAAAGCCTTTCTATTGTCTGCTCTCATATTAGTCTTTATTTGGTTATTTTGAATGGTATGTCCTAATATTGCAGAAAAGAGAGAAACTTATGCAAGATCTATATGCCCTAAAGGAACTGAATTATCAGCTTAAACAGCAGGTACATTATTATAAGTAATTTTCGGGCAAATGTATCATAGATGACATCAAGTTCTTTATTATACTTGAAGTTGGATTGTTCAGTTTGTACTAGGAAATAAAGCTCGTTTATAAACTAGGCATTGCTTGTTTTTGATGAATCTGTTTCACCCAACTGGAAAAGATTATGAAGGATACTGATTTTTCCTGTACTATTTTGCTGCTATGAAGAAATATCTCAAAGGTACCTTAATAATGTTGTATATTGCAGCTAGGAGAAAGTACTCCTGGAAATTTAGAGCTTGCAACAAGGATTGATTCACAGCCACTTAGTTTGCCAGCTTTGAAAGTGCAAACAAGCATGCTATTTACAGGGGATTCTATGGAAGGAACATGCGTGGAAAGGTGTATAGTGAATGGTGAAGGTGGAGATTCCCTTCCTGATCAAAGCCCACAAGATGATTCTCAAATGGCTCCTAGTGTAGATCCACATAAAAAGGATGTGGGTGAGTTGCCAATTCAAGCAAGGGATTCATCAATACATATGCCTAACACAGAATGCTATATGGTTCCACCTCTATATGCATATCCTTATGCTTGTAATGGAGATATGGCAATAAAGGGGTCTTTCCCTCTCCACATGTATATGGGCCGAAAGTCGTATGCGGCAGTTCTTGCTTCAGCTCAAGCTCGGAAGAGAAGAAAGGAGCTTACTCTAAGTAAATTTCCTCGTCCGCGAGCATACCGTCGTCAGATAAAGTGAAAAAGCCTCTTGATTAGAAGCAAATCAGTCTCTAGTTTGAATTTTGCATATATAGAGTGGAGGTCATATGTACTAATTCCAGCCATGATGTTAACCGTCACCCTATGCAAAAAGCCCCTTCGTTAGAGAAGAGTCCTTTTGCAGAGGGGATCAATTACACGTGACTTGCAGCCACCCATTGTGTACTTGAACGTTCGTAAATCATCATCATCAAATTTCCTCATCGATGTCAGCATCCTCATGTCATCATCCGTATCCTCGTGCCATCATCCTGATCCTGATCCTTGTCATTGACCATGTTCTTATCGTTGTCATCCTCATCCTCATTATCCATCATCTCTCGTCATCATGGACAGTGGCATCAATATTCACATAGGATTGTGGTGTGACATGTGTGTGTATATATATTTTGAGACGTGAGTGCTGACAGCCATAGAAGTTTTGTGATTTTCTTTCTAAGGAATAGAGCTCCTCTCGAGATATGTTCCAGGCAGAAGCTATTTTACATTTTTACTGGTACTCAAAATTCAGTCACAGAAGCTTTGTGATTCTTCTGGGAATACAATCCCGGGAGAGTCGTTTATTTTGACAGCCTATACTGCAGACTTAGTTTTACAATTGTACTTGATTTTTTATGGTGCTCATTTTACAAGCCTTATGGGGCTATGTTCTTTTATGGCTTTTGTGAAACCAGTGTGCCATGTGATAGGTCTCCTTTCAAAGAACATTAACCAAGTGTAATGTGTCTAATTATGAAGAACATGACCTTTTTTGCAGGTCTACTAATCGAGAAAATTATTATTTCCGCAGAAATTTGATGTGAGTAATGTATGTTCTGATATCTGGGTGGGTCTTTTTCGTAGCCTGTTATCAACAACCATGTGGTCTGTATATCAGTTTTTAGTGATTTTTTAGGTGGTAAGAATAATATTGTATTTCATGGTTCTCCATTTGCAAGGGAAGTACTTAATTGGAGGAATGACCGAATGATCCGAGTTTAGGGTAAGTTGATTAGATTTTTAACTAGTTTGATATGGGAAAATTTAATTGAATATCGGGATAACAATTTCGAATATGGATAGATTATCCGAGCAAATGAGGTTGGATGTGCTCAAAAAACTGTACACAATTGTTACTGTACATGTTACTTGTACACAAAAACTTGGGTAATGGCTATATAGTGAGTTTGTTCATGCGGACAATGTTACTCCCAAATTTTCTGATTTGTTAAAGAGATGAGAGCCAAAAAAAGATAACAATATGCACCCTTACAATGAGTTTATAATACTAGGTTTAGCCACAATATGTCAGAAACGTCATGACATCATAATTTTTGTGCTTCATCAATACGTAGGTGATTCATGTTTCTTATTTCAAAAAACAACTTTATCATGTTTATCCTAATGTTTGAATTTGAATGTGCGTTTTTGAGGTGTTTGTATTGAAAACTATTGGAAATCATGAGCTATAAACTTTATGGTGTTTATATACAATTCAACCATCTCATCTTTGAATTTTTATCCACAAAATCCAACTAAAACAACCCAGTATTTGGAAAAACAAAATGGCCCATCATTATATATGGAAAATTTCGTAAAATGAGAGGCCATCACAAAGTGCTCCATGATATTCCAAGTTGAAATATTGATTCTCAAGATATATGCATTTTAGGATAGGTGCAAGAGGAGATAGCCAAAGAAATATTATATGGTCTCTCATTAGGATATACACATGCATGTTGAAGTAGCCTATGTTAGCTTCTTTTGTTGAAGCTTGGGTCAAGTAACACTCTCAACATATGCCCAACATAGCAAAGGTAAGTTGCTTCAACATTATGCAAAGGCTTGGCTGTTTTCTATATCTCATTGTGTTTTTTTTTATCAATATAGGGTTGGTGGTGTGCAAAAATCCTGTTGATGTTGATTTCATGCATATGTGTGCATATATACCCCTATATAACATGCACGATTGTACTAGACACCCTTTTTGTTGGAAGCAAAGACAATTGAAATACAATGATTCCAAGACATAACCAACATGCCCAATGCAAGGACACAATAACTTGTTTCAAAACAAATTCATATTAAGAGTTTCTTTTTGTATTGGATAACCTTCATGAAATCCTATTGTATACATCATGGAATTGACATTAAAGAAGGGGTTCTTAACGTGAACAAGTGCCATCAAATCTCTTCACCACAGTAAAGGGAAGTGAGTGATTTGAGGAATTAAAAGGCATTAGGTAAAAATCCCATGAATGTTAGAAACTTGAAAATAGTCCATCAAGGTAGTCACATCATGCTTGAAGCCATATGTTTTATTGTATTTTTTTTAGCTTAGGAGCTTACATCTATGACATTTTTCAACACAAACTTTTAGCATGGCTTCATAGCTGTAGTGGTTTTGCATAGGTACAATGACAAGACTTGGAGGGGGATTTGAGTAATCAATTTATGTAATAGTAACATCAATTAAGAGAACAATCTTGGGTAAGCCATTCAAGAGGGAAGGCAAGGCAATGTTGATTTGACACATGCCGATGATGACAACACGAGGATGCACTCTACCACTTGGCCTGCCCACCACGTTGCTCGATCGCTAAATATTAAATGGGGACCGATGCATGTGACCACAACTAGAAACAAATGTAATTTGTTGGGAGGACATGCAAGGGGGTGAGATAACAAAGATGTTAAGGGCATATGGGGAAGTGAAGGAAAATGTCAACCTTATTTCAGAGTCCCTTTTATCCTTACCTTCAACACACACTATATCTTCTTCTTTTTCTTCACCATGGGGGCTCAACCTTATGAAACATAGCATCAATTATACATTCTACAAGAACAGAAAGGGAGGTGGGGCCTTCACACAGATGGCATATATATTCTCTTCTTGCACTGCACCTAGCAAAGTCTATGTTTGAAAGTGTGCATGTACACAGCGACAAAGAATGTTGTGTGAGGGAGATGGTTTTTGTTGCATTGCTCTCTATTGGTAATGAGTTTTCACAGAAAGTCTGGCATCAAAAAGCACGCGGACAATAACAAGATACATGTGGAAGTGGTGCACATGGGGGGCTTTTTCCGGTAGCCCCATCCCATTCATTCTACACAACTCATATAAAGTATTCATTGGTTAAAATTTAGGTGATGTGAGGAGCAGGGGTATGGATGGTAATTTGTGAAGAAAGTCAGGGAGGGGTATCCGTTTGTAAATTCTCTAAAACTCAAAACAGAGAGACACACATATTTTTGTTTCTTTCAAACTTCCTTTCGAGCTTCTCTGCAGAAGAAAAAGAAGAAGAAGAAGAAGAAGAAGAGGAAAATCAGAAAGCAGGAAGTAGACGAGAGAAGGAAGGAAGGTAGCAAAGAAACAAGCGAAGAAGAAAAGACAAAAAGAAGCTATGGGAACAAGCGTACAGCTCACACCTCTGAGCGGAGTGTACTCTGAGAGCCATCTCTGCTACCTTCTCGATGTCGATGGATTTCGCTTCCTTTTGGATTGTGGCTGGGATGATCGTCTCAACGTTGATGCTTTGCAACCCCTCGCCAGGTCAGTATACATATTTAACTCTGAATTAAAGTTTCTCAGAGAAATATACGCCTTTTCCATGCAAGTATGAACACTGAAGCCAGGGTCTCTCAGTAAATGATATGCTTTCCAGGTCAGTGTTAGCAGGGAATATAGGGATCCTCAGTGGGAGCTAAGTTCTAGCTCATTACAACTCTAAAATGAGAGATTCTCTGTGAAAACCAAATCTTCCGTATCAGTGATAGCACTGAAGTTGGGGTTTTCAATGAAAAATATATATTTGATTCACAATGGACTTTTATTTCTGGAGAATGTACTTAAAATGTTTGGGTTCATATGTGTTTTTTCATATTATTTGCATCCTTGCGTTCAAACTTTACAAAGTGACATGCCAACCAGTGTTGGCCCTGAAACTAGGGTTTGCCACTGAAAATACGTGTCCTTCACTCATTAGTAACACCAAAATTATGGTCTTTCAGTGAACAATATATATTCTAGTCTGTATAGCTCTGAAATTTGGGTCATTCAGTGAAAGTGATATCATTATTTGCATACTCTTTTTCTGGTTCTTGTGAATGTACCAGAAAATTTAAGTATTGCAGTGAAATTTATACTTTCCGATTCATGATCAACATCGATTCTTTGAGAACAGTGAATGAACTTTAGGGATTGTTTGCATCTTTTGATATTGTTTGCATATTTATTTAAGCTTTAACAAGATCCATAGGATGCCAATATTAACACGAAAATTAGTGTTTCCTAATGAATGATATACCTTCCAGGTCATTAGAGCTCTGGTACGAGGGTTTCTCAGGGAAAGATATACCTCTATCTACAGTTTTGTTCTATTTGCTGAAGAATGTATCTGGAACCTTAGGCATCAAATAACTCTTCACTTTCAGTAAGAAACCTATAGCTTTTATTGTTAATACCGACAAGCTGAGCCAAGTGAAATCTCTACTCTCCAAACCTGAAGGACAGTAGTACCGGTGAAACAGATTCTCAATGTAACCTAGCTAATCAGTATGAATCTCTAATTACGGTTTCTCAGTGAAATATAAAGATGGACAAGACAGGATAAAGGGAGCACAAAATTAGAGGCTTAAGGCATGCTAAATAGTGAGAAGCTTAGCCACGAGGCTAGGAATGAGCACATGGCATGATGTAAAAGATTAAATGTCATAGTATTGAGGATGCAATCTACGGTTACTATTTTGTTAATAGCATCATTGCATATTTAGAAAGAGAGAGAGGGTATTGGATGCATGCCCTATTTGGGAGCTCCATTCTTATGCATCAGGATGAACTGTTGGCAAGATACGTCTGTGTTATGATAAGAGGGGTGTGGTAGGATCTTAATTCTCTTCTTTTCTCATGACAAAGTGTCTACATCAGAAATTTGGGTCGTTATAGTTAAAGGTGAAGATAAATCTTGCTTGATTCTTTTTCTGGTGCCTGTTGGAATTAGCCTATGGTCCAATCAGTACGACTTTATGCTTTAGTTTACAGGCAGAAGACAAAAATTCTCAGATTAGTGCTGGTTTCAAAGTACATAATAAATTAAAAGGTTCTCTCTGCTGGCTTATATACCTGTAGAAGAGGGAAGATACATCATTGTTCTCTATGATGGTTTAGCTATAGATTCTGATACTTTCTTGGAATTAATTCCATAGTTGCTTTGCTTGGGTTTTGCCAACTTAGAGAAAAAGACAGAAGGTTATGGTAAAGATTCAAGGCCTGGGATGATCCCTGGGAGAGGTATGGCACAAAATGAGTGAGTTGATAGCATGTTTGGTTGCAACCCTTATTACATAGTAGAGGCAAGGCACACAATAAGTGAGTTGATAGCTTGTTTAATTATGCACATGGTTTCAAGGGCAGGGATGATCCCTGGGAGAGGCAAGGCACAAAGAAGTGAGTTTATAGCTTGTTTGGTTGCCGCCCTCGTTACATAGTAGATTGAGCATAGTCCGTCACCTTTATAACAGCATAGGTGGCACAAAATAAGAAACAGCTCAGGCTGCCACCCTTATTACGAATTAGTTGGAATAGGGCTTTTACCGCAACATGAGATGAACCCAATTACACAGCATTTGACATGTTGAATTTGCCTTTAGTGAGCCATGGGAGGATGCACATGCTAGGGTAGAGGTGTGGATAAGGGAGTTGCTTCATAGGCTTGTCAAGCCTGACTACATCTTTACGAATGGCACATATAGCCGAACCATTGTTGATATGATATTGTTGTACGTGAACAAAGGGGAGAGTGTCAAAAATGGACTTAGCAGCAGGGGGTGGGTTTTGTAATTTGTACATAGAATTAGGTCACATGACAGGCACAGTCAATATAAAGTCCTACTCCTATTCGGAAATTCATAGAAGCTCAGAATATAGAATGATGCATGACTTGATTGGATTACAAGAACACGGCTTATTCTGTTTTTGGATCCTAACCACGAAAATGAGTAAAGAACCATAACCACGTTGTTAGGAATATTTTATCAGCTGGAAAATACTTACGTGTAAATTTCTTTTGTAAAGAATATTTACAATGTGCATGGTTGTTTTTCACAGATTATAGTTAAAGATGCATGAATTTTAACAAGTACTTCCCCAAAACAATTAGGATGTTCAATGTGCATAGCCATCTTTAGGGTTTGTTGAATGTTCTTCAGTTCATCATTATGTTTCTTTTCAATTCTGAATGTAAGAGGTTGAAGAACTGAGCAACCTTAGAACAAGGCTATCAACATATCATGTGAATCTCTGGCCTAGAGCAGGAATGTAGTTGCATTTTGTGTGTGAATCATTTCTTAATTGATCTGTGTGGGCTTTTTCAAGTGGGTTTCATGTGTTGATCAGGGGTTTAAAGTTTCAATGTAAAATCATTTTCAATGCTGCATGTATTCTAAGGTGGATAGAGGATAACACCTTGTTCCTTGCTTTCAGTGTTTCGCATCTGAAACCAATGTATTATGTGAAAACTTTCAAGAGAACTTATCAGGACTACAATAGAATATCTATAATTTGTCTTTTTTGCACCGCTTCTTCAGAGTAGCCTCTACAGTTGATGCTGTGCTGCTTTCTCATCCGGATACACTCCATCTTGGGGCTTTGCCGTATGCAGTGAAAAAACTTGGACTTACAGCTCCTATTTATTGCACTCGACCAGTCAACAAAATGGGGCTCATGTATATGTATGATCATTTTCTCACAAGGAAGGCAAGAATGTGTAGCAATTGCTGATTTTTGGAACTACACGTTAAACAGTTGGATTGAGTTCTAACTTGGGCTTTACAGGCTGTGTCAAATTTTGACCTTTTCAACATGGATGACATAGATGTTGCTTTTCAGAATTGTGTGGCCATGACATATTCTCAACATCTTCCATTGTCAGGCATGCATTTTTAATCTGGATAACTTCTTTGTGTATTTTAGATTTTAATCATTAACTCTATTTCATTTTTTATAGTTATGCATGCATTTATATATGTAAAACTCCTTTACATGTAAAAAGATACTTGCATGCTTATATCCTCTTTATCTGACAGTATTGCAAACATTTTATCAGTGCAAACCTCAATGTGAGGAACTATAATAAAGTAATTGCAAGTTCATATTTATCACACTTACGAGCAATTAGCATTGATTCAAAGAATAGTCTCTTTCGGATAGTGGTAACACAAGAATGCCTAGGTTACCCCACAAGAAACCAGAATGTAGGATATAAATCTAAAGTAGCTTGATTGTATTGATATTAGTGTGGGATGGTCATCATTTCCATACACAGATGTTGATATAGATGGATGTGCATTCACTCACAAACACAAATATCTGTCTAGATTGTTGTTGTATTGTTGGCGAAAAACTTTTTGCATTGTAGACAATTTGTTTCAGAGATTTCTTCTCACGCCCCAACACACCCACAGGCTTGATGTTTTTTGCACCAGTAATATAATAGTATTACTAATGAAAATGTGCATTTAAGAATGTGATAGTCTATGCAGTCCACGCTTGACTTTTATTCTATTTGAAGATAAAATCTATTTATTTGAACTTTGCTTCTATGTGGATTATTGCTGCAATAATATCCTGCATTCTTATTATCTCTCTTTAGCTTCTATCGGACAGTTATATAATGTATCAGCTGATGGTTATAGCTTCAGTTTCATAGGTAATTTTGGCTTTATACAGATGCTAATGCAGCATTTCATTCCCATTTATTTTGCCATTTTCTTTGTAATCCAGAGATGCATATGGTTTTAGAAGTGAAACTGATGCTTGAAGTGGTTTAGAACTGGTAGATTGATTCTCCAAATTTCTGCTAGTTTTTCATGAGTTATTGTTTCAAGAATATATTAGAATATTTATTCACAATCTCACGATCATAGAAATTTATGTTAAACTTGGGTTACATGATCAGGAAAAGGCGAGGGAATTACCATTACACCATATGCAGCAGGGCACCTGCTTGGGGGTACAATATGGAAAATTACAAAGGACACTGAAGATATCATTTATGCAGTTGATTTTAACCATCGAAAAGAAAGGTAAATATTCATGGCATGCAATTCAGAATTGACAGCATTATAATGGTTTAAATGTTGCAGGCATTTGAATGGAACGGTATTGGAGTCATTTATACGGCCAGCTGTACTCATAACAGATGCTTATAATGCTCTGAATAACCAACCTGTGAGGCGCCAACGAGATCAAGAATTTGTGGGTAATTTTCTTATTTGTTCTTTTTGCTTAGGAAAGAAAGGTTAGCTGCAGAGTAATCATTAAGCACCTTTGTGTCTGCATCCCAGTGGTAGCCTGCTTTATGTAATCAGAGTAGGAAGCCATTTCTCTTTGATATGAAAAATGCTATCTATGAACACTTGAAAGGCATCTTCATCCCTGGTGACACACACATCTCTTCTTTCATATATGTGCTCATTGGTTGATGTCATCAGCCAATTGAGTAAGAAGAAGCTTCTATGTTGCATTAGAAACATGGTAGTGAATCTATACGAAGGAATTACAAATTGGATGATTTGGTTTGTGAGCACTATGTTCCATGAACATACAAGCTTCCATTTTCTATGAGAACTGAAAAGTGAGTCTTTATTACAACTTGCATATCTTATGGATCATACGACTTTCAATGGAGAAAAGGAACACATTTGAACAAGATTTGAGTCACAAATACTGTTGATCATAGAGCTACAGCTCATCTTGGATCGTGATTTATGTTAATAGTAATCCATATCACCGTCATTAGTGTTCACTCACAGAGTTGCCAGCCATCCGTAGTATGTAGGTCTCCTTGCCTTCCATGCTTATTTTCATCATTGTCCATGTTTTGAGTCTTTTATGCTATATACTGCAGTCTATCATCAAGCTTGATCCTTGTTGTATATTCAAAATGTATAGAAGCTTGACCAGTGTATGAAATAACCATAGTTTCATCTGGGTAGTTGGAAATAAATAGAGCACCTAGCTTTCAAGATTAATGCTGTTGTGAATGTTGTGTGCTAACCATTCTATCGTCTGCTATCCCAGAAGGTTAGATATCTTCATTGCCTTTCCCACAGGCTAATTGTAATCCAAGTGGATGACCCAAGCTGAAGATGTTACCTTTCTCTTCTTGATACTCATTGTGAGGATGACAAGGTAGGATTTGATAGATTTTGACAAGGGATGATGGATGACCTAGCTTTTGTCAAGGCTATGGTGTGTGAGTAGTAGAGGTCAGGTAAAAAAAAATCTCAGCGTTTCCTTGTGGTTTTGGTTTTCAAAATGATTTGCCCATTTATATTTCCCTTGGTGTCTGGAAATTGTATAACATTTCACTATAAACTCTCAGCTTGATGTTATTATATTTTTGGTCAATCATTGAATGATCAGATTGCCAATCTTGCAACTGTTGAGCTAGAAATTTTCCTGATGATATTTGAATTCATATGCAAGTTAATGTTGCTTTGAGTTATTTGAGTATAGTGCACATTTCTTCAATTCTTGTCTTTGTCATTTTAGAAAATTTCTTGCAACTATTGAGCTGAAAATTTCTTTCATTTCCGGGTGTTTCACTTGCAATTTATATTCAAATGACTCAAGCTTTTTGTTTTCTTTTACTTTCAATAGGGAAAAGCTGCATAACTGAGAAAATGTTTTTCTTTTGTTTGTTTTGTTTCTAGATGCGATAATGAAAATACTCAGAGCAGGTGGTAATGTATTACTTCCAATAGATACTGCAGGACGTGCCCTTGAGCTAATATTGCATTTAGATCAGGTGTGTAGTTCGTTTGATATATTTTTGTTAATTTCATATTCTTATCTGAAAGTAAGTTTTCTTTACTGCTCATGTTTATGCAGTACTGGACCTCTCAAGGATTTGACTATCCGCTCGTGTTCTTAACATATACATCTGTCAGTACTATAGAATTTGCAAAAAGTCTGTTGGAATGGATGAGTGACGCAATAGCAAAATCATTTGAACAAAGTCGGGAAAATGCTTTTCAGTTGAAGTAGGGATTTCATTCAGCATTACTTGTTTACCCTCCACATTATAGTTCTATTGCGAAAAGAGGGCAAGTGCTTTCTAGACCTTTGTGTAATGCTGTTGAATTTAACATCTAGTTTGACTTCGGGTTTATAGGTGTTTCCAGTTGTGCTCAACTAAGAAAAAATTTGAAGCACTGCCTCCTGGTCCGAAGGTAAAGTTTGATAGTGTGTTATGTTAGATTGTGCATCTTCAAAGGAACTATCATTGTGTAGGTTTTACTAAAGCACTTTATTTCAATACTAGTTTTCTTGTGGAAAGGGAGGGTGTGATTATGATTGTTCTGAATATTCTTAGGTGGTTTTTGCATCCATGGCAAGCTTGGAATCCGGCTTCGCAAGGGAGCTTTTTGTGGAGTGGGCGACGGATTCCAAAAATTTGGTTCTGTTCACTGAACGAGGACAGGTATGGCTGAATGTAATGTGCATTTTCTACTGAATATTGTATTACGTTGAATGTAATGTGCATTTTCTACTGGTTATTGTATTACATTGATATATAAAGTAAGGCTACATGATTATATGTTAAAAGTAGACTTCTTTTTGGGGTAAAGGTTTGTGTACATATATTCTTTGATATTTTCGTTGATTGTAATGTTTTGTTATTTGGGTGGATATACCGTTTATGAAATATATCCTTTAGCTTGCTGACACTGAAGGAATCCTTTGGGATTTTTTTGTTTATCATAGTTTGGAACATTAGCTCGCCTGCTTCAATCTGAACCTGCTCCAAAAGTTGTAAAAGTAAGTCTGAGCAGAAAGGTTGCTCTTACGGGTGATGAATTAAAGGCATATGAAGAACAAATCCGCCTAAGCAAAGAAGCAGCTCAAAATGCTTTGAAGGCACAAGAAGAGGAAATGAAGGCATCTGGACCCCCTGGAACCTCAGCAGATACAAATATGTCTGAAGCAAGCACAAATCCATCTGTTTCAGGTTCAAAGAATCTTCAACGTAATGCTGGCTTCCACATGCATACGCCCTAAATCTCTCCTGGACATTTTCTTTGACAGATGAGTAATAAGTACTCACTTTTAATGGAAAAATATGCCCTTCTTATATATTAGTTGTATAATATCACTTGCAGTTGCATCAATGCCTAATTAATTTTTTCACTCAATTGTAACTTCTAACATCAGGAAATCAGAAATCCATTTTGTTTTACATTTGTGCTAGCCATTGTAAACCAAATATAGCCTTTTGTAGGTTATCAGTAGTGTTCTTTTGCAGTTATGTCTGCATGTGTCATCATTCTGTAAATACATGGTTTTGTTTTCTGATAGGGAGAACTGACAGTTGTGAATGTTTTTGAACATAGTTATGTCTTCGGCACAGCTTGGCCTTGCACACCATCGCCATGTGTTTATGGATGGGTTTAAATCTTCTCCATCAAGTGTGGCACCAATGTTTCCTTTCCATGATAACGCCCATGATTGGGATGAGTATGGGGAGGTTATCAATCCTGATGACTTCATAATGCAAGAGGATGATTCCATGGACATCTCCCTTGCACATGTGTGTAAACTCTGAAAAGCCCATAAATGAATTACTGGTGATAATAACAAGTGATATTGTTGTCTCTGAAGTAGTAAGTGATTTATACATTTCATACAGATTTCAGGGAGCAAAGATGGGGACATAAAAACTGAGGCTGAAACAGAAGAGATGCTGTTAAATGATAAACCTTCCAAAGTCTTGACTGATGATGTTCTTGTAAGCGATTAATTCTTTCTAATCATTCTCATATTAACCAACGATACTTAATGTTGGTTGATCATCTGTCATTTTATGTAGGTTCAAGTCCGATGCTCTTTGCAGTACATGGATTTTGAAGGACGGTCTGATGGCCGTTCTATGAAGACAATATTGGCACATGTGGTCCCTTTAAAACTTGTAAGTCTGCTTGAAGCTTTGCTTCAAGTGAGAGATTTTTTTTGAAAAGCAAAAAACTCTCTGTTGTCATTAATCCTTACTATTTTCAATTTGAGTCTAGCTGTGGGTTTTCTTATAATTTTTCCGTGTTTAGGCAAAATCTGGTCTGGTTACAGATCAACATGTGCTGGTGACAAAGTTGGCCTTGTATAGAGACCATCATTTAACATTTGTAGGTACCTAGTCTAGAGAGCACACTCCAATAGACTCTATTTATCTATTATCTATTAATGGGCAGCCTAGTAGGTATGAGAGGCCAGATACAATACGTTTTCCTTGAGGGACCCAATTTTATAGTACTTTTGAGAGACATAGACCCTCTCGACAGAGTCTAGAGACCATAATACTAAGTTACAGCAAGAGTAGATGCCAAGATTCAGATGCGGAGAAAATATTGTGTTTTCCAAGGCTGGTACGAGTTCCTCTCATCTGAAGCTTTGAATCAATTTTTTGCATTCTTCTAGATGTAGAAGAGAAGGCAAACAACACTCCATGGTCATCTATTGGCCACTGACAGTAGACCAGTGACTAAACAATTGCCCAAGAGAAAATGGGGCAATCACAGATTGGATTGTGGGAATTGACGTGCATGCGTGGCATGTATTCCTTCTTGCAAAAACTTGTGACATTTTCCATTGTTCAATTCAGTTATATTTTTGGGATGGTCATATAAATTCCATCATTCAAATTTACAACATCTGGCGTTTTCCATTGTTCAATTCAGTCATATTTTTGGGATGGTCATATAAATGCTATCATTCAAATTTACAAAATCATTTATGCCATGAACATTAACATGGTGTTTTCTGTGTATTTTAGGTTTTAGTTCATGGTTCAGCAGAGGCAACAGACCATTTAAAACAACATAGTTTGAAGCATGTTTCCCATGTATTTGCTCCAAAATTAGGTGAAACAGTTGATGTTACATCTGATTTGTCTGCATACAAGGTGACAGTGCATCGTTCAAGTTGTTTTGGTTTATAGATTCCAGTGGTATCTTCTAAATGGTTGTTTGTATATCAGGTGAGGTTAACAGAACGGTTGATGAGCAATGTTCTATTCAGAAAGGTATGAAAGCTTAATTTCTGTTCAATTATCTGGCATTTGGTGAATCGTTTTTCATTTTGAACTTGAATATTTCATTTCTAAATTATTGGAAAACAGCTGGGTGATTATGAGCTTGCGTGGGTTGATGGAGAGGTTGGGTCCAAAGAAGAAGACATTCTCCCTTTGTTGCCTCATTCAGGTCTTCCCCCTCCACACAAGGCAGTCTTTGTGGGGGACCTTAAGCTTGCAGATTTTAAGCAACTTTTAGCTTCAAAAGGAGTCCAGGTTAATTTAACCTTCCTGATTTCTATCATCAGCTATGAAGCTTAATAAAATAACTCGTATTTCCTAGTTTTTGTTTTCATAATCATTCTTGCAATCCATTTTGCTTCTTTGGTTATTTAGCTCTCTCTCAAAAAGTAATTAGTATTTTTTCTTGTCTTGCAGGCAGAATTCACAGGTGGTGCACTTAGGTGTGATGGAAACTTCTCTGTAAGAAAAGTTGGAGGGGACACTCTGCAAAAGGTAATAACTCTACAGGCTGAGGTTTACTGTAAATAACTTGAGATTTATACGAATACACTTTTCCTGCAGAGTCAGCAAATTGTGTTCGAAGGTCCTCTTTGTGAGGATTATTATAAGATGAGGGATAATTTATATTCCCAGTTTCATGTGCTTTGAAGGTGCCTGTTCTGTTGAGGGCATATGAAAAGTATATGCACATCAGTAGAGGTAATGAATAACTTTTAATTGTCAGTCCTCTCTTTGGCAGCAAATCAATTTCATAAATTTATGTACCACGCTCACGTTTTTACTGTTATCTTAATCTATATAGCTGCTCAGAAACTGTATATTTGAACATGAAAATATGAGGCCTGGAATCTTGAGTGTATCTTCTTAAAATCCTAAAAGCTGTAGGCCGTTTATTCGTGGTGACTATGTTTGAGCTGTGCACTTCAGAAATCAAACATATTCAAAAAGAAAAATGAGTGATTGATTATATGCGAGTATGAGTATGTAGAATACAAATGAGTAACTGGACAAAAGGGAGAAAGGGTTAGAAGAGGCAATGGTTTTAATTGAATTCTAGGTCAAAGCAGCTTGCAGCTTTGGTGAATTCATCTTTGGAACTGGTGGAATTAGTTGTTTCTCAGTGTTCTCGAGGGCAGAAGTGGGTTATCTGTAACAGCTCTAAAATTGGACAATGTGTGCACTGAGGTGGGAGAGTATTATACGCGAAATCTGTGGTTTCAAATGAGCTATTGGGTTTACGTAACTTGATATGTATCTATAGCTTAATAGTAAGGAAAATTCATTCAGTAAACTATATAAATGTAAGCACTACCTGAAAGGTGGATTTTTTGGTTATTGATTCACATGTTTGTTGTTTGGTGGTCTTTGTAGGACTCTGGAAGTACATATTTTTGATGATCTACAAATTGTTTACTGAAGCAAACATTGAAATGTTTTTTGAGCAATACCGAAGAAATGTCCAACTGTTTACAGAAGTGATGCATTGTTGTATTATACAAAGAAACACATACCTTGCCATGTGTACTGCCATTCATTGTAGTTACCTGCAGGTGTACTAGACTCTGAAGTGCTTCAAAGTAGAGTTATCGTTTTTTCTTTGGTCAAAATTACACTCTGAAGCGTTCCTTTTTGTAATTACTACCAAATTCTCTCATAGGGTAGAGCATGTCTTGCAAATTAATCAAAGCTCATAAACTTCTGTTGTCTTCAATAGTAGATGCGTGTACATCCTGCTTGGAGATTGCTGCAATTGTGATCACTTGTTCCCCAGAAAGCATATTGATAAGATTCCCTCTCTTTCTATATATTAAAAGTACAATACATTACAACTAGAACTTGAGAAGGTTATGTGATGTTGTGGAAGGACTTTCAGGTAGAAGTGTATTATTTTGATATTTTAAAGACTGAAATTGAGATATAAGATACATTATGAGGTGCGGTATCAAGGTGCCCAACATGCCTGCTTAGGCACTGGGTATTGCAAAAAAATTCCAAATTAGAACTAGATTGTAAGCTCACTGAATACAAACAGTTTATTAGTCTTTCAAAACTAAAGCTTACATTGAACTAAAGGAGAATAAAAAATGGTTATACGAATTTCATTTTGTATATTTCTACCAGTGTACTTTTGATTGTGTGAATTGCAAAAATATAACAGGAATGATGGACACATTGATATTGTTTAACTCATATTTCTCATTTGAATTTCTCTTAATAATGTGTTTACCATAGATCCATTATTTGGTCTCGGTGATTTCCATTGAAAAAGTGCAATCAATACAATAAATTATGAGAATATAATATTGTCACAACTTTATTAATACCAAGAGAGTTCCTAGATTTCTAGACTTTTGAGAATCTAGGACAAGACTTAGTATTCTTAACATGCATGATTTTCAAGAGCTTGTCATTAATAACTATGAGCTTGTAATGAAAAATATTGACACGGTAAAAGAATTAGGGTGAAGTTCCAACTACTCAGAGAGAGGATGCAGCCAATTTTCAATGACATTTACCTTGCATACATAAAAACAATATTAAGATATAATTAACCATTTAACTTTTTGGGCGAGGAAGAAAAGTAGACATGTGTACATTAATTCTTTCACAAACACCTATAGCGATTAGAACGTCTAACCATATTTCTTGACATTGTTGCTTTGTAATCACTAGTAAGTTATAATTTGTGTTATAATTGTCGTGTGTTATAATTTGCAATCCATAACTTCTTTCAACAAGGATTCGAACATTTATCCATATTCCATTAATAAGATAAAATAATGCAATACACAATGGCCAATCAAGTCGTTTTGCAACATAATGTGTTGCACATGAATCCCTACAATCATGAGTATAACATGTATTGATATTCCTTAATAGAACAAATCACATGGTTTCACATTGTAGCTCTAGAAAATAATGTTGGAAAAAATAGTATAGCAAAATAATAAACCCTTTCGGATTCATTTGTATTAACATAAATAAACTTTGCGAAGCTTTGACATTGATATTCCTCGTGACATTTGTTATACATGAATAGTCTTATCAATTATTATATGAGAGCATTTCACAATATAGAGGATTTTTTTAACCAATATGTTGTCAATCCTTTACACTTTCATGTATAATAATCAACATTTGTGTGGACTGTAATAAAAAAGTACTCATAAAACATGACGTTGTATTCTTGAACATTGCACATTAATATTCTTTAATTTAAAAGCATGGAATTCATATTTGTATTGAAAAGGAACAAGCTTTTGTGAAGACACAATCTAGTCTTTTAAATTGCAAATTCTGTAATAAGATAGTTTCTTTTAATTGATTCTACAAGTTGGTCAATTAATGGATCATGTTTTTATTGCGGCCATTGATTAATGGATCACGTTTTTAATGTATGCTACTTTCTTTATGCTTAGAAGCTATAAATGAATTAATAGACTTCTAGCAAAATGTTCCGTTTTAACCTAGATAAAAATATTATGCCAAATGCAAAAAATAGAACTCTGTTTAAGATGTACCTTTACAAACATTAGTGCAATAAACTTTTATTTGCATCACAATAGGGAAGGTACATATCATGTTGAAGAGATTACCTTGTTGCACAATGGGAAAAAATTGTGAATATATATATATATATATATATATATATATTGATTTGAAGAAGACTTTTACTTGATAGACATCCAAAATCCATGCTTAAGTTCTAATGACTTTCACGAGCAATTGATACAACACTAACCACCATTTAGTGATATGTACCAATTTAAAGATATATTTGTGTTCAAGAGTTCTATGATATGTTGTAGAAATCCGTGGGTCACCCATCCATATTGTTAGTATACACTTGAAGATGGTTGTTTTCACTCAAAAGAATTTCCTGCTAACAATATACTTGACTACTCAAAAAGGAATCCATTAATTTTCAAAACTTTTAAGAATGTTGCAAGTCATCTTAACTAGATTTTTGTGTATCACCAAAGAATGAAAACCGTTTATACACTTTTTTCATAGGAGAGAATTTTGAATCCGGTAGAGATAAATATTGAGGTGAGGGAACAAGGTAGAAGTGAATGTAATGATCATCATAGTTGTTTGTTGTTTCTTTTAAGAAATAGATAGATAATAGAGAGAGAGAGAGAGAGAGAGAGAGAGAGAGAGAGAGAGAGAGAGAGAGAGAGAGGAAACTCCAACTAGAATCTTATTTCAAGAAAAATTGTATGGGAGTCATGGGCAAGAACACACATTTTCATGAAAGAACATTTACAAGACTTATGCACCCAAAAAAGGAGAAGTGTGACCACATGTGTATTTGTTGTGTTTCCATGTGAATAAAAACATCAATCCCAATAAATATTATTAGGATAAGCGTAGAACTTCAAGGTGTAGATTACACAAAATCCTTCAATTATTGCAAAAATCATCTAAAATATGTTTTTCCTCGAGTTGGAAGCTACAACGGGCCTCGGCCAAAGATGTACGCATGCATAGAGATGGTTTCAAGTATTTTTGAATGAGACTCTCTATGATGAGTCTGTTTATGGGAAGATTACGACCTATTGTTTTTTTACTAATAATGTTGTGATTAAGATCTTTAAAATGTGTTTGTGACATAGTTGTGTTGCGCGAAAAGCCTTCAAATTCATCTCACACTGATGAAGTAGTTATAAATATAGAACCACATGAATGGCACGTTATATATATAGAACCATGTGAAAGTATGTTCAAGTGTGGGCTAGCCATATGAATAGGTAATGGATAAAGTGGGGACGGTTGCAATGCATGAGCCATTTACATATGCATACACGAGGTTTGCACTTGCAAAAGATGTACAGAGGATCAATTCATTGATCACTCGAAAAGGTTACAATAACTACATTGAATGCATGCATACACAGACACATGGCACACAAATAGATTTGAGGTGGAATACGTTTGGAATTCACTTTACATCATTTTTATGCATCCTGTATGGATCAAGCTTACAATGTCCAAATTGGGGTTCCAAGTTCTAGTGCATCCTTTAATGGACCAAACTTTTGGTGCTAGTGGGTGTGTCCCGTTTGGGTGAAGCGTACAATGTACAATTTGGGGGTTCCAGGTTTCATTGCATCCACAAATGAGCCAAAATTTGGGTAGTGCTAGTGGGTTTAGAGTTTAGAATATGTTATTCATACGAATCACTTTTGGATCGACTTGGCAACTATAGATTTACGGAGTCCTAGTGAAAAAGGGAGACCGATGGAGAGCCCTACACAGGTCGATAGAATAGATAGATAGATAGATAGATAGATAGATAGATAGATAGATAGACAAAGCTAGACAAACAAATACATAGATGGGTCGGGTCGATAGATATAGTTTATAACCATCCTAGAAGGTTAGCTATGATCTTCAAATAGATACATATATTATATGTACATCATATTATCATCTTCTAAAGTTAGCTATGGTCCCACTAGGCCAGGGGAGGGGGAGAGAAAGAGACAGAGCACTTTGAAAAAGGCAGAGAGGGACATGGGATTGTTCATCAAAGACATTGAATGTGAGAAGATGTAAGTAACCAAATTTGATAGTTTATGGTTCCCCACCCATCTATCTATCTATCTATCTATCCATATTAGATTTACCAAACTAATTTATCTGGCCATATCCTATACTTCATCTCTGCACATCACCACCCTTTCTTTCTTTGTTTTACTCCACACTTTTTTGGGGGTTTTGGTGGGGAAATGCAATCAATGCTGCAGCTCCCTCGTTTGCTTCTCGTTGTGTATGCACGGTAAAATGCAGTAAACTTCATTTGCTTCTCTTCTGTAAGTTTTGTTCTTCATAATTTGGAATAGTGGGTATTTAGATTCCTCTGTGAAACCCATATCCTTCATCCAAACCCCCCATATATAGATAGGTACAGTTTATATGTATAAGCACTGATTTGTTGCTTTGGTAGATATCATCTGTTTTTGCTATGAAAACTTCCATCTAGATATGGCTATGGCTATGATGCGCCATGTTTGCTGAGAATTACCCTCTTTCAGTTGAGAAAGAATTACCCACTTTGATTTTGATTTATGGATATATATTCTTTGCAAATATAATCTATTTTTCTATCCAATTATTGCATTTGGTTATGGCCATGGAATATGCCCATATCTATTTCAAACTAACCAATTTTCAACAAAAAATGAATGTATCATTATCTTGTGAATTGTGGATCCGTAAAGAAGATACATCAAGCATAGTATGACTATAAGAAGATAAATTGTATACAAATTGATATATCTATCTGGATTATAGATATGGTTATGACCATGTCTGTGTGTGTGATGAAGTAACCATTTTTCATCATAAGAAGCGGATTATCACTTATCTGGTGTACTATGGATGTCTCAAAAAGCTCATCTATGTTTCTATCCCCAAATTTCCATCTAGTTGTGGCAGTGGCTGTGGCTGTGTAGTATAAGAAGAATATACCTCTTAGCAGGGTATATTGTGGGGGTGTAAGAAGACCATTTAGTGTATGAATGCAAAGCAGACATAATGCCCTTAACCATTTCTTGAGAAGAGGATACAATCTTATTAGACCATGGAAGAAAACAATGAGCACGGATCCATACCATTTCCCACTAGAGAAGAAACGCGTCAAGAGCTGATTGAAGTTACAAGAAAGATGCATCGGGGACAGATGTACTACACAACTCATCAAAGTCTCCCGAATCTAGAAACAGCTTTCTCTCAATTCGAAAAAATGTACCCTCAATACACTTCCCAGACATTGTCAATGGAATCATTAAGATCTCGGGAATATTCTCATCTTCTTGAAAGTGGCCGAGTTTGCTTTGATTATTGTGGATTCGGACTCTTCACATATCGTCAACAAATGGAAGAATGGGAAGCTTCCTCATTTAGCCTTGCCACAATGCAAGTAAACCTCTACTCACAAATGCTACTCGGAGCTCCAAAGGACGGAACTCTTGAGTATAGTGTTCGAAGCCGCATAATGAAATATCTTAACATTGAAGAAACTGAGTACAACATGGTGTTTACGGCGAGTAGAGGGGCATCGTTCGGGCTTCTGGCTGATGCATATCCGTTTGCAAGTTATCAGAGGCTTATCACAATGTATGATTATGAAAGTGAATCGGTAGGATGGCTTGTGCAACGTGCAAAGGAGAAAGGTGCAAAGGTATATGATCTCTCTTTCAAATGGCCATCTCTTAGGGTTGCATCAACACAACTTAGAAAGCTTTTGATTGCGAAGAGAAAAAGGCGGAGGAAAGGGTCTATGAATGGCCTCTTTGTGTTTCCAGTCCAATCCAGAGTGTCTGGATCCAAATTCTCGTATCAATGGATGTCTCTAGCTCAGCAGAATAAATGGCATGTGCTTTTGGATGCTTCTGCTTTAGGACCAAAGGATATGGATTCTTTGGGTTTGTCACTCTTTAAGCCAGATTTCATAATTGCATCGTTTTATAAGGTTTTTGGGGCTGACCCATCTGGATTTGGATGTTTTTTTGTTAAAAACACTGCGATATCAAGTATTCGAGGTCAATTGGGACATGTTGCTCCGGGCATTGTTAAAATTATCCCTCCTCCTTTTGACGTTTCCTCAAGCGGAAGCTCTTATAGGGATAATGATACCATAGGTGATGGTGATGGGTCGGTGGATGAAGAAGACAGTAGAAATGCAAGCATAGACTTTGAGTTTCCAAAGAACCCTAATCTTGCACCTATGGTGGCTTCATTTTCTGGTCCAGTGCTTGGGTTTGATCACCTTTGTTCATTTGAAAACAAATCAGTTCAAACTCAAGAGAAGAAAGAAGGAAAACAACAAGGTGATGATGATGGAGAAGGATATGATGATGATGATAGTTTTGCTTGTGATTCGAATGGAGAAGTAGTACAAAGCCCTGTCTTTAGTGAGGAAGGGGCAGAAAACTTGCGTGTGGACAACATCAGTTCAAGTCCTATGGAGTATGCTTGCCACACATTGATGTCTTCTTGTGATCAATTTAGTAGTCCTTTTAAAAGTGAGCCTTTGTGTGTACCTATTCTTGGACAAATGAATCTACCCGAGTCAGGTGCCCTAAGGAATCCTCTCTTTGAAGATAACTGCCTTGAAAATGAAACAATGAAGCAAGAATCTACACAAAGAGAAGCTTTGAATGATGTTGATAGTGCCAATGCAACATCAGGTACAATTCATTTCTCTTCCGAATCATCGTCGGAGATGCTAATGAAGAATCCAGACGATGAGTCTTTCAAAGTGAATAATAACATTCAAGAAAAGGGTCGGTTCTTGAGCAATATGCATGAACAAGATTTGGACACGATAAGGACATGTAACGAGAAGGAAAGAGCTGATACTGAATTGGAAGTCCTCAGTTCTGAACATAAGATTAATGAAAACAGTCAAAAGCTACTTGAGGAAATTCAGAAAACTGAAGAAATAGATTTCTTTTTGAAAAGCCAGAGTGATATATGCAATGAGATTGAAGAGAATGATCGGCGCGTAGGGAGAAGTCTCTCACCATTCCGAGAGAATCCCAAGAAAACAAGACATTTTGATGCGGCCCAACATATGGGCCAATTGCATCTTGATTCACAAAGTGGGGATGAGTATGAAGCAACAAGAATAGAGGAGGATGATGACGATGATGACGATGACAATGACGATGACGACGATGAGACATATGAATGGGAACATCACAAAGTGGTATGCAAAAGTCTTGATCATGCTGATATGCTAGGTTTAAACAAAGCTACATTGAGGCTTAGGTGTCTTATCAACTGGTTGATCGACTCTCTACTTCAACTTCGGCATGCTCGCTCACACTCATCGGAGAAGTCGCAATCACTCATCCACATATATGGCCCTCGTGTCAAGTATAATCGAGGAGCTTCAGTTGCTTTCAATATATATGATTCACAAGGTAGATTGGTGCATCCTGAACTCGTGCAAATGTTAGCGGATAAGAACAACATATCCCTCAGCATTGGTTTTCTTAGGAACATACAATTGCCCGATAAGGAAATGATGCTTAAGGCTTCTGTAGATGAGAAGAAAGTGCTAAAAGGATTGGAAATAGAGAAAGTGCAAGCAAGGGTTGAGGTGGTGACTGCTGCATTGAGCTTCTTATCCACATTTGAGGATGTATACAAATTGTGGGTATTTGCATCTAGGTTCTTGGATGCACACTATGTTTCTAAACAATTGGGTGGTCACAAGGTCGAATCTCTTCATCACCCGAGGTCCCAATAAGTAAAAGGTTTGTACATCTATTTAATGCACGTTTGTGTTGTTTGATCATATTGATCTTAGATTTGAATGACAATCATAGGGATTCTAGATGGCCGATAATCTGTATATGCTTTGTGAATTGTCACATATAGACATCCGATCTTTGGTTTTCGTAACCTTCAAGTTTGTTCATTCAAACAATTTGAATGTATTGAAGGAGGCGGGATGTGTTTAACATCATTCATTCAAATATTTGGTTTCCTTGTATTCTAGATTGTCCATTTTATTGAATCATAAATTGTCGAAGTCACTATGATGGCTCTTAAAAAAGCATAAATTGTCTCAATCGCTCATGTTTTGATCGATGCATCCAAAAGAGTTTCAATTGGGATTCTAATATTACAAGTGGACATCTCCTAAAAATTGAATCACAAGGCTTGCCCAATGATTCTATCTATTCTTTGTGTATTTTAGATGAAAATTTGCAAAAGACAAGTCATTTGTTTACATCTTCATATAAGGACAAGTCATTTGTTTACATCTACATTCTAGAGATTGCATGTGGAGGCAGCATCTATACTGACCCAATGTAGGCATATGCTTTTAAGTGATGTAGGAACCACATTTTCCACATTATGAGCGTGTATTGTGATACTTCAACCACGATCCTCAAATGCTCAATCCTCAATCCCTTCAACCCACAAAGCTCGATCTAACACCAACCAACAATGCGTGACTGCCCATTTGTGATTTGTGTTGTCTTGTAATACTTGATCCAACATCAACCTGTGATGTGCAATTCGACATCATTCTACAAGCATGATACTTGATTGGCAACCCTATGTCATCGAGAAGTACACAATTCAATGTTTGTGATGTGTTATCCTTGATTTGCATAGCGAGCCATTGTGTCAACAAAATTGTCTTATATCACTTTGCCAAATTGATATAGCTCTTTTCAATACAATCTTGAATGAAGTGATGTTGCACTAGATGTGCTTGTTCTTTGTTTGAATGACTAGATTCCACACCATCAAGCTTTGATTGTCATCGTGGAGGGTAGGGCTTTTGCAAGTCGGTCCCATGTTGGTCACCCAAGGTGTCTTGCATGGACTTTTTTGTTGTCAACATGTCATCCACATACAAGATGATCAATATTAGGTTTTTGTGTTTGAACACATATTTTTGTAATGCAAGAATTGTTGTTGTTGCAGAGAAATCGTAGTGCGAGAATTGTTGTTGTTGCAAAGAATTGCAAGTCGGTACCTAAACTTTGTAAACGGGTCAAACTTTTGGTACCATTGTTGGGGATCATTTTTCAGTTCATGTAAGGTATTCTTTCATTGTCAAACCCTCTCTGCCTTACATAGTTTAGTGAATCCAACAGGTTGCTCTTGAGTGCCACCTTGAGTTCGATGTGAAGAAATGTGGTAGTGACAACCATTTGTTCAAGCTCCATGTTCTCCTTCTTTGCAATAGCAATAGACATACAAAACATTGCCACCTTTGCGACTTGAAAGAAGATTTCGTCAAAATCACATGGCCTTTGCCGAAAATTAACTTGTTCAACGCCTACAATTGTCTAGATGGCCTTTAAAGTACATGTAGGTGAACAAGCTCATCTTTATCACCTCAACCCTCGTCACATACAATGTCTCTTGATCCACTTCATTTTGCATAATCCAAAATCTCGACAGCCAACATCAAACACAACATACCTGCTTGGAGGCAAACAAAATAGCTCAAGTTACATATGTTCTACGTTACTATCATCAAGTAGCTAGGCATGAAATACCAACATGGGCATGGTTAGGGAGGGGGGATGTTGGCGAAACAGATCACCAACAAGGTATATGATGACCCAACCCGCACACCTAGGCGAATTTCCCTATCTCATTTGAAGTCGCACACGACGAGGTATACATACGAGGCATGGGAGCGGGAGCAACCTAAGGAGATGCGATGAGGTTGTCAAACGGAGGGCATACCGATACCCCCGAGTGAGTGTTTCGTGGACGACACAACGACATGTGATCATACATGATGGAGGAGGGAGTTGGGAGGAGTTAGGAGGAATGACTACAGTCAAGCTAGATGTGTGTGTGTGTGTGTGTGTGTGTGTGTGTCATGAACTCTTCCGTGTCAACACCACCAAATTTCACCAAATTCAAACACACACATACTCTCTCGAGAATGACTACAGACAAGCCCGATGTGTGTGTGTGTGATGAACTCTTCTGTGTCAACACCACCAGATGACACCAGATTCAGGCACACACAAACTCTGTCGAGAATTACTACACACAAGCCAGATGTGTGTGTGTGTGTGTGTGTGTGATGAACTCTTCTCTGTCAACACCACCAGATTCGCCAGATTCAGACACACACATATTCTCTCTCTCTCTCTCTCTCTCTCTCTGGGTGTTGTGTGTGTGTGTGTGTGTGTGTGTTTGTGTGTGAAAGGGTCCAAAAAGGTCATGTTGGGGTGGGGTATCTCTCTTCTGCCCTTCTTCTTCCTGCCTGCCCCTCCTTCCTCTGTTCTTTGCACTCCGTGCTTTTCTCAGAATTTCTTCTTCTTCTTCTTCTTCTTCTTCTTCTTCTTCTTCTCCTTCCATATTCAAGCTTCCGTTGTTTGGACGCGATGGTGGATGCACAGAGAGCTCTCCTCGATGAATTGATGGGAACAGGTCTTCCCCCCCCCCCCCCCCCCCCTCTCTCTTTCTCTTCTTTCTTTATGTGATTCTGTGTTCATTTTCGCCTCACTCCGCCTTTTCGTCGTCATTTATTTTCAGCCCGGAACCTCACAGACGAAGAAAAGAAAGGATATAGAGAGGTACGATGGGATGATAGAGATGTTTGTGGCTGCTATCTCGTGCGGTTTTGCCCTCATGATCTATTTGTCAACACCAAGAGCAACTTAGGTAGGTCGAAATCCCTTAAAAAGGGAACTCTGATTTGAATGTAGATCTACGATTCTTTTGATCATTTAGCTGTCTTAAGGGATTTATATGCACTAAAACTGTATTCTTTCGGTGTTTTTTATTTCAGGTCCTTGTCCCAAGATTCATGATGCGAAGCTTAGAGAAAGGTGAAGGAAATTTTCTGAATCTTTACAGCTACTTTTATGGTTCAATTTTTGTATTTTTGTTGTTACTTGGCTCAATCTTTTTATCATGGTTTTATTGTTATAGCTGTTTTAGTTTCATGGTTGATGTTGTTGTATTTTTATGGTTATTGATCAGGGATTCTTCCACGTTATACCTGTTTTGCAGTATATGGCTTAAAATCTGAAAACAGGTTTGTTAAATTTTGCAGTTTTGAGAAGTCGAGCAGACATGATTCCTATGTGCCTCGGCTTGAAGCTGAGCTTGCACAATTTTGCGATAGACTGGTATGCACTTTTATGTTTTGCGATTTTAACACACATGAATGGCATTTTAAAGTGTCATGGTTGCTAATGGTTCGAAGAATATTAATTTCACCACTTTTGTGATAAACTGGTATGTGTCTTTAGCATTATTGCATTTATTACACATACCAATCATTCAAAGTATTGTAATTGCTACTGATTCCAAGATTGTCAATTGTCAAATATCTGCATGTGCCTCAGCTTGAAACGGAAATGGCATGGTTTTGTTCTTAACGTGTGCTTAATGTATGCCGTACACGTGTTACGCAAAGCAGTGGCACCTCGAATGGTAATCATTGAGGTCAAAGAATAGTGATTGTCAATTGTTACGTATCACTCACACTTACTCATATCTCAGTCCCCACTTTACGTATAGTTCATAGTAATCTGGCATTTTATATGCATTACATACATGTAGGCTGGGAGTAAATGTAAATCACATTTTGATTTTAGTATTTTCAATGTAAGCCTTGAAACATAATATATGAGTGTCATCCATATGTTTGAAAAATACAATTCGAAATATTGCAAGTAAAAGAACCCAAATTTTTCTCTTCCCTCTGTCCTGTTTCAAATGCAAATGAAACTTGCATAATTTTTTATCTCTTTCAACTATCAGACAACATATATCCAACACAAACACATTCAATGCATTTATACACACATAAGCTTGTCTATAAATGTTTGTATGTAAATATTTCTATGTCAGTGTGTGCATAGCTATCATTTAGCTCTCTTTGATCATCTGTCAGGTTCTCATATAGTATAGAATTGCTAAGGAATGTTGATAATTCTAGTGAAATTAATGAACGATAAGCTATACATTGAAAAAGGTATCATCACGACAATTGATAGGCTTCTACCGTTTGTTGCGTTATTAGCATTTTGCATTAATGACTTTTGTGGCATTTTTTGTGAGTTCTTTTGCAAAATCCGTTTACTTAATTCCTTTATACTATCATGCTTGCGATCTGAACACTGATAGTATAGAAGGCTGCATTCTAACAAAATGGCATTATAGGTGCAAGACCTTGACAGAAAACTGAGAAGAGGGCGGGAAAGGATTGCCCATGATCAGGATGCTCCACCAATATCTTCAGAGAAGTCTGAACAGCTTGCTACTATAGAAGAGAAGATGAAGAAGCTCCTTGAACAAATTGAAAGCCTGGGAGAAGAAGGGAAGGTGGATGAAGCCCAAGCCCTAATGAAGAAGGTTAGTGAGTAGGTTAATAAAATGTACAAAAGATATTTTTACATTCCTTACACTGATGTTGAATGGAATTTGTTTATTAAGGTTGAATTATTAACTGCGGAAAAAAATGCTCTACTTCAACAACTGACTCTTACGCCAGCACAAGAGAAGAAGATGGCTCTTTGTGAGGTTTGTGGCTCATTTTTGGTAGCAAATGATGCTGCAGAGAGAACACAATCACATGTCACTGGGAAGCAACATCTGGGATATAGCAAGGTTCGGGAGTACCTTGTTGAATATAAGGTATTATTGCATTTCATTGACGTGTATGTGCTATAATTGCTTAAAAAAATCATTGTTAAATGTTGCTTGCATATTCACTTGTTCTAGGAAAAGAAAGAAAAAGCGAAGGAAGAGGAAAGGCTTGCCAAAGAGAAGAAGGCTGGAGAAAAGAGCCGAAAAGAGAGAGAGATAGAGTCTCCAAAGGAAAAAGAAAAGAGCCGAAGAGAGAGAGAGATGGAGAATTCGAAGGACAATGGAAGGGACATGCCAAGAGAGAATCATTCAAGGGAGAAGGATGCATACAGTCAGAGGTCCAGGGAAAGAGACCATGCTTATCATGGAAGGGATAGGTATAGAGAACGTGATGGAGGAAGAGATAGGGATCGTGACAGAGAGAGGAAAAGGGAACGGGACTATGGGAGAAATCGTTCTAGTTCTAGGTCTCCTAGTCGTCATCGGAGCAAAAGACCATCACGTTCACCAGACCATTTATCTTAAGAGAATTCAAATCAAGAAATATCCTTATTCATGGAGATTCCATGTAGCCTTGTTGCCTTAAATATGACTGCATCGGTTCAAGATAAGGTAACCGAATTCGTGAAGATCTATAGGCTAGTGTAATAGTCATCAGTTCTGTCTTTGAAGTATTGTGATATCTTCAGGTTGGACACGCCCTTCACCCACAACATACTTTTGTTTGGCGTTTTTGGTAACATCATTCCATTGTTGATATATGTGAATGCTATTTGGTCTTCTTGCTTCGAAAATGATAGCCATGTTGATACACAGGACCAAACAACAAGTTCATATTTGAATATGAGCTCTATTGACCAAGAACTATTGTGACATTTGGGTAGAACTAAGAGTAGAGGATTGTTGCTGTAAAGGCACTTATCAGGTTAGTATGTGCCATGTTAAATACATAACTACATATATTATAGCGAAGTGCACATGCACAGATCCACGCATACCTGATGCAGTCCCTCCCAGACGTCTTGGACTTATCTTTCCTATAAGAAACTAATATGAAACAACGGGATTCTTCAAAAGGTTAGTTATTTGTTTTAATTCAGAATGGGGTGCTGAAAAGTATTTGCTGAGTCTTTCAGAAACCTTTTTGCTTACCGGTGTATAGAGGACTGTCAGGTTTCTGTGTTTCCCTTTTTTGTGGTCGCATATATGGTTATGTCAGATATGGCATTGTCTCTTCAATAGTGTTTTTGTATCCTCGCATACAACTACAAACAATATTGGAAAGCTCAATTGTTGCATTTTACTCATGAAGCTTTTCTATTTAACTTGTCTACAAATAGCGAATGCCGGCTAGACTCATAGTTCACAGTTAAGGGATTCATCAAGGCTACTTGTTATGGTGCAAAATTAATGGTGCCCATTTTATTATATAGTTTTACAGTCATGGAGGAGGTGGCACGTTCTCATGTTCAGGTGTTGTGGAAGGGGGAGGGATTGAAATAAGGTTTCACATAGTGGATGGAAATAGAGCTGAGATGAAGTTCAAATGAGCTTTGTGCTGTTTCTGCAAGGAGCACAAGTGAAAGGGTAAAAACTCTAATTAGTATTCTTTATCTAAATGTGCGTGTCTTCTATATACATCCTCTTATCGCATCTTAGTGTGCATAAGTCTTAATATTATGCTTGTGACTAGTATGCTGCCCTTTGATATATAAGTTTTGATAGTCACAAAGGATATGGCAGCTTCTCATGTAAAAAGTTTTTTTAGAAGAGTGAGCTAGGTCGAGGAATTCAATGTACAGAGTTTTATATAGTGGAAAGGACATAGCTCAAGCACAACTGAGGTAAATGCTAACTTTGAGCAAGTTGGGTAAATATTCTCAATTTTTACCTGTCTTTAGTGCAGCTGAGATACTTCTAACTCTGAGAAAGTTAATGGATGATTTTGAAAAGACGTTATTTTCACCAATCTCTCCTTGCTGTCTGTTATTTTGACATTAAACCTTAGAACAAACATCATCGATGTCATCTGGCAAATAAATTGCCCATGGCATTCATTGGTGGCATGTAAATGCAATAATTTTCACATTTAAAGATATGGGGAACGTAATCTTATTTATTAATATAAAAATTCAATGACAAAAAAGGTATTCATGAAAGAATTTCATGTCCTTTTTGTCCCTACTATCAATGTCAATAGCATTGTAATATTAAGATATGCAAGTATCTAACTTTGTAAACATTTAGATTAGTTGAATTCGACTTTAAGAACACCTGTAATCCAATGGCAATCATCATAGCATAGTATAAACTTGGGCATGGTGATGTTTTTGAGAATATGATGTTTTGAAAAGGTAATTTGGTAGTGACGGACCTGCATTTGTTTTCATTTGTCCACAACGAAGTATAAATGTGAGTAATGGGCCATATAATTGTCTGATGTATGGAACAAATTTGAGAATATTGCGAGTATATATTTACTGTGAATTGTAATTTGAGTGCATCTATGGTTTCATGAGAATTTGGATGTTTAACAAATGAATTTATGTTGAATCAATTTTATGGTGGTGGTGTTTTGCTTTTAATAACTTTTCGTTCCAAGTCTTTTAGAGTATTGTTAACACTTGACAATACATGTAATAAGAATTAATAGCTCATCTTTGATTTCTAGCTTTTCCCACTTTCATGGACTGCTCTCTATCAACTTTCATGGACTTGTCTATGCATTGCAAAAGCTTAATAAAAGCAATCAAATGGTGAAAAGATGTGTTGTGGGTCTCTTTTACAATGCTTCCCTTTAAGATTGAAGATATATGTTAAGGGCTTAAGGAATTGACCTCTTGATAGATGGAATATCTTTTATATATATAAGCGTGAAATGCTTAAATGGATGGGAAATCATAGATGTATCATGTGCCTTGAAAAGTTATATGTAATCATGTACATATGTCAACATGCCATTATTGGAGTATAGGGTGGATCACAACCTTTACAAAAAGGTGAAAATGTAAAGAATGCCATTAATAATTAGGCATAGCACCATAGCTCCATTGAGCATTTTGTCACTCTTGATGAGCAAAGTCACTAAAGATGTAAGGGTTTATATTGTTACTACAAAGATTGAAGAAAGAATTTGATGTGCTTGCATCTTTAGAAGACTTGTGAAAGAGCTATAATTTCTTGAATATGTGAGAAGGTTATATGATGTTTGTGTATAGACAATCATTTTCAAAGTTTTTAAATATCACTATTAGTTAATGTAAGGATGCTCAATTTGACAAAATTCTTTGGTTAATGGATTGAAACAACTGATTGCCAAGTTTATAAGAAGATAGACATTGAGTTCCATTGAGGAAGTTGTTGTCATGCTTTTGTTATATGCATATGAGTAGTACTTTTTTAAAACACTTTAGAAAATGCACAAAAGCTTATGAGGGCATTGGAAGTGCTAATAACCTTAAGACAAAGATTATGCTTATGAAGAACCAAGATAAGGGTATAACATGTACTATTTATAATAATAAGACACTTGAAATTGTTGAAAGTTTAAAGTGGCTTGGCCTTGAAGTTCCCTCGAATAATATATGGAATGAATGTGTTATACATGGTTCAAAAGTAAAAAAAAGAGGCTATATTATACATTGGAGAACCTATGCAATAATAGAGAACTTAAATATTAATTCCTCGAGCAATACCTTTTCGATACTTTGTGATATTGGTGCTACTCTATGGGGTACTCATCCTTGGAAAGGGTTATTGAGTACATGCTTAAGGGCGAATAAAATCTGTCACATTCATTTCCTCATTTTCTTTTATAACACCCACTTATAAATAGTAAAACGGATACATCTTGTAAAGCTCAATCTATATAATCATGAGGTTATGGTTTCAAATCTAAAGACGTGAGCCTCACATTGGAAGCATGCAAATTTATTTAAAAGATATGTAAAAGTGTACTTACTTCTTGATGCAATAAGTATAGACTTACTTCTTGATGCGAGTGTAACATGATTTGGGCAAAATGTGAAGGGTTGTGCCTAACTACAAAACCATATTCTTCCTCAATTTTATAACCTTTTGCTTCAACTTATGGAGTTGAACTGGACAACTCTTCATTTTGCATCCATGATCGAGATTGATAAATTACATTAATTATGTTTTCTAGCCATACGGTAAGAAAATAATTACATCTCTCCATCAAAGTAGCTATTGACATGTAATAATTGATTCTTCATACGCAACTTTATTTGCCTTCCATAATATCTAGATATGTTATGCACGTTATTAGTAAAAAATTCCCTAGTATAATCACCTCATTCAATCATTTCAAAACATTCTCAGAGCCAACGTGTACTTCAATGACATCATCTTCACCATACTACATTAACTACATTATTTCTTCTCCATTCACATCATATAATAAACTAGCATAACAATTTCCACACAATTTTCATGTTCACATTGACTATCATCCATCCCATTAGCCCCATCGATATCTACCCACATTGTTTCTACATGTGACATGCTCTAACCACCACTTCTTTTATTGTCCATAACATCACATCTCTACCTTGTAACATCAACCTTGTGACCATTGTTCCAATAATTTGTCAAGTGCACCCATTGTGCCGTCTTTCTACTACTACCCAAGTGAAGGCCTTGTTACAACTAATGTTTTCTACTCAAACGAACATTTATGCATGAGTGAGATCATTACATTACTCATATTTAGAGCTTTCCAACACATATTTGTGTGCTATGATTCACTAATGAGAAACTCGCTTTGCTCATTTTTTCCCTTAGCCATGTTTTCCTCTCTAAATATAACTTCTCTCTCCTTTCTCTCTCTCTAAAGTTTTTTGTTGTATTGTAGAGTTTCTTATTCTATTTTTAATGTTTTTTTTCTTGCCCTTTTGGGGTTTTTTCATTTTTTTTGTTTCTCTCTCTAATGCACTAGTGTCCACACCTCTCTACCACACAATCAACAACGAATAGCATCAAAGTGATGTTAAGTCTCCAAAAGATGGGTAGAAACTTAGCAAACATCGAGGAAAAACTTTTGTAGTTGATTATTGAAACAAGAAGAACTCAACTAACCTTATGTATGGTGTTGAATATTCTTCCTTGACAAAAATAACAAGCACTTTTGTGTTGGAAGCAAAGGAAGGTGAAGTCAACTTCGTGTAATACTTCAATCAATGTACACCAATCCACGTTCTTTGTTACCCTAATGACAAAACCTTTGTTCTTGAATATTGTGTAGGTCTACGACCTCATCTCGATGCCTTCAAAATTTGTTGTTGCTAGAAAGGGCTAGTGATGATATTCAACGCGTCCATGTTGACTCACAATATTGGAATCACATTTACAAGCACAAACGAATTCTTTTTTATGACTCAACTCACCGTGGATCATTTCACTTGAGAACCACAATGCAACCAAGCACATTTCCAAGTAGGAATCGGCAACGGTTCGGTTTAGGCTTAACCTGTTTGGCCTTATCCAAGCCAAACCGGTTAAGCCTAAACCGTTTTGGGGTTCTCAAACCTCAACCAAACCAAAACAAACCAGTTTGGGAACCACTTCCTCCTACTCTTCTTCTCCTCCTCATAACTCCCACCCCCTCGGCCTTACCACCGATGAGTCAAACTCAACTCCAAGTTCCACCTCAACGACTCCCTCTTTGCATATTACTATGATTGGTGACATCCATGAATCCCCCGCCTCCCACCATCTGAACCACGAGGCCCGAGGCTATGGCGACCTATCACTCTCAGTGATCCAATCCTTCTCCAAAGAATGTATATAACACTGAACAGCACGGAGGTCCCCTAGTCGTCCACTATGCAAGCTCTCTCTCCCTCTTTGTCCCTCCCTCTCTTGTCACTCAACAATATGTTGCCTATGGCTTCCTGTTAGTCTCTTTGTCAACTTTAAAGTTCTAACTTCTAACTTCTAATTGTCTAATTTCTAACTTTCTAACTTTCTAAACCCTAATTCTTAAATCACATAAATGGCTTAACCGGTTTGGCAAGGCTCAAGGCAAGCCGAGCGGAGCTCAATCCGTTTAGGTAGGCTCAAGACTAAACCGAGCGGAGCCGCTAAGCCGTTTTAAACCGTTCTAGCTAAACAGTTTAGGCTTGAGCTAAGCCGTTGCCGATCCCTATTTCCAATAACCCCATACTAAATAACGATTATTTGACACCATGGTCATCATGGTCCTCATGTATGATGTAGCCATATGGACTCTAGGCCTCAAAGTTTACATGTGGACACAAATACAATGTCCATTGATCATGACGTTGTCACAAATTATACATAACAAAGAATCAACAATGCACAAAAATAATCCAATGATGTTGAATTGGTGTCATACCTTCTAATGGTCGATGCAAACTTCAAAGGAAATGGGTGAGCAAAGCATTCTAATTTGGGAAGCAACATTGATATTCATTTCAAAAGGATCGCAATTTAAGTAGTGAGCTCCTAAATGTCATGCACTTAGGTGCACGAAGATTTGTGCAAATCACAACACCTAGCAAATATAGATATAATGCAACCATCATTGACGATTAACCTTTACATGCATGGGCGTACTGGATACACACAAATAGCAAGTGCATCCTCGTGGGCTACTTACATGAACAAAAGGGGCGAGCTTTGAAGTCAGTCACACCCATGGGGACCAAGAATTACACAAAAGTCAATGCCAATACGAACATAGGGCTAAGCTTAACATCTCTTGACCTTGTTGGCAACTTGAGTTTGAGTTTGATGAAACTGTCATGAGTGTACAAAATGTCATAGGTTTTGGGACTTGCACCCATCATGTGATACATTGTAACTACCATAAAATTTATCATGAAATATTGTATTGCTAAAACTATCGAAGAAATGAAAGTAGGAGTATCTTGGGCACGTATATTGTTCACTGGAGGTTTTGGTTCAACAAGGCCACAAAGAATCATCGTCCTAGAGTGAACCTCTTAAAAGGAAAGCGCATGGAAAGTCAACATGAATCGGAGACCACACATTATGTCATGGAGGAGGTTGGTATTTACCACGGGTAACACGCGGACTAGAGTGTGAAATGAAGGCGGCATGGAAACTCAACATGAATCGGAGACCATGCATTATCATGGAGGAGGTTGGTATTTACCACGGGTAATATGCGGGCTAGAGTGTGAAACGGAGGCGGCAAACGTTGCAAGCAATGTGTTCGATTGTCCGAGGCACACAGAGTGAGTTAGTTTGGTTAGATAGCGAGCAACGCCTAGCGGGGGAGAAGTTTGGAGGAAGTGGCAAATCGATTGGGAAAGCGTGGACAAGAGGAGATCGTGTTGAAGGAAGGGTATGGTTAGGAAATAATGGAAAGTTATGACAGGGGTATTTGGGGAAATAAGGAAAGCCTGCCTAGAAGAAGAAGAAGACGACGACGACGACGACGACGGAGGAGGAGGAGCAGATAAACCCTAACGAAAAACCTGCGCTGTTTTGCAGACACGCAGAGACAGAGAGAGAGAGAGAGAGAGCGAGCGAAAGAGACGAATGCTCTGATGACTGCCACCGCACTGCGTCTCTATAATCGCAGACTGTGTATATTCACCTCTCCTTCTCCCTCTTCTTCCACCCCAGCTATGGCGTTTCTTCACCTCAGCTATAGCCATCGCCTCCCTTCCCACCTTGTTAAGTCTAGCCTCTCCCTTTCTGATGACCTTCCCATCCCTCTAGCTCACAGGCCTACGCCTCATATCCCGCAGCCATTCCTGCAGCAAAGATCAAAACAGTACATAATCCCAACGCGGATGTTTTCTGGCTTGTCTCTCACGAGGCATTTGCATAGCCGGGTTGGCGATGATGATGTCTCTTCTACGAGGATTAGATCGCAAAATGCTAGTGTGGAAGGAGGATTATCTGGCTCTATTTCAGAAGCAAATGAAGATGTTTCATCTTCTCCCGACGAAGTGTCAAGCAGAAGACCTCAAGACGGGAGAATAGAGCATGTAGAGTTACACAAGGAGGTTTCTGAATCATACTTGTCTTATGCTCTTTCGGTTCTTCTTGGACGAGCTTTGCCAGATGCTCGCGATGGTCTAAAGCCTGTTCATCGGAGAATCCTGTAAGTGGTATTTAAGAACATTTTATATGCATTCAGTCAGTTTTTAAGCTGCAAACCACCTTTGCATATAAATTGAAGTCCGAGTGTTTAAGCTTGTTCATTGAAAGTTTATATACATACATTCACGTGCTTATGTTTAAGCGCTTTAATGTAAGTTTTTTTTACTCACATGTGTATTAGGTCACTCATTTTTTATGATAATTTCTGAAGGCCACTCGTGTATGCATCCAAGTGCTTATTCATCTAGAATTCTATAAGCTCTAGGGAACACTTTATTTTGAAATGCTTATCTTTGAGCTCGTTCATAGACGCAATCCGTATTTATGAATAACACTTCTGTACATTAAAATGCTCATGTTTAAGCTAGTTCAATAATTAAGCTGTGAAAAACGCTTGCATATATATATGTTTCAGGTTTTCCAATCCGACGTGATCTCTAAGTGGTAAATTACTCCTATATGTCCAAGTTTGTATATTTAAGCTTGGGCACTGAAGAATTTCCTAACTTGTAGAGGACACTCGTACACATTTAAATGCAGATGTGTGTAAAGAATGATTAGAAAGGAATCGAGATAAAGAAGAAATATTGATATCAAAGCTTTCAACATCTATATATTATCTCTCACAGGAATAGGAAACGATGAGACTCCCTTATTTCTATCCCAGAAATGATTTAACTTTTCCTTTGTGGCTACATGAATGAGTGTTTTTTTGAATTCTGGCTCTAGTTTTGATGCGATTATAAAATAAACGACATAGGATGTGATTACTCACTGTGAAATGAATTCGACTTTGTAATCAGTGTTGACAATTTACTTATGTTTTGCATCAATTTTCTCTTGTGGAAGATGTGATTGGTTTTTGGTTATTTCAGTTTTGCTATGCACGAACTAGGTCTTTCATCAAAGAAGCCATTCAAGAAGTCTGCTCGTGTTGTTGGAGAGGTACGAGATGATTCTATCGAGATAGTTAAAGCCACATGGGAAGTGTGAAATTCTGAAAAATCTCAGCTTGGTATCCGTGTGTCTACAGGTTCTTGGTAAATTTCATCCTCATGGTGATACTGCAGTTTATGATGCTTTAGTCCGTATGGCTCAAGTAAGACAACGCTGAATTATTTGTTTCCAGTCATATGATATACTAGTCGTCTGTGAATTTTTATTTTATTTTTCAATTGCATTATCTATTACTTACATGGAGGAAATGATATTTTTCCTTATATGTTTGTGTGTACTGCTAGGACTTCTCACTACGGTCTCCTCTTGTAAATGGACATGGTAATTTTGGGTCAATAGATGCAGATCCACCAGCTGCTATGCGGTATACAGAATGCAGACTTCAAGTAAGCTTTGCATAGATATTAATTCATGTATCTATTAAAGTGAGACTGCTTTATTATTTGAGAAAATTTTAACGTGTTCTTTTTCAGGCACTCTCTGAGGCAATGCTTCTCACAGACCTTGAGCAAGATACAGTATGTTTTCTCATTGTGACTTGATTTTGTTTCAAGACTGGTCTGAAGTAGTTAAGATTTACAAACTCACAAAAATTAGTTGTCTGATTGGAACCAATAGCAGTTAATATATAGTCCTCAATGAAATAATATATGAGTAGGGAATCAGGTGATGGTGAAATTGGTTCTTAATATTTGCTGCTATTTTAGGTGGATTTTGTTGCAAACTTTGATGGCTCTCAAACTGAACCATCAGTTTTACCTGCACGGCTACCCAATCTTCTACTCAATGGTGTATCTGGAATTGCAGTAAGTTGTAAGTCAGATATATAAGCACTTCTAATTCCTCCTGATTTGTAATGGCTCAGATCTCGGGTGCCATTTTGTAGGTTGGCATGGCAACAAATATACCTCCACATAACTTGGGTGAAATAGTGGATGCATTATGTGCTCTCATACACAATCCCAATGCGTCTGTGAGTGTTTTATTCTTTGTTTTAGTCCTGCACTTCATGGTTGATCTTTGGATACGTACTGATAAATGGGACAGTTTTCTTTCGTTTCCTTGTACCATTCTTATTTCAATCCTCCTTTCGGGAGGTGACAAAATCTCAATTCATTAGAAAATCAGTAGATTGTATCCCATGTTTAGAATCTTGATGAAAGAAGCCCATAAATGTCTAAACTCCCTTTATTCTGCGCAAGGAGTTCTGTTTTCATGATTTATGCACTAGCTGATATCCTTGATACTGTATAGTTATCTTACTGAAGTTCTACAAGAGTCCTATTGAACCTGTGCCTTGCTGTAACATACCTTTGGCAGAAATCCCCTGTTGTCTCTCCTCTTCATACATACATACATACATACATACATACATATATATATATATATATAGATACTTACATCTATATTTATTCTCGTTTGTGTTCTTTGGATTTGGGTTCAGACATGTCGTTCTTTCTCTGTTCCTGTTTGAATCAGGTACAAGAGCTCATGGACCATTTGCCTGGGCCAGATTTTCCAACTGGTGGTCAGATTCTTGGCGCTTTGGGGTACTGCAACATACTTTGATATTCGTACTTGAATATTTATAAATATCTATTACATAGTCAAATTACTAAGTGGAATTCGGGAACAGAATTGTGGAGACCTATAGGTCTGGTAAAGGTAAATTGACTATAAGAGGAAAAGCAGTGATAGAGCAAGTGGACAAAAAAAATAACAAGAGTGTCATTGTTGTAACAGAGGTTGGTTGATGGCTTTTGTTTTCACCAATTTTATTTTTTGTGCATAATTCTGAGTCCAATCTATATTCTCTTCATGCTTGCAGATGCCATATCAAACAAATAAAGCCAAGTTCGTACAGAAAGTTGCAGACCTTGTTGAGCAGAAAGTATGCTTTGTAAATCTGCTTAAAGTCTCATATGTAAAAACAATCGTTGCTCATACTTAAAAATGTAGATATGGTATATGTTGGGTAACCCTTGTCTTGCATGTTTAGTTTGTATGTCTAATGCATGAATTTGAAATATGCTTGTGGGTGGATTTAACTTAGCTATGTTTAGGTCGACATATCTATCTGTTGTTTCAGATAAAATCCTTGTGAAGTGACCTCTTATTGCACACAATTTTCTAAGAGGTTTATTGTTCTTGGATATTGGAGTAATTTTTGAATGGAGTAATCCATGAGAAAAATGTATGGTGGGTTTGTCCAAGATATTTGTAGAGTTTTGGTGAAATTAGGTTACCAATTAGATGCCTTAGGCTGCACGTGGCAAAATGATGTGAGTTCCTATTGAAGTCTATAGTTCAAGCCTGTTGGAAAAGAAAGCTTCATGGTGTGAACCCTCCTTTTAATCAAATTCTACTCGAATGTTGTTAGAAGTCGATCATTGCTTTTGAAAATCTAGCAAGAAAATGTGTTAAAATGTTTTCCAAATTTTAAACCTTATGTGCACTTATTATGTGAAAGGAAGGTTGAAAGCTACATGTCAAAAATGTTTGGTTTAATGTTTCTTAGGTTTTGGAGGGTATTAGTGATGTTCGGGATGAGAGTGATCGTGCGGGAATGCGTGTGGTGATCGAGGTCTATTCCTATGAATCTGGCTCCAGTAATAATTGTAGCTTCATTATGAATTTCTCGCTTATTAGAAAATTTCCAAATTTGTTACATTAACCTAGGATGGTCTTTATTTTAGATCAAAAGAGGCTCAAATCCAGAAGTGGTTCTTAACAATCTCTACAAGCACACACCATTGCAAGTATCATTTGGATGTAACATGGTTGGGTAAGCTACTTCCTACTTGTTCTTTCTTTACAAGGCTGTAAGACAGTGAGTTCTGCTCCATGCACATGCATGCATGTAGATTGTTTTGAGCATCTCTAGGCATTGAGAGTATTACCCTGAAGATTAAGATATCATATATTCTTTTGAATATGGGGCTAATGCCTATCTCACTCACTTACACTCATTCTCAATCTGAATATGGGGCTTGTCTTCATGCTTGGGTGTGGAATCAGAGGAAACTCTTGAGATACATTAATAAATAAAGGATTTCCCTCTGATATTTGCATGGAAGTCAAATATTTAGAAGTTTCAATTTACCTGTGTTGTATGATGATGGAACTTAGGCTATATCTTTCCTAACCATTCAAGAAAGTTGATCATTTTGTTATGCTCTCGGCCAAGCTGCATTTATTTTTACAATGTTTAATTTCTCGTCTCTTTTTGTGTCTTTGCATTGGGTTAATTCATTAATGTTTGGCTTGTAGGATTATTGATGGGAAACCTGAGTTACAAGGTCTCAGGGAGTATTTGCAGGTGATATGTATCTCTTTGCTGAAGTGTAAAAATATTCGAGAAACAAAATTAAATCTAGCATGATAATTTTTAATGTTTACTGGTCCAAGATTTAGCAAAAACATTTTCTTATACATGTATAGTGTAATATTTTCTTTCGTTTGGGCAAATTATCGAAGTGTAATATTTTCTTTCAATAAGTTTTGCTTCTGCCCAGACAAAAATAAGAAGATATCCTGTTAATGCTTATCATGCTAATGACCATTACATATATTTTAGGTGTTTCTGGACTTCAGATGTACCATCATTGAGAGGAGAGCAAAATTTCAGCTAAGACAAGCAGAAGAAAGGGATCACATTGTACAGGTTTGTTCGGAATTATCCTACAATTTCTTGCGTTTCTTGATTGTGCTGGTTCTGCATTTGAGATAAAATTATGAAAAAGAAAATATGACTTTTTCATACATATAGTTACAGTTATTCATAGTGTTGGGTCTCAATTAAGATCTCTTAAGCTAAACCAACATGAAATATGGTCTATAGATTTCTGGATCTCATAGCCTCCCCACCCAAAACATATTATCCCTTTAAAGAGTCTAGTTGGTAGTGCAATGTTTTTGCATGTGCTTGCTGAGAACTCTTACAGTGTAATTTATCTTTATTGGATGGAGTAATAGCCCATCTGAAATAGAATGGTTTGAGTAATAACCAACGTCTACCCACTTTATTCTCCTTGTTCCCATAATATATCAAATTGATACATTTAAGATAACTCTCTTATTCGCTATCTATGCAGGATATTCTTTCCATAATATACTTATGAAGGTGCTCTATGAGATTACATATATTCTTCATGTTCTCAGGATGGAGTATTCTCCCATTTGAGAATAGAATGGGCCTTATAAGAACTAATGTATGCCACATTATGCTCATACTTTCCAGGATATACCAAACTGATTCATTTAATTTAACTCTTTTATGCTATATCGATTCACAATAGTCTTTCTTATTGGGTGAACCTGCTGAAATTTAGTAAGCAGTAGAATTATTGGTTTCCATTCCAACATACTTCTGTCATGGAACTATGCTTGTTTTTTTCAGGGAATATTAATTGGTTTGGAAAACCTTGATAAGCTTGTGAATATAATCAGAACAGCCAATGACACCCGGATGGCAAATGAGTCCCTTCAGCATGGTATGTTCAGTTTTTTGTTACTCATGAAAAGCATCTTTTTGCTCATTTGATATTCAATGATAAAATGTTTGTCATTCAAATTAAAGATGGAATTCTCAACGATGATGTGTTCTGGGGTTTCTGGTTACATGTGTATAATTATGATGAATTTTGAAGATTCATTTCTTCAAGGTTAGGGGTTTTCTTAGCCTAAGCCTGTATTCCCTTTACATAAATATACGAATTGACATCATTATTCTTTTTACATCTTGAGAGAAGGCTCAGCTCACCGAGGCTAGAGGTCTTGTTACATGGGAAGTTTGAGACTCATCTGGCCTATTGGACGATTGGGTACCACCTCCACAATTCTGCTATGATCCATCATCTTTCTGGTTGTTCATCTTAGGCCTAACCTTACATCTAAGCGCAAATTTAACTTTATATCAGTAAGTGAAAGGGAGGTGCTCATTTGAATGCAGGAGAAATTTATTAATATTTGAGATTTATTGCGTTTGATGGTGAGGTTCCAGTTAAGAATTACACTTTAGGTCTGTATTTATAGCTTCTATAATTTCTGTGAATTGGGATTTAGGCATCTGTTGGATGCATTTAAGAGTCGATCTTAATGCATCAATTTATATCATTCCATGTAACTATGGAAGGATAACATTCCAGGTCCATGAACACAAGGCAAACCTACTTGAATAAATTTTAAAAACCAAAAAATCTGTGTCTCACCCACATCTGTGTGAAAAGTGCCTTGAAACAGACCAACCCTGTGGTGTGGATATGCAGCCTCATCTGATATGACAGGTATTTTTGCAGAGCAATGTTGGCCCTTCTTTCAAGTTAGTAACAACAGATTCTGTAGGGATGCACACCTGTGGCGATAGCAATGGAGATCTGTTCTGTTGCTTTGTGTAGAGATATGCTCTATAGTTGCACAATAGTTACATGTAGATATCTTCTTATAGATGTCTGTTCTCTAGTGATAGTGTTGATCTCTGTAACAATGCAGCAGCAAGGGCTATGGCTTTTCGTTCCTGGTATGATGAGGAAGTTTGTGATATAAGAGGATGGCTGTAAGGAGAAGTAAAGGGATTTATACACGTAAACAAGCAAGATCAACTTGTCAATGCCTTGTGAGGAAGAAGAAGAATCATATTTGGCTAAATTTGAAGCAGATGTGTACCCGTTGTTCCTAGAACAAGAAAGTAAAAGAACACGGAAAATGTTTAATGAGAGGCAACCTAATGCACAGCTCACCTCTCCTCGGGTTTGGCAAGAATATGAGAAGGCACACTATGACAATTATGAGCAGCTCCCCAACCCACACTCACATAGTTCATGCCCACCCAAATACCTTTTGGGAATGCCATTGATAGTTTGTAATTTGGAAAGTTCAAATCATGAGAGATTAGTAGGTGAGTATTTTGTCTATGCCTGTAACACCTTGCTCCAACTTTTTGCATACAAAAACTAGTAGCTGTGAAGCATACCATTGTACAGATTTCTAAGAGGAGAGATCCCATGATGCCTAAAAATTACAGGACTATCCTGATTTTTCGTGCTTGGCTAAAGTATTGTATGGTTATATCCTAGAGTCAGAAATGAGTGTATGGGTAGAGAGAAATGACTGCCACTCAGCTGGACTGGCAAGTTTTCGAAAGGGGTTCACAATCGTGGATTGAGTATCAACTCTCCCCCTTTTTAAGATGGAAGAGCCCATAAAAGGAGAATTTGTTATTGTTTTGTGAATTTCTGGAAAGCTTTCAACATGACATCACATATTCTGCTCATGCAGCATGTAGAAGCCCTTGGACTACTGATAGATATGCAATGGGGAATCTATGCGCTGTATGAATCAGTGTTAGTGAAAGCGTGCACTCTTTTGGGTTGTTGGAGGTAATTGCTAGCATAATTGGGAGTAAAACAAAGATGCCCACAATCACCTACTCTACTTGGCCTTTATATAGATGAGGGGCTAATTGCATACAGAGGTTGTGTTGTTCTGGAGCATGCTTAGCAGGGGTAGCTATACCCATATTACGCTGATTCTCAGGTGGAATCACAACGACATGCATGTTTCTAGTCACATGGCATACACATAAACACAATACCCAGTTCCAGTATAGTTTGGTTTTTTTGCCCTTACATGACTAAAGTTAGAATATAGCATGGCATTATCACTTGAGGAGATTATTTTTATCATTATCTTACACCTTATTAGCTGCTAGATTCCTCCATCATTCTACAGCACCTTCACTTATTCCTAATTCATCTTGAAGCCTCACTGCATAGCAGCCTCAAAATTTTAAACAGTGTGTGCCCATCCCTCATGTCCTGTGAACAGTCCTTGGTGTTTATGCTAATGTTACTGTAACAGACTTAGTGCAATGAGGTTCTGAGATTAATGCCCACAATACTTTACTAAAATCTTTCTGTGTTTTCTGTTTAGTGTTAAATCTTCCAGTTTGGTGCTTTAAGCATCTCCAGATTGAGCTATGGAGAGCAATATGAATCTTTCAAGAGCTATTGAGAAGGAACTTTGGTATAACCTCTAATAATGCTGTTGGGGTTATTGCAGACACCTACCCTAGATTTTCCCTATGACTCTGTACCATATTGTTCACCCAATTATATTTGGGGCATGACGAGAGGTTGCATTAGTTTTTAGTTCTTAGCTAATATACATTAATTGATTAAATCTATAAATAATGGCTGAAAATGCTGATAGAGTTTAGAAGACAGGTTGTAAGCTTATTTAGAACATTATACAAGAGCGGTTTGCTTGTACATTAAGAAAGTTGAATTGATATCTGGGATGCTGGTTTTCCTTCAGAATTTGGTTTGTCTACCGTTCAGTCTGATGCACTTCTGAGCATGGCTCTACGCAAGCTGACAGGTTTAGAGGTATGTAAATGGATCTTATACACTTCATTTCTTTGTCCTTCAATAGTGAAATAAAGAAATTCTGACACATGATTATGTATGGATTTTAGAGGAGCAAGTTTATCCAGGAGCATAACTTGCTGATGACAGAAATAACCAACTTAAAGCAGCTGCTTTCTAGTAAACAGAGAATTTTGCAGGTATTACTAAAAAGATAAATCAGAATAAACCTGTTACTGAATACTATTCTGCTTTCTTTTTTACTTTTAATGTACTCTTACAGGTTGTTGAAAAGGAAGCACTTGCACTTAAAAAAGAGTTTGCAACCCCCCGGAGGACAGCACTACTGGATGATACGGGGATCTTGAATGATATTGATGTCATAGCCAATGAGGAAGCTTTGGTGGTACGTAGTTTTTATTTTTTACATGTTCACAGCCTACACTTCGTTTTGGTTTCTTCTTCATGATAGTATTCCTGTTACAATATCAGATCCTTACTGAGAAGGGCTACATTAAACGCCTGCGACCCGACACATTTGCAGCACAGAATAGAGGTACTGCTGGAAAGGCTGCTGGGAAATTGAAGGCCGATGATGCACTATCAAAGTTTTTTGTTTGTAAAACACATGATTATCTTCTTTTTTTCAGGTATTTAAATGCCACACATTTTTAGATTGTTTTGTATTAGCAGTTCTCTGTACATTTCTTGCTTTCATTTTGTTTATGCTTTTCTTTAATACATGTGATATGTTGAAATTCATAGCAATTTTAAGCATGTGTGGATAATGTGGACATTTTTCTGCTATTTTAAATAATTTCTTAATGCCATTGAAAGTGATGCCTTTTCATAGTCTGAAGAAATTTGTCCCATTTAGTGCTGACTTGTCACTCCTAGTAAAGCGATTTATAGTGTTTGCATGGCATAGATATTGCGAACAGTTTTGTGGCTCTAATATATCAGAGTCTTGCAGTGAGAAAGGAATCGTGTATTCAACCCGGGCCTACCAAATACCGGAGTGTTCTCGCACTGCAATAGGCAGTCCTCTTGTGCAGGTATGATATATATATTTTTTCAATTATGCATTAAAAGAATCTGTTGTTTGCATTAGTTTTTACATTATTTCTGGATTCCTTTTCAGATCCTACCAATTCCTTCTGGGGAGAGGATAACATCTGTCAAGTCTGTATCTAGTTTTAAGGATAATGAATATCTTGTGATGTTAACTGCTCGTGGGTTTATCAAGCGCACTTCTTTGGCTACTTTTTCAACAATAAGATCATCTGGAATTGTGGCCATACAGTTAGTATGTAAAGTCATCTTTTCGTTTATTGGATCTAGTACAAAAATGTGAAATTGATCTTGCAATGCTAAATGGCGCAGGTGCCTGGAGATGAATTGAAATGGGTAAAATCAGCTGCTGATGGAGATAGTATAGTCATGGGATCTAGAAATGGTTTAGTCTTGAGAGTGATATGTGATGCGACTGTGGTATGTAGTCTTGAGAGTGATTTTGTAGCTCTTCTCCTTAACAGAAACTTCGAAGCCTGTTAAACCCTGTGCTTCAGTTTCGTGCAACAGGAAGAACTTCTAGAGGCGTGAAATCAATGAAATTAAAAAATGAGGACAGAATGGCTACCATGGATATTGTGCCTGCATCTGTGGTCCGTCAATTTGAGTAAGCAAACTATGATGATATGAGTTTTCTGCTACTGTGAATGTTTCCTGTTATATAAATGCTATTGCCCATTCTGTAAGTTGTGCTCAATTTCGTGAGTGGACAATTGTTAAGGGGTGATCTGTCTTTCAGTTTATTCCTTAGCAAGTTATTCAGTTCAGTCATCCTTTGTTAACACTCATTTAAAACATCCTTTAGATCTATTTTCCACTGTTTCGATTTCATTCCAATTTCTAATTGCCTTAATTGCCTATTTTAGGGAGCTGGATACAGGTGCTCCTTGGCTTTTATTTGTTACCCAAAATGGATTTGGAATGCGTGTACCACTGAAAGAATTTACTGCCAGCCGATTGAGCAGAACTGGCCTTGTTGGCTGCAAAGTATGTTGGTCATATTTTTCATTGCAATATATAGGCTTATTGCTCATGTAAAAATATCGTATTGGGCGCAATTTACAGTTTATCCAAGAGGATGATCAATTAGCAGCAGTTTTTGTTGTTGATGATGCTGTTTCAGGTATGCCAAAAGTTTCTATAATTGTTATGTGAAAAATTGTTGATCATTAATGCTGGCTTAATTTGTCTGAATTAGCCCATTTAACTCGAAGTCTGTTCTTTGTTTCAGAAAATGGTGAAGTGGAGAAAGAGGTTGTCATAGGCAGCCATGGAGGCATTTTAAACAGAATGAAACTAAGTCAGATACCTGTACGCATTCGGAGAATGGGAAAGTGAGTACCTTTGATAGGAATGCGTTGTTTTTATTTGCTTAATATATTTGCATATATGGGATAAATAATTTTAAGGGTGAGGATCATTTTTGAAATCACCTCTATTATCTATTTAGTTAATTTTACTAAATGCGTAATGCCGAAGAATAGATATAAGAAAGAATATAAATTTGGACTATGTAGATAGGTCAATCCCCACAAACATAGAGGCGCCTCAAGAGGTCAGAGCATGACCAATATGACCAAAAGAAATATATAAAGCATTCTATCATACTAATATCATAAGTAGGTGTATAATATAATTATATAATATCCTTGATGACGAGAGTCTATTTTGATCTTTGCTGTACAGAGGTGTGAGATTAATGAGATTGGAAGAAGATGATAAAGTGACGTCAGTCTCCGTGGTTTCATATGTGGAAGCTGAAAATGAAGCCACAGATATGGAAGAACTCAAGGCCGCAACATCATAGTGGTTGTGGCAGATTTGTATGTTCTGTTGAGGTATTTTGTTGGTCAGTAACGAAGTGACCTCAGTCTCTTTGGTTTCATTTGTGGAAGCTGAAAATGAAGCCACAGATACAGAAGAACTCCAAGCTGCAACTTCATAGTGGTAGTATCAGTTTTTAACATTCTGTTGAGGGATTTTCTTGGTCAATGTACAGTGTATATTTAGAAGACTAAAACCTTCTTTTCAGCAGATCACCGATGGTTTAATATCTCTTCATTTTGGAATATTTTGGGTTGGGGGGGGATAATCATTTAAATTTGTATGAGGATGTAAATTTTTTTGTACGATAGGTATCTTTAACCATCTTATTTATCATGTCATTCAAACTGTTTTAAAATACCTACGCTCAGTCTATCTCCTCTTTCCAGTTCTTATAAACTTTACATCATACCTAGATTCATGGAGAAAAGGTACAATGAGAGAGAAAGAGTGTGTGAAGCATGCATGCATTGTCTCCTTGTATTGTGGAGTACTACAATCTCACAGTACATGCGTACCATTGTGTAGAGCCAGGGACCTTGATGGAGGCTTTTGTGGTTCAAGTACAAGTCGATTAGCCAAGGTACAAGTTCATGATATTTGAGGTGATCAAAGTTATTCCAGTCAGTATCTACTTCATTAATGTAAGATCACTATCTTATGAACAATAATTATGCCAATCAGAGTAACTTACCTTGGAATCTGGGACCACTCATGAGTCGTACATGAGACTCCATATTTTCACACTTCTCGATGATGTTAAGATTTTTGCATGCATTGTTGAACACACTGCCCATTGATATCTTTACTAGTATCTGCATCAGGATTAACATTTTCCCCATTTAAGTATATGCACATATAGTTGCTCAAAACATGATCTGGCATTGCTCAAAACATCTTGAAACAGGAATTGAAGTTCCAAGAATTACCCATAAAGCTCAAAAGAAAGCTATCCCCAATGTTGCCTTCTATTCAGTCCAGAGTAATTGGCATTTGAACACAAGATTGTACATTAATCTAAGCCCATAATGTCATTGTCTGCATAAATCTAATAATTTATGACTAATCTATGATAAATGTTTGGGGAACTGAAGGATGACGCCAACTCCAGATGAAAGTAGTGTGGTAATACCAATGTGATAATGCTTGCATTTTATCTTTTTAGCAATTCGTCCATTCTTAATACATACGGATGCATGTATATATATATATATATATATATATAAAGTGCGCAATAGTTTATTTTTTTGATTTATAGGGTCTAACTATATGTATCCACCTCCCACATTTGTATCCAATATTTATGTGGTTCTTTCTTGGTTAAATGCATCATTTCATAGGCATTGCAATATCCAGGTTCATAGAAATAGATAATTATAACTCAATCATTATTTCTGTTTGATTTCATCAATAATCGGACTATAGTGCACTCTAGTTAAAAAATGATCTATTATAGAAGTTGTACTTTGGGTAAGCCATTCACTGTATTGTATGACAACCAAGAAGTTCATGTGCTCATTTTATTAACAAAATGAAGCAACCAAGAAAAACTACATAAATATTGGATACAAATGTTCATTTGTTGTTGATACTCTTGTTGAAATCCACATTGAATGCTTTGGCATTGCAATTATGCAATCAGATTTCTTGGTTGGTAGAAATGCTTTAGAGAGATAGACTAATTGCAATGTTCATGTAATATCTATAATTGGACATCATTATTGCGCACAAAATATAATTCATTTGAGGACACTAATGATGATGGGGAAATTGTACATTGTCTAGGAAGATAAGCAAGAAGTTGGCTATAGGCAATGTGTAGAGGGTTTGTGAGACTTTTCTATGCTTTAAGATTACAAGTTTGTCAACTCTATTGCAATACTTCAATGAATGCAAGAGGGTTGATAATAATATATTTTAAGGCAAATTTGAGCAATTTGTCTTTTTATCAATCTCATTGATTATGTTCAATCTATACATTGGTGATGGATGCATAAGAAAATCAAAGGTTGACTATAGAAAGTGCAATAATGTTTGTGATAGTTTCATATGCTTTGATATTTAGAACTCTTAGATTATGTAATACAAAAGAGTTGAGGAGAAACAATATTCTTAAAAAGAAACAAGTTGAGCTATATTGGAGTCCTTTGAATTTGATGGATCATCTCTTTGCAAAACCACCTAAGTAGGTTGATGTTTTTGTGCCCTAATGAATTAGGAGATTAGCTAATGGCTATGTTTAACTCACTCTTAAGATATACAAGTCATTCTCAAGTGCCACGTCTTTTGGTTTTACAAGATTGTGTATATGTTGTCAAGAGTCTTGATGTGTATCATTGACTTGCATCTATTACCCAACCACATTAAAAAATGTAGAATGCTTTTTTGAAAAAAGAAAGATACAAAGAAAGAAAGAAAGTAGAATGCTCTATTATTGAAAAGAATGACTAAAAAGTTGCCAACTATGTAAAAGCGCCAACAATTCCATTATAATTTCTCCACATAACATTTACACCATTTTTCGTTTTCCTAAGGTTTTCTATATCAAAATGACTTGTTCCATGCACGACGAATTTATTATTATTATGGAAAACGACAAGGAAATAATGCACAACAACTTTGTAGCTCAACTTACAATACATACAGCTCAACATCTTATCCAAAAACTCACATATCTGAATGTGTTCAGCAAAAGGAAAGCCATGGCCCATGACATGTTCCATTTCATGCTTGATATCTCCATAAGAAAATGATCCATCAAAACTAAATAATGGCTCTACTAATGGACTATTAATTAGTCTCACTGTCGGCAACCTAAAATAATTTTAAGATCACTAAAATTATGCTTAAGTGCACACCTATTAAGCCTAATTCAAATTCATAGGCATTTTGGTTGACAAAATTACTAGGGGTATATTTGCATGTTCCTTTTTCTCATTCTATTACATTTGCTTGCAAGATAAAATGTGTGAACCTTATTTGTATGTTTGGGTCAAAAGTAAATGGGGAGATGTTAGGTTAGATAGATCATAACACCTAGGTGCCTCACTCTTTTAAAGAAGAAAATGCATTTTGTCTTTCAAAAACACATTTTGTTTTGTTTTGCGTGCTGTTTAATTTGCATGAACATTTCAAAGTAATTTAGATTACGACAATAGCACTTGTTGTCAACTCTCAAGACCATTTACGGATAATTTATAACGTTGAAAAATTCGATGATAGTTAGTGTTACCATTATCAAATTTTATATCCTTGGTTGTATTGTATTAATGTATTATCATTCCACCTAATATAAGATGAGGAAAATACCTCATCTAAATTGTGGAGAGTCCTCCTCCACTCCATACATTTTCATATTCCCTATTATTGAAACATGTGAAAAAATTATGAAAACCTAGAAACATAAACAAGGAGGTGATATACGTTGGGCATGGTAAAATTGTGCAACAACTTATGAACAAGAAGGTGATGGACTTGATAGATGAAGCAAGTGATGATTATGACAAATAACCAACCATTTGATACATATAAATCTAACAAACACTAGACCTCAGAAACATTTGCATAGAAAATGGAGAATGGCGATGTATTAACTCTTTATAGTGAAAATTGTACCAGACAAAGGGAAGGAACAAACGTTTGAAAACAAATTCAACCAAATGGGAAAAATAATAACGTCGCACAAATTACAAAATTATTAGAAATATGAAACCCGTTCTCTTTATTGATGATCCATTCTCTCAAAAAAAAATTGACATGGTCCCCTATCCATTTTCCATCTTCTTAAGAATTCAAATTCCTAACATTTCCAAGAATGAAGCTCAACAAAAACATCTTAATTCGTTTAAAGTTTATTTGCTCAATTTTCTAAAGAAATGTTTAGGAATATAATCACCTTGACCTCAGTTAGCTACGAAATAATCAACGGGGCCTCACACGTATGTCAAGCTTGGATTGAGTTTAAACTTCTTTCACGCGAACTTTTCTTTTTACAAATAAACTTCTACCTTTTGCTTCAACTAAAGGTTCTTTTTCTGATACATGACAATCACAACACGAGATATCTGACAAGAAACTCTAACTAGGTTCACTTGCCTGTGAAGATAATGTCAAAAAAGTGTAGAGAGATCACATAGGTATAAATAACTTGTTCACTTGCCTGTATGGATGATGTCAAAAAAGTGTAAAGAGGTCATGTACTTGTTAAGGATAATGTTGAGATTCGAAAGTAGAGGCTTCTTGGACTCGAAGGAGCCTTAGCACTTACAACTAGAATGCATGTGTTATCATTTCTATGACATGCATCACTTTAGCGGACTTACAGGACCTTAGTTCTCATAACTAGAATGGATATGATACCATTTCTGTCGAAAAACATCATGCTTGGAATTCAAACTAGCTGTTAAGTCAAGCAACATAGTAAATATGAAATTGTTGAAGGACACAATTGAGTTGGCATCAAAGCATTGGCAAAAACAGTGTTGAATTAAGCATGTATTATATACATGACAGAGGCAGTCCCACCTTCATTATACATCAATACAAAGTCGTAAGCCACATGAAAGCTCTTGGGCCTCATGGAAGCCAACATGAGCTAAAACGAATAAACGCTAAAATACGTCTTGTCCTTTTTTTCAATATCTAATACAACAAAAGAAATTGCGTATTTGTTTCCTTGTATGTATGTATGTAAGTATGTATGTATGTATGTATGTATGTATGTATGTATATACGTCGTCTCCATACTTAAAAAGGAATAATCCTTCAGAAGAAAAACTGAAGTCGGAGAACTTTGGATATATAATATTTTTCATGAAGATGTTGAGCAGGAATGGATCCCCTGACTATAAGAGGCTATTCATGTGTGAAGACCTGCGGTGCCAAGAGTTCAACTTCCAAGCATGGGTGCAAGCATTCACTAAAACGATGTTACTGTTCATTTTTACATCGACGGTACTCACGTTTAGCTAAATTCCTTTGCTGGCCGCGCCTCCAGACCCCCTTCAGCCCTCTCTTCTAGTTTGTAAGGCATGTAAGTTCCAAGAAGCTTATCCCATACAACGAAAAATGGTTGTGAGAAATTGTACTTTGCGCCATAAAGCTGATGGTGAATATCATGGTAAGCCGAGTTGTTATGGAAAAGCATGTGGAAAGGGTTTCCAGGCAGCCATAGTCCACAATGGTCATCCACAGTCTTTATCGTGGCGAAGCAGAAGAAGAAAACAGCCGTTCTTGGGGTCATCCCGGACATTAGGAAACAGATGGCACCACCTAGTGTGTCGAGTAACAACCCTTCCAACGGGTGATTGTATAGAGCTCCAAAGGCATATGGAACTACCAGTTTATGGTGTTTCGAATGAATATGCCTATATAAGAACTTGTTGTGATGCATGTACCTATGCACAAAGTATTGCCATGTGTCCATAATCAACATTGCCACGAAACACTGACCAAGTTGAGTTGGCACCGATGGTTGCACAGAATTTGTGGTCGAATCGGATCCTGTAACCTGGAAACCACATACAAAATTCCTTCATTAGTTCATCATATAAAGGACAGCCTCCTTTGAATTAAGATCAAAATATCAATCTTCTAAATACAAAACAAAATATTTGATCAAAGGCATCAAATTCACCTATTTGCAAATATTTGACTGGCTACATTTGTTTCAAACTTTGAGAAATTGAAACTTCATAGTTTTCTTTGAACGAAATTCAGATACATTTATTGCTTTTCCTGATTGAAACTGTGATTGATTTCAGTTTCCGTAAACGGGATAGGAATGACTACAAACCCATGTTACTTAATTGAGATGCCCGTTGTTTTTTTGTTCCTCAACAACTGGAATTCTGCAAACCCAAGATACTATATATTGAGAAAAAATTCATTTTTCTATTTTCTGGGAGAGCAACAGAAATTCACCAAGGAATTCCTGCATACTCATGTTACTTGTCTCAAGAGAATCCCCAAGTCCATAAATACTTCCTGAATCTTTCCTTGTTTTCTCAATTGGAATTCATATTTATGTTTCTTCTCAACAGTCAACACATATATGAACAAATTTCCCTGTTTTTTCAAAGCAATTTAGTACTTATGTTTCATTTTTAATGACAAATAGACCCAGCAATATGGCTCTGATAAAGATTGCCATTGCAGCATGCTTATGTACATATATCGCAGATAAAATTAACATTAACATTAGTTAACATTATTCACACTAACATTTTCTTAGTAAATTAAGAAGAAAGAAGCATTATATATACAGGCAGGGACAGGAAGTTTCCGATTAGGATCATGTGTTGCATACATGTATGTATATTATGATATGGATGCATGTATGGAGTGATATATAGGTATGCGTAGTATGGTTTGGTGGTTTAGTATCGTATGTATGTATCATGTATGCATGTGTGTATATGGATGTAAATATGATGTCCATTAAGGATGTATGTCTCGTATGTATATAAATGAATCGGCATGGGCATGCTCATATGTCGGTGTAGAAGAAGCTTACCATGAACAAGAAGATGGCTACTACAGCTTGAATTGCTTGTTGAAGTAGAACCCCCACAATGACGGACGATGGAGACACAAGGTTCCGCAGCTCTTCTTCTTTGCGGGAATGCATGCGGTATCGATCCACAGGTTCAAGGAAGTGATAGAATCCGGAGTAGAGCCAGTAGACGAGGACCGGTGCGAGAGCTCCCATCAATTCATCACTAATGAAAGGCTCCCAAAACACCATGATGGATGGATGTTTGGATATATATGGGCGTGTGTGTGTGTGTGTGTGTGTGTGTGTGTGTGTGTCTGTTTTGGAGAGGATGGGGCAGGGGTATATGAGCTAATTGAATTAGGGTAAGGGTAAGGGTTAGGGTTAGGGTTAGGGTTAGGGTTAGGGACAGGATATGCAGATGGAAGGGTTAGGGTTTGAAGGAAGGAGGGAGGGAGGGAGGAAGGAAGAGGTGTAAAACGAAAAAAAGGAAAGGATATAAGGTAGGCTACGTCGACCCTTTTTGACCGAGCTCCCTCTTTCTCTCCCTGTGTCTCTCTCTGCAGCTCTGTTTCTTTTTTGGGTTGCTTATTTATATCTCTCTCATACAATCAATCATAGATGATGATGATGATGATGATGATGATGATGATCTCCTCTCCTCTGTTTTCCTTCTTCTTCTTCTTCTTCTTCTTCTTCTTCTTCTTCTCTCTCTCTGTCTCTCTCAATGGACATTTGTTTAGGTCTCTCTCTCTCTCTCTCTCTCTCTCTTCACTACGTGTACACAAACGGTCAGTGTCAGGTCAGCCAGCACACACAGAGGATGAGGAAGACTCCATAGAGAGAGAGAGAGAGAAGGCTTCATCACTCTCCCACACACACACACACACACTCTCTCTCTCTCTCTCTCTCTCACACACACACACACACACATTCTCTCTCTCTCCCTCTCGGAGAGTGTCCGTCCTCACGGCACTTATGTATCGACGGTGTGCTCGCTCCAACCCCCACCCCTCTCTCTCTCTCTCTCTCTCTCTCTCTCTCTCTCTCTCTCTCTCTCTCTCTCTCTTTGCCTTCCCCTATTCATCCTTGTGCCTTCCAGATTCCGGCGCCTTATACACAGACCCTTCGATGACCATCCAATATCCATTGTTATATCAACTTCCACATGCGAGCTTCAAGCGACTTTTGGCTAACATTGCTAGCTTTTTGGTTTCCCGCTCGAGCATTCTTCCCTACTGGTATGCTTGGGCTCATTGGGCGGGAAAGGGGTGGGGGGGATCATCACCTTGCTTGTAGCAGAACCTCATCATTTTCAACACTATAGAGAAAGGTGGGGCTAACATTGACATCCCCAACCCACTTTTATCGTAACCACGCCTATTCCATGTTTGCTTTTGTCCTCCCAATACCACCCAACCTCATAATCTGTAAGTCCTCGACACTAGCCATAACATAGTACGTAAAATTCGTGTTCGTCTAGTATAACATTCATTTTCCTACGTTGGAAAACAAATGCGAATGTTATCGAAACATTCTTGTGTTTTTTTTTTGTTTTTTCCCTATTTTTTTAATGTTTTTTTGTTTTTTTTTCATTTTTAGGCTTATCTACCTCATAATAAATAGTTAATCCAAAAGAATGGTATTTATCATTCTTTGAGGGTATTTTTCTTTCGCGAATGCACGTATGGTACCTATGGTTCATACTATGAGCCATAATATGTCACCTTAACGAGAATAGTTTACCTGGGTTGAGAATACCCTATTGCTGCTAAAATGTTATTTTTTTAAATCGTTAGAGCAAGGCGATGTATTCGATGGTAGGAAATTCGCATGTCACATACATGCTACGGAAACATGAAAAATTGAGCCAACATTGTATCTTACGTCTATGTCAAAATAGTCACTAGGAGCAACAATGTTAATTCTTCACATCAGTGTAATGTCCACTTGGCATGGCTGTTTGTAGTGATTTAAATTCTAGCATTATAGAGGGGATTTATGTTGTTTTGAGAAGCCTACTTTGAAAAGTTTGAGAATAAGAAACAATCGTGCATTTTTTTATAACTAGCTTGATTGAATTGTAAAGCTAGCTCCACCTATTTTATTAAAACTAAATGGATATATTGTTTGAGGTTTAATATTGATTATTTTGCGGTTGGCCCTCTATCTATCTATCTATCCTATCTCATATGCTTAGTCATAATTGGGAATATGAGATCTAGATGTTAGTGTTTGGTTTTAATGCTAATTGTAGTGGCTACCATCCAATGGCTTCAAATAACTAACTAAAGTGAAGTTCAGTTGGAGAGAGAACACCTCTAGTAGCTCTCACGAATTTTCACCTTGCTTTATGGAACAATTATTTGTGATGGTATGTATTTGCATAAGACTTCAAGATTTACAGTTTATAACCTGGAAGTATCCAATTAACGAGCTTGGTGTGATGCCTTTGTTAGGGCAATAGATTGCCATTGCTCCATCCATATTGTGCCCTCACTACTTTATCTGACAATTATCCATGGGAGTGCTCCATAAATACTACATACTTTCTTCTTCATCACATCTAATTACACCAAAAATACTTACTTCTCCTTTAAGGGTCTCTAATAGCTTATGCCTTCAAAACTGCCACTCCTTCCTTTTCATCATTACATCACATGCATATTATTACCAAGGATATTATTTTAAACGGGAAGCTAATTACATGTCCAAAAAACCTAGGGCCATTGACCATGCCTAATCTATCTTCTACTCTAATATTCCCTTGGTCAAAGCCATTGGAAAAGGAAAATAATATTTCTTTAATCTTTCAGGTGTGCATTGTAACAATCACAGGTTCCCCTTCCACAAACATGGTTTAATGAAGCTATATTAACCACCATTGACCAATATGAAAACAATGTATTCTACCACTTAATTTGGAAAATACTTATTAATTTTAATCAAAGCATTGACAGGCCACACACTACAATATATATGATGGAAACAAATGGTTATCTGAAGTTAACAAGGTCACGAAGTCAACAATTGGGCAACTATCCTCCTAATGATGATCCTCACTTCTTTTTATATGAAGTCACTCTTACCATCCAAATATTGTGAAAATAAAGCTTTCATCATGCAAGTTGTTGACACTAACCTTGTTGAATTCCACACATATATGGCCTCTTAATTTATGCACCAACGACGTTTCCATTAAAGTTGGTAGATAAAAGGGCCACTCTTTTGGCACCCATCAAATAATTATAGAGTCTTTAATCCAAAGTCGTCTTTCTACGGAAATACACAAGTAACATGTGGACTTATTTGGGGAGGGGCGGGGGGGACACATTCATGAGATGTTGAAAAGTATGTATCAATCCTTTTTTTGAGTATATCATCTTTGAGCTATAAAACAAGGGAAGACCTTAAAAGATATCTAAAATGTGAGATTCACGTGCATATAAACGTGTTAAAGTTGATTATGTGTAGAATTTAGGTGTAGTTTAGTGATTTTTAAGTGGCTTACCTCTCTCAATCTTATGTCGATGCATGCATGTTTTAGGAGTAATAATTCATGTAGTGAAATTATGTCTAAATTAATGTTTGACCTAAGTCTAGGAAAAATATTTAGATTAAACCAAGGTGTGATTTCCACTATCAAAGTTTGGTCGTGACCACTTTTTCTAAGGGAGAGAAATAGATAGATACTGTAATCTGAGGGCTATTTGAACTTATATTAGAAAAACAAAGGAAATTTGATTTATAATCCATTCTAAGTGAGGTTATCGAAAAGATTGACTAGTCTTTTAAATATGTCATGGTGCATTTCTTTGGCCATTATTTAAGTACCCAAGGTTTCTTCAACAATAATTTTGGATGTCAAAATCCCTTCATATTGAGGGTTCTCAAAAACAACGACTAGTTTGTTTTTTTTTCAATATGCTATATTGCGTTCAGTGATTACTTTTTGTTCATCAACATTTTGTTTTAGTCATATTTAAGTGCCAAATGTTTCTTCAACCATAATTTTCAACGTCATGGTAATGGACACTCTTTGTTGATGGACAAGTAATCATAAGGTGATGAACAGAGTTATATGCATCTTCTCTTCGTAACTAAATTGATGAAGAGAAGAGAAGATGCATATAACTTCAAAAATAAAATTTTACATATTGTGAAGAATCTTAATTGAATCTCATTTGCCACATCTCCTTAGTCTTATCAACCTCCACTTGCACAAAAATCATAGCCTTTTCTTTCTCCGACTAGAAAGGTTCTCATATAATTCAAATACAAGGAAAGAGAAGATATTGAGTGTTAAAACATAATATGGAAGCATTACCTTTTGTAGTGTTGTGATGTGGCTTGTTGCAAAGGGAGAAAAACACAAAAAAGGCAAGTTGTATGAAGGCTTGAAATTCAAGTGGAGGAGGCCGTTTGAAAATGAAGGTAAACAAGAGGATTAAGATAAATGATGTGAACTAGTTCCTACCAACGTGTTAATATCTCTTCTTGTGAAAGTGATTAGGTCGTATAGTATGATTAGAGTTTGTATTAGTTGTTAGTTCAAGCATTACTGCTCGATAGCAATTGACACTCACTCTTGCATGTCTAGCCCACAAACAGGTAGATGGTGGTACAAAGGAACGTCAATGTGGTCCTCAAGAAGAACACTTGAGAAAAGACATTGTCATGTTGCCAATGGCACAGAACGAGAAACCATCTCCAACGCAAGTAATTTATTTATTTTAAAATAAACACAAAGAGCAAGTTTCAAACTCAACACCCTTCTTCCTTGAAGGAATGTAACTATCACTAAGATAACTATTTCATATGTTAGAAAAGTATATTCTTAAATATCTAGTCAATATAATTATTGTACGTCATCTAAGGCATCAATGCTAAGTGGTTTGCTAAGTGGTGACATGCTCTTAGCCCTTAATGCACGTGAGACCTTATATAAAGGTGTCTCATATTATGTAAAAGGGGAGAGAGAAAGAAAACGATATCTATGTGCCAAGGAGAATGAAAGAGTAACATGGCTCAAAAATTCTCAAAAGGAGCGTTGAAATCTAACTTCTAAGATGCAAGTTCATATTATGCAATTAATACAATCACACTTTGTTTCTATTTGCATATGTTTTATGTAGAGTTATGACTCACGAGTTTTGAGTCATGATTTGATACTTATATATATATATATATATATATAAATATATTAAAGTTTGCTTTATGTATATATAATATATATACATAAAGCAAACTTTATGTAAGGATATGTTACGGTCTAATGGTGGAAATGATTTAATCTATCTCGAAGTTCGCAAGTTTGAAACCTAACTTGGCAAAAACAATCCTTACGAAGTATCTTTTGCCTCCTTCATCGCCACCTCTCTGCTTGCCCCCGCACATGCAACACACACTTCACAACAATATAAGCTTTTGGTAAGGGACCAGGGTGCCAAAAGATAGTACAATTGCTTCATTTCCATGGACTAGTCGGAAGGGAGTATGATGTGTTGTTGCCCTTTAAGAAGTTCAAAACACAGGATTCCATTATGCAAGTCTGTCAGATAGGGGTGCCCATTGGCCCCCTACCTTTATTTATTTATCTCAGAGGCATTCTCTTTCTTTTTAAATAGACCGGATGCAGGAATTCGAGGTTTGGTTGTCCCACATGCTTGTAAGGACTTGTTGGACTCCATGTATGCAGATGACACCATGCTCTATCTGCAAGGCAATGATGCTAATTTACAGCAGGCTGAAAATCGAATTGAGTTGTTCTGTAAAGCATCAGGTGGGAAAATTAATTGGAACAAAAGTAGAGGGTTTTGGGTAAGTCCAAACTCTTGGCCGAATTGGCAACCTAATGCTGATTTTCAATGGGTTCCTAATGGAAGGGCTGTTAAGTATTTGGGCTTTTTGGTGGGAATAGAGATTCAGAAAAATCAGCAACTTGAGCAAGTGAAAGACAAAATCAGAAAAAAGCTTCGGTTATGGGCATCAGTAAAGCTTTCCCTTGCAGGTAGAGTGGTTGTGGTAAACCATATTTTGTTGGCCACCATGTGGCACTCGTTGGCATGCTGGATGTTAGATAAAGAGTGCATAAAAAATATTAAGGCAATGGTGAGAGGGTTCCTTTGGTCAGGTAGAGACCATGAGACTGCTTCAGCTAAAGTGGCTTGGAGTTGTTTGATCAAGGCAAAAAGTCAAGGTGGACTTGGGATGGTGGATCCAGGTCACCAAAGTAAGGCTTTACTTGGTAAGCTCTTGGTGCGAAGTCTCCAACCTGGACCAGAATTGTGGAAATTGCTTCTTAGAGACAGAGCTGAACTCTGGAGTCCGAGGAATGGCGGCCCTTGGAAGGCAAAGATGTGGTGGTTGTTCAGTCCAGGCCTAACGTTAAAAGAACCTACTAGCATGGAGGATAGGGTGGCCCGCACCATAATGAGGGCCTGGTCAAGTTTAAGAGAGGGGTTGGTCTTAATGCAGCCAAAAACAATGGAGGAACAACTCCGTCAACCCCTGTTTTGGAACCCCAGGATTCGAAGTGATGATGGTATGATGCTTGGTTAGAAAAAATACTTGCCATGGGGAAAAATGTTAGTTCAGTAAGAGACTGGGAGGAGTTCAAAAGGAGAAGAAGGGAGGGTCTGGTTGGAAGTCCTAGATTTACCGGCAGGCTGGAAAAGGTTACCCACTTGATAGATAAGGCTGTTGATGGTCTAGCTAGGCTGAATGAAGAAGAGGGGGTCTGGTTTGGGTGGTTTGTAGGTGAGGGCGATGCACAAATTATCCGAGGCAGGTGCCCATCTAATGAGTATCGTTTATGGGGCAACCTAAGTGCTTTGGCAGACAATGGCCAAAGGTTAGCAGTGCGAGTGGCAATGTTGGAAGGTAAGAAGTGGCAAGTAAACCCGGACCCAGGGAAGCTGGAATCTGATCGTAAACTCTGGATAGTTGACAACAAGCCCATATGTGATCTGGATTGGGATCCACTAGAGGTGTGGTGGCAGAAACCGGGAACGGACAAACTTGAACGGTTTTTCGAGTACACTACCAAGCTAGGAAGGCAAATCATTGGCTCTAAATTGATGGGTGCTGGCCTAACTCGCAATAGTTGGAAGGATAAAGGCATTTCTGATGACTGGTTGAAGTCGTTTTGGAGGAGGCTATGGGCGTTTGATATGCCAGAAAAAATAAAGCTTTGGTTGTGGCTTCTTAGTCACAAAGCGGTGCCGGTGGGGCACCGGCTTAGGTGTCGTGGTGGTGAGGCTGGATGCAAAAGTTGTGGACACCCTTTGGAATCAATTCCTCATTGTTTTTGGAACTGCAGCGAGGCTATTAACATTTGGGGTAGAAGTCTCAGGATAGTGGCAACATGCGGAGTGAATGGGAGAGTTGTATGGGGGTCCGTACAAGGGCTGAAGCTAACAGGGGAAGGCTGGGCTGAACAGTTAAACCCCCACGGACATGGTTTTATAGTGCAGGATGGCAAGGTGTTTCAACGGGCTGGAGTTCGACATGGCACTAACTCAGAATTTTTTGAAGAGATATGGATGATGGTGTCTTGTTTATCGGTCTGACACATTTGGACCAACCGTTGTAAATTTGTTTTTCAACAACAAAAGATCCCTAGCGGTGAGGTAGGTGAGGTATTATTAAATATCTGGTTTGAGTTGGTATCTTGGCTGCGGGGACGATACGACTCAATCAAGGGGGAATCTGATGTAGCTGAAAGATCTCGATCAAAGTTCTTGCTGAAATGGGGTAATTCTCCTATGGTGGGCAGATCCTCATCAGGGCCTCAATGGAACTACCAAGCACCTCGATGGCTGTTTCCGGTTTCCAACAACGTCTAGGTGCTGTAAATCTGTATAGATATGGTACAAATTATTAGGTTATTGGAGTTGTTTGGATACGTTTGTTGAAAATGAGGTGGGGACTATGTCCACTTTGGTGGGAAGGCCAGAGTGAGGGCTGGTGAGAAGAACTTTGGGTGTTCTATGATGTAATTTTGTTTACTAACTAATGCGAAGTAGTGTTTTTTTGGAAAAAAAAAAAGAAGGAAGTTTTTATTTTTATTTTTATTCGAACAATGGTTTATATTAGTTTAAAGCGATTTACATGAAATTTTAGCATAGATTTTTACCATTTCAACTTCTCTTGGACTGTTATAGAATACATATGTCCCAAAGCATTAGTAATAACAGTTATACATGGCCACATGCCTCATGTCGGTGGAAGAAAAACCCAGAGCGATGGCAGATACCTCCAACGTTGTCGAGATTATTACGCAAGTGCGTGTGAAAATGAGGCGGGACCGCGGGGGTCTCGAACCAAAGAGCAAGCAAGGGAGGAGAAAGAGAGAGAACCGGCTACGCAGGACCGGGGATACGCAGGGACACGGCCCTTCAGCACGGAGAACGCGAACAGACACCGACACAGACAGATGCGAACGACTAAATAAGTGTATTAACAAAAATGGCTAACACGACTACAACCCTCGATGGGGCACAGGTTGTTTACAACCGAACAGGCCGGCGAACAGATGCCGATGCCTGTTCGCTTCGACGCACAAACGGGGTAGCAGGTCGGAGGTGCTGCCGGAAGCACTCGGGCGTTCCTCGAAACAGCGCGAGCCTCCTCGGAACTCTGCACAGAAGCTATGGAGCTCGAGAAGGAAGGAAACACAGAGAGAGAGAGAGAGAAGCGCCCAGAAACGGTCCGGCAGCACTTCGTCCTCTCTGCGCGAGATCCCTGCAACAGCTCTTTCCTCCTCCTTATATAGGCCGACGAGCAGGCCGTCATATCAGCTTTATTCCTTGTCCCTTTTGGACAGGGATCCGCTCCGTTTTTCACGCATCCGCGTAGTTACGCCGCCGACTCGTACAGTTCGCGCGCGCGACCGAAAAGACTGTTCGCGCGGTCTTTGTCTCCACTTGAGTTAGGGCCCGTTCCTGCCGATTATCCTCATAATTCGCTTTTATGTACAACCTGGAGCTTGCGCGCGTGAAGAACCGGTTCCCACGCCTAGGTGCGCCGATTCCGCCTATGGACGGTTTTCTTCACGACATCCGCCCCCACCTAACCGCGCATCCTCCGGTATGCGCCAGAGAGTTGGGACGGAGAAAACCGGCCCGTCTTCATTCCTCGCCCGTCGGTTCTTCCTCGTTTTCGGATCGTTCGTCACTGCTGACTAGAAGAGCCGGGTCTGGCTCGTCGTCGTGTCGTTTTTTGAACGCTTTGATCCGCTTCCCTGCAACCGGTATCGCCATTCTCGTGCCGTCGAGTTCCGCCAGGTGATATGTCCCGTTGCCATTGGCGCTCCGTACCGCGTAAGGCCCAAACCACCTACGTGCGAACTTCCTCGTAGCTCGGTGCTGGTTGTCGAGACTGCTGTCGTAGACGAGCACCCAGTCACCTTCTTCGATCTTCTTCGGTCGGAGCCGGTGCGTTCGGTCGAACCTGGCTTTGTTCTTTGCCCTCGCTACCCGGAGCCTCTCCGTAGCCAGTTCCACGTCCTCCGGTCTCCGCTCGAGTTGTCGTATACGCGCGGCCAACAACTCCTCCCGGCTCATCTCGTCCCTCCAATCGACCGTGGCCCATGAGGAGATCGTCCGTTCCATCGGCATGATCGGCTTCTGGCCGAACATGAGCTCCGTCGGCATGTACCCGGTTACCGAACTGTGCGTGGTCCGGTCTGCCCACAAAGCATAGGGTAGCAGCCGCGGCCAGTTACCGACTTGGCCTCCGCATGCCCGAACCAACGCCTTGACGATCGGCCCGTGTCCGCGCTCCACCTTCCCATTCGCCTCCGGGTTGTACGCAGTGGTGAGCGAGAGCTTGACTCCCAGCCGGTCGAACAGCTCCGCGGCTTCTTCGGCGTCCAACTCCCCTCGGTCAGCCACGATCTTCCCGACGCACCCGTACCGGCATATCACGTCTTCGATTAGGAACCGGCATACGGCCGCGGTCGTTTTGTTTGGAAGGGCCCGGCCTTCCACCTGGTTCGTCAGATCCTCCCGCGCTAGGACCAGGTACCGCATCTGTCCTACTCCCATTGGCATCGTTACCAGATCTACCATCCATTTGAAGTGGATGGTCGGAGGGTACGTGGGGTGAAGCTCGTCCCGATGTCGGACTATGGAGTGCATCTGACAGCTCTCGCAAGTTGTCACGAACCGATGCACGTCCTGGTACTGCCCCGGCCACCAATACTTCCCCTTCAGTTTCTCAAACGTAGCCCATGTTCCGCGGTGTCCAGCCCAAGGGCTGTCGTGGTAGGCCGTCAGCAGCTCCTCCTGTTCTTCCTTCATCGCCACCACCCGGAGCGGAGCGCCGTCCCTCTTCTTCGGGTGCTTCCATAGGTAGCCATCCCGGAGAAAGAACCGGTACGCTTTCCTCCGGATCCGGTTGGCCTCGTCCTTTGTCCATGACGCATCGGGCGTCATTGTCTTCAAAAACCCACCGATCTGCAGCCACTCCCCGTCGTACTTGCTCGCGTCGAAGTCGTTAAGCTCCGGAGTGCTTGTCCCGCCGGTTGTTACATGCGCAGTCTCGAAGAAGTCCACGCCGACCTCTTCGTCCTCCGAGACCATGCCGCCCTCGTCCTCGAATCTCGCCCTTGAAAGCATGTCGGCCATGGCGTTGTCTTTCCCGGAAATGTGTCGTATTACCGGGTCTAGGGACTTGATGTACGCTATCCACCTGAGCATTGCCAGGTCCGGCGTCGCGCAGCCGGAAACCATGCCGAGAATCGGCATGCAATCCGTCTCTATGATTACCTCCGTCCCGATCAGATAGTCCTTGTCGGCCTTCACCGCCGAAACGATACCCCAGAGTTCGCGTTTAACCTGGGCGTATCCTCGCTGCCGTTCGCTGAGTACCTTCGCGCCGAATCGGATCGGAAACCGATTGCCGTCCTCGTCTTCTTGGTTGACGACCCACCCGATTCCGGTCGGACTCGTGTCAACCGTTATGTACACTGGGGTGCCCTTCCCGTAGACAGCCTTTCGGAGCGCCGGTGCTGCCGAAAGAGCCTCCTTCAGCTTCCGGACCGACTCCGCGTGCTTGTCTAGCCATTCGAATCTTCGCCCTTTCTTCAATAATCCGTACAGCGGCTCCGCGACGTGCGCGTAATGCGGGATCCATATGTGGTAAAAGGCGCATGCTCCCAAGAATCTTCGTACTTCCGTGACCGAGCTGCAGTCGGGCTTCATCGCGGAGATGGCTTCTACCTTTGCCGGAGACGGTTTCCGGCCATATGGCCCACATAAGTGTCCGACCACCATGATTTCCGACTGCCCGAAGGCTGATTTCTCCCCCGAGAAGGTGAGCCTCGCGTCCTCTAGCCTTTGCAGCACCTTCTCGCAGTCGTCGATGTGCGCCATCACGAACCGCCGGCATCCGTCCGGCCCGACCGTCTCGTCCTTCTCTTCTACCGGGCATCCCTTGATCGGGATGTCGTCTAGAAAAGGCACGGTGATGTCCGGGATGCAGTCCCTCAGCACCTTGTTCATCGCATTCACCATGTGGGCCACCGAGTTGGTCCCTCCTTGCGGCAGCGTACACATCCGCACTAGGCCGAGGGGAGTTCGCATCGTCGTAATGTCTCTGCTTTCCACGGCTAGCTGGAACTGGTCGTACCCTGAGTATAGATCACCGACCGAGTAAATCGACCTCCCGGCGAAGGCCTCCGCGAACTCGTCTATGGTCGGTCCGATCCCTGCGTTCCGAATGGTCACCCTATTGACCGGCTGCAGGTCCTGAATGAAGCGCAATGATCCGTTTTTCTTTGGCACGGTAAACCAGCGGTTTGAATACGGGGCGCTCGACGGCTCGAGAATGCCCATATCAACTTTCTGCTTCAACAGCTCCATCAACTCCGGGATGTGAGCTCTCGGAACCGAAATTGGCTTGAGATTCCACGGTACATGCGGTACTGTGAATATCACCATCGGCTCTACGATCGTCGGGTCCACGCACCCGATTTCCTCCGGCGAGAATGCGAAGGCTTTCTCGTGCCTTCCGAGCATTCTCCGGAACCGGTCTTCCTCCGCCGGCAGTAGGAACCCGCCCCCACCTATCTTCAGCTCGCGGAGCGTCTCGTTGGTGAAGGTGTGTCCTATGCAGGCCGGATCTCGTAAGCTGGGGTCCGATGCAACCCCTTTGATTCGGGATTCGCTGCCCTCCGGTAAGGGCGCCGCAACTGGCCTCACCTTCCGGTCCACCGTCTTGTACTTGGTGCTCACTCGGGCCGTCCGTTCCGACTCGAGCCCTCGACCGAAGTCCGCGATGACTTCGTACATTTCTTCGGAACATACCGGTATCGTCCGGTCTTCGTTAAGGTCTTCTTCGACTACCTTCCCCAGCATCCCCAAGGTGTCGTCGAAGGAGACTGCCTCCACGGCTCCGTTGACTCCTTCGTCAGGGCCGAGAACCCCACACGCCCGAAGTCTCCCCTCCGTCCTTGTTTTCTCTCGGCCGGTGACGCCGACCATCGTACATGCTCCGCTGTCGGAGAAGCAAATTTTCCTACCTATTGTACACGGTTTTATCGTACAGATGTGGGGTTTTCCCGGGGCATCCGGACTGTCGCGGCCCCACGCCTTGGCAGTCCTCTCTAAAAATCCTCTCGGTTTTCGGAACCGAGGGAATCGCGGTTACGTTCGTGGTTCGGCCGTACCGTCAGAAACTGGACCGAATGGCGCCCGTCTTGGCTTTTGACCCTTGCGTAGGCCGAACCATTGTCCAGCACTTTGGTCTCCATTCGCGCCGCCGTGATGTACGGCTCTCCCAGAATGACCGGATGCGAAGACTTCTCCTGCACGAAGAAGTGCTGGTCAATCTCGACGTCGCCGATCTTGACTCGCACATTCGGACAGGCCCCGTGCAGTTCCTCGGTGGCGCGCGTTGCTGCCCTTATTTTCCACCCGTGCTTGGTGTTGATCGGCCATTTGCCCTTCTTATAGAAGTCCATGGACATCAAATTGATCTCCGATCCGTGGTCCACCAAAGCTATCACCGGTTCCTGGACATCGCCGATCTTCACCGGGGTTTCCGTGGTCGCTCGGGCCCAGTGTGGTCTCGAATAGTGGCTTTCCGCCCACTCGTCTCCCAGCGCCATGTCGTCTAGGTGCGTCGTCCGCACTTCCACCGGTCTTTCCGGTTCTGTCTCCGTCGACAGCCTCTTCCGTTTCACCAAGTCCACGATGGAGTCGTGGAACTCCTTCTTGGCGATTCCCAGCACCTCTCGTAACGACAGCTCCACCTTGCTGTCGAGGATCCGCTCCTCCAGGACCTTTCGTAAGTCCGTGGTCCTTTCTATCTCCGTCCCCAGACGGTACCCGCACTTCTGGGGTTTATCTTGCGTACCGGCCTCGCCGGCTTCGTCCCGTCGCGGCCCGGACCGGGTCTCGTATCGTTGTGAGGGCCCGGTCGTCCCGGGTCTCCCCACCCGCTTCTCTTCTACTAGAGCCTCGAAGTTCTGGCAAGCGGCTTCCACGAAGCCCGTCCTTTCCTCGACCGGGTCGCTCCACCCGGTCATCTCCCGTACCCATTTCTCCGCACGGTCCGATTCCTCCCCTTTAAGCCTTGCACCGGCAAGGCCTTCCAGCATCGTCGGCCAGAATCCGGCATTGCTTTCCCTTCGGGCCTCGCCGCCCCCGACTCGAATGCCGGCTGACGCCGAGTAGTGGACGGTTTCCGCGTGTCGGGCCGCCGCCTCTTCCATCAACCCTTTCATACCACCTTTTCCGTCGTTTCGGCTCAGGGCCCTTCGGGTGTCGCCGACATGCACCCGTCCTTCCCACAGGTACACCACCCTGGTCCTCATCGCCTCCGCGAAGTCGCCGCAGTCCTTCCGAATGTGGCCGACTTCATCGCACCACATGCACCTGTTTCCTGCCGCCGGCCGTCGGTCACGAGCCGGTTCGCCTCCTTCCCTTCGGGCCTGCGCGATTTGGAGGTCCTTTATCGCCTTCGTCAATTCCTCCAGCGCCGCTCCTCCGGTTGAGCCTCTGACTACGCCGGTCGAAGCCGAACCGGTTTCCAACCACCCCTGGGTCTCTTCCTTGCGCACCTGTGGCGCTGGTTCAAGCTTCCTTGCTGCGACCGAGCCCGACCCGGTCGCCCCGTTATCCGCCCATTCTCGTCGTTTGTCGAAACGGCCACAGACCTTCCTGACAGCCGCCCAGTCGGTAGTGAGCCCGTCTTCGGTTTCCAGCAAGAGGCCCACTTGCTCCCGATCCCGCTCGTCGACCGTCTTGACAAACAGCAAGACCCGGCTCGTGTCCAGGATGGTTCGGTCGAGCGCCGAAAGGCGCGCAAAGTTTTCCTCGAACTCCCGGAGGAGCGCCGACGCGTTTCTTCCCTTCCCCGGGGACTCCACCCATTCCATGAACTTTCGCTTCGAAAGCCGGAGCGCGTCGTCCAGCCCGTATTTCTCTAGGAGCCGACCTTCGAACTCCTCCCAGGTACGGCTCTCCGTCCGCACCTCGAGCACCTCCGCATGGATGCTCGGCATCGCCACTCGGGGAAATCCGGCAAGACGTCTTTCTTCCGGAATGTCCCGCATCAGCATCTCTGCACCGTAGGACGCCAAATACTTCGTGGCATCCTTCCCGTCGAACCGGCCGATCGTGCCGACGACCGCCTCAATAGCTCTGTCGAGGGCACCGGTGATCTCGCGCGCGTTTACAATCCGATCCACGGCCGAAGCCATGGCCTCTGCGAGATCCGACCCCCTCATCTTCTGCTCTTCTGCCGCCTCTTTCACGTCGGGTTCACCAAATATGTCGAGATTATTACGCAAGTGCGTGTGAAAATGAGGCGGGACCGCGGGGGTCTCGAACCAAAGAGCAAGCAAGGGAGGAGAAAGAGAGAGAACCGGCTACGCAGGACCGGGGATACGCAGGGACACGGCCCTTCAGCACGGAGAACGCGAACAGACACCGACACAGACAGATGCGAACGACTAAATAAGTGTATTAACAAAAATGGCTAACACGACTACAACCCTCGATGGGGCACAGGTTGTTTACAACCGAACAGGCCGGCGAACAGATGCCGATGCCTGTTCGCTTCGACGCACAAACGGGGTAGCAGGTCGGAGGTGCTGCCGGAAGCACTCGGGCGTTCCTCGAAACAGCGCGAGCCTCCTCGGAACTCTGCACAGAAGCTATGGAGCTCGAGAAGGAAGGAAACACAGAGAGAGAGAGAGAGAAGCGCCCAGAAACGGTCCGGCAGCACTTCGTCCTCTCTGCGCGAGATCCCTGCAACAGCTCTTTCCTCCTCCTTATATAGGCCGACGAGCAGGCCGTCATATCAGCTTTATTCCTTGTCCCTTTTGGACAGGGATCCGCTCCGTTTTTCACGCATCCGCGTAGTTACGCCGCCGACTCGTACAGTTCGCGCGCGCGACCGAAAAGACTGTTCGCGCGGTCTTTGTCTCCACTTGAGTTAGGGCCCGTTCCTGCCGATTATCCTCATAATTCGCTTTTATGTACAACCTGGAGCTTGCGCGCGTGAAGAACCGGTTCCCACGCCTAGGTGCGCCGATTCCGCCTATGGACGGTTTTCTTCACGACAACGTATAACACCATTAACCATGCAGAATACCTTCATCCTTTCCCATCTCTTCTTAAAAACCTCTCGCTTTTGAAAGACTACATCTGAATCACCTTTGATAACATCATATCGTCCTTTTAGTGTATGCACCAAGGTCACCCAAATCTCCTTAGACTACATCCACAACATTCCATTGAATTTGCTGAAATATCCTTTGACATCTACTAGTCCACAAAACCCATAAGGTTATTGAACTAATCGTCTTCCAAACCACTCCATTCTGGACTGAATTAATAGGCATACAAGGCGACACTTCCTCAACATATCGACTTCTTGTATATAATGCAATGTTAACCTTTTCTTTTTCATAATCTTGTACCTCACCCTTAATATCAACCCACATCACTACCCCCCATTTATATACTCTAGAGCCATACACCTCATGAAAGAGACGTAAAAAAACCTTTTCAAAACCAATTTGGCAGCCATACATGACTAGAATAGGTGATGACAAGACTCCACTTCTAACCCACAAAAATGACACATCTTATCCACATCTTTACAATACATCCAAACCCTAATAGGAACCACATAATGAACAATCAACCATCTAAATAGACCAATCTTCTTTGGAATTTGCATACCCCATTGACATTTCCAAAATTTTGTCATGTGAGTAGGATCACCATGCTTTTATGTAAAGGAAGTTATTTTTATTTTTATTTTATTTTTAAGGAAGATACACCTTAGTATATTACTTGAAAAGTCTACATAAGAAAAATAGGAGACATTTCATCTCACTTCTTTTTGTAAGATACAAAAGCTAGTACATCTGATGATACTGATGATGTCATATATGAACAAGTAGAACAATACTTACTATCCACTATCCAACATAAACGAAGGTATGGCATAATTCCACTTTGGACCAACAGTTGTCTCTGAAAATAATTGGAGTCCTTGCCATCGGTTCTTAAATGCCACTTGATGTTGCCACAAAACATCATCTAAACCTTGCAAATCATCATATTGGCCATGAAGTGTGTGAACAAACAACATCCGGAATTCAATAAGCATAGTGTTGAGCTGTATATGGGCATTGTTAAAAACAAAATCACATCTCACTTTCCATATTATCCAAAGAGCCAATGACGTAATTGTACACCAAATGACCAGATTTTTAATTCTGAACCGTGAAATAGAAGAAGGAAACGAGGTGAGAGAGAGGTGTCCATAAGAAAAATGAAATACATGAGAAGCATGCATACTTTCATACCTAATAACCTCTCCATGAAGGACACCCCACAATACTGCACCCCAAGAGAATATTGATCGAGAGTAGTGTTGTCTCAACAATAAAAACAACTTACTCCAAAATTTCTTGATCTTGGGACATAACCAAAGCACGTGCAAAATCGATTCAGTAGGTGCACCACAATGCAATCCACAAGCATATTGTTGATGCTGTCTCAACCAATCACCAACAGGAAGAGCATAATGAATCAACATCCATCGAAATCAAATGACTTTTTTCGGCTCCACAACCATTTCCAAAATTTTGCAAGTTGGAATTCCTGCACATTATTCTCAGACCAGTGCTTCATGGCAGCAAAACATTTATACTTTGATTGCAACAATAAATTTCTACCTAGCTTAACTGAATATTGGAAAAACTCCAAATGTTTACCATATCCACCATAACTCGGCTTTTTCCATTGATAATCAGCCGGATCCCAATCTAAATTATGCAAAGGAAGTTATCCCATGCTTTGTCTAGAAGCATGCAAAATCAAACCCTGGCTTGCTCCTCTAAATTGAGACTCAAAGTATTCATTGTTTTCCCAACAAGCTCGTTTGATTTGCTTGAACCTCTCAATATGGTCATAAGCATTGCATGTCCCCATAAAATGAGGTACAAGCTTGCATATGTGTGCCGAACTTACCACTATATTTCAAATTACTAAAGAGTGTATGGATTGATTAGAGCATAGCCTCCAGGTCCGAGCTTGGAGAGTAAGTTATTGTTGTTGCCGTCTATGTGTGTTAAGTAGGTGGGTTGGGTTTTCAACCTTGTACGTTTGAGATCCTACTTAATGTTTCTCTTGACTAGCAGAAGTACTCACAAAATCAAAAGTAGGCATGGCCATGGTATTTATCAAAGTGACGGTGTAAACTTGATATTTTCAAGCTTTGGGTATTCCAATGTTCAACATTTTTATTCATGCTAGCAACTTGTTGTGAGACTATTCAATCATATAAATAGACCCAACCCGTTGTTCTTATATGTCAACACGATGGAAATAACTGAAAATTTATAACACACAAGTCAATATGATGGTTCTTCTTGATTGTTGACACTCAACAAGATGGTTTGACACAAGAAGGATGAGTGTGTGAGTTTGAGTGTTTGTCCATGCTAAACCTTAAAGGGCTTTTAAGTGCATTCCTTGAAAAGATACAACTGAGCCTCTTGCTTGTACTAATATTCTTTGTCCTAAGATTACATTTTTTGGGGACAGGAATATTGAGAATGCCCTTACACATCGACTAATATGAATCGGTAGTCACGATTAGAATCAATTTTAAGGCAATGGATTAAGAAATGGTTAACCATTAGTTGTGATTATGCGGCAATAGGTAAACAAAATAAGCAAAAGAAAACGAATTCGCATTACATATATTGCATATACATATACATATACACATGGTATGAGGTGGTTCCTCCTCACATCTTTATCCTAAACAAAGTCATGGGAGCTTAGGAAAAATCTCCACTACCTTTGAGTGGTAGCTTTAATCCCCAACAATAGCACCAAAAGAAGTAACGTCCTTTTGTGTTCTTGCCAAAAACCTGATGTCCTAGTCATGTGTTCTTCTTAAGGTCACCTCAAGGTCGTTTTGTGGGGACATACCATTGTGTACTTTCTTGTGGGAGGGAAGGATGACTTGTCAATAACATATGAGCTACTACGGATCAAACTAATTACTAAAACAAGTTGTGACAATAATCTACCCCATAGTACGTAAAATTCGTGTTGTCTAGCATAACATTTGTTTTCCTACATTGGAAAACGAATGCGAATGTTATTCAAACATTTTGGATGTGGAGAGAGAGAATGTGGAATTTTTGGATGTTAGAGCATGTGGGGATCATTTCCTCAAATACATATTCAAGTTTTTTAATAGCATTACAATATGTCCCTCTCCCTACATAGGCATATGATAGGTAGAGGAGACTAAGAAGTGTTGTAGCTAAGTGGATTTTAGATACAATAAAGATAATTGTGTGCTTTTACAAAGAGAGAGAGAGAGAGAGAGAGAGAGAGAGAGAGCCTAGATGGATGTAGCTCAGTTGGTAAAGTTGCCCAATGGAGACCAAGAGGTCATGGGTTCAGCCACTACATTCCGTTGTCGCGTTATTACGCGCGTGCGTGGAGAAAGGCGGGACCACGGGGGTCTTGGACTAGGGAGTGACGGACCGTAGGAAGTCGTGCTTCACCGTTTCCGGGGAATCCCAGAAGAACACCGGAAGCGACCGAAGGGAGAGAGGGAAAGAGAGGGAGCGCGCGCTTAACATCGACTCACGCACACACACGCACACACACACACATGCCGACCCGACTCACGCCCTTATGTACAGGAAACATAGGAAAGGGGAAGCACCCGACACCAACAGGGACGCGAATATACACAAACAGACGCAAATGAATATATATATAAAGGAAGAATACATTCCCAGCTTCGAGCCGGACCAAGGTAGGTTTCAATAGTCATCTGCTGTGAAGCCGCCGTCAGGGAGCTCTCGGTGCGTCGCGCCGAGCGGGGTCTTGCACAGGAGGCCAAGCCAAAGCAAACCCTAAGCAAAACACGAAGGGGGAAGAAGAAGAAGAAGCGTAACTAACCCTAAATCTAACGGTATACCCTCTAACGCCAAAATGGGCAACCCCTTTCACAAAGGGCGCTCCCTTCCTTTTATAGAACAGGGAGAGGGATGCGTTACAATGTGGGATAAATCCCGACTTAACTACTCTTCGGCGCCATAAAGGCGCCCTCGTTATTCACGCTAAATGTACAAGGGTGAACACACCTGCTACACCCCGCCGATGTAGCCAATGTTTCCCGGTTTCCACCTCTGGACGAAATTCTTCACGACATCTGCCCCCACCTAAACGCACGTCCACCGGTACGTGCCAATTCCGGTGAAGGGTGAGAGATTTCGGCCAGTGAGAAACCGGTCTTCCGTAATCCGCATCCCAACTCGTTGCCGGTTTGATCCGTCGGCTTCGGTTCTTCCTTCGCGCTTACCTCCCCGTAGGCTCGTTCGACCCGTCGATGGGTCCTCCACTGCGATCTCCGTAGTACGCGTACTTCCGTTGGCCCTTGTTCGGCCGTATGCACGCCCCGCTCCCCGCCGTATCCCGATGTCCTCCCTTGAGCATTCGTGTTGTCCTGATTGCCGTCCCATGTTGTTTCGCATTGCCTTTGTCCGCTCGCCGCCACCTTCCTTCTCCATGGTCTTACATCGTCGCGTCCGCTCGAACCGCCATGGTCTCCGGAACGGTGTGGAGGATCCTTCTCGGCCTTCTACGCGCTACCTCCGAACCGCGCAACCCCTCTCCGTGCTCGCCTTTCCGCTCTGGCACCTCCGTGTGCCACATTCACTCGTCCGTTGTTTGGCACTGGCTGTGCCGTACTCCGGTTCATTGCACGCCTTGTCGGCCCGTTTCCCGACCAGATCGCGCATCGCCACTCACCCGCATACTAGTGTCCTCCGCACCCGAGGAACACCCCGTGGTAGCCCACTTGGCCCTTCCCGTCTTCGTGCTGCTGCAACAGGTCCTGAGTCTTCCGCTTGCCGTCGTCCCCTCGCCCCCACCAGCTTGTCATCCCGGCTTGCCATGTCAGTCTTCGCTACTTCGACGGAGCTACCGAGATCTACGAAGCGAGTGTGGAGGATCCTCCTCCGGCCTCTCTTGCCATCCCCTGACTCCGACCCTGTGCAGTCCACTAGGCACTTGTCACCTTGTTCCCAGTACCTCCCTTGTGCCGTCTTTCGCTGCCTTCGTTCGGCACCGCTCGTGCCGAACACTGTCCCGTAGTCACGCTTTGATCCGGCCCGCGATGGCCACTTGCGAGACTCTTATTCCGTCCCAGGTGTGCCTTTCCGGCCTGACACACCTCCCCGTGTTTGCCCCTACCGGCTCCTTCCGAAACCTCGTGTCGTTGGGTCTCGTTCCCTGCCGCCACCGTCCTTCTCCCTAGGTCTCACGTTGCCACGTTGGCCGAACTGCTGGAGTCTCCGGATCGGTGTGAGGGTCCCATAGGACCGGACTCCGTTTCTATGCTTGCCGAAATTCGGGTGTCTTTTGTTTGAGTCCCTTCCCGACTCTCCTCATGTCTTTCGCGTAGTCGGGTCCCGTTTCCCGCCGCCGCCAACCTTCTCTCTCGGTCTCATGTTGCCACGTTGGCCGAACTGCCTGTCGAATACATGTGTATAATGGACGTATTCACACTATCCCGTTTTGGCCATTTATGTAATTAGCATAAAGGGTAGTTGCCCTAAGTCGGTCACTATATATAGTGACCTTGTAACCTCTTTGTAAGGTTGGATGTTGTATTATTGCTTTGAAAATAGAAAGTCGTTTTTGTGCCTCTCTCTCTCTCTCTCTGTGAAAAGACCTAGAAACTGTCATACGCAAGTACTCAACAGCAATCGAATGCTTCCTGATCTTCCGCATTGACAACATTGTCTGCAACATCTGGTATCAGAGCCTGCACAGTACTCGGTCCTTCATCCCGTTGTCGACCGTCGTCTCAGCCTGCACAGTATTCGGTTTCCTGCGTCATTCGAAGAAGAGAGAAGAAGAAGAAAAAACCAGGTTTGCATCTCATCGTGTTAGATCATCTTCGTTTGGAGCAAGCCAGCAGGTTGTACTCTGTTCTCCGTGATCGTAACCGCTCGAGGTGAAATCCCCTTGTGCAACATTGACGCGATCGTGCTTCATCCGACTGTTCAACATTCGGGAGGATCAGTTGGATCCGTCTCTCTCGTTGCTGCAGTTGACCGAAGCAGAATCGGTCCAGATAATCGGTTTAAATAATCGGTATTCGGCATATACATCCGAAGCGAACCGGGCTCACTCCGACTCGGCAACATTCGGGAAGACCAGTCGGTCCTGTCCCTCAAGCTACCGGAGTCAATTCGAGCAAGTTCCGAAGCCGAACCGACTCGGGTTCAAATCCGACTAGAACGATATCGGGTGAGCCAACCGGCTGCACTCCAACAAGGTTCGTAGTCAACTCCGAACCGAGCTTCGTCAACCGAAACCGAATTTGATGGCATCAACATCCGGCTCGTCAGAAATGAGTCTACGAAAGTTCGATGGATCGAACTTCAACTTCTGGAAGGAGCAAATGCAGGACTATCTCATAGTCAAGGGACAAATCGATCCCATCGAAAATGAAGAACCTCCAGAAGGATACAAACCAATCGAGTGGCAGAAGCTGGACAGAATCGTCCGCGCCACGATTCGGATGCACCTATCGGAATCGGTATACTTTACGGTGCAATCGTGTACGACAGCATTCGAACTGTGGAAAACACTGTCGGACACTTACGAAAAGAAGGTCGCCGCAACGAAGATGTTTCTGATCCGGCGCCTCTACAACTTGCGGATGAAAGAATCCGATTCGGTCCAAGCACACCTCAATGAGTACGAAAGCATAAGCTCCCAAATCTCGTCACAGGGGACGGCAATCGAGGATGAACTCAGAGCAATGATACTCATGAGCAGCCTTCCCTCATCATGGGAAACTTTCGTCACAACCGTGTGCAACGCGTCAACCACGGCTGTTAAATACTCCGAAGTCACGAGCGCAATCCTGACCGAAGCAGCTCGGAGAAAGTCTTTCGCCAAAGACTCAACAGACGACGCTTACGTAGTACAAGGTTCGACAGACCGATCGAACATACGAGGAAGAGATTCCTCACAGCCGCCGAACAATCAGCGAAGACGGAGCCAGTCACGGGATAACCGAATCTGCAACTATTGCAAGAAACCCGGACACATCAAAGCCGACTGCCGCGCACTCAAGAACAAGAACAACAAGAAGAGTGGCCGGCATGAGGAGATCAATTACGTCAGCTCCTCAGCGGATGTACTACCGGACGACCCGAATATACTATCAATCGAAAATCCAGTCGGATCAGAAGTTCTACTCACGACTGAAGAATCGAGCACATGGCTCTTAGATTCGGGCGCGTCATTTCACGTGACTCCTCATCGATCCCAGTTTCGGCAATATACGATCCGTCACTCCGACTCAGTTCGAGTCGGCAACTCACAACACTGTGACATCATCGGAATCGGCACAGTAGAGCTCAACCTTGCAGGTGGCTCTACACTTGTACTCCACAATGTCCGACATGTACCCGAGCTCTCAAGGCCATTGATCTCAGTCGGACAACTAGATGAAGACGGCATTCGTGCCGGTTTTTCTTCAGGAGGGTGGACACTCCACAGGGGGAACCTCCTACTTGCTAGAGGACCCAAGATACACTCCTTGTATCCGTTACATGTTACGCTCAGAGAGGGTAACCTGTTTTTGGTGGATATTCCTGTGTCATCACTATGGCACAGAAGATTAGGACACCTCAGCAAGGCCGGCATCACGCACCTATCTAGAGCCGGATACATCCCTAAACTCTCCTTCTCCGACCATCAATTCTGCGAGCATTGCCAGTATGGCAAACAAGCAGCCGCATCACACCCGACATCAGCACCAAGAGAAACGAGACCTCTCGATTTAGTCCATTCGGACGTCTGTGGCCCAATGCCGCATCAGTCTCTCGGCGGTGCCTCTTACTTCGTCACTTTTATTGACGATTCGACTCGAAAGGTGTGGGCTTATCCAATTCGCACCAAAGATCGGGTCTTCTCGATCTTCACCGATTGGCTCGCTATGGTAGAAAATCAAACCGACCGAAAGCTGAAATGCTTTCGGACAGACAATGGGGGAGAGTTTAAATCCGAAGAATTCGTCAAATTCTGCCGACAACGCGGCATCCGACGTGAATTTACGGCACCACACAGTCCGGAGCAAAACGGGATTGCCGAACGCATGAATCGGACAATCCAAGAACGGATAGTTTCCATGCTCCAACACTCCGGACTGTCGGATGGCTTCTGGGCAGAGGCTCTACTCACGGCAGTACACATAATCAATATGTCGCCAAGTAGACCTCTAGGACTTCAAATTCCTCAGGAACTATGGATCGGCAGCAAGCCGAATTACGACAAGCTGAGGATCTTCGGATGCGAGGCGTACGCCCTTATTCCGAAAGATGATCGCCGAAAACTTGCACCTCGTTCCAGGAAATGCATTTTCCTTGGATATGGATCCGACGGCGAAATGGGATACCGACTCTGGGACCCCGAACGCAGACAAATCGTTCGAAGTTCGGACGTTGTATTCAACGAGTCGGCTATGAATCCATCAGTCGAAAAACCGATCGAAGCCGAAGGGTAACATTCTCCGATGTGCCGACCCTTCAAGAAGGCCCCGCTCTCAACACACGGTCAGCTTCACGGCTAGCTGAACCTTACACTACCGACTCGGACAACCCCGACTCGGCACAGCAGAACAATCCGCTTTCGGACCATCCGACCTCGATACCCGATGCGACCAGTCCAATCATACCTCGACGATCCGAGAGACTGTCGCAACCTCCGGAGAGGTATTCTCCTGGAATTTTCTTCACCGACGCCGGCGAACCGACGTCTTACGAAGAAGCATCGACATCTGTCGATTCAGCCACCTGGCATCTGGCGATGGAGTCGGAAATGCACTCCATTCGGGCAAACAAGACTTGGGATCTGGTCGAATTACCTAGGAACCGACGTGCTCTTCCTTGCAAGTGGGTTTATCGACTAAAAGAGACGTCTGATTCGACCACCCCAAAGTACAAGGCCAGATTAGTTGCGAAGGGCTTCCGACAAGAATATGGCGTCGACTTCGACGAGATTTTTTCACCAGTGGTGAAAATGACAACCCTTCGCTTTCTACTCGGCGTAGTGGCAGCCGACAACTTGGAGCTGATTCAGCTAGATGTCAAAACAGCCTTCCTCCATGGTGATCTTGAAGAGGAAATTTATATGGAGTAGCCAAAAGGCTTCGTGGCGACTGGCCAAGAACATCTAGTCTGCCGACTCAGGAAGAGTCTATACGGCCTCAAACAGGCACCGCGACAATGGTACAAGAAGTTCGACGACTTCATCCAATCGATCGGCTTCTCAAAAAGCGATGAGGACCATTGTCTTTTCACCAACACAGCTCAAGATGGATCACCCATCTTCCTCATCATTTACGTGGACGACATGCTACTTTCTGGACGCCACGCGGGCGAACTTGCCGATCTCATTCGGCAACTGCGGTTGAAGTTTGCCATGAAGGACCTCGGTCCGGCACGACACATCCTTGGCATGAAGATTAGTCGGCATCGCGATAAACGACATCTTTTTTTGTCTCAGACCGACTATATCGGACGTGTCTTGGAACGCTTCAACATGCAATCAGCCAAATCTGCTTCAACCCCGTTCCCCATGAATCTTCGGCTCTCTCAGCGAGACTGCCCGACATCCGGTCCGGAGGGGGAAGATATGAAGTCGGTACCGTATGCACCGGCAGTCGGCTCCCTTATGTACCTGATGGTCGCGACACGGCCTGACATTTCTCACGCCGTAGGAGTCGTTAGCAGATTTATGCACAATCCTGGCCGATCGCATTGGAACGCAGTCAAGCATGTGTTCAGATATCTGGCTGGCACAAAAGACCACGGCATTCTTTTCGGTCCGAACCGAACCTCAAGCGTAGTCGGTTACACCGACTCGGACTTCGCCGGCTGTATAGACAGTCGGAAATCAACAACTGGATACTGCTTCAAATTCGGCAATGGAGCAATCTCGTGGAAGTCGAAACTTCAGGAGTGCACAGCGACCTCAACGACCGAAGCAGAATATGTAGCTGCGTCCGACGCAGCAAAAGAAGCCTTATGGCTCGGTCGGCTGGCGCACACGTTTCGGCAAGTCGACCATGACTCGGCTCCAGTTGTCTACAGCGACAGTCAAGGTGCTGTTGCCTTGTCGAAAAATCCGGTTCACCACAACGCCTCCAAACATATCGACGTTCGATATCACTTCGTTCGGGACTGCGTCATTTCAGGGAAAATCGTTCTAGAGAAAATATCCACAACCGACAATGTCGCAGATGGAATGACCAAGTGTCTTTCGGCAGACCGCTTTCGGTCCCTTCGGCATCAGATGGGCGTAACGACAAACCAGTCCGGTTAGAGCCGGACACAAAGCAGGATGGTTCCAGACAACCGACATCAGTTCCTTAATGATCGGCTTCAACTGTTCCGACCCGACCAGTTCGGTCTTCTGCCTTCGGACCCTGCCGACTCGAACAAAGCTGATATGTCCGAGAACCTAAGTCTATACCTGTAATCTTAGATAACCCATGTATACGCCCATTACGGGGGAGTGTCGAATACATGTGTATAATGGACGTATTCACACTATCCCGTTTTGGCCATTTATGTAATTAGCATAAAGGGTAGTTGCCCTAAGTCGGTCACTATATATAGTGACCTTGTAACCTCTTTGTAAGGTTGGATGTTGTATTATTGCTTTGAAAATAGAAAGTCGTTTTTGTGCCTCTCTCTCTCTCTCTCTCTGTGAAAAGACCTAGAAACTGTCATACGCAGGTACTCAACAGCAATCGAATGCTTCCTGATCTTCCGCATTGACGACATTGTCTGCAACACTGCCGGAGTCTCTGGTTAAGTGTGGGGATCCCGTAGGACCGGACTTCCTTACGCCCACTGACCGTGCCGGAAGGTCCGATTTGGTTCGTGGCCGCCTTGCCGGCATGATACCTCCTTGCCGTTCGTCGCCTCCTATCGTCGGATCACGTTCTCCTGCCGCCACCGATCTTCCCTATAGGACTCACGCCGGCTCTCGGGCCGACCGCCGGATCGGTGTGAGGATCTCCGTAGACCGTCCATCCCTAGCCCGTCGCCGCCACCGTCAGTATCCTGGTCTTACGTCAACCGCGTTGCCGACTGCCGAAGTCTCTAGAACCGGTGTGAAGGATCCTCCTCGGGCCTCCGAATTGTCTTCCTGACCCTGTCCCGGGTCGTCCTTTTCTGCACGCCGAGAGGGCGGTTTACCCCGCACCCTCTCCCGTGGTACCGACGTACCGTCTCCTCGGCCTCTTCGTAGGCCGACTCTTTTCCTCCCTCCCGGAATGGTCATCCGGGAGTCCGCTCCGCCCAGTTCTCGTCCGGGTCCGTCCGTCCTTCTCCGTATTGCCGGGTCCCGTTCTCCTGTCGCCACCAGCCTTCTCCCTAGGTCTCACGTTGCTACGTTGGCCGAACTGTCGGGGCCTCCGAACTAGTGTGGGGTTCCTGTAGGACCGGACTTCGTTCTCCTCTTCATCCCTTGTACTTCTCCCGAACTCGTCGCTTCTCTCCTTCTCGCGTACTTGCCTCCATCCTCCATCTTTTCGGTCTCACGTTGCCACGTCGGCCGAACTGCCAAAGTCTCCGGATAAGATGTGGCGTAACCGATTTCGCAACGTCTTTTTGCAACTCGTCCGGGCCACCGCCCCTTTTAATGGTGTCGGTGGATAGCATCTGCTCTGTGATCAATCAAGCCCCGCCTGAGCTTGATTCTCCAATGTCCGGAGTTTCGGCTCCGATGCTGATCTTGCCAGACTCGTTCCGAACCTTTGATCACCTTCCTTTCCAATTCCCGACCTTCACCTGGTCGGTCTTTCTCCCCATGTAAAAGAGGGCGGCTAGTCCCGCACCCTCTCCCGTATCGGCACCTTTATGCCGATTCTGGCCCCAATCAAACAATCCACGACCGGATCACGCTCCACCCGTACCGGAGCGTCGCGTGGTTCGGTCCCCAGTCGGGTCGTTCCTTGGTCTCCTTGTCGCCCCTTTCGCTGGCCATCTCCCATCCATCTTCGCTGGCATCGTGCCAGGACTCCTCGGTACCGCCATCCATCTCCTCGGTCTTACGTGGGCATACGGGCCCGAACGCCGAGTTCTCCGGAATCGGGTCCGTGGGCTTTCGTCCGCTCCTTCCCCGTGTCGTCTCGCCGATGATTCTTGGTCCTTCGCCGCCGCCTTCCTCCGGTTGGGACTTACGTGGGCACTCGGGCCCGACTTCCATCATCTCGGGAGCAAGTGTGGGAAGACACAAAGAATTGCCCGTCCGTTTTACGCCCTTGTCCGTAGCCACCGACTCTTCATGGTCGGCGGTCGTCTTTTTACCGATCGCGCAAGCCCCGCCTGGGCTTGTTTCTCCGATTCCCGGGGTTTCGGGCTGGTTCCGCGATCTGTATCTCGACCTCGTCCTTGGCCGTTCTATCTCCGCAAGTCGAGAGGGCGTTTTGTTCCGCACCCTCTCCCGTGGTACCGTGGTACCGATCTTCCGTCGTCGCATGGGGTAAGTCCATCTCCTTAGTCTCGGCTTGCGGCCTCGATCTTTCCTCTTCCATGAGCATCGCCTCGAGAGCTGTGTACGCCTCCGCAATCCTGGCCCCAACGCCAACCCTTGCCAACTCCCTTTGCCGTTCGACCTCTTCCCGCTGTGATGCCACGCCGTCGCGCGCCTTCCTCTTAGCCTTCTCGGCTCGCTCATCGTCTAGCCGTTGGCACACCTTTCCGACCTTCGACCAGTCCTCCGTAAGCCCATTCGCCCCGTCATCGTCTTCGAGCTCAATCTCGATGGCCTCCCGTTCCGCTCGGTCGATCGACCTAACGAACAATAGGACCTTGTCCACCCCCACCAAACCTTGTTCCCGCTCTGGGAGCCGAGCAAGCTGTCGCTCGAACTCTCGGAACGCCTTGGTCGCGCCCCGATGGGTCTTTGCCGATGCTACCCACTGGTCAAAGTCGTGTCGTCCCGAAGGCCTCCCACGAACTATGAGCCTCACGGAGCTCCTTTACTTCCGAATGCATCCGGACAGCTACGGCCCGACAGAAGAACTCCAGCCTCAATGACTCGTCTACGCCACACTCTTCCATTTCCGCATTGTAGGCTTCCAAGTAAGATGGGACTTTGTCCCCGTTGAAACGGCCGACTCTTTCGACCACTCGCTCAACCGCTTGTTGCGCTGCTTCTCGCCTCATCACCACTCGTGCCGACTCCAACACCACTTCGGCCACCATCACCGCGAGGTCGTCGTCTTCCGACTCCATCCTCCCTTGCCGCCTTTCACGTCGGGTTCACCAAAGATGTCGCGTTATTACGCACGTGCGTGGAGAAAGGTGGGACCACGGGGGTCTTGGACTAGGGAGTGACGGACCGTAGGAAGTCGTGCTTCACCGTTTCCGGGGAATCCCAGAAGAACACCGGAAGCGACCGAAGGGAGAGAGGGAAAGAGAGGGAGCGCGCGCTTAACACCGACTCAAGCACACACACGCACACACACACACACACATGCCGACCTGACTCACGCCCTTATGTACAGGAAACGCAGGAAAGGGGAAACACCCGACACTAACAAGGACGCGAATATACACAGACAGACGCAAATGTATATATATATAAAGGAAGAATACATTCCCGGCTTCGAGCCGGACCAAGGTAGGTTTCAGCAGTCGTCTGCTGTCAAGCCGCCGTCGGGGAGCTCTCGGCTCGTCGCGTTGTCGGGGTTGCTACGCCCGTGCGTGCAGAAAGGAGGAGGGACCACGGGGGTCTTGGACCGAAGAGCAAGAGAGAGCGGAGTAATAGAGAGACCCGATCACACAGAACCGAAGATTGCACGGGGACACGGCCCAACAAACAGAGATCACAAATAAACGCCGACGCAGATGGACGCAACAACGAAAGATATGTACTTATGAATGCAAGAAAATAACAGACTAAAGTATTACAACCCACGGTGGGGCACGGAATGGATACTAACGAAAACGAACAGGGCGGCGAACAGATGCCGACCCCTGTATGTCGCGACGCACAGAAAGGGGAAACAGGTCGGAGGTGCTGCAGGACGCACTCGGGCGTTCCACGGAGCAGCGCAAGCCTCCTCGAAACCTGCACAGGTACGCGATGGAGCAGAAGACAGAGAAAGCAGGAGTGAGAGAGGAGCTCCGAAATCGGTTCGGCAGCACTTCGTCCTCTCTCCGTCCGAGATCCCCTCTTCTATTCTTCCTCTTCCCTTTTATATCCCGTCAAGAGGCCGTTTGGCATTAACTGCATATCAACCGAATCTACCCACCTAGGATCCTCGTATGTACTTCTTGGCGCGCGCGTGTGTAGAGCCGTTTCCCACGCCTTGTTCCTCCGATTCCTCTTGTGGGCGGTTTTCTTCACGACATCCGCCCCCACCTAACCGCGCATCCACCGGCATGCGCCAAATTAAGTTGGCACGGAGAAAACCGGCCCGTCTTTACTCTTCGCCTGCCGGCCCTTCCTCGGCCTCGGATCGGTCGTCGCTGCTGTCCAGAAGAATCGGGTCGGGTTCGTCGTCGTGCCGCTTCTTGAAAGCTTTGATCCTCTTCCCGGCCACGGGTATCGCTATTCTCGTACCGTCGAGTTCCGCCAGATGATACGTCCCGTTGTCGTTGGCGCTCTGTACCGTGTACGGCCCGAACCATCTCTGTGCGAACTTCCGCGTTGCTCGGTGCTGGTTGTCGAGGCTGCTGTCGTAGACGAGCACCCAGTCACCTTCGTCGATTTTCTTCGGTCGTAGCCGGTGCGTTCGGTCGAACCGGGCTTTGTTCTTTGTCCTCGCCACCCGGAGCTTCTCCGTAGCCAGTGCCACGTCCTCCGGTCTCTGCTCGAGCTGTCGTATACGCGCGGCCAACAACTCCTCCCGGCTCATCTCGTCCCTCCAGTCGACCGTTGCCCATGAGGAGATCGTCCGTTCAATCGGCATGATCGGCTTCTGGCCGAACATGAGCTCTGTCGGCATGTACCTGGTTACCGAACTGTGCGTGGTCCGGTCTGCCCACAAAGCATAAGGTAGGAGCCGCGGCCAGTCACCGATTCGGCCTCCGCATGCCCGAACCAACGCCTTGACGATCGGTCCGTGTCCGCGCTCCACCTTTCCATTCGCCTCCGGATTGTACGCAGTGGTGAGCGAGAGCTTGACCCCCAGCCGGCCGAACAGCTCCGCGGCTTCTTCGGCGTCCAACTCCCCTCGGTCAGCCACGATCTTCCCGACGCACCCGTACCGGCATATCACGTCCTCGATTAGGAACCGACACACGGCCGCGGTCGTCTTGTTCTGAAGGGCTCGGCCTTCCACCTGGTTCGTCAGGTCTTCCCGCGCTAGGACCAGATACCGCATCTGTCCTACCCCCATCGGCATCGTCACCAGATCTACCATCCATTTGAAGTGGATAGCCGAAGGGTACGTAGGGCGAAGCCCGTCCCGGTGTCGGACTATCGAGTGCATCTGACAACTCTCGCAAGTTGACACGAACCGATGCACGTCCCGGTACAATCCCGGCCACCAGTACTTCCCCTTCAGCTTCTCAAATGTCGCCCACGTTCCACGGTGTCCAGCCCAAGGGCTGTCGTGGTGGGCCGCCAGTAGCTCCTCCTGTTCTTCCTTCATCGCCACCACCCGGAGCGGGACGCCGTTCCTCTTCTTCGGGTGCTTCCACAAATGCCCATCTCGGAGAAAGAATCGGTATGCTTTCTTCCGGATCCGGTTGGCCTCGTCCTTCGTCCATGACGCATCGGGCGTCATTGCCTTCAAAAACCCGCCGATCTGCAGCCACTCCCCGTCGTACTTGCTCGCGTCAAACTCGTTAAGCGCCGGAGTGCTCATTCCGTCGGTCGTTATGTACGCCGCCTCGAAGAAATCCACGCCGACTTCTTCGTCTTCCGAAACCATGCCGCCCTCGTCGTCGAACCTCGCCCTCGAAAGCATGTCGGCCATGGCGTTGTCTTTCCCGGAAATGTGTCGTATTTCCGGGTCCAGGGACTTGATGTACGCTATCCACCTGAGCATCGCCAGGTCCGGAGTCGCGCATCCGGAAACCATACCGAGAATCGGCAGGCAATCCGTCTCGATGATCACTTCTGTCCCTATCAGGTAATCTTTGTCGGCCTTAACCGCCGAAACAATACCCCAGAGTTCGCGTTTAACCTGGGCGTATCCTCGCTGCCGTTCACTGAGGACTTTCGCGCCGAATCGGATCGGAAACCGATTGCCGTCCTCGTCTTCCTGGTTCACGACCCATCCGATCCCGGTCGGACTGGTATCCACCGTTATGAATACCGGGGTACCCTTCCCGTATACCGCCTTCCGGAGTGCCGGTGCCGCTGCAAGGGCCTCTTTCAGCTTCCGGACCGATTCCGCGTGCTCGTTTAGCCATTCGAACCTTTGCCCCTTTTTCAGCAACCCGTACAGTGGCTCCGCGACGTGGGCGTAATGCGGGATCCATATGTGGTAGAACGCGCATGCCCCCAGGAATCTCCGTACTTCCGTGACCGAGCTGCAGTCGGGCTTCATCGCTGAGATGGCTTCTACCTTTGCCGGAGACGGTTTCCGGCCATATGGTCCGCACAGGTGTCCGACCACCATGATTTCTGACTGCCCGAAGGCCGACTTCTCCCCGGAGAAGGTGAGTCTCGCATCCTCTAGCCTTTGCAGCACCTTCTCGCAGTCGTCGATGTGCGTCGCCACGAATCGCCGGCATCCGTCCGGCCCGATCGTCTCGTCCCTTTCTTCCACCGGGCATCCCTTGATCGGAATGTCGTCCAGAAACGGCATGGTGATGTCCGGGATACAGTCCCTCAGAACCTTGTTCATCGCATTCACCATGTGGGCCACCGAGTTGGTCCCTCCCTGCGGCAGTGTACACATCCGAACTAGGCCGAGGGGAGTTCGCATCGTCGTAATATCTCTGCTCTCCACGGCTAGCTGGAACTGGTCGTACCCTGAGTATAGATCCCCGACCGAGTAAATTGACCTTCCGGCGAAGGCCTCCGCGAACTCGTCTATGGTCGGTCCGATCCCTGCGTTCCGAATGGTCACTCGATTGACCGGCTGCAGGTCCTGGATGAAGCGCAACGAACCGTTTTTCTTCGGTACGGTAAACCATCGATTCGAATATGGGGCGCTCGACGGCTCGAGAATTCCCATATCAACTTTCTGCCTCAGCAGCTCCATCAACTTCGGGATGTGAGCTCTCGGAACCGGGATCGGCTTGAGATTCCATGGTACATGCGGTACCGTGAATATCACCATCGGCTCCACGATCGTCGGGTCAACGCACCCGATTTCCCCCGGCGAGAATGCGAAGGCTTTCCCGTGCCTTCCGAGCATTCTCCGAAACCGGCCTTCCTCCGCCGGCAGTAGGAACCCGCCCCCACCGATTTTGAGCTCTCGGAGCGTCTCGTCGGTGAAGGTGTGTCCTATGCAGGCCGGATCTCGTAGACTAGGGTCCGATGCAACCCCTTTGATTCTCGACGCGCTGTCCTCCGGTAAGGGTGCCGCGACTGGCCTTACCTTCCGGTCCACAGTCTTGTACTTGGTGCTTACGTGGGCCGTCCGAACTGACTCGAGCCCTCGACCGAAGTCTGCGATGACTTCGTACATCTCCTCGGAACACACCGGTATCGTCCGGTCTTCGTTAAGGCCTTCTTCGACCACCTTTCCCAGCGTCCCCAAGGTGTCGTCGAATGAGACCGCCTCCACGGCTCCGCTGATTTCCTCGTCAGGGCCGAGAACTCCGCACGCTCGAAGTCTCCCCTCCGCCTTTGTCTTCTCTCGGCCGCCGATGCCGACTATCGTACACGCTCCGCTGTCGGAGAAGCAAAATACCCTACCTGTCGTACACGGTTTTATCGTACAAATGTGGGGTTTTCCCGGAGCACCCGGACTGTCGCGGCCCCACGCCTTGGCAGTCCTCTCTAAAAATCCTCTCGGTTATCGGAACCGAGGGAGTCGCGGTTACGCTCGTGGTTCGGCCTAACCGTCAAAAACTGGACCGAATGGCGCCCGTCCTGGCTCTTGACCCGCGCATAGGCCGAACCATTGTCCAGCACCTTGGTCTCCATTCGCGCCGCCGTGATGTACGGCTCTCCTAGAATGACCGGATGCGAAGACGTCTCCTGCACGAAGAAGTGCTGGTCAATCTCGACGTCGCCGATCTTGACTCGCACATTCGGACAGGACCCGTGCAGTTCCTCGGTGGCGCGCGTTGCTGCCCTTATTTTCCACCCGTGCTTGGTGTTGATCGGCCATTTGCCCTTCTTATAGAAGTCCATGGACATCAAATTGATCTCCGATCCGTGGTCTACTAAAGCTACCACCGGTTCCTGGACATCGCCGATCTTCACCGGGGTTTCCGTGGTCGCTCGGGCCCAATGTGGTCTCGAATAGTGGCTTTCCGCCCACTCGTCTCCCAGCGCCATGTCGTCTAGGTGCGTCGTCCGCACTTCCACCGGTCTTTCCGGTTCTGTCTCCGTCGACAGCCTCTTCCGTTTCACCAAGTCCACGATGGAGTCGTGGAACTCCTTCTTGGCGATTCCCAGCACCTCTCGTAACGACAGCTCCACCTTGCTGTCGAGGATCCGTTCCTCCAGGACCTTTCGTAAGTCCGTGGTTCTTTCTATCTCCGTCCCCAGACGGTACCCGCCCTTCTGGGGTTTATCTCGCGTACCGGCCCCGCCGGCTTCGTCCCGTCTTGGCCCGGACCGGGTCTCGTATCGTTGTGAGGGCCCGGTCGTCCCGGGTTTCCCCACCCGCTTCTCTTCTACCAGAGCCTCGTAGTTCCTGCAAGCGGCTTCCACGAAGCCCGTCTTTTCCTCGACCGGGTCGCTCCACCCGGTCATCTCCCGTACCCGTTTCTCCGCACGGTCCGATTCCTCCCTTTTAAGCCCCGCACCGGCAAGGCCTTCCAGCATCGTCGGCCAGAATCCGGCTTTGCTTCCCCCCCGGGCCTCGCCGCCCCCGACTCGAATGCCGGCTGACGCCGAGTAGTGGACGGTTTCCGCGTGTCGGGCCGCCGCCTCTTCCATCACCCTTTTCATACCGCCTTTTCCGTCGTTTCGGCTCAGGGCCCTTCGGGTGTCGCTGGCATGCACCCGTCCTTCCCACAGGTACACCACCCTGTTCCTCAGCGCCTCCGCGAAGTCGCCGCAGTCCTTCCGAATGTGGCCGACTTCATCGCACCACATGCACCTGTTTCCTGCCACCGGCCGTCGGTCACGAGCCGGTTCGCCTCCTTCCCTTCGGGCCTGCGCGATTTGGAGGTCCTTTATCGCCTTCGTCAATTCCTCCAGCGCCGCTCCTCCGGTTGAGCCTCTGACTACGCCGGTCGAAGCCGAACCGGTTTCCAACCACTCCCGGGTCTCTTCCTCGCGCACCTGTGGCGCTGGTTCGAGCTTCCTTGCTGCGACCGAGCCCGACCCGGTCGCCCCGTTATCCGCCCATTCTCGCCGTTTGTCGAAACGGCCACAGACCTTCCTGACAGCCGCCCAGTCGGTAGTGAGCCCGTCTTCGGTTTCCAGCAAGAAGCCCACTTGCTCCCGATCCCGCTCGTCGACCGACTTGACAAACAGCAAGACCCGGCTCGTGTCCAGGATGGTTCGGTCGAGCGCTGAGAGGCGCGCAAAGTTTTCCTCGAACTCCCGGAGGAGCGCCGACGCGTTTCTTCCCTTCCCCGGGGACTCCACCCATTCCATGAACCTTCGCTTCGAAAGCCGGAGCGCGTCGTCCAGCCCGTATTTCTCTAGGAGCCGACCTTCGAACTCCTCCCAGGTACGGCTCTCCGTCCGCACCTCGAGCACCTCCGCGTGGATGCTCGGCATCGCTACTCGGGGAAATCCGGCAAGACGCCTTTCTTCCGGAATGTCCCGCATCAGCATCTCTGCACCGTAGGACGCCAAATACTTCGTGGCATCCTTCCCATCGAACCGGCCGATCGTGCCGACGACCGCCTCAATAGCTCTGTCGAGGGCACCGGTGCTCTCGCGCGCGTTTACAATCCGATCCACGGCCGAAGCCATGGCCTCTGCGAGATCCGACCCCCTCATTTCCTGCTCTTCTGCCGCCTCTTTCACGTCGGGTTCACCAAGATGTCGGGGTTGCTACGCCCGTGCGTGCAGAAAGGAGGAGGGACCACGGGGGTCTTGGACCGAAGAGCAAGAGAGAGCGGAGTAATAGAGAGACCCGATCACACAGAACCGAAGATTGCACGGGGACACGGCCCAACAAACAGAGATCACAAATAAACGCCGACGCAGATGGACGCAACAACGAAAGATATGTACTTATGAATGCAAGAAAATAACAGACTAAAGTATTACAACCCACGGTGGGGCACGGAATGGATACTAACGAAAACGAACAGGGCGGCGAACAGATGCCGACCCCTGTATGTCGCGACGCACAGAAAGGGGAAACAGGTCGGAGGTGCTGCAGGACGCACTCGGGCGTTCCACGGAGCAGCGCAAGCCTCCTCGAAACCTGCACAGGTACGCGATGGAGCAGAAGACAGAGAAAGCAGGAGTGAGAGAGGAGCTCCGAAATCGGTTCGGCAGCACTTCGTCCTCTCTCCGTCCGAGATCCCCTCTTCTATTCTTCCTCTTCCCTTTTATATCCCGTCAAGAGGCCGTTTGGCATTAACTGCATATCAACCGAATCTACCCACCTAGGATCCTCGTATGTACTTCTTGGCGCGCGCGTGTGTAGAGCCGTTTCCCACGCCTTGTTCCTCCGATTCCTCTTGTGGGCGGTTTTCTTCACGACAGCGTCAAGCGGGGTCTTGCACAGGAGGCCGAGCCAAAGCAAACCCTAAGCAAAACACGACGGGGGAAGAAGAAGAAGAAGAAGAAGCGTAACTAACCCTAAATCTAACGATATACCCTCTAACGCCAAAATGGGCAACCCCTTTCACAATGGGTGCTCCCTTCCTTTTATAGAACAAGGAGAGGGATGCGTTACAGTGTGGGATAAATCCCGACTTAACTACTCTTCGGCGCCATAAAGGCGCCCTCATTATTCACGCTAAATGTACAAGGGTGAACACACCTGCTGCACCCCACCGATGTAGCCAATGTTTCCCGGTTTCCACCTCTGGACGAAATTCTTCACGACACCGTAGTGGCATTTGGTAAATTAAGAGAGAGATATGAAGTAATAGAGAGGTGAGAGATTGGGTTTCGAACCCAAGACATAGTGCTAATAGTGTAACAACTTATCACTAAGGTAAGCTAATTATGGTGAGAGAGAGAGAGAGAGAGAGAGATTGAGATTGAGATCAACATTTCGTATTCCAAAAGGTTATACCTTTATTTGGAATAAGTTGCAAGAAATACTATCTTCGTATGAGCCAATTCTTGATTTAGATGGGGGATATCCAAAGCTTGATTGGAGGTTTGTTGGAAATAAGAGATTGAGTATGATCTCTACAAATTTTGCTTATCACAAGTTGATTAACAAACGTAAGTGGTTGGAAGAAAGGGTTATAAAGATATGGGGTTTTCGTAAGCCCATTACTTGGTGGTTTCATGTGGTCAAGGCAGGTTGGTGTTATTGATTGATGTTGTGAGCTAAAGTATTTATTTAGAGAGTTATGGTTGGAGCTTCACCATTGGGGGATGCATTAAAAAAAAAACATTACTAAAGGATTGTGTTTGTTTTGTTCAATGGAATTGGAACATACTAGGCATTGATTTCTTGTTGGGAAACAAGTTCCTTCGGATGGGAAGAGAAGAACCAAGTTGGTGAGTAACTCGGCCGAGGCCGGTAGGCCGAGATTGAGATCGAAATTTATGAACCAAAATCGATTCAGATGACTATACTTGTAAATAACCTGAAAGTTGTTTTGGTAAAAAAACAACTAGGGCAAACTTTATAGATGTATGTTGATCATTAGTTGTTATAGAGTTAGTGGAGGTAGTTACCTCTGTGATTGTGAGAGGAAGAGTGAGAGTGCAACTCTATAGCCGTCTGTCAAATGAAGAAGAACTCGAGGTCGTTGCCTCCAAGTTCCTCATTGTACTTCTTCCCTACCATAGTGATCTGTTTGGAGTTTGTGGACTCCATGTGGTTTTCCCTATCCAGGTTTCCATGTTAAACATCCGGTGTCTCTCTGTACTTGTTTTTCCTGTCTTCATGTTTTCTATCTGTGTACTAGCTCTCTTGTTTTCTGCACTCGAATACGAACGCGTAACCAATTGTGGTTGGTTGGTTCCTAACATTTCTTTCATGCCCAATGGCAATGATGGTTTGGAGGTGTATCAATTTAGTGTGAATGTCTCTAACTGGAGTAAATCTATCCTTCTTCGGTTGGGTTTTTGTACATATGGAGAAAAATGAACCAATGCCTCATTTCCAAATTATTTTTGAGTTCTTGAGGTATTGGGGGTTATGGTTCAATTGGAATATGCAGAATGCCTTCACTTTTGATTTGCAAGTTGGGGTGAGAAAATATGTTATAAAATTAAAATGACTTCTTTTGTAGCAATTGACAGTGCTAGAGAAGTCACGAAATCTGAACCATGAAGAGAGAGAGCTTTGCAAGGTCACATATCATCATATTCTCCATTTGAATTAGTGTGTAGGGTGGCATTGAGTTTAGAGTCGTAGTAGTATTTAGCTCCCTATAAGGGTTCTATACTTCATAGTAAGTTAATCGTGGTGGTGTTTTTTCTTTCGTAATGAAAGCCGAAGAGAGATAGAGAGAGAGGCCTTAGGTTTAGCTCTTCGAACTTTGTTAGAATAAGAAAGAACCATTGTAAAAGGTTTCTATTTTCTCTATTATATTTCCTCCTTCATTTAACTAAATTAACATTGCCACTTTCACACTTGAAATATATAAGAGTTTATAGGTATTACCTTTTGTTTCCATACAATTTTAGTATCTCTCTCCCAACAAGAAAAGAAAAGAAGCGGATTGATATGGCCATAGTCATTTGACGTCCCCATGCTATTTGATTGGATGCACCTCACCCTTCCAGTGGCTATGTGAGGGGATTGGACCAAAGTGATTTGGCCTTAATGTTGGTTATTTGGCTTATAAACAAGAGACCAACTGTAGTGTGGCCTTCTCCAACCAAGAGTCAAAAAATGGAGATACCTTTGTGGGATTGGACTGCTTTGATGTAAGAGTCTTTGTGAAATAAAGCTTTATGGAATGGACATCTGGCATGAAACAAAGTTGCTTGCATGGAATGAAGCGATCTTTGTGTAATAGAGTTTTAAATGGTCTTGTTCTTTTTCTTTTTTTCCTTTTTCTTTTTCCTTTAAAAAAAAAAGAAGGTTCACCTTGGTATTAATGGAAAGATGCTGAAAGGCTACAACGAATTCATACAATATATTACAACCCTCATATCCACATCAACCAACATGTCAAGTATCAAAAGCCCTCATGTAGGGTTGTTCCAAGACGGGGGGGTGGAAAAAGCCATCTTGGTGGAGCATATCTCCACTTTATTCTTTCTGCAAAAGAGGTGAAGACCTCAGCGTTTTGCCAAATTTCATGAAACTATTGTTGTTTATGAATCACAACCTCATGCTCACCCGCTATTGCATCATATTGACCTCTTAAAGTGTGTAAGAGCATTAACCATACCTCTTTGACTAACTCAACTGCATTCTGTTTAATTTTCTGAAATACACATTTACATCTAGCCTTCCACAATACCCAAACTACTAGAGAAGATATCGTAGACCAGACCATATCACGAATTGTTGTAGTATCAGAGACCTCCAATACATGTCCTCCATCGGAGAGGAGAAGAAAATCACCAAACTCCTTTTCATAGTTCTGAATTTCTTTAGGTAATCTTCCCCATCTCACAAAACCCCATGTGTACACCTGCCTACCATAAATAGGATACAACATTCTCAACATTCTTTTTCAAATTGCTCTAGCAATAGGACATATCCGTAAAACATGGTAAACTGATTCAATGGGAGAATTATTATTATCACATTTTAAATCCTGGCAGTGTCCCCGCATCCATGACTTCACAGGAATGCCATAATGTGTCAACAACCATCTAAATAATACAACGTTTTTAGGAATTTGCATGGCCCATAACCATTTCCAATACGCATTCATCCAAGAATCTGTTACATTACCAAATCTCCAGAATTTACAAGCTACTGGTGTAATAGTCACACCTCTCCTTAGCATTTCTCTACCCATTTTGACCGAATATTCAAAAAATGGGATTTGCTTACCTAGAATTCCTTGCGCTGATCTGATTTGCCATTTCCACTCACCAGGATCCCACAAATGGCGATCAATGGGCTTATTCTCATAGACCCATAAATTAGAGAGATTGTTTACATCATTTGGATGTGGGTTCAATATCCATTTTTTATCTTTCTTCCACAATATACGAATAGGAATCTATTCCCTTGAGTTACAATTTCATCTTCCACAAAGAGAGAATGAAGTCGTCTAGAAGGCAAAACATCGAAGTAAAGGCATTCATGAGCGTTTTTATAACCCCTAACCCCAATAAGACATGTAGGGCTGAAAACATACCATACCAAAACAAACTAGTTTGAGAAGGCTGAAAGGAAGATATTGTAAAGACTCCATCCATAATGTTCCCTCCCCAAATTGTACTACAAACATGGGTTTTGTTTTCCATCGCTAAAGAAGAAAAGGTCAACCAATTCCAAACTTACTTAGCTTCACCTTTATCAAAGTCAGCCCAGTTCAACCTAGTTCTCTTCCCTAACATTACCCCCTCTTCTTATGTAAATAGTGGATTCAATATGAGGGGTTGACACAACCATTCCTCCTGACATGATGGTAGAGATTGAACTAAGTTATGTTTCAAATCCCACCATGCCTTCATGATACCCCGAAAAAACTTATCTTGGTGAAAAATATCAATGGAATGGTTAAAATCTCTTAAAAACCACCATCTAATACTATCTTTCCAATTGCCACCGGTAGAAGGCATAACTTTAGCCATTCTCTGGCTTAAGATTTTTTTCCAAGGCTCCCCACTAAGTGTCATGAATCTGTGAACATTATGTGGCTTCACTTGGGCTTGAACCCAAGACCTTGTAATACATAATCAAGAATCTAACCATTAAGATAACATATAATTATATGAAATAATAAAAGCTACTTCTTATAATAGACGGATATTGTAAATGTTCTAGAACATCCTACAACATTCTAGAATATCCTAGAACATCTTAGAATATTCTAGGTCTAGAACATTCTAGAACATTATAGAAATCACTAGGTTATTGTATAGGAACCTATAAATATGGACATACAATTCTTCTCAAAACCAATTTGAATCAACACCAGTCTTAAGCTCTCATCGCCTATCTTGTATCCATTCTTATTCTACTTTAATACATTCATTCTTCTCTTATCATTTCATTCCTCTTCTTGTGATCTCTTTATATCTTTCTTCTATCACTTTACCTTCTCTCTTGATTTTGACGCTAGGAGACAAACCCCTGATAATAAAATTTCCCAATAAAGCCTTACATTGTAAAAGATGCTCAATCAATCCAAGACCACCCTCGTCTTTTGGAGTTGTAATAACTTTCCAAGATACCTTGGCTCTCACATAAGAACAATCTTTAGATCCCCAAAGGAAATTTCTAATAAGCCTTTGTACTTGCAATAGTGCAGAACATGAGCACAACCAAGCCGATAAAATGTACCACATGGAAGCGAACAATACTTGATTGGCAACAACAACCCTTTCTGCCAATGACAATTTAGCAGTATTCCAATATAATAATTTCTTCCTTATAGCAAGCAACAGAGGAGCTACATGATCTTCTAGCGAGAGATTAATACGTACCTGACATCCCAAGTATCTTATAGGTTTTACCATGCGGAATCCATTGAAAACCTTCTTGTGGATACCACAAAGGGTTTACTGTGTTACCTACCAAGAACCCCACCGATTTATTACAATTAATAACAGTTCCAGAAGCATAGCAAAATGTATTGATAGCCTGTTGTACTCTAGAAAGATTATCATTAGAGCCTTGCAAATACAAGGTTGTATCATTAGCAAATTGACAATCCACAACTTCTTCTTCTTCTTTTCCAAAATGAAACTAATTTCCCATTAGTTAGGAAGGATTATTACAAAGAGTTTGTACAAGGAGGCTTATACATAGAACGGGGAATCACCCTCCGATCAGGTTCAAGAAAATGAGACTAGTTACATCGCCTTTTGGACTGACTACTTAATGTAAGTACCTATAGCTAAAAATGGTGCCCTTTAGTAATGGCCAGTACGAGACACCTCCTGGGGTCGACAGCGAAGGGAGGGTGGTAAGTGAGCTGGAAATAGCCAACGTGGGGGCTGGTAGTTCCACCTCGAGCCACTTCCTCCTTGTGTCAGCATAAGCGTGTTCCGCCATTTCTGCCAAAAGCACAAACGGTGTCGCGTGGCGTGTGACACACATGCCAAACGTCGTAATGTGCACGTCACAAGCGCAGACAAGCACCGGGCCTCTATCCGCTAGTGGTTATGGAGGATTGATGATGGGATTTCCGCGCCTACAGGTCGGTCGAATGGGACCATCGAGGTCTTTGACCGGGGAGAACGAATCGGGTGAGTTGTGCTCGTAAGGAATTGGCCATTTAGGTTTCTCATCGAATCGTTCTTTTTTGTCGAAGATGCACCCGAACCCGACTCAATGGTGCGGTGGATTGACGTGTAGGCAGCTGTAGTGACGCACTAATGTGGTTGAGAGTGTGAGAGAGAGAGAGAGAGAGAAACGAAAATTGAAGAAGTGTTTAACATAGATAGATAGATAGACGGACTGAAATTCCAATTCTAGGTTTAAACCCTTGACTTCAATTTAGAGAAACAAGACACATTACCAATAAGATGACTCGGTTTATTATTATTAATAATTTTTTATTTGATATATAATTTGACAGATTCATAAATTGATTGATCCCCCCTTTTCCTTTCCTTTCTTTCTTATATAGATGCCCCCATGCATATGATGCATGTGAGGGTGTAAGACATGCATACAATGCATGAGATGCATGCAATGCATGATTTCCATTTGGTGCTCATGCATCTCATGTGATGCATGATGACCATGTCACTCATTCAAGCTCTCATGTAGGAGCATTACATGTGAAAAATACAATGATGAAAGTCCAACAACTAACAACTTAGCCTAATGGTAAGTCAATTGTGTCTTAACTTAGAGGTGCAAGGTTCAAACCTTACTTGCACCCTTGGTATGCACGAAAATGCTACTAGGCCGTAGGGTTTCTCATTTTATTCATATTTACAACATGCTACCCTACGAGTGTAACCATCGCCCCATTCATTCGTGTGCACATTGCACCTTCTCGATTTTCTCCATTCCACGTGATTTTCACACCGTTGCCGAAAATCTTCATGACAACGGGCAGTAACCACGTCATTGGAATGGCTGCAAACCTCGTCCAATTGCCCTCGTAAGCAGTTGATCAGTGCAAACCATTATCACTTCCTCCGGGGGCCGCACCATATTCTGAAAGACCTTTAGGCAATGCGATTTCCATACATACCATAGGGTGAAGCCTGCGATCAACATCCAAATGTCTGGGAATCTAGGGGATGCGGACTGCAAGCCTCTCTCAAATCAAAGAGCGTCCGTAGCATTGAGGGCGTCCGTCCACCTATCAACGGAGTGATCAAGCCATGCCGCAACACTCCACGATGTTGTTCCTTCCACTTTACATACTGCAAGGAGGCGAGTCACTCTATCCCATACCTTTTGAGCTTGAGAGCAATCCCACAGACAATGCCTCAAGGTCTCAATAGGTGAATGACAAAGTGGGCAGCCTAACGGGTCGCTACGTTTACCTAGCCATTCGCCAACAGGAACCACATTATGACCGATTTGCCACCAAAAAAACTTTATCTTTTCCGGCATGTGGAGACGCCAAAGACCCTTCCAAAAGGTAATGAGCACCTCGTCAAGGATGCCCAATGTACGCCAGCCATTGCATAAGGGGGCGTCTAGCTGAAGTTGAAAAGTTCGGCCCAATTTAGTGTTGTACTCAAAGAAATGGAGAAATTTGCCATCATGTTTCCACCTAAAATCCCCTGGATCCCATTCTAGTTCGACGAGGGGCCAACAACCATATACCCATAACTTCCAATGGGGTTCCACCTTAGCAACATCTGGGTCTGTCTTCCAGGTGTTACCAACTTGCGCCACCACGCGGATAGGGTGCCAAGAGCCCCTACTCTAACTCTCCCCAAAAATTGTATCTCTTCCCGATCCGCTCATGCCCTTCAGCAACTTAACCATTCCAGCCTCATCAAAGAGACCGAACCAAGCTTCTTCTCTCACCTCCCCCATCGGAACCCTATCAACTGCCTCAACAATCAATCTCCGCATTTTCATGGCAGACCTACCATACTTGGGAGTCCCTGCCTGCAACCTATTGCGAAGTAGAACCATCCAACACCCCTTACCTGGCAGGAGGCATCGAACCACCATTTTGGCCAGCAATGCTCGGTTTTGCATTAAGGGGTCTATGAGGCCAAGCCCCCCTTTGGCCCACGGTTGTGTTAACCAATGCCATGACACTCTGGCGGCAGCCATCGGGTTGTCCTTACATGACCATATAAACCCCCTGACAATCCACAACTTGTTCCTCTAACCATGGCCATTGTAGCCCTTTTATATTCACAATATTACTTGTAAGAAAACTATTAAAAACTACTAAATGGTCTTGTTCTTGACTATTAGAAGTTATGATTAAAAGGAATCTCGTGCCAAAGAAGTGGGGGAGTTAACTTCTAATGTAGACAATAAATAGGTAAAAAACCCAAATGGAAAATAATAGTACGAAAATAAAAAACCGGTACCCAAATAAAACATGAAGACAAAAAATATGCAATAAAAAGAAGAGTGCAAAACAAAACAACTCAAATCAAATCAAAATGAAAATTTGGGACTAAAAAACTAGAGCTAAAAAGAGGTTCCCTAGAATTTAACCAATTGCAAGTTAAGGTGGGAAATCAGAGGCAACTAATTGCCCTTCTCCCCAACAAAAAAAAATGAAAAACAAAAAATTGCATAAATTAAAACAACAAAAACTCTTCAAATCCAAGTGATTCAATAATCAAACCACACATTAGCCTCTTGGTCTCTTATAAGAATGCCAAAACTTGCTTCAAGAGCTTATGGAAATCTCATGATGGGCTTCATGCATCAGAATTTGTCCCTAACTCGAGAAAAATGGTTTGTCTCAAGGTGTGCAACATCAAGAACATTTATATGTATCGACAATGTTTTGCCTCTACGCCGATATTGTTAGCCCATGTATTGAAACTGTGTATACCCTTTTGGTAGCAAATCAGGCAAGAATGGTTGTCAATCACTTGCAAACCTCTAGTTTCATGACCCTAACCTATGATCTCTCACTCTCATTCTCTCATATTAACTCCTAACTAAGAAACTAGTTAACTCCGAGGAAGATCTTTAAGCATACATGCATATATGTAATGACAAATAACATTTGTATTAATGTGAAACCCATATCCATTAACATGAGAGTCTACGACATGCATACAACAGGAGTAATTAAGGTATAGCTAATTAGTGCTTAACCTGAAGTACTCTATTAATTTAATTGAAAGTTGAGAAAATAGGGGGAGAGAGCTCTAGCTTAGGTTAAGAGAAGAGAACAAAATCAAGAAGGAAGAAGAAGAGCTACAAAAGCCACCAAAGGTGACTTTTATAGATTTTCACAAGCAGGTTTGCCCTCTTGCACATTTGGGTGGTCATTGGGCCTAAAGTTTTAAGACGAGTTTTGTTAAGAGGTGCCCCATGTGTTGGTATCAATCCTTATCAATAATAGTTGTCCTTGTGAGAATACTAAATGTTAAACATATTTTGCTTAGCATTTACTTGGCAATTTTTAAGTATATGTGAAGTATGAAATTAACAAGTGACAAGCTATATATTAGCACCTTTTGCTTGGCATTAACCCCCCGGCCATGTCACACACACATGCACACATTAATAAGCTACACATTAGCATACTTTTCTTGTCATTTGTCGTCAATCTCAATAGAAAACTAGTGATTTGTAGAACTTCTCCCGTGAGGGAAAGAGCCCTCATGTTTTCTAACTATGTGCAACATTATGAGATTTTTTAGTTAGATTCTTTGGATATTTAGCATGTGTATTGTAATGGGGATGGGCCGTAAAAGCTCACTTCCCCTCAACAACATTGAACATATTTTGAGTTGTATGCATGACATACTCGACAAACATATCTAGGAGCAAGTTCATGTGGTAAAGACCCACTTTTTCCTCATGTTGGGCATATCATGGTGAACAAATTTGTGTGTTTTCTAGTGAGGCTCTACATAGGTAGGTAGGTGTAGTCGATGGGAAATCATAGTGAGACAAATCCCATGTCCAACCACTTCGAGGTAAGCAATCCCCATTCCACTATCAAGCCTACTTAGATATGAAATGCCCTCGATTAGAGTAGCTCACAAATGCTAGAACTTTTCACAATGTGGGAAATTGAAATCGTAGGAAGGGAAAGCATCTTTGCAATTGCTCCGTACACTATCGAGGTATGCTCCATCCTTGCCCATAGAAGTGCATAACATAAGGTCCCAATATGTAATGCATGATTAATCTTAACAGGGAAAACATCAAATGCATTTTTGAATAGCGAGGAATGTTGAATGTGCAAAACTCCCCCATATATGTCGGAAATTATAACTTCAAATGTCCACCTAGTATGACTCTAATGATGGTGGGAAGATGTTGAAGACTTCTTGTGTGTGGGAAAATATATGTTAATGTCATAGGCTCCTCAGACAACGGGGACTTGTCCAAATGTCAAAGCTTCTTTGTATTGGGATGGGGGGGAGGGGGAGAAAGCGTCAAAGACATGTTGTATAGTACAAAAGAAGGCTAATCCATAAACTTTTTGAAAACTTGTCATTCAATTAGTGGTGGGGCGGGCGATTTCCGAAGTAATGTTGTCACACGATAGTGTAGGGGGGGAACATTGAAGAATTATTGAAGGGGATTGGAAGACTCTCGAGGTACTATGATGGAGAAAGTCAAATCTGAGGGTTTCTCCAGAGTCTTCTAGTTGGAGTGGGAGTTAGGGCGGATAATACAAGTGAGGTATCGAGGGAAATTGTATCGGAAAGATGGGATGCACGGTAAGGACTCTCGGCCATAATCCTTTTGGCAACTGGTTTTTTAGGCTCCCGATTACATTGTCAACTAAGGGAGTTAGGGCGGATAATACAAGTGAGGTATCAGGGGAAATTGTATCGGAAAGATGCGATCCACGGTAACGATACTCGGCCATAATCCTTTTGGCAACTGGTTTTTAGACTCTCGCATTCGGATACCCGGAGATTCTCCCCCCCGAGGGGAGGAGTCTCAACTAAAGGTGGAAAATGGTCCCAAGTGTGAAACCGGACAAAATGGAATGGGATTATGTGAGAGAGGTCTCGAGCTCGAATCTCGCCCACTGACTGAGTGAAAACAAATGGAACCACAATACAAAACAAAACAAAAAAATGTAACCCTTTTTTTGCATCTGTTTTTTTCCCTCATTCTTCTTCTTTCTTTAATTCTCTTTCTTCATTTCTTTTTTCAATCCTCCATTCCTTCTTCTTCTCTGATGGATCCTCTCTCTGTGCAGCAATTCTTCCATTGCCATGAATGTGATGCATCAGTTCTCCCCTCAAGCTTCTCACCACTAACTTGCCCTTATTGCCATGGTGGCTTCCTAGAGGAATGCATAGAAGAATCCAATCTTTCTTCTTCTGTTTCTTCTTCCTCTTCTTCTTCTTCTTCTTCTGCTTCATCGTCATCGTCTCCATGGGATTATATGGGAGCTCTCGGCCAGATCCTCGACGACATCTCATCGTTTCTCTCACGGGCCGATGTTGTATCGGGAGTGAACCCATTCATTCTCTTCCAAAGCCAGATGCAAGGTCTCCTCAGTGTCCAAAATGATGGGTTTTTCGCTGATTATGACCATGATCTTGATCCTTCATATAATATGCAAGATGAGGATGACCTTGGATCTGGAATCCATGAGTTTATTGCAGAAAATGTCTCGAACAGGTATGGAAGCCCACCTGCTTCTTCATCTTCAGTTCAGAATCTACCCACGGTTGTCGTGTCTAAACAACACCTATGTATGGAAACAACCACACATTGTGCAGTTTGTAAAGATGAGTTTGAACTAGATATGGGTGTGAAAGAGATGCCCTGTAGACACCTTTACCACAAAGACTGTATTCTTCCATGGCTAAAACAACACAATTCTTGCCCTGTTTGTCGATTTGAATTGCCGACCGATGATCCAAGGTACGATGATGCTCGTTCCAGCTATCATTCTTCCTCGTCTAGAATCAATGAAGAAGAAAGGGAAATAAGCTCTTCATTGTCTGGACGAGATGAGGTTTTGTTAACACCATATACCCATGATGGTTCTCAAATTGAAGAGCATCCTTTGGAGACTCAAATCGATATCAATGAGGTTCAATATGTATATAGTAACATTAGCAGTGAGAGAGCTTCTAGAGGGGTTTCAAGATTGATCAATCCTACTATCTCGCGAAATAGACCAATTGAGGATCATTCCAGCTCAATCTATATGCCACTTGTGGATATAGGTCGCCCAATCTCAGTCTATAGGCCAAGTGATGAAACTGCTAGTTCTAGATCAATGCAAAATTTGGACACCGATTCATCGATCCCAAACATCCATAACGTGGATTCTTCTTTAAATGTACATGGAGAAAATGAGCTCATCAATCCAATGGTCAGGCCACTTGTGGCCATGGAGGATTCAATCCCAACTGTGGAAGCTTTTGTGAATGGACACAGAAAAAATGAGCTTATCAATCCAATCTGTAGTCCACTCATGCCCACAGATGATACAATCTCTACCATGCATACCATGGAATCTTTGGTTAATCCACATGGAAAAAACTCGAGCCTTGGGGATCCAATCAATAGACCATGTGTGGTGGCCGACAATTCAAGCTTAACAGTACATAGTGCACATAATGAAAGTTTGAATTTCAGTGAAGTGGACCCTAGTGAAACATCAGGTATGAACTCTCAAAAGAAAGAGGAGGATTGAACATCAATTACATGACATGATGACCATGATTAGCACTGAAATGGTCCTCTCACTCTCTCTTTTTGACATCAATGGCAAGGGGAGATTGGAAGGGATTTTGTTCCAAAAGTTATGAGCTTAGGTGTTAGGCAAGGGGAGATTGGAAGGGATTTGTTCCAAAAGTTATGATCTTAGGTGTTAGTTGAGTCTATTGAATAAAACATTGCTATCTCATCTAATTCTTGAACTTAGCATTGCATATTGGTTGGTGTAAATCTAGATATGAGTAATTTCTCGGAACCGATCTAGATTCTGGACAAAGTTATTATTCCTAGGAAAACAATCTCAAGGATCTCTCTTGTTAGAAACAGTGTTAACCCTCTTGTAAATTGGGGTCCTCACTCGTCGAGGCTCATGGATCTCCATGTTGTATAGGAGTTAGGTGTATGAATTGGATCAAAAAACTGCAGAAGTATCAGTATATCTATGATAATGAAGGAGGTTTTCATGACATTCTCTTTCTCATGACATTTCTCTAAATTTGAGGATTTGTCCCATGTAGGGGCATGCATGTATGGATGCATGGATTTTGGCCCATGTAGTGCATGTGTGTATTCTACTGTAACACTTCAATATCCTTACTAGTATATGCCATTTTCTGGCTAATAAACTGAAGCATATAGTCATTGACCCATTGTTTTGTGCTTGGTTAGTAACAACATAAGAGCTTATATTTGCAATTCAATGAGTATATTTCTTGGCAATCAGGTTTTCTCCCAGAAAAGGAGTCAGCAAAGTCAAAGTGCGCGATGCATATCTAGTCTAATCTGTAGTTGAGTTATGTGTTCATTTTTGCTTGTCAGACTATAGAGTAAGTAATTATTGCTCACCTTTGTGAATGATACTAGGTAAAACAACTTACCAAATGGACATAACACCTTTGTGTTTGATTTTTAGTAAAACGACTAACCCAAATGGATATGAATTCTGTCATTAAGATGTTCCTCATTCAGATTGTAAAGTGTAAGGGATGTGCAAAAAGAAGTTGCAAATTGCATGAAGGCATATGACAGAAACAAAGACACAAAGGGATGTTTTAAGTCTTTGTAGAGGCCAACGTATTTATGAGAGACAATACATAATTGATCTTAAAGATTCCTTTGTTGAGGTGGATGGTAGTTCTCTTATGTTTGATTAATTTCTCCTGATTGTTGCTTCAAGCAAGAACAACCCCAAACAATCTTGCCAGGCATTCAGTTTGAATATTATAATGGCTGTCCTAATGGCATGTTAAGACATCAAGAACTTATATTTTAATTGTCAAATGATTATGGCAGTTTAATATGCACAAATCGGAGTGATACTAGAAAACCCTCCAAAAAGTCCTCTTGAATGTATACCCTCTAGGGTTAAATGTACAAGAGAACTAGGGTTAAATGTACATATTCACCAATATTTCAGAAGACAATGCTTAACAAAAGTCAATGCATCAATACTAGAGTTTTTAAGAATTCCATTAACACATTGGTCTACCATGGACCAAATAAACATTAGGATTTCCTGTCATTCATGCAATTGCACTTTACACTCCAACATTTAAACAAATTTGACATAATTTTATTAATGTAACTTTAATTACACAACATTCCAATGAATATAATCATTGTAGGGATGAGAACAATGCACACAATTATAGAAAGAGTATGTGGCGACCATGGCAGCCATTACAAATGAACAATGGGCCTAAACAATAATGAATGGAAAAAAACTTCGCAAGGAACTCTGTGATCAATGGAATCATGGCTAACAAGTTGGAAGGTCACTGGGCGGTGGAAGCAATTTGTCTTGAGGACGAGGCCCATTCTCAACAACAAAAGCCACTGCGAGGCCAGCTGCTGTATGGAACTCAAGGTGGCAATGCATGAACCACACACCTACATTAGATCAAAAAAATGCAATCAATATATGATATAATTGTGATGAAAACTTAAAGGCATTTTATGATCCCAATCATCCTCATGCTTTTGAACTACGTGGAGCTCTTCCTAATTAAAAGAGAGGAAGAACTAAAGATTGCATGCATGTACATTTTGTAAAATTTAATTAGTTTAGCTAAAGCATAGTATCGCACATAGACACCTTTGCTACTAATGGTTCCTTAGATATAAGTTGAACCCCTAAGCATACAAGCCCTTTGCCCACTACATATTTACAGTTAAGTACCACAACACAAACTTAGGACTACTATTGTGTCCTTACGATGTGTGGGTGAAAATACTTGGCATGTCCCCATTTCTCCTCATTTTGTTTCGCTAAAGTATCCAACATTTTGCACACATTGTAGAGCATAACTACATTGACATGACCATTGGGGGGAGTAGGCATGGGTTGTCTCTTCCACCTATAGTAGTACCAACAACCCTTTGCCCCAACCTATGTAACCCATCTCCATAATGTCATACTATTGTGTGGTAATACACAATGTAGGTACCACCATATTGGGATATATTATATGTTGGAAAATAACTAAGCAACGAGACTCTTGTGTTACTTAAAAGTGTCGGAAAATAACCTGGGTTGTCGGCTCGGAAGCGGAGTGCTGCCCAACCTCCCTGTGGCACAGCGACGGTGTTGCGTTCAGGCGGGTCCACTAGATTGAAGTTCTGGGGATCGGTGCTACTATTGAAATTGCCGAAACCGACACCCACCACGAAGAAGTTGTAACCATGCATGTGGATGGGGTGGTTCTCGGGCCCAATGATGCTAGTGTCTTGGAGCACTAACTCCACAGTGCTGTTGAAAGGAATGTAGCTCAATCGGGTGCCGGATTTCGCTACGATGTTCGAAGGTGGTAGCCCCGTGAAGTTGAACGAAGCCGTGGGCTGGTCGGGGAAGTTCGTGACGAAGACGTTCGGCTTCCGGAAGTAGTGCGCCTGAAGGAGTGCGGTGTCAGGCAGCACGAAGGAGATGTTGTTCACCGCGCCAGCCACCTTGGCCCCGAGGGAGCAAGCCGGGCAAGGCCGGATCGCTAGGCCTATGGTGAAGAAGAGGTGGCGGTCGACCTGCAAGGGGACATTGGCGGGGAACTCGGGTGAGGCCAGACTACGGAGGCTCCGACTGAACCGGGTCGCAGTTGCGGTGTCGGTAATGCTAGGAAGTGTCGGCATTAGGGGCTTCACATCGGAGCTTGCACCCACATACGAAATGATCGCTGTCGTGGTGGTGTTGTCGAGGGTTACGTTAGGCGCAATGTAGGGGCGTGCCGCCAAGTAATAGCGGCCGACCGGCTGATCCGCAGTGAGGAGCACATTGACCGTCTGGCCGGGTGCAATGAAGACGGTATCCATCGGTAGGGGTTTCGTGTACACCGCATCCGCCTCCACTACCGTCACATTGTGTCCGGCGATGCGTAGGAAGAGCTCCCCATCCATGGCCGCATTGACAATTCGCAAGAGGTAAGTGTTGCCGTGTACGACGGGGATGACCACAGTCCCGGGCGAGGAGCAAGGGTACATGTCCCCGGGCTGCCCGTTGATGGTGAACGCGTCGGACGCATTGGGCGCGCCCCCGCTGAGCTTGGCCTCGGCAATGACGGCATCGACAGATGAGACCCACCACTCCCCAAGCACGAGGGGGATCTCGGCGGCCGGGGTCGGGAATGGGTAGGGCCGTCGCAAGGTGTCACGTGCCGGAAGGATGACAATGGCGCCGTACACGGTGGCACGCATCCAAGCGAGGTGCGCATGCCACCACAATGTGCCGCGTTGCCCGGTGATCGTGAAGTTGTAGGTATAAGATGTGGATGGTTTCATGGGGCACTGGGTCACATAGCCCGGTCCATCCGCCCAACCTGTCCGGATCTGCTTGATCCCATGCCTAGCTCATGGGACACACACATACACACACAAAAAACACATCACTTTTAGTCACCAAAATTTTAAAGGGGGTCTACCAATTTATTTAAAATTCGTGTCTACCAGTGAATGGTCACGTTCTTGTCGGGAAGCTCGTTGGCCACCTTGATGAGTACATTGTCGCCCTCTCTCGCATACAGAGTTGGACCCGGAACCTGCCCATTCACGGTCACGACTTGCTTCGTGGAGCAAAGGCGAGTTATGTTGGCATACATGACATGGAACTCGAAATGGCGGGTGCTTGCCCTATGGGCTTGGCCTTGTGCCGATGACATTCGTCCCAACACGGCCATCATTGCCAACCACAAGTTTAGGGTAAACACCCTTCCTAACGCCATTTCACTAATGATTTGGTTTTAACACCGAGGAAGGGTGTCTAGTGTATAGAACACTATGTATGTATATAATTTGGTGTGATGTACACTTGATGAGTTTCTTATGAGGGGTGCTATTTTTATAGGTACTTATAATTTGTGTCCCTCGATCAGTTGGTTGGTCGTTGGCTCCCAATTCAGAATTTGGAGAGTGTAACGTAACTCCAACTTTAAATATTTTAAATATCAGTAATACTAACAATATGTGATTCATTGGTGACTCCTAATTGTTTGCCTTCTAATCTACTATGCCAATCTATGCTACACATTATTTAAGGTGTCTAAATTTTAAAGCAAGGACATCATGTATACCATGTGGTGTTTTCATACAATCTTTTCGATGCCACCTCACATTCAATATAATTTTTTCTGATTTTGAGTTGTTGTACTTGGGCTTTTCATCCTTTCATGGGGCCCAACAAACTCTCTTTGTAATGTTCTGAATTCATCAAATGTCCTCAAAGGAGCACCCATAGACGTTCTCTCTCTTCTTTTTTCTCGATTTGTGCATTTCATCCTTTCATGGGGCCCAACAAACTATCTTTGTAATGTTCCGAATTCATCAAATGTCCTCAAAGGAGCACCCATAGACTGTCTCTCTTTTCTTTTTTCTCGATTTGTGCGTTTCATCCTTTCGTGGGGCCCAACAAACTATCTTTGTAATGTTTCGAATTCATCAAATGTTCTCAAAGGAGCACCCATAGAATCTCTCTCTAACTCACATATGATAGCACACAATTATTAATAATTGTGGGTGAAAAACATGACAATGGTACAACAATTGAGTGATGCCTTCGCTACATGGGTAGTGGGACATGTCAAATCACCAAGAGTGAGCTAACCAATCTTCATCTCTCTCTCACTCTCATTTTCTTTTGGTGAAATGTAACACACAACTATATATTTAATAAATGTGTCTGAAAACCACTAGTTACAACTTACAATGGGTATCACAATGGAATATGGCACCACTACATAGGTAGTGGAACATGTTGAATTGCCTATAGGCAAGACTCTCTCTCTCTCTCTCTCTCTCTCTCTCTCTCTCTCTCTCTCTCTCTCTCTCTCTCTCTCTAACGTCACTTTGGGAAGGCTCTTATCTCCTAAGAATGATCAATCGTCCTCATGTGAAAAACCAAGGGAACAAACAATCATACTCTACATTCTAAAGAGTCCTTGAATCTTCTACCAAACAAAGTTTATAACTTTAGGAATAACAAATCTAGCTCTAGTCTTATAAATTATCATTTTCATTCTTTGGTTAACCACTACAATATTTGCACCAAAATAAATCCATCCCTTACCATATGACAAAATTGAATTTTAAATGAGTTTTTAACCTCCCAACCTATATACCCTTGAAGTTCACAAATCTCCATTGCCAATGAATTTGCATTCTTTCGCTATGGTGAAGGATGCCACACAATACATAATCTAACACCCTCTTCTAAGAAGTCAACAAAGTAAAATGTGCATGTGTTGTTATCTAACATATATGTTGTTAAGAGAAGGAAAAAATAAGAAAAAGCAATGACCTTGATCTAGTTCAATGTTTCACGTATAGAGGAAATCCTTTGTTGGGTTTTTTCTAGAGGTTGGACTATTCATCTTGATGATCGGAGAATGATATGGTTTCATTGTACTTTCTTTGCCTATAAAGATTGGTTAGGGTCGTATGAATATACCTAGAAACTTTACTTATCTTTACCTAGAAAAATTCGCTTGGGTCGTATGCAATATTATATTGCCTCTGGCCACTAAGGATCAGCAACAGTTCTGTTTAGGCTTAGCCGATAAGGCCAAACCGGTTAAGCCTAAACCGTTTTGGGGTTCTCAAACCTGAACCAAACCGATCCCTAAACCGGTTTGGGAACCAATTTCTATTGTGTACGAAAATATGTAAGCGGAAGCTAGGAGCGACACCAATGTTAGAGGAGGCCAATAATTAGTATGGAAAGGAGTCCCCATCCCGACCCTGAGCCGAAACCTGAGCCCGAGCCCAACCCTAAGCCCAAGCCTCATTTGGTGGTGACCCTCCAAGACCATGGTAATATAGGAAAATAATTATGACACCACAAGAATCATTATTGATTGCACAACTCTAACTCAAATACGGAATGACCATGGTAACATCTTCTAATACATGAAATTTTCTATTTATTGAGTTACCCATTTACTGAGGATCCTATATGTTGCGAAATCATACCATATGAGGATCTATCTCTCCTACCCAACCAAGGTCACAGAAATCCCTCTTTGTACACGATATGAAAACTTATTTGTGTATATTGATCCTCAAACTAGAGGCTACAACATATAGTTCCAAACTTTCATCACATTCCCAATATCCTCTTGTGTGGTGTCCAAAACATGAAATAGTCATCCACCAAACCTTGTGGAATGCAAAAAAATCACAAGGGTAGCCATAAAGCAACCAAATCTCCCACCCTTGCCACATGATGCAACGTTGTCAAAATAAGAGGTGTAATAATTGCAAATAGTAAGGGACTTATTGGACACCCTTCCCTGGCTATTTTTCTAAGTGGAATGGGTTGGGTGGCACCTCTATTTAGTATGTGAGATAGTGACCCCTCCCCTAAAGTATATAAATCTTGACGAGAGTGTCTCTTGTTTGGTCTTATTGGCCATTTTGACCTCTTAAAAGACGTTAATATATCTTTCTTTCTTTCTTTCATAAAATCTTAGAATATATAGTAGCTCCATTACAAATGACCAATTTATATTATTGTATGTTTTTCCAAATCTAACTATATCATCACTAACTCTTACTCTTGAGCATTCTCCTAAACAAAGTCCATGGCTGTTTTTACACTTAAAAATATTATGCAAAATATGAGCACAATGACTAAATGTTGGCAAGTATTTTTGCAACCTATTGGTAATTATCTTAGCAAAAATCTTGTAAATTAACATTGTAGGTTTTTCTGCTTGGAGTACGGTATATATGGTAGTGATTATGCATAATATGCTTGTGTTTTTCTCACTTTGTGCCTTAGTTTTTTTTTTCCAAAACAAAATTTATTACTTCCATTAGTTAAGAAAAAGTGCATAGGATAATATACAACTCATATGTTACAAGCCAATTTGCATGGCTACAAGAAAACTACATGTATAAAGGAAACAACAAAGCCTCAACATAGTATTACTCGACAAAATCCCCTCAACACGAGCCTCACACAACCCAATTGCCACCTCACTTGTTGTTGTTCGTTCTTTAAGGTGTTTTATCATTGTGATAACCTCTTTCACCCTCAGAGGATGATTTAGGTTATGGAATTTGGATATTGTTCTCGTTCTTCATCTCATAAAAGCCGTCAAAAGCTTTCCAAGCATTTGTCCCCAAGTAGTCTTGAACCAATGGCAATACAAAGTCCATATTTCCTCAATGGTTGCAATAAGGCATTCATGCTCCACCTATTGATTTGGAAAAAGAAAGAAAGAGGATTTCACATTTATGTACAAGAAGACCAAGAAAAATACCAAAACATTTGTAGTCAAAGACTAGCATTGAACCAAAGTGGTCCGAGAACCTCATAACTTCTTTATTTTTAGTACCCCAACTTTTATCCATGTTTATTATTACCTTGCATGAAGGAGGTCATTAGTTTTGTGGGCAAGGACAAAACCTAGGGTATTCTCAAACTACATTCAACTAGTATATCTTTAGCTAACCTTGATGTTTCACATGGTTGATCTTTAAATGGGAGGTGGTTAAATACAATGGTTAACTACTTTCTTTAATGCACCTTCTAGTTCATTGTTCAAGCACGTGGGGTAATTGGATTGCTGACACTTGTTCGCACTCAACAAAACCTAGTATGACTTAATCATCTTTGGCCTCAAAACTCTTTTCTACAAAAATAGAAATGATCAATGATCTTTACTATCTTCGTCTAAAGGTCATAAAATATCCAAATATGTGAATTTGCAAATAAAATACAAAACTCAAAATTATGGAAACCTAAAGATAACACATGATCATGGAACAAAGAGACATCAAGTCTAGATACTAGGGCTAATTGACTTTGTCAATGTATGTTGATGTAACTTATAAAAGTAGAAATGTAGCTATATATTATGGATGACCTTGGATAGAGTGTCTCTAATTAATGTTGATACAAAAAATAGTGAATTATAATATTCAAAACGTCAAGGAAACGCATATAATGTTGGATAATATTTTGCATGTTTTCATGCTTGTTATTTATCATCGTCGTTAGAAGGAAGTTCCAACTATTCTATGATTGCTTCTCATTTTCGTCCTTAGTTTGGAATGTTGAGGGTACATGCACCCACAATGAATCTTCATTGATTGGCCTCACAAAAGATGGGACACACATTAACATTGTTCCATCATCCATGTTATGATCTTAGCCTCTTGCAAGGCTACTCTAATTTAAAGGCGTTGTTGTACAATTGTCAACGAGAATATAATACTTAGGTGCAATTGTCATTCTTCCATGTTTAATTATATTTCAATCACACTTTATAGCAAGTGAATAATTTCCATATGCTTCATTGAGAACCACAAGTGCAAAGAAATGATACTGCATGTTGGCACACACTAATAACTACACTAAGAGCTCAATATGAGCAGATTGATGGTACTAATGATGCTACATAACTAATGAGGCTGAATTTTTGAAAGCGATGGTGTACTACACCGATGGCCGCAACAAATGGAATGGATATACTATGGAAGTATGAAGTACCCAAATGGTTGTTCCCCCCTCCCATTAGATGAACCAGGGGTGTGAAAGACATGGCTTATGGGATAGTGAATGTAGCTGATGTGCATGAAAGAATGGCTAGAGCCATATGTGAAAGTGTAAGATAAATAAGCGAGATCTCTTATGTAGGATAGGATAGTCTTGGCTTGGCCTACCCAAGAAAGGGATAGTTTGTGTATATTTTAACTAAAGGAGTATATTCTTTTTTGGTAAAAAGAAATGATAGTGCGTGTTCATAGTATTGTCATTTAGTCTGAACGTCCATTTCATATATGTATAATGTATATATATATACACACACACACTCACACATAAAGGAAAAGCCACCAAAATATGCTTATCACATAAAAACATTACATAAATTTGCTTGTTTATTCTTTGTTTGTATATATATATATATATACATTATACATATATGCAATGGATGTTCAAACTAAATTTCTTGGTCATGTTGAGTTTTATATTAAGCAATAATTAATTTTAAGAAACGAGAAACAATTATTGTGTTCAATTATCTCATATTAAAATGTAAACATTTCTTGATTAGTGGTATTAGAAGTTTGTATGCTAATTATGAAGCGTGCATATGACAAATTGAAAAACTAATCTAGTTTTAAGTTTTAAATTTATTTTTATTTTTATTTTCCAAAAATAAGTTTTAAATTTCAAAGTGGGTCTATATTAAATAGGGAAAAGTGGAAACAACTTCAATTATTCTTTCTACTTATCAAAAGTTGCTTCAATTAGATGCCTCTATGTTGATGGATATTGAGAGGCATGTTAAGCTAATTGTTGGTTACTAGGTAAATTAAGGGCAATCATTACTCCTTTGATATATCTAATGACCTTAAATTAAGGGTTTAATCGTAATTATCATGTGAGAGTCTTGACTTCCTCAATTTGTTTTATACATAGTACAACATCAAATATTTTTAGATCTAACTTTCGCGGAGATATAGACTCTAGAGAATAATGAGTGGATAGGATGCACAAGATATCCAAAATCTTATCGATGGATGACTCTTCTTCTGAACATAAATGTTTAGTGGGACATGTTATCGTTTTTTTATTATATGGGTGATGCATCATGAGGGGTACTAGTTTCCTTTACGAAAACTGATTGACCACACCTACATTTCGTCATGCGTTGTAACTTTGTAAGTTGGAGCAACAACACGAAGAAGAAGAAGAAGAAGAGCAATGCCACAAGATGTCAAGAGAGGACAATATATATTGCTACCAGTGAATATGCATGTGAGGGACGAAGCAAAGGCCAAAAATAAATACGCGGTTCATCGGTAGGCAACCGAGAGAGCGAACCACAAGAGGACAAGTGGGGGAGCTGGAGGGAAGGAAGGAAAGATTGGAGAGCAAGGGAGGGACAAGTAAACAAACGTATACGGAGTCCGTTCGGGGAATTGCGGGGCTACAAAAGAAGAAGAAGAATAGGCGACAAGTTAAGGAAGGCCACGGGGCACACACAATATGTTTGGGGTCCATTGGTAAAAGAGAGTGGTGGCCATGGGAGACGAAAGAGGATGGACGTGTTGATGGCCCTGGGACAGGGGAGAGCCGGCCAAGTGTCCATGGCTGTCCGGGCGGGCCAAGTCAGCAAGAGAAGTCAAGGTCAATCTCTTCTTCTTCTTCTTATTCTTTCTTCTTCTGCTTCTGCTTCTGCTTCTGCTTCAATTCTTCTGTGGGGGTGGGCTGGGGGAACTAAATCCAATCAGGAAGAAGATGAGGGAGATTGTGCATATCCAGGCAGGGCAGTGTGGGAACCAAATGGGCGCCAAGTTCTGGGAGACGGTCTCCCGAGAGCACGGGATCGATGAGACGGGCCAACACATGGCGGGCGACCACCCGGCTCCATCCCAATCCCAATCCCACGTGCAGCTTGAGCGCGTGAACGTATACTACAACGAGGTGTCCACGGGCGGGCCCCCCCGCTACGTCCCCCGCGCCGTCCTCCTCGACCTCGAGCCCGGCCCCATGTCCACCCTCCGGTCCGGCCCCTTCGGACGCCTCTTCCGCCCCGACAACTTCGTGTCCGCACACTCTGGCGCTGGCAATAACTGGGCCAAGGGTCATTACACCGAAGGCGCCGAGCTCATCGACCCTGTCCTCGATGTCATCCGTCGAGAAGCCGAGACCTGCGATTGCCTCCAAGGTCCAATATTTTTTAACCTCTTAAAGACTACTGAAATCATGTATGTATCCTATATACCCACAAGGTCCAATATTTTTAACCTCTTGGCATGCCCACTAGGCGTACTTAGGCTTGCCCATCGATAACTCATAATGTCAAGTATAGTGGGGAAATATGAGGGGAAGTTGGATCTTTTCCCATAAGTTAAAACATCTTGTTAGGCTAAAACCAATGGTTGCAACCAGCTAGGTTATGCTCCTTCTTGTGTACAGAATAAACTCATTTTAGTGAGCTATTAGTGTTCACTATAAAACATCAAATGAAAACAGGAGGAAAATTAATGGTCTCTTTCCTAATATGTGGGAAAATTACTATCTTCCTAGTATGTGAAAAGGTCGAAAACTTCTTGTTCTATTGTTTAACGGCCTTGTTCTATTGTATTAAGATTTTGGTATCATCCAGGTTTTCAACTATGCCATTCTCTTGGTGGGGGCACTGGCTCTGGCATGGGAACACTCCTTATGTCGAAGATTAGAGAAGAATACCCCGATCGGATGATGCTTACCTTCTCCGTCTTCCCATCATTGAAAGTTTCAAACACGGTTGTCGAACCTTATAATGCAACTCTCTCGATAAATCAACTCATAGAGAATTCCGACGAATGCATAGTCTTGGATAACGAAGCATTATATGACATTTGCTTTCAGACGTTGAAGCTCACATCACCTACATGTAGGTTGATTAAACTTACCCTATTTTATTTGGTTTGTGGATCTAAAACCCCCTATATCATTTACAAAGTGGGGGTGTTGCTTTTCTTGGCCATTGATGTGTCATAATAATGCCAAGGTTGGGTTAACGAGAAGGGTGGAATATGTGTTGATAAGTTGAACTATATAACATAGATGCCTTAGATGTAGTTTCATTTTGGTATCACAAAGGAACTTCCTATGTAACGCATATTCAAATGCCTTACTTCTTTTCATGCAGTTGGAGATCTCAATCATCTCATTTCTTCAACAATGAGTGGTATTACATGTTGCCTTAGATTTCCTGGCCAATTGAATGCAGATTTAAGGAAGATTGCAGTGAATCTTATTCCATTCCCTCGCCTTCACTTTTTCATGGTCGGTTTTGCACCACTTACTTCGAGGAACTCACAACTGTTTAGGGCTTTGACAGTCCTTGAACTTACACAACAAATGTGGGATGCTCGGAACATGATGTGTGCGGTTGATCCTCGACATGGAAAGTACCTCACAGCATTGACTATGTTTCGTGGAAAGATGAGCACCAAAGAAGTGGATGATCAAATAATGAATGTGCAAAACAAGAATTCATCTTACTTTGTTGAATGGATCCCAAACAATGTGAAATCAAGTATTTGTGACATACCCCCTCTAGGGTTGAAGATGTCCTCCACTTTTCTTGGTAATTCGACTTCAATCCAAGAAATGTTTCACCGACTAAGTGAGAAATTTATGGTCATGTTTAGGAGAAAGGCATTCTTGCATCGGTACACTATGGAAGGCATGGATGAGTATGAGTTTATTGAGGCTGAGAGTAACATGAATGACTTGATCTCAGAGTATCAACAATATCAAGATGCTACAACCGATGATGTAGATTATGTGCATGATGATTGAGAGGCAACCCAATACCGATTAACCATTGATATAATATGTAAAAATGATTGGATTCGAATAATCATTCTTGGGGAATCAATCCTCGTATACTCATTAATCCCAACTCGAAATAAATCCTAACCTTAAACCATTAATTTCGGTTAGACACTTTACGAGATTGGGAATAATGTGATAATTTGTATAGATTACCGAGATTACCAGACTTGAGTATAATGTAACAAGGGTGCCAACAAATGTGCAAAAGGCCATGTACAAAGCAATTCCTCATGTCATGTGTGTTGGTTGATATGCATATGATGGATTGGTTGAAGCTATATATGTATTTAATGTGCATTGAGTAAAATGTTTTTAAATATCATTTCAAATCTCTAAGTAGTAGATGGAAAAAGAACTTAAGTGGGGAAGCTTAAGACATGTAATTGAAAACAAATGTACAACATGGATAAATTAAGAGAGAATAAACAAAATTAAGAGAAGTTATGGAGAAAAGGTCTTTACTATATGTTAAACACAAGTCTGAACTGTGTAAAAGTTAGTTTGACATCTAGAGATAATCTAAACATTTAGACGAATCAACACGATGCATTAAAACTATACTTATATGGTGGTTTTAATTGTGTGGTTCACACCCACATGTATCCTTCGTTTCCTGAATTGGGAAGAATCCAAGGATGTTAAATGAAAGGATTTTGGAAGCCTTTTTCTTATCCTACTCATACCCATGTAGCCTAAGAACTCCTTTAAAATTTAAATCTCAATCCATATGAAGAATCCTTCGAGGACTATATCGTGAACTTCATAAGTAGGTTTGTACATAAGGTCTTGAAAGCAACAATGGGCTAACCATGTGTTTTCATGAAATACCACTACAGAGGGGAGATCCATGATACTTAGGAGGTGAGACAAATAGTTCATAAACAACCTTTTCATCCAGGGTCCCAATCATAGGTTGCGAAACAACGAATGTAAAAAAAAAACACCACAATAACTTGCCGATTTCGCCTCAGTTCCCCCCCTTGTTCCGTGACCAATAAGGTTGGAAATGGTAATCAATCTTCGGTCACAATCTAACAAGAGAAAATACGGAAGCAAGAGCATGTGGCTGATCTTGCACCGCCAAACAATGGGTGGGGTGGATCTCATCACCTTTCTTTGTTTATTCTTGAAACACAAAACATTCAATATAAAGTATGAGGGTACATGTCTTTGGCCAAAAGAAATTTGACAAATCCTTTAATTCTTTTTGTTTTCCAAAAGCACATACACATACACATACACATAACACATACACATACACATACACATACACATACACATACACATACACATACACATACACATACACATACACATACACATACACATACACATACACATACACATACACATACACATACACATACACATACACATACACATACACATACACATACACATACACATACACATAACACATAACACATACACATACACATACACATACACATACACATACACATACACATACACATACATATACTGTATACGTATACATATACTGTATAGATATACATCTGCAGACTGCAAAACACATCTATTCGTTCATTCTCTCGCTGTCTCTCTGAGTGTTCGAGAAGAGAGAGAGAGCGAGAGAGAGCTTAAAGAAGAGAAGAGAGGAGAACACAGCACATCTGAGATCCTGCATTATCTTCTTTCAAAACTCATCAGGTATGTCCCTCGCTCTTTCTGTCTGTTACTCTCTCCTTCTGTCTCTCAAGGTAAGCTATTAGGTTATCAACACAAGGTGGTGGGTTCGAATCCTCCCTCTCTCCCACTCTCTCTCTTTTGATCTTCTTCTTATTTTACTGGATCTGCATTTGCGCATACACACACACCCACACAATCTCCCTCCCTCTCCCTCTTTCTCATGTATGAGCTTTCCCATTCCTCTTTTATGCTCTCCGTTCTCTCACTTTCTTCTTCTCGTTTACATTTTGTTGGATTTCTGTCAAAATAGTAAGTGTTACTTGCATTTCTCTCTTCCTCTCTCTGCGTAAGTGTGTTCTAGTTTGTTCTTGCATCATACATTGTAACGAAACATCCATCTGCATATCAGGGATGGAGATCTGACAGATGACAACGAAAAACTCGCCCCAGATCTGCTTGTGTTCTTCAAAATCATTGCTAAAAAAATGAAGAACTGTGCTTGTCTTGGCGAATTAGTCAATTCATGAGAGTTTAAAAATCTAATCTTTTCAGGTTAATTCCGGAATTGATATGTGAAAATTTGATATACTGCACTTAAAACCCCCAAATTGAGATCCTATCCTAATAATGTTCTTTATTTATGGGTATTATGTAACCTATATGTTGCTCCATATCCATAGGCCTTGATAAATTTTATGATTGCCGATGAAATGTGTATTGGAAGCTGCATTAATCTTTGCATACTGCTGATGTGTTAAGACAGATCTGATGTATCTGTGGGTATAATAATGTCACCATTGTGTGGAATGCCATCCTAAGAAACCTCATTAAAACTTCCCATGTTGAAAGAATCAAGAAAACGAAGAAAATAAAGAATAACCACTAGATCACATAATACAAAGGAATCAATCACATTCGAAATGCCTCACAGAACTGTGGATTCTGGATTTACAAGCTCTAGGAATTGCTTCAAACCATTCAGATTTGCAATTGGTTCAAACCTTGGTTCTCAGGGTGACATATATTTAATTCAATATCTATTATTTTGGTCTCCAATTGATTGCCTATAGATGCATATATGACCTACGTTTATCCATAATATGTAGAAATTCATGTTGCTTTCATTACACATTCATCCATAGCCATAGAAATTTATCAACATCTGTTGAACTTCAGCAATATATGAGTCACCTAATAGCCGTTAATTGAGAGCATTATTATTGTAGGATCCCCAATTTAGATGTTTTAAGTACAATACATTTAAGAAAACAAGTAGATTTACAGAAGCAAATGGTAAACTGATGGAAGAAGTATGAAGAGGACAAAGAATAATAGCAAGATATAATCAATACTGAGTCTTCTTTTGGTAATTCCATTGCAATAGTCATGGTTAAGAAATATGGGTCTGCAGATCTTGGGACCTCTTGGATCTGTAATTCCTAAGAGAGACTGTGGAACTAGATAGATTAGTAATGTCTTGGGGAGACTGAATATGATCTATGATACGGAACCAAGGGTGGGGATCAACCTTGGTTCTCTCAACATTCTTTGATGCCAACAACCAAAGAGAGACAGTGTGAGAATGATTTAGATTTTCCGTATTTGTTACCATTTAAAAGATTCTTGAGAAGTATCGGAAATATGCGTAGAATTGATTCATGATGCAGAACATAGCTATCTACAAGCTGAACCAAGTATTTTTAGTGATAATGATTTTCCTTATTTGTTACCATTTAAAAGATTTTGAGAAATATCTGAAATATGCGTCGAATTGATACATGATGCAGAACAAACTAGGGTAAATTTCATCTTGTACACCATACTTTTTATTTGGTTTCGTTTGGCTTTTCTCTCTGGAGTTGTGCTTATTTTTCTGTGATATCTACAGTTATTTAAGCTTTAGTCTTCTGTGCTTATTGTCATGGAATCGATCGTTCAAACATAGCTATGTACAAGCTGAACCAAGTATTTTAGTGATAATGTTTTCTCTCAAAACTCATGTCTGCAGTTATAATCGACCATGAAGGTTATTGACAAGATAAAAAATGCATCACAACATGATCAAGTTACATTCTCCTTTGAGTATTTCCCCCCTCGAACTGAAGAGGGAGTAGAGAACTTATATGAACGTCTAGATCGCATGGTAGCACTTCAGCCACTTTTTTGTGACATCACATGGGGTGCTGGAGGGTCTACAGCCGATGTAACTCTTGACATTGCAATAAAAATGCAAAATATGGTATATGCTTTTGATTCTTTTTTTCTAGTTTTGAATAGACCTAGATCATGATCACATTCCTTTATATATTCGGATAATCTGACTGATGTGTGCATAGATATGCGTGGAATCAATGATGCACCTCACATGCACTAACATGCCAGTAGAGAAAATTGATAAAGCATTAGAAAGTATCAAGGCAAATGGGATTGAGAATGTTCTTGCGCTTCGAGGTGATCCACCACATGGCCAGGATAAATTTGTACAAGTGTCGGGTGGATTCTCTTGTGCACTTGATCTTGTAAGCATGGTGTCTTCCAAGAGTATCACTTTCCTTATAACCTGTGCACGGAGGGCTTATACAGTGGCATTCCATAATTTTAAATTGTCAGGTGCGACACATGCGTGCTACATATGGCGATTATTTTGGGATTACTGTAGCAGGATATCCTGGTAATTTCATAGGTGATTTCAGCTATTTTGGGTATAATATTTCTGTTTTCTTTGCTAGTTACTATTCTTTTTCCAATTTTCTGTTACAGAGGCACATCCAGATGCAATAACAAGTGAGGAAGGCGCTACAGAAGAAGCATATCAGAAGGATCTAATCTATCTTAAAGAAAAGGTAGAAAGTACATTGTTAATGTGATTGGTTTTCATTCGTTAAACTGGTTCATTAGAACATTATAAGTTCATGATGATTTGAACTATAAATTTCTCATGGGTTCACCACAGTATGTTTGAATATAAACAATGTGGAATGTGTATGCATGTATCCACGGACAGAAGTGTGTCTGTGTATGTATGCATGTATGCATACATACATGTGTGTGTATCTATCTTTCTAGTTAGGAAATTTGATGATGCTTCTCCTGTATTGAAGGTTTGCTGTATTTTGTCCTAAGGTCTAACTGCATGTGACTATTGATGCTTGCATTCATTTATGTTTGTATGTATGTATGTATAACATATGTCCTATGTGCATGCATGTATGCACATGTCTATCTATATTTCATATTAATTTTTGATGCTTCTTCGCTATTGATGGCTTGCGAATGATACTTCGGTCATAACTTCTAACCACTTCTGGCTATAGATGTTTGATAACGCTTCGTTCAACAAGTAGTAGATTAGAGTTGGAAATAATCAATTGTGCACTTCTTTTTGTAGGTTGATGCAGGAGCAGATGTTATTATCACTCAACTTTTCTATGACACTGATATATTTCTTAAATTCTATAATGATTGCCGCCAAATTGGAATCACTTGTCCAATTATCCCAGGGATCATGCCCATTAATAACTACAAGGGTTTTAAGCGAATGACTGGATTTTGCAAGACAAAGGTATAATACTTTGTTTAAAGTGGTACAATGCTCTTCTCTCTATATGCTCAAAGGCATTAACTCTGTTATGCTTCTTAAACTTTGAATCCTAGATACCAGCCGATGTAAGTACTGCGTTGGAGGCAATTCAGGATGATGATAAAGCTGTGGCAGCGTATGGAATCCATCTTGGAACGGAAATGTGTAAGAAAATCTTGGCACATGGTATCAAGCACCTACACATGTACACTCTCAACCTGGAGAAATCAGCTGTTGGCATTCTTGAGGTATGTAGTGACTTACATAGAACATTTTTTTTGCTTGATTGGCTTTCACATTATTATTATGTGACAGCAGCTTATTACAAGTTTTGTAATTTCGAATTTTGTATTGTGAATTATTAATTATTTTTCTGTTATCGTGTCAACTCATACCTTGTCAGGTGTTATTTCTGGAATAAAGTAGAAGTAGAAATTGAATCTATTTGGTAGTTTGGAAGGATAATTGTTCTTATAACACTGGGAATGAAAGTTTCAGAAATTAGAAGGAAAATAATAATGTTTGGAATGATATATTTAGAAACTTGTTCATTTGCTTTCTTTTATTCAGAACCTTGGAATCATCGAGGTTTCAAAAATAAGAAGGCCATTACCATGGAGGCCACCCACAAATATTCGACGTGTCAAGGAGGATGTGAGACCGATTTTCTGGTAGGATGTTTATGTGCTGGACATTTGAGAAAAATACTCTTATTGTGCAAATGACTTTTTATAACATAGAGAAACTTAATGAGACAAAGGGCTTCTTAGGATATAAAGAATAAACATTATGAGATAAATGGCTTGCTACAATAGTTTTGGTTGTCTTTCAGGGCTAACCGGCCAAGAAGCTACATATCGAGGACGGGAAGTTGGGAAGACTTTCCTTCTGGGAAATGGGGAGATACACGAAATCCTGCATATGGAGCATATTCTGATTATCAGGTTATTTCCTCTAGCAAACAGTTTCACACTTCCATTATTATCATTTTCTGAATTGTTTCTTTAACTTGTGTTTCTATGAGCAGTTCCTCAGAAGACGAACGCGGAACAAACAAATTCAAGTTGAGTGGGTTGTGCCTTTGAAGAGCATCGAACATGTGAATGAGGTATTGGCTATTGAAATCCATTAAGGTATTTTTCCATTGAGTACTGAATTATGCTGTGATATAACTATTTTTTATTTGCAGCTTTTTGCTAAATATTGTGGCAGCACCATCAATAGCCACCCATGGTCAGAATTAGAAGGTTTGCAGCCAGAGACTGCAAAAATAAATACAAAGCTTGTAGACATCAATACCAGAGGTTTTCTTACAATAAATAGTCAGCCTTCTGTTAATGGGGAGAAGTCAGATTCCCTTACTTTCGGTAATCCTCTAGTGAGGTTTCTGTATTTAAAGACATTGATATAGATGCCCTCAATTTTCACAGATTTATCTAGAATATCCCAGGCAAGGGGTATTCTAATAAAATTTTAAAACCGGGTAAATATGCAAGAAGTTAGGGGGTATACGTACTGATGTTCTTCTATAATTTGTAACAAATGTATTTCGCTCATAATCACTATGGTTGTTCATAATGATGGTAGGATGGGGAGGTCCTGGTGGCTATGTTTATCAGAAGGCATACTTGGAGTTTTTTTGTGCACCAGAGAAGCTTCAGAAACTGATAGAAAAAATTGAACACACACCAGCTCTTACTTATATTGCAATTAATGACAAGAGTGAGATACGTTCTAATATTGAACCAACTGATGTTAATGCCGTGACATGGGGTGTTTTCCCTGCGAAGGAAGTAGTTCAACCTACAGTGGTTGATCCAGCTAGCTTCATTGTGTGGAAGGATGAGGCCTTCATGGCATGGGAAGTAGAGTGGGCATCCCTCTATCCGGAAAATGATTCTTCAAAGGATATTCTCAAAGAGGTACTCTTAGTCTAGATAGTTTTTTAGCTCTCCTTTAATATAGATATTGCTAACATACATAAATTTACATGCATACATATATGCATAAATACGCCCGTATAGATGTCTTTATGTATGCATATGGATATGGATACATATCTGTAAATGCACATGTATATGTATATGTATACATAGATGTGCATTTACAGATATGTATCCATATCCATATGCATACATAAAGACATATGTGTATGTATATCCATACATATACATGTGTGCATGTATATATGTATATATGTATGTGTGTATGTACAACAGCTCTATTTGTATACATATATATACAGAGAGAAAGCTAAAATGCTTTATGTTTTTTATCAGGTTAAGGACACATATTTCTTGGTGAGCCTTGTTGATAATGACTATGTAGGAGGAGATATTTTTGCTGTGTTTGAGGGGTTGTAAAGTGAAATTAATCGCTCTTAAAGCATCTCAAAATTTCATAATGATGGCAATGATTCATTCATTTCTAGCTATTTTATGGGATCTTAAATTTTCCATTTTTAATTATGATGCTTCAATCAAACTGAACTCCTAATTTGTGTCTTGTTTTAGTTTGTTTGTTTCAATGCATTCAACTAAAATGTGACAAAATAAAAATGAATTATTATTAAGTCATGGTTAATGAGAATCTTTCATTCCAAGAAGTACTTATTCACTTTTTAATGTACAGTATCGTCATTTTAGGTAAAGAAATTTCCATTCCATAATTGATTAACTTCTCATGTGACAAGTGTAAGATCTAAGCAATGTCAAAGTTCTATAAGTGTTGATATTTGTTTTGGCTTACTGTAAGATGTTAACAACATAAGGTAAATGGGCTTTGCTCCATTATGAATGTAAGATGCATTAAGAGTTTGATATTTTTTGTAAAAACATATATACTTATAGTTAATAGCTCCAACTAATCATCAAATTTCTTTTTGTAGAAAAATATAAATTTGTCACTGCAATTAGATATTAATTATGTGCAAGAGATATGATGGTAATGCAATCATGAAATTATAATATTTTGATAAAGTCCCAATCTTGAGAATAAATACTACTAAGACATGAATTTTGTGTGGGTTGATCTTTTAAGGTTTTTCTCTAAATGACTACAGAAGGAAGTCTCTGCCCAGATTTTTCGCCTATTTATGGATCATACTATTAAGAGCCTAATAACAAGCAGGCCTATCAAATTTTATATTACTATATTCATTTGCTGGTGTTTCATATGTTTTGAGTTAAAAAATAGGGTTGCAAGGAGGACTATGAAAGAAATATTTGTGTTGCTTGCTTGGTAACAATTCTAAACATTGCATCACAAATCATACATGGAAAATGGTCACATTAAATTATATCCCAACATGAAGATCTAAGGTAGATTGCTTAAGTTTAAATGCTCATGTCATAATTGATTCTATTCTGTATAATGAAGAAAATTATAGGCTTGAGCAACATAATGTGCTTGCATTCTCTTCTTAATCGTTTTATTATATTTCATATGAACTTGTAACAAGATTGTTTATATTTTACACACATGGGGTGTTTGGTTGTGCTTGTTATCTCAATAATAGTGAAAGAGCAAAAGTCTCTTGATGGCAAGCATTAACATTGTTGGGTACATTACCTCAATAGAACGTTCAATATCGTACTCTTATAAGAGTTTAATCCAATGCCATACGAAACCATAGAGTTTAATCCAATCTTTTGACTTGATGAACAAAAATCAAAAGAATATGCTAAATAGAGAGCGAGAGAGAGTTATTTGTTTTTTTTTTATGTCTAAGAAAACTTTTTGTTAGCATTTGTCCCCAAGATGGACTCCACCACAATATGATTGTGTTGTTTGGAAGGTTTTGTAAAGTAAAGAAAGTGGTGGTAAAGTATATGAGAGGTTACATTTTTCTTTCGTTTTTCCAATTTCATTGTGAGTCCCCACCTTGTCATGAGTGTGAGGCAAATCTAGTGGATAATAGGTTTCACTTTTTTTCTGGTGGTTTTCATATAATTAGGAATTAGATCGATGGTGGATGATAACTAGGTGCTATACAATTTCATCTCACCTTTATGATATTTACGAAATGATATCCTTTCCAACAATGTGGTTTGAGTTCTCAAATTTGAGAGAGAGAGAGAGAGAGAGAGATGGTTATGCTGATTGTTTGGAGACTAATGAGAGATGGTTATGCTGATTGTTTGTTGAACCATTTGCTTTCTGTATATTCCCGTTGGGGCCTAGGCCATGGCGAGGATTGAACTTGGGTTCTCTAAATGTTATGACTTTTCGAAAGCTACAATGTAAACCATCGATGATGACTGAGTGGAGGTGCAAGTGCTTGCCATTCCCATCCTTCCATGCTTTCCCTCACATGCTAATACCACACCACAGGAGAGACCATCATCAGTGGGAGGCCATTCTTTTTGTGAGGTGGGGTAGTTTTCTAATAATTTTGGAAAACTGCTACTTGAGAAAGAAAGAAAGATATAGTAACGATTTCGAAGACTAAATTTGGCCCATGAGACAATTGGTTACAACAAAATGGGATGTATACCCAATCATAGTATGAACCATACGTACCATTCGCGTAAGAAAAACACCCTCAAAGAATGATAAATACCATACTTTTGGATTAACTATTTATAATGAGGTAAATAAGCCTAAAAAATGGGAAAAAAACATTAAAAAAATGGGAAAAAAGCAAAAAAAAAACACAAGAATGTTTGAATAACATTCGCATTCGGTTTCCAACGTAGGAAAACGAATGTTATGCTAGACGATCACAAATTTTACGTACTATGCACCGAATCATGAAAGGGGAGGAAGGAAGGGGAAACTTTCCTTAATTCCTTTTGGATACCCCTCCAAAATAGGACCCAAAATGGGAGAGAGGAAGGAAGTGGGGGCTTTTCTTAATTCCTCTGGATACCCCTCCCTCCTTTCTCTGCTTCTTCTTCTTCTTCTTCTTCTTCTTCACACACAGAGGAAGAACGAAGGAATGGCGCCATCGCTCAACACAGCCTGCTGTTAGATCTCTCCTTCCTTCTCTTACTTCCCTTCCTCTACCATCATCTTCATAACAGCCTTTCAGATCTCTACTCTGCCATCAGCTTCATCGCAGACTGATAAACACCTCATCATCACCACTGTCTCGTAGATCTCTTCTTCGTCCTTCTTCTTCATCTTCATTGCCATTATCATCTTCTTCTTCATCTTCATATTTTCCAATTTCGTCTTCTTCCTTCTTCCCTTTTTCCTGTGGATGGTCCCTGGAGAAATCTTCCTCGTATGGCTCACAACGATAAGTCCTCCGTCACCAAAGAGCAGAACGACAAACATCGAAAGGTAAATCCTTTTCTTATCTTTCTTTGCACTTCACTTCTCTTTGACAACCTTCTTCATCTCTTATTTTCTTAGGATGTATTTTTCTGGACCCATTCATTGCGTAAATCAGTTTTCTGATCGGATCTGCTCTTCAAGCGTTCGTTATCCATTTGAGTGCTCACTTGTTTCTTTCCAATCCATCTTTTCAGAAAATTCGATTTAAAAGCGTGCATTTTTTGTTCCTTTATTCCCATCTTCATTTCTATTGTCTTTTCAATGTTACATTGCACATTTATCTAATGAGAAGCGAACACATCTGAGAAAATGTTGATCCACAGTTTTTTTTATTGTTCCATCTTCATTTCTTTTATTGATCCATCAGCTGCGCTTATCACTCTCTCTGATTCCTTCATTTGACAATATTTTAGTCATTCATTTTATGTATTTTCCCAGAAAATTTGATTCAGTGCAGTTTTTTATCCTCAATTCTTATTCTTGTTTTGATCCATATATTTGTTATATATTGCAACTTTGATTCCTCCTTTCACAAAGTAATTTAGATGTTCATCTGACATTGTGTTTTTTCCCTTATTCAAATCATCTAATGCTTCCTCGTGCAGATATTGGAAGGGCTTATGAAATTGCCCGAAAACAGAGAATGTGCTGATTGTAAAAGCAAGTATGTTCCTTCTCACCTATCTTCGAATATTTAGTTTTGGCTCTAAGTTGCTTGGGTAATTGATCACATATTCTCATTATGCTATATAAAAGTTGAACCTTTTCTAATGAAGACTCGAGTTAATCTGAAACTTGTCCTACAAAGTTTCAAGGTATTCTTTCTATGGAAAAGGTGCCATGGTTGAGACTATGAAGAATATGAGCCTTGTCCATACAAGACGTTCTTTGTATGAAAACGAGCTATGCCTGAGACTTGGGAGAATGTGAGCCTTGGAATGTTTTCATAGAAAAGATGCTTGGAGAATGCTTGCAAATATCAAAGTATTTGGACCTTGAACTCTGTTCTATCTGTGGATTTGTGTTCTCATTTTTCTGTCTTTTGATGTCTGATTTTTAGGGGGCCAAGATGGGCAAGTGTGAACCTTGGAATCTTTCTATGCATTGGGTGTTCTGGAATTCATCGCAGTCTTGGTGTCCACATATCAAAGGTGCATTTCTCTTTCAGATTTTTGTCCATGTACTCGCCAGATGGTCATTGTTTTTTATATTATCTGAAGTTTTACAAGTTGACAGAAACAAGATAGAAAGAAAAAATATATTGAGAGGCCACAATGACCTATGAGACCAAACAAGAGATTATATTTGAAAATGTTTCCTGTTTTTGGAGAACAACAAAGTTAAACAAATATATATATATATAAATTAGTAAAACTGCCTAAGGTTCTAGGCATTCCCATTATCTTAGCAGAAAATTGTTGAGTTTGGATTGACTGAAACTTCTGCTTTAGAAAGATCTCCAACATGGGCTGATCCAAGATTCCATATTGCCTCACATTCCACTAAGCATATACTACATTATATTCTGCTCTATTACTCGTTATAAAATTAGCTGTATACAGATCCTATTGTGAAACTAGAATTACGTCTCTCCCTGTAGTCAGAGTCACATGTTGGTTGCATTTGGCTGATTTAAAGGATTGATCAGTATCCTGATCTTATTGAGAAGCAAATTTGCATTTATCTCTGTAGTCAGAGTCATTGTTTCCTAGGTGACTGCAATATTGAACTCACTGGTACCTTTTAGATACCTCAATGCATGCAACATTATTGCCAAATTGCTCTAAACACTTACAGAATATTCCCTCAGTACTCTGACCTTGAATACTAGCTTAGTGGTTGAAGTACAACCTCTGATTAAGATCAATGACTGATCCACTCTGATATGCAGTTTTTCAGTTTGAGATTTACTTGTGAATGTGGGTGTTGATGCATGTCATTATCCATCCAAATGTCTTAAGAATTCTCTGGGCAAATTTGCTGAGAGAAATATTTTCATAGTTTTTGGTATTCTTGCAGTTCAAGATAATAGGGACACACATCAAGATTGATCATATAAAATGCATGAGCATAGTTTCTTATTAATTTCCAGGCATTGAACCTTTGCCAGATGCAGCCATGGGTTGAACTGGACAACTGCTAATGCAGAAGCCATGACTCTATAGCTTTATGGTTATAATTTACTCGCACACTTTTAGTGCATTTATGTATTGCCCTTTCTTATCTGCACATTTACTGCAATTATTCACAGTTAAATTAAAAAAATATAACGTATTGCCTATTCTGTATTTCAGGGTATCACATAAGATATTTTTATTAGCCTTGAACTGCAGTTTGCCATATAGTTGACATCTTCCCATAAACAGCCATAGTATCAAAGCACTCACTGCAGTCATGTAGGTGGGGTATTCTAGAATGTAGAATGGAATAAGAAAACTAAGCTAGTTTCTCAATTTCACTGGTGGATCTTCCATGAATTTGGTTTTGTGATCACGTAGACCAGCAAAGAGCATTCCTAGGATTGTCAGCACTTGTTTTGTTCTCATTAGGAATTTCTGAAAGCTTGTAGAACCTTGTTGGGATATATGAAAACCATGCCTAATGTCTTTATATGAGAGGCATTTCATGGTGACATGTTCTTTCTCTGGTATGGTGAGGCAGCATATGTCACATTTCCTCCTTTTCTGCTCAAAGTTGAGTCAACTCCATCTATTTTCATTGTATCTGTGCGTGCATGAAGGGTATAAAACTGTATTAGCTTTCTTCTATGGGGTTTTGTGTTAACCACGAAATGATGGCATAAAAATATCTCCTCCATTCCATGTTCCTAGAAACAAATTTCTTGTTATCACTGGATAGTGAGAAGTGGAAAGGTGCTATTCCAGAGTTTAGTTGACTGGCTATAAATGGGGAGAAATTGCTGAGCCTATTGCAACAAAGGAAGGCATCCAGGGTGGCGGTAAAATAGCCAGTCAGGTAGTGGTGACCATATCAACTAACTCTAGGGTCTGTTTTCAAGCTCCTAACAATTGTATGATTGTGATTTTGAATCAATTAGAGTAGATTCTCTGAGCCTAAGAGATACCTGTTTGGCTTTGGTCCTTTTACAAGAGCTCCATTCAATGGCAATCCACATGAGGATTTATTTCCTTTACCAAATTGGCAGAAAGAGCCAAGTCACATCTCTTCTTTTGAGGAACATTGCTTTTATCAACCCCTCAAAATGGGGTGGAGCAATGACAGACGTGGGTGACAACTTACAATTCCGTCAAAGTTTGTCAGTAGCACTATGTATATATTTTGCCTTCTAATGGATGTTTTGGGTACTTGAGTTTGAACTTGGGTTTCTGACTTTTTTTTGTAAATGCAAAGGTACGTTCAGCAACTTTGGATACATGGCTTCCAGATCAGGTGGCTTTCATGCAAGGTGAATTTCATGTATGCTGTGCATGTATATTGATTTTACTATAATCATCTTGCACTTCATAATAATTGTATCTTTTCTCTATGGATGCAATTAGGAATGGGGAATGCAAAGGCTAATGCATTTTGGGAAGCAGAACTTCGTCAGTCATTTAAGCGGCCTAGTGAAAATGACCATGGAGGGCTTGAATCTTTTATTCGATCCAAGTACTTTTTTCTCTTTGATTGTCATAAACATAAACTAAGAATACCATTATTTCTAAATGGATGCCTTTGTTTTTCATTTTGATTCATTGATTGTGAGCTAATTGCTAGGTATGAAGCAAGGAGATGGGTTCTCCAAAGTAACAAATCACCCACAAAAGCAGAAGAGGAAATGCACTCCACCACAAATCAACCTAGAAGGAGGTTAGATAATGGAAGAGAAAAGAAAATTGCGAACACTAAGAAGGTTGACATGAAAAACCATGATGATTCATCTGAGTTTCCTGAGCCACGGCAGCATGATTCTGGGACGAGGACTTCTAGTCAAAGTGTTTCTTCATTTACCTTTTCTGACACATCCGTAAGCAAGGTATATTCATTTTTTCTCCAAGTTTTCTATCAATTTATGAGGTTTAAACTAGCAACACTCTACACAAGTCCTTATTTTTATGCCCTTTTTTCTAAAGGATAACGTAAAGCATCCGATTGTTTTACCTGCTCCAAAGCCCCCACAAAATCCATTGCACCCTGTACAAGCTGTTAACACACAAAATGCACCTAAGGTTGAGGCACCAACAGATTTGTTTGATCTTCTAAATATAGAAGAGCCTATAAAAACTGGTGGTTTTGTGGCTCCGTTAGTTTCATCAGATGATCAGTCCTGGGATGCCTTCCAGTGTAAGTATCAATGGCATTATCATGAAATGCAGGATTGCATCCAGCTAGGATGCGTATTATAGTTAAGCCATGTAATCTAACAACATGAGCGATATATCTGTATCTTTAGATGAAATCTCGTCTGAATGGTTTTCTGATATAGCCATAACGATTTAGGATTTACGCTGCATAGTTATGAATCTGAATGATTGACAAATACATATGAATTATACTAAATTGCTGAATTTTACAGATGCTGAACCAGCATCTAATGCTGGTAATGCCACTGAATCATTGTTGGGCACTACCGAGTCTTGCAATTCTGAACCTACCCCTGCTATTGCCGTAGATTCAACCAAGAATGATATAATGGCAGGGTTGGAAGATCTTTTTAAAGGTTCACCAGCAGTATCATCCATGCCATCACATGTGCAACAACCTCAGAAAGAGGTGAAGAAGGAAGATATATTGAGTCTTTTTGGGAAGGTTGGCTGCTATATTCTGTTCTAATCTAAAACACATTTTAAATCAATAGTTATTTTCACTGATTTAACAATATCATTGCTTTTCTGCATAGACATCAATTGCATCGCCATATGTGGCTCATCAACAACAGATGGCTGCACTCTTAGCTCAGAGACAAACTATGCTCATGTCTGCATCTACAGCATCTGGGATAAACATTCTTGGAAATCAGCCACTACAAAACATGAATTCCTTGGCTGAAAATTTGTCGGCTGGGTCAGGTGGTATTTCTGAACCTGCTAAAGGGATAAATAATAGTGGAATTCACTTAGCAGGGCAGCATTATAATGAGGTAAGGCATCTTGATCTGAATAGATTCCTTTGTTGCTTCACATTTAGGAATTAAATGTTAAAAGCTTCTCTTTAAGACTTGTGTTTATGTTTTCAATTTGTGTACATTTTACTTATACATTCATGTGTGTTACAAACTTCAAGTTTCACATGTATCAAATTCACAAGGTTCCCTTTAAATTTAGGCTGTATATATGTGTGTGTGTGTGTTTCAGTGTGTGCTATGGAACATAACACCATAAACCTTAGGTGTAGATATTCAACAGTGAAAACTATGGTAGCAACAAATTGTTCATTTTCTTTGAGTTCCATTGTGGTAGCAGATTCTGATTTAGCCCATGCAAGTATGATTTATATCCTCAAGGTATTCAAAAGCATAAATATCTGCAAGAAAGACTAGGAAAGAAATGATGGAAGCAAGCAAGAGAAAAATGCTGCTTTCCTGATTTATTGTCATGCAGTTGTAGGTTCCCAAGTATTATCTTATTGTAGAGCTTACATTGGAAAGGATGGTTTTATATATTGTAAGTTTCCTTGTTCTTGCAGGTTGGATTACTTTATCAACACCCTGGTATTTTACAAAATTCTCCATTGATGTCAAGGTATGTAGAAACAATGTTCTCTGATGAAAACATTAGGATTATGAAACCTGTACTGATTTTACGCATGTAAAATGTGAAAATTCAGCTCAAATACAGCTTTGCAAGGTGTCATCACTCCTCCAGATAGATCCTCTCTTTCATATTCTGTGGCAGGATTAAATGCAAATGGTGCACCTATCATGAACAAAAATAGGAATCCTGTTAATGGAATTAGTAAGCTTAACATTCCTAATGAAGGGAATAATAGCATAGCTACAGCTGATTTAGCATCATCCATTGGAAACACTTATGATTTCTCAGCTCTAACTGCTGCTGCCTTGTCAAAGCAGTAAAACACTAAATGTAATGCAATTATTTACTCCATGATTGCAGTTTACATAAATATTAGGTTTTTCAAATAACAAGTGAAAGTTGTTGTAATTGCTTGATCCAGAAGTGCATGCAAATTCTCTATTATTAGGGCTTTTTTGCTTCATGTTATAATTGATGCCTGGGAAATGAAGCCTCTTCTTTAGTACATTGTCACACGTGTAAATTCACTAAAGAAAGGAGTAATCTCTCCAGAATTGTCTGTTTCAAATTTCTCCACCATTATCATGTATAATTTTTAAGAGGGAAATAAATGTTTCTTGTATACTACTAAGATCTCTGTTCCATTTTAGAGTTTCTTGTATTTATGGTGAATAGATTTGACCACAAATAAATTTAGCCATCATAACAATCCACATCATCAAATTCTTTATATTGATACCATTATTCTAAATGTCGATATCACTGATAACATAAATGCCTAGGGTATGGATATTGTTATTGAGACAAGCACTAGAAAGCATTCATTGTTTTTGTACCAAAACTTAAATAGAACCTTGGTCTGCATGAACCCTGATTTTTATATTAACTTAGTCCATACCCAAGACAGTTATCATTGGGCAGCTGACCACATATTTGGCTTAAATTTGGAAAATGGAAAGCAAGACATGAATTAAATTTGGGGTTTTTGACTTGTCACGAATCAGTTCTATGTTTCATGAATATTTTGAAACATGTTGCCCTGTGATAGGCGATCCATGTCTAAAGAATCTACCAGAATCAGAATTGATGGTCAAGTACACAGAGAACATTGAATAGTTTTGGAGAATATGCACTTGTGAGTGGAGTATGTATTGTTTTTGGTATATATGTTGTACTTTTTGCACTCCAAAAGGTTTTTTATTGCTCATTCTATTAATGGTAAGAGCATTTTAATGCCATACAACTTCATAAATCTTCAACTCTAGTCAATCTAGGAATGAGGCACTATGCTACTAACTTCAGTGAATAAGACAAATTGGGGTTCCAATGTTTAAGCATTGGAGCATGAGTTAAACAAGGAATTAGGAAAAAGATGAGATGATCAACTGCTATTTGGAACACCTAATGGGATCCTTTCCCCACTGAGAAATATTTTAGTGTAGATTTTATAAATTGCTAATCTGATGGAACCTTGACTGGAGCGGAGAAGGTTCTACCATGATCCCTTCGCCATCCATCAAACTATGGTGATCCAGCAGTTCCTGTCCTCTGAGTATGCATTATTAGACATTCCTGTCATATCTGGCCCAGAATTTTATCAGTTCCATTTCAAGAGAGAGCCATCTACACATTGATTGAATCTCCTTAATTCCTTTTTTAATATAAGCCTGTAAAATATCCTCCTTGTAAGTTGTGGAATAATATCAGTAAGAACACCAAGAACTGTAGACTGTAATACGCATACAATCAAGAAGGGCAAGATCAGATGTTATGTTAATGAATTGGTTACATTGTGGATACTCTAAATACAAATTTCAAATTATCAATAATGTTGATGACTATAAATACGTTATGAAATTTCAATATCCTCTGCTAGCACAGGTTGATGTCCCATGCCTTTGTTCTGCCATAACATTGGAAGAGTTCACTTCATTTTTTTCTGCCATCATCTTCTCCTATTGCCCTTCTTTTGTAGTCTCAGCTGAAATAATATATAGTGCCTTCACAAACCACATATCTTCAACATTGACAATGATTATGAAATGGAACTCTTGAATTAAATATGGCATGCCAAGGGCACACAATCACCGATTTGGTCAACAGATTGTAAATAAAATAATATGTTAAAGGTGAATGTATACGATAAAGTGATCAGGTTCTAAACTCTCTTTAATGTAAAATATTTGTAGCCTTTAAATAAATGATGATCGCCCAGTAATAAGAGAAACATGGCGTACAGCATTTGCAATGTTCTCACAGTCATACTCCATAACTTTGATCCAATTCTCAAAATCCCCTATTTCCTGAAGAAAAAATGAGCAATGTTATTTCTCACTCTAGATGTTCTCACAATCATATCCCGTAAGTCAACTCTAATATTTCTCCCTCAGTGCAGCCAAAGGAGAAATATTTTTCTCCCAGTTAGGAGTTTAATATAAATATTAGAGTTCACTAACTCTCTATAGCTTTCAAGTGTGAGGTTCAGTCAGGACTTCATTACAAAATCTATCTTCATTTCCCAAGAAAGTGCTTGCATCTCTACTTGTTATTTGTGTGACACATCATATATACTACATACTTTAATGGAATGCCATCTCTGATCCTCCATTTCTACATTTATCCATCCACTAATTTTGACAGTTTAAAATTATTTCAGGTTCTTTTTATGCGAGTTGATATGATGAATATGATGTAGGATTCCAACTCACTGTATTGAATATGATGTATCCATCACACAAGCAATGAGTCTTTTGAATATGAAGTAGAGATGGAAAAGGAAAAGAAGATGAATTAAAATTTTCCCTCTGAAGGCATGCACAATAAAGTTATAGAGCAAGAAGTATAAATGATACACTCTCTTTAATGAGACCTTACATGGAGAAAAACAACCACATCCATACACACACACATACACAGATATATGCTTCATAATGAGATAAATCTTGTTGGGTTTAACTTGCCTTCAAGGCCATGTCAAAGGCATTGACCATTGTAAGCCATTGGTTGGTTTGTTTAACAAACCGTTGAACAGTCACAGTTAGAGCCTGGGCTTCAAGTGCTATTCTCTTCTCTGTTTGAAATGACTTCTGAACATCCCCATTTAAAGCATCCACCATTAGTCCCGAGACAAGGTTCGCTGCTGATAGTGCCTCTTTCTTTGCCTTAACTATTTTTTCAATCAACAAATTCTTCAATCAATATATTCCCAGTCATTCAGTTAAAGATGATGCATTTTGAAACATGAAAATTCAAACTATTTTTTTATTTTGACTTCAGCATCCATTCTAAATTTTTCACCCGAATTCGTTTTTATATCACCTAGAGAGCTAGCCCAATAATAGGGTTGGATACAAGTTTTTCCACGCTTTTGTTTTATAGTAATAGGACAGTCCCATGACCTGATAAACAAAAGTTTGCAATGCCATTTTTCCATAGCGATGGTCAACAGCACCTCATTGGATGCAACAAAAACAACAGGCAAAAAGATAGCTGAATACATGTTGAATAAATAAGTTGTAATGCCATCATCCTCCACAACAGAAGATTGAATTCGTGAAACATCATTCCATGCTACAAAGATACCATTTGTTTTAATTACCATGGTGTTCAATGGAGAATACTTTTATATCCTTTTTATGTAATTGTGGCTAACAATACTTCTTCAGAAGCAAGAACTCAATATACTATGATCAAACAATCGATGGTCATACTTGAATAAAGAATTTGCTATATCATTTCCTACAACAAGAATTTGCTATATCATCCATGCAAAATTACAAGCATCACATGTGTATTTATCCAAGTGTTCAAGTACCCTACCTTATCATAGTATGACATAATGCATATAATGTATATGTATGACATATGTATATGCACAGAATGAAAAACATATGTAATGTGCATACATAATCAAAGGAAGTAAAATTCAGCTAATATGAATTTCTAGGGAAGTCTAGTCAGAAATAACCATGAATTTTCCTTTATGTCGTCAAAAGTCCACGGTCAGCCCACAAAAGTGCAGCTGTAATAGCTATTTAATCTAAAATATTGTCAATGCATCCCCTTTTTTCTCAATTATATGTGCTACTTGAACAAATATAAGGTCAATTCATCACCTTGTTCTCTCTTTCCAGGGGTTGACCAAGGGTATTGAGGGAAATTAATGACAACCAAGAGGCATTCAGGAAATGATGGAAAACACTGGAGCATTTCATATTGTGTTTCTTAATTTCATGCAAACAAATAAACATACTGTGTTCTTGCTTCCTGGAATTAGACCACGCTCATCATGGAAAATAACAACAACTGATGGGGTATCCAGAGAAATAATAGAAAACTGATTGAGAGGGTCAGGGTATTTCAGAGTAAAAATCATCTCATTTATATACAAAAACAAGAAAAAAAAACATACCAGAACGTTCTTTCAGATGCATGGTGCGACGGGAATGCTCCTGCATCATGGTAGTGAGAGATGATTCTAACCCGACCATATCACCTGGCATACGAGATGCGAGAAGTGAAATACCTCTTACATATACATACAGATTTATGCTGTTCCTAATTAAACATTAGGGTTTCCAGGAAAGAAAATATATACATACAGATTTTCTCTGTTCCTAAACTAAAACATTAGGGTTGCAAGTATATATATATATATATATATATATACAGATTTACTCTGTTCCTAAACTAAAACATTAGGGTTGCAAGCATATATATATATATATATATATATATATATACAGATTTGCTCTGTTCCTAAATTAAACATTAAAGTTTTCCAGCATGAACTTCCTTCTGCAATTCCATTGCACTTTAACTTTTTATATAAGTCACTTTAATTTTTTCTTGGTTAGAAAAAGAAAAAAAAAATTACAACAAAATTCTTACCTGAACAGAGAGTGAAGAATTTGCAGTTTGTTTCCTTCTGTTTCTTCTTCCTCTTCTTCTTCTTCTTCTTCTTCTTTTTCAAGTGTCCTGGAAGGTGATGTTCACACACACAAACTATAGTCAAGTGCTGCTTGGAGAAGGCGAGGCACTTGAACTAACCCCCGGTAAAGAGTAGATGCCGCGGGTCAAGGACCCAAGTCCACACTTCTCAACCCACATAATGCCAATAGTTTCCTACCTACCTTTTGCTAGCATGCTCATATCATAATATATGGAAAGCTATCATTTACGAGATAACAATGGCCAATGCCTAAAGAGCTTATCATTTGAAAGGCACCCTTTAGGGTTTGTAACCAAGGCTAGAGCTCTAATGTAAAACAGGGCATTGAAGAGCCGCTTTTCCCAATTTTTTGACATTAATTAATGGAGATATTGTGAAATGAGCATAGAGAGGATCAAAACTAGTTTGTCTTGCTCCTTCCCTCCTACTTAATTTGGGTGGGTTTGGTTACCAACTAATGCATGCATACATGCATGAAGTCCTGCGCTCACTAAAAAGGTGGCACAAAGGTGCACCACAATATACATGCCTTTTACTTAATAAGCAAACATATTTCTTAATCGTTGTAGTGATTAAGTGTGTGTTAAATTTAGTTTAACTTCAAAAGACTTAGAGATGTCCACAATTGCATGGAGTGGAGAGATCAACGATTTTATATGTTGACGTAGAATGTGGTCTTTGTCATTGGAGAGTGATGCCCCCTAATCCCTCGATTAACGCATTGTGAGGAAGGTGACATAGAACGTGGTCTTTGTCATTGGAGAGTGATGCCCCCTAATCCCTCGATTAACCCATTGTGAGGAAGGTGACATAGAACGTGGTCTTTGTCATTGGAGAGTGATGCCCCCTAATCCCTCAATTAACCCACTAGGAGGAAGGTGACCCCTTGTGATTCAGTAGTGACCGTTGGAAGTGCAACATTCCAATGTGTAAGTTGGGTTGGCCCCTAGATGGAAACTCAAATATTTGAACTTCAAATAAAAATGTGAGTCATGAATGCTCTATTACATATAATACTTTAAAATCATAATCATTCATCGTACAACCTTTAGATATTGCCAAATGGTTTCTTTGACTCGGCTATTTGTCTACCTAAATATGAATTCATTACCAACGCTTTAGAGACGTGTGAGAAACTTGCCTAGAAAGTTTGTAGAGTTTAGTATACCTCTAGGAATGTGCACATTAACTTAATACATTGGAACCCATATGTTGATGCTTATCACTATTATGGTCTATAACAAATATTATTTTCGATTCAATTGGTATGCTCTCTATCATTTCAATCTTATTTATATATATTTGTATGTATATGTGGTTAATTCACACTTAAAATTTTCACATTTTATTAGACAAATTTGAAGTAGATAGGTTTTATAACCAAATAAACATCACCTAATGGGCATTTTGTCCTCTCAAAAGGGTTGAAAGTGTTTGTCTCATCCAAAATCTTGTGCATCATTAATTCACATTGTGGTAGCCCATATTGCAAACCATTGTGGTATCATTCATGTTTCCTTTCTACTTCTTGATCAAAATTTCATGAACACCAATCGTATGCGTCAAATACTTGCGAAATGTAATTTTGTTGTTTTGAATGAATTATACAAAACAATACAATTCAAATATTTACTTATTCATTCATTCATAAGATTCTCAACCGTTGATCTTACAACAACTTGTCCATGGAATTACGATCCAATTACATGTGAATCATGATGAGTTATAGGATATCAACAAAACTAGCAATGCGGAAGATCGGCAGGTGGAGGGCCTAGAATTTGGCCAGGTTGATTCCCATTCTTGGTGATGAATGCCATGCCCATGCCAAGTGATATATGGATTTCAATGTGGCAATGGAGAAACCAAACACCTACATACAACACACATCAAAAGAATACAATATAAGCACACTACATTAAGCAAGGCAAGAGGACAAGGGATACTTAACTCTTTTATGGCAAACTTGTAACTCTTACTAGTTAACTTGACAAATGTTCATGTGAATTAGGATTTTCATTAGTTCAAGATCTTTAGAGAGGAATGATTCCATCAAAATATGTGTGATTTGAAGGTTGGGATGAGGGTAATTTAGGGAGCGCAATTAAAATTTAGAGAGCTTACCAGGGTTATTAGCTTGGAAACGAATGGCGACCCAACCGCCAAAAGGAACTGCGACGGTATTGACGGAGGGGGGGTCGACGAGGTTAAACTTGGCGGGATCAGTCAAATTGTTGTAGGTTCCAACACCATATCCCACGACGAAGAAGTTTTGACCATGAAGGTGCATGGGGTGGCTCTCGAAGAAGAGTGTTCCAGTGTCTTGTAGGACGAGCTGGACATTGGCTCCATACTCGAGGACCTTAACCTTGGTGGCCATTTTCGCAAAGTTCGTGAAATTGGAGGTATAGTTGTATTGCACCTCCGGGACATCAGGGAAATCGGTTTCATACACACCCGATATGTTGTTGTAAAAGGCTTGTAGGATAGAGGACGAGGTGGGATGCACGAACCCGTAGTTGCTAATGGCCGCGCCCATCCGAATCCCCGTGGTCAACTGGACGCAATCAGTACAGTTCTGGAGCGCATACCCGACCGTGAAGAGAAGGTCCTCGTCGACCGTCTTTGGGACAACATACGCCCCTGGCAAGCTCCTAAGCCTCTCCCCAAATTCATTCTCAAATGTCGAGTTTGTGTACGCGGGGAATGATGGCAACGGCACCGCGCTCGTGTTCACACTCGTGTTCACCGCACCTGAGTTCTTGTAGTATAGGACCGCTGTGGCCGGAGTCAATGTCGTGAGCCGTATCCTTGCTTGGGGTTGGTAGATGCTTGCAGCCACAGCGTAGCTCCCGGGCTTCTTGTTGGCTGTTATGAGCACGTTGAAGGTTTGTCCAGAGGAAATGAGCAATACGTCGGTCTCAAAAGGTTGGAGATACTCTGCGTCGTGCTCGACAACTGTGAGGGTGTGGTTGGCGATTGCAAAGTAGTATTGGGCATTGAGGGCTGCATTGATGATCCGAAGGAGATACGTACGACCCCTCTGGACGTGGAAGACGGGAGTACCTGCCCGAAAGATGTCCATGGAACTTAGTCATTACAAAAGTCTACCAAACATTGGTTGTTGTAGATCATGTGGTAACAAGGGGATGGGGGGTGGTTCAAGTTTAAATAATATTCATGTCTATTTTTGTGTCCCACAATTGGGTATGCGATATTGCCAGAGTTCAACAATCATAGACTTTAAAGTTGTCGTTGTTTTGCACGTCACCTACATATTGGAGTTTTCCACAATGGGTGGTGCACTCTTTTCTAATAACAAATCCTCATAAAAAGGAATTTGTTCTTAGTTTTATTTCAAGAGATAAATTTATGTACATTCCCTTCCACAAGAAGACTATTTGGATAATATAGCATATCATTTTGTATGTCGTCATTCTTTTGCATTGCATATTGATAAACTTTCGCATTTCTAGATCCGTAAGTTATTCATCAAGCAAAAAACGCATGCATCAATATGTCTACATTTGATTGTGCTACATAAAATTGTATAAATTATCTTTTACACACTTCTCCAACTCACCTTCCAATGAGCAATTGTACAATGGGCCTGGTTGCCCATTTATTGTATATGCATCTGATGCGTTGTAACGTCCTCCTGCTGCTATTGCCCGTTTTATCACCTCCTCGGTATCTATGTTCCACCAATCCCCTATGAAAATATTTCAAGTTAATTTGTTAGAAATTATTCACTAACATGTATGAGTGAGTATTACTACAAGTCCATACACACCTAGGATGATGATTTTCTCCTCAGCATTAGGAGGTACATAGGGAGAGAAGTTGGGTTTCTTTGGATGAATGATGAATGCGCCATGCAATGTCGACCTTAGCCAACTAATGTGTGCATGCCAAAACAAAGTCCCCCTTTGTTCCACAACTCTAAATTTATATGTGAATGTGGTGCCTGTCTGGATTGGGCATTGCGTTACATAAGCTGGTCCATCTGCCCATGCTGATAAGATTTGTTTGACACCGTGCCTTCAATAAGAAATAGACATCATGTTATTCTTTGGTTTATTTAGTTGTCAAAGAGCAACAAAACCCATGATTTAGTAGGTACAACCTACAAAGCATTCTAAGACTATATTCAAATACAACGAATCTCTAACATAGCAATTTATTTTTTCTACTTTTAATGCATGTGATGCTAAATGGCATTAAATTCTGTGAGAAAATGTAAATGATTTCATATATTATGCTCAAGTTTAAGATGTGATACATTTAGAAAACGATTTTGGATGTAAGGGACTTTAAAGTTGAAACTTGAGAGATTCTATGCTCCTAGAAGGAAACCATAAATGGTTAAAATAATAAATGATTCCCTCTATTATTCACAAATTCGAAAGTTCATATAAACCAACAAGGATAACAAGGTGTAGAGGGCATTTTAGAACTATCGATGACAAAAAATTCATTGATAATATCATCTTCATGTGATGACATTCATGTCTTAAAACATATTATAGAGTTTACCTTGCAAGTTGCTATGAGATACCCACCCTTGTAAAACAGACAACAAAGATTTGTCGCATCATATAATTACATGCACCACTTTTATGGAGAAAAAGACGGAGACTAAATAAAATAATAAGGACGTAATTTACCACAATGAAGAGGGTGGAATCAATCAAATATGGAAGATATAAAACATTTAACAAGCCTTAGTAATATGTAAGCGACACAAGAAGGAGTAAAATTTAGAAGCTAATGAATAACAACATAAACATCTTGCTAGTGTTTTTTGTTATATTCTAGTATAACTTGATAGTGGGTAGAGTTGGGCTTCCTTCTCATCAACACGTGCCATATTATATTAATCGAGACATGAATCCAAGTTCACAACATTACGTGTGCATTGTAATTTCCTATTTTAAGCTTACGAAGTAACATGGCAAATAAGTTAGGTACAAAAAGAATTAGGGAAAAAAAAGAGAGGCACTTTTCAATAATGTTGTCTAAAGATAAACATGGGCACCGTTGACAAATAAAAAAGTCTTTAACAAAGCGAATGTGATGCCAAGGTCAACAAAGAAGGAAAGAAATAGCGATGTGATTACCACCCTATTTTATGCATGTTCGAGTAAGGATTACGTGGTCAACTTCATCTTTCCTATGAGCAATTATTTCTCCATTCATTTAGGATATGGACTAGCACCTCCCAATAAACAAAGCTTGAAAGAAGGTTACATCAACCTTCCAATTGAAATTAATCTTGGATTTTGACATTAGTATCAAACTATGAATGCATAAACTACCTACCTATGTGATGTCAAATGATGTAGAGAGGCTTGAAAGGCAATCTATAGAGATAACAAACTAATGCATGTATTCTACAAAAAAAACAAAAGAAAAAGAAAAAACAAAATGAAAGTTTTCAAGAAAACATTGATGTGAAACATGCACATGGGTGACATTATCATTTTTATTATTAGGGACAAGTCCGATGATCTTTAAAAAAAAAGAGAGACAATAAAGCAATATCTAGGTTTAAGGAAAAGATAAGTTGCAAAGACTTCTCGATAAAAACTGTCAAAAAGGGAAGTAACATTTGACATGATAGACTGAAGCATTAATGTGTGTGAGCTTTGGCATGCATAGGGTAATATTGTTTTTTGATCAAACTTGTACTTATCACCACAAGGGACATCAAAATCTTTAACTAAAGTTACTACCTTTTGGCACTATAAATGATGTGCACCGACTCATGATGTATTGTGTTGTCACATTCTATAACATCATCCCATTGAAATGGACTCTTTAAATTTATCTTTTCAGCCCCATGTTAGCTCATGTTTGAAGAGCTTTATGTTATGAACTCTTTCATCAAAAGGGAAATTTTTACATTGATATTTTCGAGCCATGTTACATCGCCTTTTAACGACATAATGTGTAAAAAAATTAAATGCTAGTACTTGCACATTTGAGTCTTTTAATAAAACATGCAGGTGCATTCTCTCTAAATATTTGTACTTAATTTCTAGTGGTATCTTATACGACAAAGGATTTCAAGAGCATCTAACCAATAGGCACTCTTTTAATCTATGAGTTTTTCCTTTGTAAGATACAACATATGCCTTGTAAGACTAGAAAAAATGTTTGAGAAGCTAAAAAATCTTAGTTCAAAAGTAGTGACTCTTAATTGGCCAACAAACTCAACAATACTGATTCAAGCTAGAGTCTGTTTTTTGGACTTTATTAACAACTAATGAGTTAAAATAATGGTGATTTTTTATTATTGAGAAACATACTCCAAACAATAATTATCTTTTAGAATTCAACATGATTATAGGTTAACATTAAAATTATGACGAGGAAGGAAAAAAGAGAGCAATTGTTAATAAATGAAATACCAATGGATGGTGATGTTGTCGGAAACGAGGTTGGTGACCTTGATGCTAACTTGGTCTCCTTCGGTTAAATGAACGGTTGGTCCGGGAAACAACCCATTAACTGTGACAGCTGACTTCGTCCGGCAAAGGCGTGTGACATTAGCATATTGGATCTGCATCAACAAGAGAAAACCATCTCAAAACCAAAGCTTTAAAAGGGAAAACAACACCTTGTTGATGTGAATGGAGTGTGGGTCATGTTTATGTGGTATGTGTAATCTTTATTTAGTTTAACTTCAAATATCAAATATAGGCAAGTAAAAAAGCCTAAATCTTTTTCAAATCATAATGGAAGAAATGATTTGAAAAACCTAGAAGATATGTGTTGTCTCACAAATATATGGAACCCTCAACATGTTATTGAAGGTGAACTAAGTTGCATTTTAATTCATGATGAAATTGATAAATACAAACACATTATATTGGGCATGGTAGTTAGGGAAACAAGAGACATGTACATAAATTGATCAAATTGGGAAAAGACTCAATAACCGAATGGTTTTAAATGTTAAGTTGCATTGGGTTGGGTTGGGTTTAATATCAATCTAAAACAACAAATGGTTCACAAGGACATAATTAGCATTCACAACAAGCATGATTAACTCGACCTCTTCCACCAATATTTGGAAAACAACTTATAATAATAAGAACTGAATTTCTTGGTTACCTTCCAATCAAGTTTGATGTCTCGAGTAGAATGAGCAGGCCGTACAAAGACGAAAGAGAAGAGCAAGAGGATGGAGAATATGTTAAAGAGGCTATAATCAATGTGGGCATTCATGGTCACGATTATTGGTGTTACTTATGGTATGAATGAAGTGTCAATCTTAAGCAAAACACAACAAGAAGATGATGATGATTATGATGATGAAGAAGTGTGAGAAGAAGAAGAAGAAGGGTGAGTGTCTGTCTCTCTAATGTAGTATGTTAATTATGATGATGAAGAAGACGGTAGTATGTTTTTATAATGAAGAAGAGGAAGGATGAGTGTTTCTGTGATTTTCTCCATGCTCTTTTATAATGAATATAGAGCCAACTGTTCAAATGTTTTGTTATTGGGCTGACTAGTCTTCTTGCCACTTAAAGGGTGGGGGGGGGGGGGGGGCGTTGACATATGAAAAAACCAAATCCTCACCATTCGAACCAATAATGTATCTAATGCCAAAATTCACTTGACCTTCTCTCTATCTCTCTCTCTCTAACACACACACACACACAACACGTGCATGTGGATGTGTTTGTATGTGAATATGATAAGTGTGCATGTAAACATGAATATAATTGGCAGTGGGCGTGCAAGTGTGCACATCCACATGCATGTGCATGTGAATGTTAATGTAAATTTCACTAATTGTGTATGTGCACATCGCTTATAGTTGGAAATTATGAGATGCCAATGGTATGTGTTTGTATAAACATCGTAAAAGAGCTCGGGTCCTTGACTTCCCCTTCACAAAATATTTCCAACAAGTCAAAACTTTAACGTCACACGTTTAAGGCAAAAGGGTAGTTGGCAGTTTTCCATATACAGATATAGATCTATTTAACATAAATGCATATAATATTCATTTGTCTTGTTGTAACTACAAATAGCAGTCCCTCCACCCAAATAATCATATGACCAATTCTTGGTTGGACCAAACTGATATTCATATCTAGTGGAACCTTAGACAATCATGCCTTCGATTTGGAAATATCAACGATACACTTGCCTAATCTTATGGAACATAACGCATGGGATTGTTTTTGGAAGAAATTAAAAATAGAAATAAAAAGCATGAGATTGGCCTTTGGTAAGGCATAGTTACTTTTTTTATAGATGGAATACCATGAAAGTAGGTGCCATGATCCCAACTATGAAAATTGATAGTGTTTTGATTAACAACAAATCTAAAGTCTTGGGGTAGAAACTTTCAACTCTATCAACAAACACGACCACCTACATCAAAATTATCCAGCTTGTTGATGACACTTTTGATTCAATTGCTAGGCAATAGAAACCTGTTATGTATGATCAATTCAAACATCACGATACATCGTGTGTGTTTGTGTGCAAACATAACAATATAATAGATTGCCATGTTAAATGGTTTTTAATATAGACTAACTATGAAATGAATCTAATTTGATAGCTATATTGTAGGAAACTTATTAATTAGATCAAATTGTTTATCGTTTGTACATATTTCAAATTAAATGCATTTATCGTCATGAACAATAATGACATGATATTGACCTCCCCCTCTCCGACAATGTTATATATAGGCATGCATCCAACCATTCAATAAATTGTTATCCCTCCATCCCCTAGTTTACTATGAGGTTTTACACCTGTGGAGCTACACATTAACCTTCCTACATAGCCTTCACGTGTGTGTAGATTTGGCATGTGCAAACTACAATATATGTCACATTATTCCCCACTTGTATACATAGTTTCATAGAAATATACCCCGGAAATGTTCATAATGTGTAGCGTTGTCTTCCCAAAAGAGTGCTCAATGCATAAAAAATCTCTCAAGTTGACTAATGACCGATGAGAAACACTATGACATGTTTATTTGTTATGTGAATTAAAAATATGCCCCGCTTGCACCATGATGTAACTAATGTGTATTGCAACGTATCACTTGCATTGGAGACTACCAATGGCTAACATGCAAAATAGGATGAATTTTATTGCACAAAATTTAATGTGTAGTCTTAGATATTTAGAATTCTTAGAAATCTAGCTAGAGAGGGATATTTTCTCCTTCTGTGGAGGTAATATATGATTCTTCTCATCAACTAGTTTGCATGTGAACCCCAAAGTTGTTGTATACTGCCACATATCTATAAAAAAAATCCCTAACATCGAGGAGTTATTCCTTGTCTAATCTAATGAGCGGTGGTTAAGGGTGCAAATCGTACATTACTATTGAATGGGCGAGAACGTTTGGAGACATGTTTATAAATTATCACCATCATATGTGAATAAAAGAATAACAAAATCCTCCCAATTTGTTTGTTTAGAAAATTAGTATATAAAGGAAGCGTGTCATTTATCCAACTATTTGAAAATACTAAAAAATGGTTGCTAAATTTTAGATTGAGCTTAAGATACAAATTGTATGTGCAACCAATACAAATGACACAACATATCCAACAAAAGTATTTGTTAATTTTGGAGATGTAACTTTTGTTTTTATGGGAGTAAACTTACAATATTTTGGTATGCCTATCACACCTATGTGGGTTGCCGAAAATCTTGCAATGAGCACTATTTTAATACTTACCTGCTTTGCACAGGAAGTTTACCATGGTAGTAACAAACATCCTACTTTGAGGGGTTTACCTTTGTTTATGGGAAAAATGGGAAATTATTGTAAGCAATCTTGTACAAGGCAAATAAAATATTCATCCCATAAGGATATGTGTTTTATGTATCGAGATGTCAAGTGTTTATCTATCATCACACTCACGATGGTTATGATGCCTATCATCAAGATATTCATTCATATGCAATAACGGAAGAACGAAACATGGACAAATTAATTCTTCCAATACTTCAATACAAATTGAATCTTGTCCTCTTAATACGACCTACCAGAAAAGTGTATGTAGAATCTTTAGTAACATGACCCTTCTAACCAATCTAAAATGTGAGCATGAGTTTTGAGTATATAATCATTGGCATCCACAACTATGATGCATCAATGTATACTCAAACATATGGATGGAGGCTTTGAATAATGGAACGACTTCGTTCTTACATTTAATACCTTATGGTCTCAAATAAGTTAGAATGTTCTACTACACAATCAATGGGACATGTATGTATAATCTTCACCCTTGAATTAAATGAAAGTGAAATACACTTATTGAGATACCAAGCTTAACCATACTCCACGTATTTGAGCACACCCTTTGCGGCACATGTCTTAAATTCTATGATTAACTGACGGGAGATGCCTTTTGATTGAATGAAAGTGTAGAGGTTGTCAATTTATTTGAATTGTGGTGATCCTTGAGGTCGTCCATCAAGAATAACTAACTCATATACCTTGAAGTGTTCAACCATTTCCATTATCGTGCAACTACATAGCTCATGTATGGAAGTAGTCCACCACCTTTCACGGTTATGGAGAAAGGAATGGAATAAAATAGATTTGTTATCCTCCACAAGAAGGCCAATTTTGATATATGATACAAAATCTACATATCACATTGTATGCGACTCCTAAGAAGGGAAGTTACTACTCCATAGTAGAAACTCTACATGTGAAAATAATGCATGCACTTATGTGATCACCCTTCTTTGTGGACAGTTGAGTATGACCCTTAGATTACCCTGCCCATTTTGCAATCCATCTTACTTTTCATGAATTACCTTATATGTTGAGCATGCAAAAGTAACATTCATCCTCCAATTAGTTTTCAGGGTATTGAGGTTACGCTAAAGACAATTTGGCACCATGCTTGATGTGATGCACAAAGTCTTTGCTTTGATGAAGAAATGGTGCACATCACACCATGTATTATATATGGACATGTGTGCACAACCACTTGCTCAACTTAAGATGCAAAGGGAAGCAAGAGAAAATCTAAAGAGGAGTTTTTAAGCAAACACAATTGTTATATGGTAAAGAGAAAATTATAATGTGACTCTCTTGCCTCAATTGACAAAAAGGTTTACAAGGAAAAGATGGTGGAGATATATCTTGGTGGCAAATCACATTGGTTCGTCTAATTCCACATTGGTATCTTCACAAGAAAAACATCGTCATCATTCTTTGATCTCAAAGTGATGTTGTCAGTAGAAGAAAACGATGGCATCAAAATATGGCCTCAAACAACCAAATGCTCCACTTGCACTTGGAAGATGGTTGTCACCTAAAATCCAATGGTGGAGGATATATAACGATGAAGAATGACACTCACAAATTGTAGATTCCCAAACTTGACATGTAAGCGGAAGTGATGGTATTGTGGAAAGCTCGGTGACATTGAGAAAAATTGTCACGAGAAAAAGACTGGTGCCAATAAAAATTGGCAATTGACTAACTACACCATCAACTATAACCCTAACAATTATGGGGGAATGGTTGAGATGAATCACAAGGAAAACGTAATTTTAGCAAGCACTATGATGAGTCACAAGAATGTTTTCATGAAATGTGAACATTGTTGTAGCCCAACCATGTGGAAATGGGAGATGAAATAACGATGGACAATCGTGATGCATTTTAAAAATGCATCAAGAATGTCTTACATATTTCCTTTGCTACAAAAGGAGTTTGTGTGGGTTAGACAAATAATGGAGCAAGGCATGGAAGACCCCAAGGACAAGGCCCCACTAGTTTCTTGTGAAAGAAGAGAAGGGTGGATGTTTCTGACCACCAAAGGGAAAACAAAGGCACATTTGACATCGAAATATGGCACAAACAAATGAACCATCTGAACTTGCAAAAGTTGTGATGCAAAGAAGAGTCATGAATGAATTCCCAAACTTCATGTGAAAAGGGATGAGAAGCATGTGTGAAACATGCAAATTTGGAAAGAAGCACTCATATTCATTTCTCAATAATTTGAACGTGAGTAATAGTCTCCTAGATGTCTTCCATTTGGATGTATGGGAATATACAAAAATAAAAAAGCTTTTCATATGTAGGTTCTACCACCCCCACAATCCTAGATGCCATCCACTTGGATACATGGGGACTTCTTAAAACTACAACACTTGATAGATGTAGGTATTGTGTTTCTCAATGGGAAAGAAGGAATATCTAACATCCAACTTTGGAACAAAGAGATTAGCGATAACAATTTGCAAAAGTTTTTTACAATCCAAACATGAAAGAATCATGGATAGACTCCTATGATTTTGTGAAATGGGATGAGCAGGTCTGTGAAGCATTTTGGGAAATACTAACATCCATTTTTCAAGGATTGGGGTAAGATTAATAAGAAACACTTCGCGTATGTTGGGAGGGACAATGCTTTGTTGGCCACTATTGTACACATTAGTCTACATAGTGCATGCAAAGGGTGTCAATTCACTAATCTACAACCTTTGCCATATTTGAGCCTCTTTTTGCACAACATTTTGCATCCTTCTCCATCACTTTGATGAATGCTTCAAACATCCTCCAAATATTCTTCAATTGTTTCCATCATTCTTCTTATCTTTCTCATGTGCTATTGTGCTCCGTTCATACCGTCCTAATACAACATCTCAACCAATTGCTGCAAAAATAGGTATACTAAGTGCTTTAATCAAGACATGAGAGAGGTTTCACCTTTATCATTTCCACCAATGTGTATGCGATCAACACAACCTCCAACTTGCTCTCACTTGATGCCTCCAAAATGTTGTGATGGTTGGATCACGTGGGCTTTTTTTTGCAAACAGAGAGTGATGGCTAATTAGTAATGGAAATAATAGAATATAAACAGTAAATATTAACATTTTGTAAAAAGTAATAAGAGTTATAAAAAAGAAAAGTTTGGAGGTTCAAATCGCGGAGAAGATATTTAAGGTAAATCATAAGAACATAATATGTATTTATTGTCATTCAAATCCTAGAAAAAAAATTAATGCTCACAATTACTATTGCAGTAGTAATTACAAATGCTTCACAGTATCGAGGCTCATTCTTTTTGGTGATTTAAACAACCATTGGCAACATGACAACATAACTCATCAGTCCACGACAGATTTGGTCAAGAAGAATTTGCACCTCTGCCTTGACGTTGCATGCAAGTTGTTTAACTCCAACTCATATGTCAAAGTTTCCCATGAGCCTTGTTATGAGCTATAAAAAATTTTCATTGAGGTCCGACAATTATTGGACTTACCAAGCGCAACATAAAACTTGATAAGGAAAACAAAGAAATCTTCAAGGAGTGGCCACACTAAAAAAGGTGCATGTGTTTGACCTGTTTGAAATCGTCAAGGTAATGCCGAGGTTGGAGGTGAATGGTGAAACAATTTGATAAGAGAGATAAAGAGGCGAGCACTGAGTAGATTAGATAAGCAAGGTCAAGAGAGGTTGAGCCACACTAAGGTGAGGGGAGGAGGGGGCCGTTAAAAAAACGGGCAAAGTTGTGCGAGAAAACATACACACATTAATGAACTTGAAAAAACTCAAAGACAACCCAAGAATGACAATTTGAAGATAAGTGCGAGGTAGAAAAGTGGGAATAAGGTTATAATAACGCTAAATACTAGACTTATTGCTATGGTTGGCATTGATCTCCTTAAACATCAACTAGAGGAAAACCTCCCTTTAATGCATGGTTTGACATTGATAATACCCAATGCATGAATTATGTATGCGACATCACCTTTATACGTGTCAAGACTCTATAAACTCTTAAGACTTAAAATTAAAACCTATCGCATTAGAATTCGACACTTTTTTGTGGCAAGTTACAATTTGGGCTTCAAGCACATACATAACCTGTGTCAAGCCATTGGTTCCTTATAAACTCTCTTCCCTCTTCATAGCTATGTGAATGTTCAAATAATATGGCATGGAAATGCCGTACAATGATATGTGATACAATAACCCATTATATATCTTTAATGCTATATGCGTTTCTTATCAAACAAGATGTCTTCCGTTAAAATTGTAAGCAGCTTTCTTTCAATATATGGTACTATATTGATCAAATACATATGTGTTTGTACGTAAGTTTTACTCAACCTCACCACATTTGCATCAAGAATGGCCCTTGTTGCATAGTTCCCCTCAGAGATTCCTTAAACTTGCCAAATGTTTCATATTATAGCATCAATATTTTTTGTAGCTCAAATTAAGGAAACCCTAAGAAATATAGTGTATTTGGAAGAGTAGCAATAAATTTATACTACATGTATTTGAAAAAAAAGTGCGAATTTCAATTGATGGAAGCATTATTGGGAAAAACAAATGTTGAATAATTGTATATATATATATATTTATAAGTTGTGATACATCAATGCTATGATGTTATATAGTGTAATATTGATTCTGTCTCTCTCTACCTCTATATGGACGACCAAATATATGAGTGATTAAGAGATATCACTTGCAACGAAACAACTATATACAATTTACATAAGTCATGTCTAAATATTTAATATGCCAATAACATACTCTATGATACCGATTCTCTATATGTCTTTGTATGGACAACCATAAGAGTGACTAAGAGACATCACTTACAAGTCCAAATATTTGAAAACAAATTATTTGCAACGACCAGTTTGGACAAGAGTTATGTACAATATATATTCATGCACAACATTTTAAGACAAAGAGTAACTAGTTTATCCTTCTAGTGTATCACATTTGCCAAGGGATATGTATATCAACCCACATTTGGGTTTCAATAAGCTCTTGCAATATCCACACCACGAAGTCAAGAACATAAATCGAATAGTCCACGAAATGTCCAAATAGAAACATCCATGTCTATATGGAAGACACCCTTGAACTGAAAAATCAGTTTTCAAAACCAAAGTTCAATGTTTCATTCCAATGTTTTATATTTGGAATCCAAATTTTGATGGTTTGGACATGGATATAGATTGTAACTATTTTTCAACTACCCCATTTGCTTCACATCTATGATATTTGAAGGAGAAAGTTTTTGGAATTGACAATGCCAATATAATTTGGTTGTTCGACGCTCAAAGTATAAGAGTCACGACTCACAAGGAGTGAAGTAAGATGATTAAAAATGAATGGCATGCTCTTGGACAAGGACAATGAAGAACAATATGAAAACAATTATTCATGTAGGCCTAGACATGTCATGATATTGGAATAAATCCAAATGAGTATTGTACACAATGTGTGCACAACTATTATATCTATTGATGCCAAAACAAGGTACATCGTTGTGAATTGGACCTTACAATAAAATATGTATTGAATTGTTCCATTGGTGTCATTCACTTAAATATGAGAGTGTAATTGATGTTAATTTAGGATCTGCTTTCAATAAAGAAGCCAAGGTTTTTAATGTCATTTTTGAAATATTGTATGCTTACAGAATAGTATTTGTGTGATATATGGTAAAAAAGAGTTGCAATCTTGAGGGAATATTTCAATTTTTGATGCAAACCGTTACACGTTCATAATGCAGTTGTGTTGATCCCTCTTAAGAGCACATTTACGTCATCTAGTCCAAAAATTCCCCAAACTTTGAGAAAACCTATCTTTGGAACAATAGTTGTTTTTTCAATTCTTTGAATTCACATGGGCTAGTCATTACCTTTTATGCAAAACAATGCATATCTTAATACAATTGTATTCAGCCAATGGTGACCACATATTTAAGTCATGGAGTCCAAACATTCTCCAAAATTTGAGAAAACTTATCTTTCAAAAGAGCTTTCTTTTAAAAAGATACTAGTTTAGTTTTAAGAAATGCCATAAGGTTGGACATGAAATATGTATATACAAGTAATTAGACTTGTTTTTTAACTAAGATTTTCAGAACAACTTTTGTAAAGATATCTTAAACTTGGTCTTAATTTTGATATACATAAGATCTATAACCCCATCAATATGCTTTTCACAAGTATCTTCAAGAATTAGAGATATACAATCCACAAACTTTTGTGTTTGGTATTGACATGAAAAACATTTTTGCCAACAAAACAAAGGCTATATTACCAAAGAAATCTAGAATAGGCCTTTGCTTAATTATGCAACAATTATATGTGTAGGTCCAGTTGTCCATTGCTTCATCAATGTCCATGGCATTAGTACTATAGTTAACAAACACACTATTCTACTTATGCTTTTCCTTTATGTGTTATCCCTCATCCAATCAATCACACAAGTCCAATATAGGCATGGAAACAACTCTCAAACAAATCAAAATGAATTTTGGCAATATCAAAGCAAAATAGCTATGGTTTCAACATATGCCCTAGACGAGTCTAATATAGGAATACAAGCTACAAGAATGGCAATGGCAAATGTCAATCTTAATCTTGCATTTAAATCACATCTAAATTGTGAAGCAATGTAAAGAGGTCTTGCATATAACTATATTAATATGTGTCACATAGATCCTACATTATTCATTCTCAAAATCACTTTTGAAAGATGATGTTGCTCCAAAGGATGAATCTGAATTATGTGAAGGTGGTTAAAGGAGAATTAGAGAACCTACTAAACTTTGGCTTAATTAAATCGACTAATTAAGGTAGTTGGGTATGACGAATTATGGTGGCACCCCAAAATGATGGAATAATCAGTCCTTGTATTACTATAGGAAGCTAAATGCACCAACAATGTCATATCCATTTCCCCTACCCTACATTGACACTATTTGATTATGTTGCAAGAGGAGAAATGTAGAGTGTTTTTGAAAGATTCTGATTATATAATTTTAGATTCTTAATAGTATGGCTAAAGAAGGCATGGAGAAAACAACTTTCCTTTATTTATTACGAGTTTTGGACTTTAAAATGGCCCAATCTCATATTTGTCGAGGCACTATGAAAACATTTGAGGTATCACATATTTTACGAGAATCTTCATTGATAGTTTTTGCATTAAAGTAAAACAGGATAAACACATGGGGCATGTAAGATTGCACTGAAAGAAATGACGGGAATTTTGGATGTCTCTCAACCCACCTAAAAGTAAACGTTATTTAAAGTGGGAAATTACTATGATATCTAGTATCGATCAAATGAATAACCATTGATGCAGAAAATGTTACAACTTACAAATAGTAGTAAAGGTGCAACCCAAAGGATTTAAAAGAACTACAAAAGTTTATCGATCGCATTAAATGGCATGCCAAAACTTTAACTAGATGGATATGGTAACCCCATTATGTGAACTTATATTTTCGGGAAAATGCCCAACGATACACATTCCGAATATTAACAAACAATTAGGTGGTTTCTCTTACAAATCAACCTCGCCAATGGAATATTTATGCTTGAAGCTTGGGGGGAGTCAAAACATTGTCATGTGTACATGTATGAATACCATGTGTTAGTGATAACATTGACACAAGCATACTCGAAAACCAAGAATAACTAATCCCAACATAATAAGTTAATCAAACTTTCTTTCCAAACTTTACATAGCTTAGATATGGAGCACTCTACCCTAGGAGGCGAGAAGGAGGTTTCCATGACTTTCAATGGAAGGGATGGAGGCATGGATTAGAGAGATAGATAAGACTTATTTGTGGTCCTCTGAAATCATTAGGATCTAAAAGAGAGACAGATTCTGGTCACCTTGACTTATAACATGAAACAAGGCATGCTTATTTACATAGGGCAAGTTGGATTAATTTACAAAATAGGCCCCTCTATAGCGGTGAAATTTAAGGATATAAACACAAACATACAATATAGCACCATCATTATCCAAGTGAACTACTAGGTTGGATGTTGGGTATGGTAAAAGGCATTTAGCCCTTGAATTTATACAAAATGAATAAGTAAGTACCGTCACGAGTTAAAACCTGGCCTAAATCGATGATGAGGAGTTTGATTGGTGTGGATATGATTGGATAACTCCGAAGAGGTAGCGGGCTCGGGTACCGTGGCAGTTAGAAGGAGGTGTGCCTCAACTTTGTCCCAAGCATCTTCGCAATCAGTACAAAATATGTCATACTCACCACCACCGATACTACACTTCTCCTCTGCGGCCGCAATGAGTCGGAGCACCTCCTTTGCCAATGCCTTCTTCCTATTTTCCACATCTTCCTCGTAGTCATTCTTGACAACTCGATCAACCTTATGTTTAGTAGTGGTGATGGCGGTGCTAGTAGTAATAGTACTTGTTTTTGTTGTTGTCACTTGATTAGTTACATCTATGCCACCTAGTTCTAGTTCAATCCCTAAAGTCTCATTGGTAATATTATAACTATGTTGTCTTCTCTCCTTCATGCATGAAGTGGTGTGTCTACAATGAGTTGATTCTTCCCTTGAATATACTTGCCTCCAAATTACATTAGTATCAATGAATTTGCTAGATGATCCTAAGCATGCCACCATAGCCATATGATTCTCTCACTCACTCTCTCTTTGGGATAACTTTACAAACTTCTCCTTATCTCCCAATTTTGTGTCCCTATTTCTTCTTTTTAATAAAGGTAAAGTTCCAAACACGCGTGGAAAATGCATAGGCTGAGTCACCACTATGACCTATGATCATTAGTCCTACCACTGTCACCTATGATGTAGTAACAACTAAAGATGTATCCACTTGGCTATATCCTAGATAATCGAGTCATCGTAAATTCCCACTATAAATTAAGATTGTTATAATGCTGCTCCCATACTCTTGCTATCCAAATTACTCATGTAACCCTAACTATTTTTGAAAGAAATGAATGTTACTATGGAGAATGCAACAAGCCTAACAAGAGTAACCAATTAAAGTGACAACCAACCTCAAGACTTGATGAATTCTTGTTGCCAATAGAGGAATGAGTTGCAAAATAGCTAGATAATTGTACATATTTTTATTTTATTTCAAAAATGTAAGGAAAAATTGAGAATAAACATTTTTAGATGTCTCTCTTACCTATTGGACAAATGTTGGGCCAAAAAAACATGTGAATAAATCAACAATACAAATCATGATACAACAAGTCAAGCGATTTTTTTTGGTGAAAGTGCTATAGATACTATTCTAAACGAAGACAAACTCTTATGCATCAAAGATAATCCCTTTATGATGTAGGAAGGGGACCTTATACAGAGAAAACATAAAGTAATCATGGGATCCCTTTACCATGACTTCTCACATGTGATAAAGTATCGAATACCTTTGATGTTATATATTATCGGATGTACAATATGAGTCATTGATTCTATCATTCCAACATTCCAATCTCACTTTTGCCATAGAACATTATGGGTTGTTTATGAATCTTCCATATTTCATGGGAAATTCAATCACTTTCTAATGCAAAAGAACATTGTATACGTCAAATATATGGAGGAAACTTGAGTTAAAATATCAGAAAATCATGGCATTATAGGATTTTATTTTACCACAATACTAGACATTTCACAATATCTAAACGAAACTGATCCCAAAAGGCAAACGATATTTTCCTAATTATTTGTTTAAGCACTCTAGCTAATTTCATTATATCATGTTTTAGATGCTTTAATAATGAATATTGTTTATGTCTCATGTTTAGCTTATTGTTCAATTCTTATGTGGAATTGAACCTTTATGTCAAATCAAGTATTAACTGTGTAGGGTCCTATATCATCTATACATATTAAAAGTCTTATCAGACTAGTTGTGTTTTTTAGTAACACCATAGGTCATCAATTCAAGTAAAAAGATGAATTTGAAAAGCTTAAGAGTTGTGCATGTGAACATGCATATATACAAAATGCATCTAGACACAAACAAGGGGAAATTCATTGCCGTGCAAGGCATAATGTAAGAGCATTACTTTCATTTGTTTAATCACCTTGAGGTAAATAGTCAAATTCAAATATGTAAATGTGATTATGTATAGTTAAAAATCTATGCTTTCTATGATTAAGTTTGTAAGTTCTAAGTCTCTTTAGGGGATTTAATGTTGCGTTAGTTAGACGTGTTTTTCAATAATCTAGTTTGAGTTCATGAACATTGGTTGTTTGCTCGTTAAACAATGGCTTACTACATTGTCATTGTCGTATTTTCCAAAATACAAGTATGAAAATAATAGCGTTGCCTTTATACTCATTATCATTGAGATACCGAAAATAATAATGTTCAAGTTTCAATGCTATATCATTGAGATACCGAGGATAGAAAAGTAGTTTGATAAATACAAATTGGAAGGATTTCACATATGAAATTAATCTCTGAAGAAATTAATCATGGAGCTAACTGGTTCATTCACATGTAAATTAATCATTTGTAATTGTACCTTATAGAAATAGGAATTGAGATTTGGGGTTGTATATTTTATGTAAAGGAAAGTTAGTCGTTTTTTTTTTTAAAGTCGAGATTCACCATGGTATTAATGAAAAGATCCCAATGGCTACAAAGAACCACATTCGATGGAACTATTGCGTCCCTTCAGGGATTTGTACATAATAATCTCATTTGTAAAATTTTATAACTAATGGAAGGAGTTTTTTTTTTGGAAAAAAAAAGAAAAGAAGAAGAACCGATACAGTAAAATATAACCTTACCATAGTATGAACCATACGTACCATATGAGCATTCACATTCAAGAATGTTTCAATCATCCAAGTATGGTAAAAACCCTCGAAGTATGGTAAATACCATACTCTTGTATTCATAATATTTTTTATAAGGTAATTTTTTTCTTAAGGTAAAAAGTGTAAAAAAAAACATAAGAATGTTTTGATAACATACGCATTCACTTGCATTCGTATTAAAAAAAGAATGTTTGCCGATGCATTCAAGTATATTACGTACAATGCTTCCTAACTAGGGATCGCCATCGGCTCTGCTCAAGGCTAAACTGTTTTGCCAAACCGGCTTAAAATGGCTTAGGGGCTCAACTTAAAATTGAAACTGCCTAAACGATTTGAGCAGGGCTCGGTTTGGCTTGAGCATGGCCAAACCGGCTCAAACCGGTAAAGCTGTTTATGATTTAAATAAGGGAAAAGTACCAGGATACCCCTGGAAGTTTGTCTATTTACTAGAATGCCCCTAAAAGTTCCAAACTACCCCTATGTCCAAAAAAATACACTTTATAAAGTAATTATACACTCAAATCTACAAACCCTATTTAGCATAATACACTTCAAACACAAAATTCGCCTCAAGGGGATTGAATAATAAAAGAAGAAAGAGCAAAGCTAAATATAAAGAAATGACCACATATAAATAGAGAGAGAGAGAGAGAGAGAGAGAGAGAGAGAGAGAGAGAGAGACTCAAAAAGCCATAGCCATAGACACATAGACATGAGAGAGAGGGAGGGAGAGAAGGAGAGGGAGCCCCTCAGTTGTTATGCCTCATTAGATATGCTGCAATTGCGTTTCTCAGCCATGGTTGTGCTTCTTCTTCTCCTCCTCTTGCTTTTGCTTTTGCATTTGCATTTCTGCCTCTTCATTGACCCAAAGCTAACTTAACAAGATGCCTTGTGGTAATTCAAATTCCAATGTCCATCTCTTGCTTGTGCATGTGTCAAGTTGAGATTGGTTGGGGAAGGCCCAATGTTGAGACCAAGCCACGAACCTCAACATATAACCATGTATTGTCACCGAAGTGAAAATGTATTGACTGCACCAAGTGCTCAATTGGTCCGTTTCTTGACAACGGATGATCTTCAACCTAAACTCTTAGAGTTGGTCACATATGCTCTTGGGTACTTACTTGGAGTAACCTTGCCCTAACCACGTTTCTTCACTCAGAGAAAGTGTGTTGCAAGAAAATGGATGATCTCACCATGTGCTTTATTCACTTATGGACAAAGCATTATCATCAATGTAATCTCTTTGTGTAGTGCATATTCAATTGACAAGTAGAATGTGAACACTCACTTAATTCCACTTGAAAACATGGCATTCCCTCATCCATCTCACCTGCTCTCATACATAGAAAGCAAACCAACTACACTTCATTATCAAGGTTTGGATTCAAGCACGAGATTTACATTTGGTTGCTAAAGTTGATCATTGTGTGTTTCTTCACAATATCTAGACACCATGTTGCCACATTCATTCAATGTTGCAACAATCATAGCCTAGCTCTTATATAAACGGGATTAAGTAGTTGAGTTTGGCTTATGTTGTACAATTCATGGTGGAAAGCTTAATATTAAGGGTGAATGGGAAGTTCAACAATTTAACAAATACTTGAAAAGGAATTAACCTACATTTCAATATGCTAATAGTAGCTTGGAACAGTAGTTTTGTCCCAAACCGGTTTAGGGATCGGTTTGGTTTGGTTTAGGTTCGAAACCCCAAAACGGTTTAGGTTTGACCGGTTGGGCTTGGATAAGGCCAAACCGGTTAAGCCTAAACCGAACCGTTGTCGTGAGGATTTTCAGCCATGGTGGGAAAACTCGAGCGGAACAAATAAAACAAGATGTGCAACGTAGCACATATACTTATTAAATTTGTAACCTATGAGTAAATAAGCAAATGTAAAGTGTAAGGTGTTCTACGAAAATTCGTTGAGTGTAAATATGATGATGTGGACTTGTGTGCACATGGGCATGTAGGAAAGGGGAGTACGTGGGGGTACAAATATGATGGGCAATGGCATTGAAAGCGTGAGGGGAGAGAGTTAAAGGCCCACTGATTTAAGATCATGGGATATATTCCCCATTAAAGGAAAGGGGATTTGACTCCTCTTTATGTAATGTGCCTCACCCCTTACTACGATAAAAGGGAGTGAGGGGTCACTTTTGAGGGGCTTCCACTTGTTTTGGGTTTTCTTTGGGGAGTCGCCATTTTGAGGGTTTCGGTTTAGGGTTTCATTCATTCTTCTTCTTTACCTATCCGGTTAGGGTTTCTTCTAGGGTTTTGATTTGGCCTACGCGGCCATGGTTGTAATCGTATAGTGGATTCTTAATATAGTTTGTTGATGTGTCTTGTCTCTATTTTTTCTATCATGCTAACCTCTTATTCTTTCTCCTTTCCTCTTGAGCTCAAAGGTCGTAAAGGTTAAACTCCCATTCCCCCTCTACTCCCTAGTCCAAGACCCCCGCGCCCCCCCCTAATATCCTACACGCACCCGCGGAATTTCGCGACACTGTTGTCGATCCCTACTTCCTACGCACATCAATCAACATGTCTAGTAGCGGAAGCCCTCATGCAGGGTCCTTCCAAGACGGGGGAGGGGGGCGCAAAAAGCCATCTTGGTGGAGCATATCTCCAAGTCTTTATTCTTCCCCCAAAATGGCAAAGGCCTTTGCCTTTTTCCAAATTTCTCGAAAATGTTGTTGCTTATGAAACACAACATTAGGCTCACAAGGTATTGCATCATATTGACCACTTAGACTATGCAAGAGCATCAACAATATCTCCTTGATGAACTCAACTGCATTCGGTTTGCCTTTATGAAATACTCATTACATCTTGCCTTCCATAATACTCAAACTTCTAAAGAAGATATTGTAGACCAAACATTGTCCTCTTCCAATCAATGAATTGTATAAGAGATCTCCAATACACGTCTTCCATCGGAGAGGACAAGAAAATCAACATACTCCTTTTCATAGTTTTTTATTTCTTTAGCCAACCTTCCCCATATCACAAAACTTGATGTGTACACCTGTTTACCATAAATAGGATACAAAATTCTCAACATTGTTTTCCATACTGCTCTAACAATAGGACATACCCATAAAACATGGTGATCCGTTTTGAAAGCATGCTCCTACATGTTGAAATCATGGATTGAGGCATACAAAATAACCTCTATACCATAATGCTTTGCTTGAGTTTTATGTTGAATGTGGAAAATAGAGGATGCTTGGTCATTGTTCTTCAAATATTGCATTCAAAATGTGGCCATCATTCGTGACTGATTCAGGTGTTTCAAAAAATGGTTTTGGATGGATTCAAATAAGACAAATTCATGCTCATATGCATCCTCAACTCATACATTGATTTTGGTTTTGTATATTGTGGAAGGTTAAATGTGGTAGCTTGTTCTTTCATGATTCTAGGCTACATTGACAAGGCCTTCTTATGAGATGGATAGAGTCATTGTTCTTCAAATCTTGCATTCAAGATGTGGTTTCATATTCGAACACATTGGATTTAAAAGAAGGAAAAGAAATCCATATTGCCATCACTTAACTAGGTATCAACTTGGATATGCTCATTGGAAGCACTCTAGTTTATATGTGTGCAATATGTGGAAGTTTATCAAATGCATATAAACTGTTCGATGGGCTAAGATCCCTCAATGTGGGTGTCGATCACATAGCTTTACATGAAGGCATGCTCATATATGCTGAAATCATGGATCGAGGCATACAAAATTACCTCTATACCATAATGCTTTGCTTGAGTTTTACGTTGAATGTGGAAAATAGAGGATGTTTGGTCATTGTTCTTCAAATATTGCATTCAAGATGTGGCCATCATTCACGGTTGATTCAGTTGTTTCGAAAAATGGTTTTGGATGGATTCAAACCGGATAAATTCGTGCTCATATTCATCCTCAACTCATACATTGATGTTGGTTCTGTATATTGTGGAAGGCTTCTTCATTCGTATATCCTAAAAGCGAGACTTGAAAGGGATAAGTATATTGGAACAACCTTGATAAATATGTACACTAAACGTGGTGGTATATTGGATGCATATAAAGTTTTTCAAGGATTAGATGACCCAAATGTGGTATCTTGATATGCTGAATATGAACATGATAAGGAAGACTGATTTGCTTCGAGCATATGCAAAGTCATGGTATGTCTCAACTATTGCAGAAGTTCTCAATCAAGGCTATCAAACGAAGGATTCATGGCTAGCCATTGTCTTACACAAGATGGGTTGGGGAAGGATAGTCACTTCCTTTCCATCTATTTTGTATTTTATAGCTGATATGCATTTAAAAACTAATAGAAAGATATGTTTTCTTGAAAGAAAAAAAAACATGGTGAACCGTTTCATTAGGAAAACCACAACTATCACATTTTAAATCATGGGAATGCCCCCTCATCCATGACTTCACAGGAATGTCATAATGTGCCAACAACCATCTAAACAATACAATTTTGTTAGGAATTTAGATGGCCCATAGCCATTTCCGATAAACATCCAACCAAGAGTGTTGTACATTACCCAATCTCCAAAATTTACACGTTGTTGGCGTAACAACCACATGCCTCAACAATTCTCTACATATTTTTACTGAGTACTGAAAAAATGAGATTTGCTTGCCTAACATTCCTTGCGTTGATATGATTTTTTTTTCATAAAAAACTATCTTCTATTGGTATTAAAATTAATTTAAAGAGGCTAGAGGCAATATACAAGATAATCCAATATTACAATGAATATTGTATAGCCATGCCAAATGACTGTAGCCAATCTTTCTAGGTAAAGATAAATAATCTTATTCATGTTCGGCATATCCAAGAAAAATGTTTCATCTAGCACCCCCTTTCTTTCAATCTCAACGTGCATCTCACATCCCTTTAGAATCTCCTTGCGCTAATATGATTTAATAGCTAAGATGGCCAGAAAGAGTCGCATTTCAAAGACAACGAGTTTAGAGGTTGTGGTTCACAACAAATTGACTTTCTAACAATGGCATAAAACCCGCAATAATTGAAGTGGTCAATGAGCTACATGGATTAGTGGGTGTATTTACAATAGATGAAATATTATGTGAACCACAGAAGGATATCTCACGACCATAGTGCCCAACTAAACACCTATTGAACCCTCCAAATAAAGATGACACAATCACCAAAATCTCCTTGTTGGCTACCCAATGATCAAATATTTTTATGGAAACAACCCATAGTGTTGAGAGAATTCGCATGTGCATGTGAAATGTGGAAATGAGATAACTTGGAATCGAAACAAGGAACATGGCTTTGGCGATGAAGGGTGCAGGAGTTCGTAACAGTCGACAATGGTTCAGTTTCAACCGAACCGAACCGTGAAACCACAACTTAACGGTTTAAACGGTTCGGTTCGGTTTCCACACTTAGAAACCACAATTTTTTTTAAAAACAATCTTTTCATTTTCAAGCCTTATTCTCACATTTTAGGAAAATCTTTAAAATTTTGAAAAATTAAAAATTAAAAAAGTAAAATTTTAAATTTTTAAATTTTCATGACAAGTATTTAACATGTACCACCTTATTTTTCCTTTTGATCATGTTGTTGTCCTTATTCTTGCATGGAATGCATGATGCCAACAAAATGTTATTGGACATTTTCATATTTGTCGCTCACTTCATTATCATTGTTTATGCATTGTATACCATCATTTACTGAGTATTGAACCCTTGCTCCACTTGCTCTCCTTTTCCAACTTCAACTTCACACTTTTCCGTCTTGTCGCCACTTTGTGTAGGATCCAAACTTAATGCAAAACTCAACATTTACAAGTTTTCCCCCTCTTACACCTGCCACATCATGATAATGGGGCCCTAAAAGTGAGGTGCGCATATACCCCCTAACCTACCCAAAACACCTATCACGTGATGGAAAACCATTCTTTTTTACCATCTCTGACGCCACAAACTTAAAGAATTGACCTTACTTGGCACTTAAGGCCATAAAGCAATGGTTGTTCTTAACAAGTGCCATTAGCATTAGGATAAGAACACCAAGCACTTTTGAGTACTAAGGAGCTTCCAATGAATTTAGCCACAAGAACATTGAATTTGAACAAATTCTTACATGTCAATACACCAACATTACTCAATGGAACAAAGTTCTACAAGCATTCTAGGAATGGTAGGGCATGATTTTATATTTCTTTATAATAACCTCTGAATTTGTAGTAGGGGGGTTTACTTTATGAATTTATTTGAATTTATGATTGTCAAGTAGTTCTTTCCAACAAAGGAATCATATGAAAAACTTAGGATTATAAATTTGGATTCATGTTGTTTTATTGCCTTTCAAATCAACTAGAAGTGATTAACACTATTGTTGGGCAAAAGCACTTCTCTTGGTCACCTATACTCTTGTGTAATTGATCAAACATTGATAAATTTCATGTTATGGTAGGTGTTTCTGTGAATGCATGGAATGTTTTGTAACCTTTGAGAATTTGGGTACAAGGTTTGAATAATGTTGTTTTCAAATTGGTTGTTTCCATGGTTTAGGGAAATTTTCTCATGTAGGAAAATGGGGCTAAACCCTCCTCTTTGACACTATTTGGTAAAGCAGAAGGTTCTCGCTAGATGATTACTCAAATAGTTTCATCATCCTTAGTGGTGGGCCACTTAAGAAGTAGGGACAACACAATCAAAGCTCTATTGTTTGTTGGGCTAAAGTTCCACTCTACCCAAAATTGTATCCTAGTGCAAACACGTCCTCATAGTTAGGGCTCAGTTACCCTAACTATAAGAATGAGGAACCTAACCTTGTAATCAAGTTCTAGCAAGATCTGTAATGCGATTGTCTTCTTGAGCTCTAACTGTTTTTCCTTTGTGTATTTTTTTCCCTTAAAAAGATACGCCTTGGTATTATGAAATCATAAGAAATACAAAAGTTGTGTTGGATAAACAAATATACCAACTGATTCCCTTGTACTCTCATCATAGTCGATTTGTTGAGCATAGCTAGCAATAAGGGCTGATTAAGCAAACACATATCGAAGATGAAGGTATTCCAGTACTTTTCTTGCTTTCTCGAGCATACCACAGGTAACATATTTTTCCTTTGTGTAATTGTCTCTCTTCTTTCTGCACAAGCTTGCTTCTGTGATTGAACAATGCACAATATTCACATTCTCGCTTGTCATCTTGTTTGCATGATCCATATACAAGATTGGGTCAACTATTTTGCAATCAACCGGCTCATAGTAGCCGACTAAGACACACATTGTGTCCAACATTGTGAACTTGGTTTTTGAATGATCCTAATCAATGTAAATCAATCCGTAGATCCACATAATTATACTTAAGTACAATTTATCTTTGACTCCCCTTGCTAGTTATCTCAATCAAAACCCCTATTCATAACTTTGATTAAAGTAGCCACAATGATGATTGGTATATGTATGTATTACATATATTTAAAATTTGGCTATCCTTGCATACATACAATTTATAATCTAGAATTTATCTTAAAGATTTTTGTGGAAATCTAATAAGGTTTTGTCCCTTCATTGCTCACACAATTCGTATATCACTCTTACTGAATATGTCACAATAATATCACATTAACATTCCTATGGGTGCCAAGGCATGTAAAAAGTATTATGAAAAAATTTCAATATTTTGAACAAGTTATGTAATGATTGTTGAGAATCTAGCTCAACTTGGTCTAGTGTGTGAACTCACCTTGAGAGTGAATAGAAACTCCAATGGTCAAGAGTCACCATTATGTCACCACTTTGTATTCTAGCATTTAGTATGAGTCATAGAATCATATTCTATGACACATAACTTATGAGCTTTCACATTCCCCATGCTCCATGAGTCTTATAGTTAATGAAGAGAGAGGGTGACTATATAAAGCACCCTCCTCCCACCTTGTATAATGTCAAGTCTTTCTCCTTTGTTAATATACTTTACCCTACGTATTCTCTGAGTCTTACTCCTTGTCTCTCTCTCTCTCTCTCTCTCTCTCTCTCTCATACACACACACAGTTCATATCTATTCCGCTGCATAGAATCCATCTCTTAATTCTTTACAATGATTATAAGTTTAGGAAAACTTTAAGTTCATGATAATTGAGGGGAAACATGGCTTGGGTTACTATAATTATCTTGCTTTCTTCCAAAGAAACTTAATTAATTTAATAGGTTTTCGCAAGCCCCAAATGATAGATACGAACATGAGGAGGAGAGGATGATGTTGGTAATAAAGGCACATGAGATCTCATTTTCCACCACTAACAATGTCACTCAACCCACATCAATGCCAATGATCAAGTTGTGATGGAGTTGATCAGCCCAAGAACACTATGGGTTGAAAGACAACGCTTAGCCTTCATCCAGCAATGGTCGACATTTCCCTTTCTTGAATCAATGGGCCTCCACATAAGATGGAACTATTGAGCATCTTCTGTTGTTTGTATGTAATAGTGACAACTGTAAAATTTTATAACTAATGCAAGGAGTTTTTTGTTTTGGAAAAATAAAATAAAATAAAATAGGAATGCTCTTTTATATTTCCTAATTTTATATCCTCCCTTTGTATAACTACTATAGTCATAAGTTACAAATCTTATAAATAGTTTAAAAGTAACCCACTCGTGTATTATGCTACTCACATGTACATGTTATGCACTGATCTAAAGAAGAAAAGGAAACTAGACCAATGAAAGAACTTTACTAGAAATGGATGTCATTAACAGTGTGAAACACATAAGCTAATGTTTGATTTGTGTAGCATGAATGCCCTTCAAGTGACTTGACTAAACAATTATGAAATTCAACCAAATTTATAAGTTGGGTTGACAAGGACCAGAAAAAGAAAATAGTATATGGACATGTATGTGTATGGTCACATGGAGGCTAAAAGTAAGGGTATATGGTAGGAGACAAACAAAATCAAGTTGGCCATTTCAACATGTATCACATACTAACATCAAACTTCTTGCCATGATTATTATACCGTATTATTGTTAGTAAAATATGATTTCATGGAACTCTATATGTAAAGATAATAATCCCTCATCAAATTACAAAAGAACAAGAAGGAAGATATAAATTCACTTTCATATACAAGGTTGGTTATTATTGTTAACATCTTCTTCTTTTCCAAAAAAAGATACTACATTAGTATTAGAAAACGCGATAAGGCTAGATGTACATACAAGATATACCACATATCCTCTGTATTTTTCTAAATTCTAACCATCAGCTTAAATAAATACTTTGGTGTTGGGTAAAACCACTCCACCTTATCTATTATTATTAACATCTATTTTCATCTCAAAACCTTTGATATGTTTTTCCATACCAATGCAATTTCTTTATGTCCTGAGGTATGTCTAAAAAGTATATATGTTTACTACAGATTTCACATGTCTCGCTATTAAGAAATTTGGGTGCCCTTTGTTGGGCTTTGCAATATGTACATATTTTTACTCAATACATCTCTAATATGTGTCATCACATTCATGCACTTTACCTATTCCCCATCTTTGTCAGATTATAGATAGTTGATGTTCTCCTCATCCTTAATATGATCCCAATGAACGAATATTCAATTCTATCACCTTTAATTCCCCTCTTATGGAACAATGCAAACCACAATCCACCAAATGAGTTGGACAATGTCGATGATTGAGTAGACCCTCCACATAGCGTTATCTGCTCCATTGCATGTCCAATTAAAGGGGAATTAAGGGTAATGAAATTGATGTTTAGACCATATTAGCTCATAACATGTTTTTGATAAGGATTGTCAATGGTAGAGGTGAATATATATTAATATGCCAATGTCGATTATTTGATTGGTTTAGTTATGTATATATAGATAGGTTTGTGGTCTAAAATGCATTTAGATATAAGAGAAAAACAAGGTTTTTAGTGGATAATGAATCGCTTCTTCACGATGGATAAATGACTACCAACTTTATCTCACTTTTTACAAGTAGTATAGTAGGTGTACCAACTCTCAACCTGATGGTTCTTGTATTCAAAATATCCATTTTCTCTTCTTCAATATATTTTGGGCTATTCCTAGTTTGAATTGTTATAATATTGTCAAGGTATTGTGGAAGCTTGCAACTTCTTTTTTTTCCAAAAAAAACACTACTTCGCATTAGTTAGCAAAGGCTTGCAACTTTTAAGGTATGGATTTATTTTCTAGTACAAGAAGGTGAAAGAAAGCTTCACATGTCTTCCCCTAAGGATTAATGTATTCGGTTTGCTAACTAATGCGAAGTAGTGTTTTTTTGGAAAAAAGAAGGATTAATAAGATAAGGCATAGAAAACATAATGTGAAAGCAATATTGAATGTTAAAGTTAAAACCACAGTGTAAAATAATTGCCTTTTATGTATTTTATCACAAGTTTTAAATGTCATCGTTGAGTGTATATAAATTAACTAGTATGCAGACTGCAGTTACAAAATCCATCTTTTTAGGAGGAGGTCAAATGTGTGGTGATCTTAATGTCAAAGCACATCAAATGAATTACATCCAACTTCAACCAATGACCTCAAAGTCTCTAGTCTTGGCACTGAACTTACACATGATGCACCTTCTAATGTAAAAACACGAAAAGATGACTATATTTAGAAAATCCAACAATGGTTTATATTATGTCTAAAACGATTTACACGATACCTCAGCATAGATTTTTACCTTTTCAACTGCTCATAGACTATCATTGACATAAATAACTCCCAAAGCAACCACGTGCCTCATATCGGTGGAGGAAATACCCAAAGAGATGGCTGATACCTCCAACCATAGAGCGTAATAAACGTGTTCGTGCAAGCATACAAACGTTTGGAAATGAACACGTTTGAAAAGGGAAAATTGTTTATTCCTTTTTTTTGTCTTTTTCTTTTTTTATCGTTGGAAATTACCTTACTCTAGTGGTAAGTTGTTATGTTTCTATTGCTTGTCTTGTGTTCGAAACCTAATTTTCTCTCCTCTCTCTCTCTCTCTCTCTGGCTCATTAGTGTCATGTCATAGTAAAATTTTATGTTAGTGTCCTATTTTCTTCATATTTTCGAATATACGTTTTATGAGTTTTTTATTGTTTGATTATAATTTGTAATGACATATTTTGATTCAATCTCTATAGTTCATACTCATTTTTTTGTAAAGTTCTAAAGTGAAGAAATTGATGCATTCAATGGTGGGCAAGTTGCGAGATGAGAACATCGATAATTGCAAGATGAGTTCATCATAAATACAATTATATCTTTGAACTATTTGATTTTTATGTTCGTGCTTTCTAATGTTTAATAGTAAAGTAATTCCTAAGTTTTGAACTTTTAATTGTGTTAACATTTGATTCAATCAATATTTAATATAGACGATAGTCATTTTTTAAAATTCCAATCTTTATTTTTTTTACAACTTATAAATCCAATCCAACTTTGAGATGATTTACCATACACGTTTGATTGAATCATCCTCGAATGCAAATGCACCTATGGTTCATTCTATGCCTCCAACGTATACAATCATTAACCATGCAGAATACTTTCAATCTCTTCTTAAAAGCCTCTTTCTTTTGAAAGACTACATTTGAATCCCCCTTGATAGCATCATATTCTCCTTTTAGTGTATGCACCAAGGTCAGCCAAATCTCCTTGACTACATCCACAACATTCCATTGAATTTGCTGAAATATCCTTCGATATCTACTGGTCTATACCCTCCCCGTTTATAGCATGTTGTCTTTTTGTCAATACAAGTTTAGCTTATGATGTTTTTGGAAGCCCCCGCCCATACAAAACCCATAATATTATTGAACTAATCATCTCCCCAACCACCCCATTTGGTACTGAATTAATAGGCATAAATGGCTACACTTCCTCAACATATTGACCTCTTGTATATAATGCAAAGTTAACCTTTTTCCCTAATCTTTTACCTCGCCCATAATATCAACCCACATCATTGCCCCCTATTTATATACTCTAGAGCCATATACCTCATGCAAGAGACGTAATAACCTTTTCCAAACCAATTTAGTAGCCATACATGATCATAATGGGTGATGAAGAGACTCCATATATTTCTTAATCGATAGATTAAGTTTATCAATGGGATGTTTTAGAGTTTTCTTCATTGTGCCATGTTTGTTTGTGGAAACTTGTCTAACGTTAAAAATAACAACAGAAACAAAGATAACATGAAGACATTCTACAATGTGTTGTTAGAACTTCCATATAAGTGGCTAATTGTGGTTGTAATGGTAGATGAGCAAGTTATGCGTGAAAGTTCAATTGCCATTTTGATCCGTTATGTGGTATTGTAATTACTTATCTTGTCGTGGTTCTCGATGCTTGTCATTGAATGACCAAGTGTTGACTCCTTATTGTTTTATCCCTTTTTTACATATAAGGTTGGGGTGGGTCAATCATACTAACCACATTGTTCACACATACAATATTAAAGCTATGTTGGCCACAACAAGTACATATAGTTTAAGTACTAAATATAAGGTTTATTGAGCTCTTGATCGAGGGTTGGGTTTTGTTCCTCATCCAAGCTCAAATAAACTCATAGCTTGTCTCTGAGGTCAATGCATGTCTCATCCAAAGGTACCAAAAAGCGTTTAAATTTGTCTCATCCAAGATACCAAAGGAACGTCCAAATTTGGTCAAACCATTGTGAACAACTCCTCGTACCCAATGTGAAGTTGGAGCTTGATTATTTCATTGATGTCAAGGAAGTACACAAACTAGTTAGCCACTAGTCAAATTGGCATGGTATTCATGAAGTTCAATACAAAATATCATAATGATATCTAGAATACTACAATCATCACAAAAGGTCATGAACATTTATACAAAATAACATAAGTATATACATATAATATCATAATTATCATGAGATTACAAATAAGTCATATGGCACCTAAAGCAATGAGCTCCATTACATAAACCAAGCTTTAAGCAATAAGTTCTCCTTTTACATAAAATATTTTATTTCCTATAATTATCGATAGATCAAAGCTATGCGACAAACTTAATATTATGAGTTTTGACCACTTCATGCCTATGCATGATTGCCACTTGACATTCATCATATTTGCCTATCATACATTAGCCTATGTGAGGAGGTTACATCTCGTAATACTAACTCTACAACATAGTTTATCTAGAGTAGTTACAAAAAAATAAAACATGATATATAAATTGATAAACTATTGACAAAGCTCTATGAGCCTTTTGTGACAACTATGGTATTACATAATGGCATCTTGTATATATGTTAGTGGTATGTGTATTGCTAGTGTACTATGGACTTTGAGCAACATTTATTGATGTTGTTTGCTATGATGAGACCATGTCAAAAGGATTGATTAGTAGTAAGCAATATAATGGCTTGACAACACTTTCAAATATCAATGTTCATGGTAGTTGTATTGCTAGTTGGTGGAGGTCATGGTGGACTATGGAATTTGAGCAACATTCATTGATGTTGTTTGCTATGGTGAGACTATGTTGAAAGGATTGATCAGTAGTATGAAATATAATGACTTAACAATGCTTACAAATAACAATGACCGAACGAACCAATTGGGACACTACGTGGAAGATATATTGGTAGTGGTGGTTGCCAATCGATGAAGGTCGACAATAGATAGTCGATGATTTGTGGCTAAGTCATGTGTGCATTATTATGAATGGAGGACTTAGCTACTAGCCATTAGTACATGGGATAGAAGCAACTTACACACAATGTTAAACCCCACAAGATGAAATAAAGTTGACACAAAATAGATGTAGAAAAGGGCCGATTAATATTAAGCAATAAAATGTTCGTGACAACAGTTGCGATAGGAGCACAACTCTACGAATGTCAACAGGAAGAGGTGCAAGGTTTTGCTATGGCAGTAGGTCCGCTAACGATAGTGAGGGGGAGGTAATACGCAGTTGATATATATGTCAGTGTTCTAACATAGTGTGGAATCGAAATTGGGTGGATGGTGGGTTTTGTAAGAAGCCAATGTAAAGGTGGGGAGATTCGAGTGGGTGGGTCACGGAAATGTTCTGGGATGTTGAGATCCGATGTGAGGTTGTGTGGTCTGTTCCGGTCCGATCCGAGAGCCCGTGAATAAAAACCCAGCCAATTCCGATCCGATCCGAGAGCTCCTGAATCAAAACTCACCTCGATCCAATACGATCCGAGAGCCCGTGAATCAAAACCCGGCCAATTCCGATCCGATCCGAGAGCCCATGAATGAAAAACTCAGCCCGATCCGAGAGCCGATGAATGAAAAACTCAGCCTTATTCCGGATGGCTATAGCCCCCTAATTTGATGAAGGAAGAGGAAGCAAGAAGCAGCAGAAAGCAAACACAAATAAAAATAGCGCACGCAATTTCTTCTCTTCGTTTTCCTGTCCCTCTCCCCCTCCTCCGTCTTTCGTGGGTCTCTGCGTAAAAAAAGAAGAAGAAGAAATCCAGCAGACCAAACCTTCTTAAACCTTCTTGGACCGCCGAAAGCAGCCTTCCTTAGAAGAACCACACGAAGAAGGAAGGCCAACACCAAAGAAGAAGATGGGTGTACCTGCCTTCTATCGATGGCTGGCAGACAAATACCCGCTTATAGTCGTGGATGTCATCGAAGAAGAACCACAATCCATCGACGGAATCACTGTTCCTGTTGATACCAGTAAACCGAACCCCAATGGTCTTGAATTCGACAACTTATACCTCGACATGAATGGAATCATCCATCCTTGTTTCCATCCAGAAGACCGGGTATTGTTTCATTCTCTTTCTTGATCAAATTGCGAGTTTTTATTCCACGTATGTAGAAATGAATATGTGTGTATTTTTATAGAACTGTATATGTATGTATGTATACAGGTATTTATGTAGAAATACATACATGTATTTACGTAGAAATGTATGCAGATGTATGTATTTACATATTTATGTAGAATGTATGTATTTACGTACTTATGTAGAAATGTATGTGTATGTAGTTACTTAGGTATTTATGGATTTATGTATATAAGTATATTTGCATATTGGTATTTATGTGGAAATATATATAAGTACGCGTGGATATAGGTATTTATGGAGAAATGTATAAGCACACATGTGTATAGGTACTCATGTGGAAATGTATATGTATGTATATGCTTTTATTTATATTGCTCAATTTTTATTTTCAAAATAGTCCTTGTTTAGGAATCCAGATTGATCATGTTTTGCAGCCCTCTCCAACGACATTCACGGAAGTGTTTCAGAACATGTTTGATTACATTGATCGAATTTTTGCCATGGTCAGACCTCGGAAGCTTTTGTATATGGCTATTGGTAAGTGGAAAACTTAGAGATACTAGGATATTTCAGATATGTATTATAGTATGATATGATATGCTTTAATTTTAATTTTTTAAAAAAGTTCTATTTAACTAAAAAGAAAAAAGATAGGGATGAATTGTTTGCTACCAAAGCCAATGGAAATATTTAAAAGAAATCTCAGTATCTTTTATGTCAACATTTTTAGTATCGGCAAAATGAAAAACACGATGAATTTTTTACCATTGAATGGAGATTGGCTAGAAACGCGATGAAATCTAATATATCTTTGAAAGTTGGCAACTGTTCATATAAATTGCATTAAAGAATTTTTGACATCTTATAGATGTCATCTAGACTCTATTAGTTAGGTAAAGCTCTCATTCTTCATATCTGTATTCATCTTGACTGCAAGGTATAATATGACGACCATACTTGGTGATATGGGACACCAATGGTGTTTCATATTCATATCTTGTCCTTTGCTTAGGGGTTGTTGGTGTGGTTAAGCACTCTTAAACCATTCTTTTCCTTACTCTTTTCATTAATTCCTGTTCATTAGTATTTGATTGAGAAAAGGTAATTCGTTATGAGCTACTAGATCTTTAATGGTTATCAGAACCAAGAAGTTTTTGTAGATGACTAGCATGAAAAATATGAAAAACAGGATGAATGCCGACACCATTAGAAGATCAAGAAAATTGGTCAATGAACTAATATGTTTTAGGATGGTGAAAGGCCCACACTAGCACAGGGTTAATTTAACACGCTTACTCAGATAAATTTTAGAATTTGTAGGTACAAACAAAATACCTCATCACCAGGGGTAAGAACACAAGGACACCTATTTTGATTGGCATAGGAATGTACTATATCTTGAGCAGTCGTAGTATATCTTGTCCAATATGCAATATTTCTTGTACATTCTAGAGAAATTTTGTATACTCTCCAATTGATCATGATGAAATTAACATCTGGAGGGGTTTCTGGTTGAAAGCCATACATCAACATAAAAAGACCATATTTAGTTGACACATATTTAGAGCTATTTTAAGCAAACTTTAATGAAGGGAGATATTGCTCTCAGTTTTTCCTGTGATAAACTTGACACATATACTTATATCATCAATATTTAGTTCCATTTTGATTGAAAAAACCCACACTTTATGGTTCTTTTCTTGATTCATGTGATATTGCAAACATTTGATCACAACCTTTTGCACATCATGACATAAATTGGGCCTTAAAAAATTGTAGAAATTTGAACGAGTGTTGAATGTATTCCAAGGTTGAGGGTGTGCCATGGTATTAAAAAGAATTAGCCTTTTTACCTTGGAGAGATCTAGTACACAAGCCTTCCCTGTATGAAAGAGCAAAATGTTAGAAATATTAAAGGTCATCTTCGAGGACACGATGAGTTTAATGGCAGCTTTCCTAGATTCAGTTCTCATCCAATATCTTTTAAAGAAATTTTCATCAATGTATTTATTTTGAAGTCGATAAAAAAAATTGTATTTTAGTTTAGTGAAGCCAAATTTGGAGTTTTGAAAGATCCTTTAAAGTGGTATCATACCATTGAATATGGTCATCATATTGTACCTTGGAGTCAAGATGAATATGTGAATAGAGTCTTGTGGCATTAATGAGAGTCTCGACATCATCTATTAGGGGTAACTAGTCCCCCTAATATAGCTTAACTCTTTACGCTCCTAGACTGCCAAATGATCCCAAATGCCACATGTCCTAATGCATTTGTCCCAACTCATAGAATAATCGGTTTCCCATTTCTACTACCATTAAAGCATTGAAGTTATCCTTTAGAGTTGGCCCTTAATGAAGGTTATGCCCATCACAAATAGTGTGACGGTTTCTGCATGTAGGATTACTTGATACAAATTCTAAAATATTAATCTTCACCTATTTATGGGCACTGATAATATGAGTATTAACGATTGATTTTCCAGTTAATTCCATGACAACATTGCAGCTGTATCATTTTTGCACTCTCTTGTAGTATGATTTCCGGTGAAAGCTAGAGAGTAAGAAAGAAACACTCAAACATATATACAAAAAATGAAATGCACCGCATTTGAAACATTTAATAGCACTGAGAGTTTACTCATTCTTCGTTTTTTGTATGGTCTCATTGTCTGAGTAAATAACATACTTTATAAAGTTGACATGCTGCTTCATTTTTAGCTAGCATTTCCTTTTCTTCCATTATGTGGTTTCCTCATACTTAGGCTCATTTTGGATGTAGATGGTGTGGCTCCAAGAGCTAAGATGAACCAACAAAGATCCCGTCGTTTTAGAGCAGCAAAAGATGCTGCTGATGCTGTATGTAATTAATTTATGACGCTGATACAGGTATATGCTGAATACAATATAAATGAATACGATTTAATACTAAGACGTGTAATGGGAATTGAGCAGGTTGCTGAAGAGGAAAGATTACGCAAAGAGTTCGAAGAAGAAGGTCGAATTATCCCTCCAAAAGAAAAATCTGAAGCTTGCGACTCAAACGTGATTACTCCTGGAACTCCATTCATGGGAGCTTTGGCCACTGCACTACAATACTACATTCATCTGCGAATGAACCATGATGAAGGATGGAGAAACATTAAAGTAAGCATTGGAGAACAGTTTTATTATTAGTGACAACTTTCGTATTGCATTTCATTTGACTGTGAAAACATACTTTTAAACACAACATAGGTAATTCTTTCTGATTCAAATGCCCCTGGTGAAGGAGAACACAAAATTATGTCTTACATTCGTCTTCAAAGAAATCTTCCTGGATTTGACCCCAATACTCGGCATTGCTTATATGGCTTAGTATGTGATCTTCCATTTTGTTATTGATACAAGTTATCTTTTTCATAATTTGATGCTTAAGAATGCTGTTCTTTTCTTTTTATGTTTTCCAGGATGCAGATTTAATCATGCTTGCGCTTGCAACTCATGAGGTCCATTTTTCCATTCTACGGGAGGTGATAAATATGCCTCTCTACAATGATAGATATTGTATATAATGTCTATTTAGCATCCAAGACCTGTGTTCTTTTGTTAATATTGATTTATGAACTGGAAGGTTGTCTTTGCACCGGGGCACCAAGAAAAATGTTTTCTTTGTGGTCAAGTTGGTCATTTAGCAGCTGACTGCGAGGGAAAGGTGAAGCGGAAGGTTGGAGAGTTTGATGAGAAAGAAGATGCAACACTTAGGAAGCCCTTTCAAGTGAGAACAGTTTAAGGCCATCTTTCTAGCTATATAATGAATTATGATTACGCTTTTGCCAATCGTCAGAATGTACTGATAATTAATGCAATTTCAAATGTAAATTTTCTGTGATATGATATTGTGGTACTTATGATATTTTTTCATGTGCAGTTTCTACAAATTTGGATTTTGAGGGAGTATCTAGAGTATGACTTGAAGATACCAAACCCCCCATGCGAAGTTGATTTTGAAAGGATTATAGACGATTTTGTTTTTATGTGCTTCTTTGTTGGAAATGACTTTTTACCACACATGCCAACTTTAGAGATCCGAGAGGTTGGTAGTTCTATTATTATTTGGTACCTTTCTGTGGAGAGAGATGTAGAGAGAGCACTCAGCACTGGTGTCCTGTTGCCTCTATCTTTGCTTTTCTACTTGGATTAAAGGTTCTCTTAAAATTTACTAAGCACAAATGTAAAGTCAATGTTGACTTGTAGAGGGATAAGGTTGTCAATCATGCCGTGTTGAGTCCTAAGCGTGCCTCACAGTGTAGTGTAATCTTGCATATTTTTTGGCTTTCATGTTTACAATGTAGTATATTTATCATTATCCGTGCATGACCCCATCATAACAGTGCATCAAACTGTGAGCTGATTCAGTTCTTCATTTTTACAGTGCATGTATTCATTTTTCTGCCAATCTCTGGAGGGAGAGAGAGAAAAGCTGACTTTATGGTTTGTAGGGTGGTATCAACTTGCTAATGGTCATTTACAAAAATGAATTTTGCAAGATGGGTGGCTATTTGACAAATGGTGGTAAGGTATGTACACCTTACAGTGGATAGTAAAAGACCGCAAACATGGAGACGGAATTGTCACATTATATTACAACCATGTTAGATCAATGTCAACATCTTGATCTCTGCAGGTGGACTTGAAACGCGTTCAACATTTTATCCAGACTGTGGGTTCGTTTGAGGAGAAAATTTTCCAGAAACGAGCCCATTTACATCAGGTAACTTTTCATTTCTATACAGATTCTATAATCCTCAAGATGCCATCATCATTTACCTAAAGTTGATTGGCACAAATTAATTGATTTTTTTTGTGTGCAGCGTCAAATGGAACGTCGACTTCGTGATAGGGGCAAACAAACAAGAGATGGAAATGTTGCTCCAAATGTAAATCCATCTGATATAGTTCCTGTTGCTCGTAGTTCAATTGCACGCCTTGCAACAGCGCCCCAGCCATCTCCATTTATGGTAAGGCAGAAAGACACAGGCAGAAAGCAGGGGAATCGATTAGATAAAGGCATGGATCCTCATAACATATCATCACCTGCAACAAAGTTAATGCGTATGGAAAGCGATGAATCTGTTAGATCTGTTGCTATGGAGGTACTGTATTATCTGCCAATGTTCTGGTGGTTTATGTTAATTTTTGTCTTATTCTGTACATCTTATGAAGCAGGAACAAGACATTGCAGAGGAATTCAAACAAAAGCTGCAGACTACATTGAAGGAGAAGTCAGATCTCTTCAATTCAGAACATCCACCTGAAGACAAGGTTTGACTGCTTTCTCATGTGCTACTTTAGAAAATCACTCTATAAAGTTTGCTTTGTGATGGTTTATTGTCTTCCAGTTTTTGAAATGGAACCTTAAAAAGTTGGTGATTATGTGCAATATGTTTCAATTGCTTCATATTTTCTCTCTATTTTTCCATTATTTCATAGATTAGAATAAAATCGGTAGGATTAAGGTGGATGGATTTTTATCTATGCTCTCTTGAATTTCTTTGATTCTCCTTGGTTATTTATTTAAACTATATGTTAGTTAGACATACATATAGAGAAGTGTTTGCAAATTGAATATAGTCTTTCACTTAATCTAACCTGTTTCTGGTTAGTTTGGATTTTCTATTAAATTTACTTATTTTATCCATCATGATGTTGAACTAAAGATGTTATGAATATTGAAATTTGTTAGGTGAAACTTGGAGAACAAGGATGGAAGGAACGGTACTATTCAGATAAGTTTATGGCCAATACCCCTGAGGAAGTCGATGAAATTCGAAAGAGTCTTGTAAGAATTTTGTCTAAGCATCAGTTCCTTCAAATTTTTCAACACTGGATAGCATATTTATGTCATCATATGCAGGTTGAAAAGTTCACAGAGGGACTTTGCTGGGTGATGCGATACTACTATGAAGGTGTTTGCTCATGGCAATGGTAAAGTAAAGTCTGCAGGTTTCTTTGCCACATATAAGGTTATAGTTTTAGGTGCAGCCAACTCCTTCAAAAAAATAACTCTGATGATAAGCAGTTTTTTCAAACCTTTTTTAGGTTTTACCCTTACCACTATGCTCCATTTGCATCCGATTTAAAGGATATGAGTACAGTGAATATTAAGTTTTCTTTGGGAAAGCCTTTCAAGCCATTCGATCAGCTAATGGGCGTATTACCAGCTGCAAGGTAACTTCAGAACCTTAGTTATAATGTATACATTTCATCTTAATTGTAAGTTTTTGAAATAAAAATCATACTTTCTTTCCATGCAGTTCTTCTGCCCTGCCCTTGGAATACAGACGTTTAATGACAGATCCAAACTCGCCCATAATTGATTTCTACCCTGAAGGTACATTTGTATTCATATCACTTCATGTATCCATATTTGGGAATCCAATCAGAGTGTGACATCTAACATATGTTTCATTATTGCAGATTTTGAAGTTGATATGAATGGGAAACGATATGCATGGCAGGTATATGGTCCCCAATGTTATGTTTTGGTGTGAACTGAGATCATGACATACATCAAATATTTCATAATGAAAATAAACAATATATATTATTCTTAAGTATTTCAAAACTACTTCTATGAAGAGAGACGTGCCATATTTGCTGCAAATTTTCTCATCTGAAGTAAAATTACAATTTAAATGCTAAGGTTGCTGGTTGGCCATTATAAAATGTGTTGAAGTCGAAATTCTATTAATGCATCTTGCTTGTTATTCAATGTCCAGGGAATTGCCAAATTGCCTTTTATTGATGAATCACGACTGCTACAAGAAATTAAGAAAGTCGAGGGTACCTTAACTGTAAGTCTGCAGGAAATCACATCAAATTTTGGCAATGACAGGAAGGTCTTCAACGTCACAGCTGATATTTGTTGTTTTGTAGCCTGTAGAGGTTCAAAGAAACAGTATTATGGAAGAAATGCTATTTGTTACCTGCAGTCACACTCTGTCACCATACATTTTCTCGCTGTATGATTCTTATGGTCATCTTAAAGGCTCAGAAAGAGCAAAGGCAACTGAGAAAATAGATCCTATTGCTAGGTAAGTGTCTGTGCTTCATTTATGTAGTTTCTATATTATATTTCGTTTATGGGTAGATCAATCTTTTCTATGCAGTGGAGGTATGAATGGTTTTATTGGACTCTGTAATGGTGATGCCTGTCCAACAATTTTCACTTCTCCTGTTGAAGGGATGCCAATTATAACAAACAACCAAGTACTGTAAGTATGCAATTGCTTTTCATGTTTTCTTTCTCCTATGAGAAAGTTCAGTATTGTCACCAGCATGTATACTACTACTTTCTTACGAAATTGGAATTTTTGTGGGATCTGACAGGTCTGTGACATATAAACTACCACCAATCCATGAGCATATTCCACGCCTTCCGATAGGAGTTCAGATACCAAAGAAGGTAATACATTGAAGTCAAAGAAAAAAGTAGAGAGAGAAAGAAAGAGGTACGTATTAATGTCTACGGAATGCGAGAATTTTAAGTATGAAACCAAAGTAAATTCAACCATATATTTACAAGAGGTTATGAGTTTGACCCCTACATTCTGCTGTGAGATTAGAACCAAGATGCATGGGTTAATAAAAGCATAGGCAACTTGTTAAGAGTTTATTACTAATCAATAGACTAAAATAAAGTAAAATAAGGTAAATAGATTTGATAGAAGAACCTGTCCCACCTGACCACCCCTGAGCTCTGGTACCATTGTTAAGAGTGTATTACTAATCAATAGACCAAAATAAAGTAAATAGATTGGATAGAAGAACCCGTTCCACCCGATCACTCCCGAGCTATAATCAAAACATAGCCAATCTACCACTGATGTCCCATACCGCTGGATATTAGGATCACTAATACCTTGGAAGAGGTATAAATATGAGGCGTAGCTACTCTTATAAGGCACATTATGTCAGAAGGCTGCTATCTTAAGACAATGGTGGTGCGGGCGGGGCTTTCGTCGCAATGTCGTGTTATCTCTTCCAAGGTATTAGTCATCCTAAAATCTGGCGGTATGGGATGTCGGTGGTAGGTTGGCTATGTCTTGATCATAGCTTGGGGGTGGTCAGGTGGAACGGGTTCTTCTATCCAATCTATTTACTTTATTTTACCTTATTTTGGTCTATTGATTAGTAATAGACTCGTAACACCAACCTAATAGGGAAAAAGAAAGTAAAGGAAAAGAAAAATAAACATATCTCTTGAAAGAGAAGGTATGCATGTAGTTTCAGAGAAACTGGAATTCATTGAAGTTTTAGTTGTTAATAATCATCTCTATTTGTTTGGGCTATGAGATCCATTAGTGCAGTTTTCCTCCTCTATTACAAATACAGTTGCTACTATAAATTCTTGTCATTTTCTTTGAACCGTCAGATTGTGATGGAGCAAGATGTGAATTTGCAGCCATTATGGCATGAAGAAGATGCTCGGCGACGCCTTCCCATGGCAGATCGGTATGTTTCTAGAGTGATCCCGTCGAAATTTTATTGGTGATCACATGGAATGTTTTTGTAAACTGTATTAATTTCCGCAACACATGCATGTGTATATACGTATATGTAAAAACTAGATTTGTCTGAATGCTCCATGTGTATGTGTAGGCCTCCAGTGGTAGGTGCTATTTCTGGTGCGAGATTAACTGAAGCAGCACATCGTCTGATATGTAATAGTGCGCAAATACATATTGGTAGCAAGAACCAAGAAACCATAAATCACACAGCACGTCATATCAATGCTGGTTCCACAATACCTTGCCCTGCTGGGCCACGTGGTTATGAACAAGGTTTCCATGTAGTATATCCCACAAGCAATGGGCAAGCTTTTTCGACTTCTCCAGGTCCAGGGCTGAAATCTCATGCCCCTGCATATCAAGGTAGCCATCCAGCTGGCCCTTCTAATAGAGATTATTATAATAAAAGATCTTATAATTATAGCAATTCAGTACGTAGTGATGGCTATTGGCAAGCATCTCAGCCTACATATGTCACAAACAATACGTCTCTAGATTCATCATTCCGTCATGCTCAACCATACATAGGGTCATCATTACCTTATCCTCACCCATCCCAAGCATCATCCTTGCGTCAGTCTCACCATTTTGCAGGTAGTCGAAATGAACATGGTGCCCAGTATTATAAACAAAGTTCTGTTACTACTCATCAAACTTCTAGGGAAGGCAATTCCAAATCTTGGGGACAAGATGCACCTTTATTGCCGTCACACCATCCTCAACTGGCTCATCGTGGGAGTGGTGTTGGTCGTGATCAATCATATTCAACTGATCATCTTATTACATCTAACAGTTTTTCAGTCCTTAACAAAAGGCCCCCTGGGCAGGGCAGGGGGGTTTGGAGGCCTCGGGGCCAACATTGATGTGTAAAAAACATAGACAAAATACGTGAGCTCATCACTTGAAGTTGCTATTTATGGAACTTGCTAGCTATGGAGGCCTTACTGGATTCGTGTTTACAGTGCTCATAGGCAAATACATGAGCATCAGTGTGGCTAAACTAGCTATGGAAGTCTTATACCATATGAGTGTGATTTGCACATGCGATACCCTGAAAACTGAAGTGACACTTATCTTCAAGATTTTAAGGGTCTTGGTGCCATGGAACAGTATCATCCACTTGGTTAACATCTCATCTACTTGGATGTCTGTCAAATTCAACCATAGTTTTGGACAATGACTTGTATACTTGTATCCTTACTATTCCTTCCGAGGACTTGTATACTTGTATCCTTAGTATCCCTTCCACTGATCATGTAATGTGCATCCATTACTGATGCGGCATTCAGAATTTGAATGCTCGAGGAGGCTTGGTTTTGTTTACATATTGCAGAAGGCATTTATGAGGAACTTAGTTCTGATTGGAAATATTGTAATTTAAATAGGTTGGGTTGAAGTGTTGCCCTTAAGATGTCACCTTTTAGAGTTTGTCCTGATCGTTGGAAGATCACAGTATGGCTGTTCTGTACCCTAAATATGCCATCCTTTGAATCCCAATCAGCATATTTATTTCTAAGCAATCTCTCCCATTATACCATTTTTTATGTGTAAGCATATGATAGATTGTTCCTTGTGCATTGACATTGGTGGAATTGTAGGCTTACAATTTTTTTAGAGCCAATTTTGTTTAATTATTTATTAGAATTTATCATATTTGAACGACCAATCTTTTTGCTCCAATAAAAGTGTGTATTGAATGTGTTTTTGTATGAATTAATGTCACATAATCAGTTGATTATTTTAATAGATTTTAGTACGTAAGTTGGATCATTGCATATGGTTGGCTCTCTCTTGTAGATTATGTTCAGTTTCTTGTGAACACCAAAATAGAAATTGAAGCAATAGCTTTTGGACAGGTGAACTAAGAAAATGGTTCAACAAAAAAAAATTGAACTTGTCACATTCAAATTGAAGAGTGGCATGTGAGACGACTCAATCAGTTTCTTGCAAACATCAGAATATAAATTGAAGCAATACATTTGGGATAGGTGGAGCTATCTACGAAAATGATGCAATGAAAAAAAATAGAACTTCTACAAGTTGAAATCTAAGACTGGCTGTACGACGACTCAATATACAAGACCATGGGTATTCTTGAATCACCATAATCCACCATTGAACCAAAAAGATGTCTTGTATTGAGCTTGAATATGGTGAGGAAGTAGCAGCTCCATCTACCAAATACTAGAGACCTTCCACAACAATTGATTTATACTATGGGATTGGATGGACAGCCACATTCCTTAATGACGATTCGACGAAGATGTAAATTGACCATACAAAACATTGTAGGCGAGAGATCATATATGCATGCAACGACCACCCAAAACCATGATATTCACCTTTTGACCGAACTTTCCCTCGCTTAAAATCATGCAAATTAATTAATAAGTGGTAGTGCTTTGAACACTTTCCGTAATATTCATGTTCGTGCAAGCATTCAAACGTTTGAAAAGGGAAAAATACGTGATCCTTTTTTTTTCTTTTTTTCATTGGTTGTCATTACAAATTCATCTCACCCTAGTGGCAAGGTGTCATGCTACTATTGCCTATGTCATGTTTTCTTCATATTCTCGAATACATGTTTTATGAGTTTTTAATCATTTCTTTTTCTTCTTCTTCTTTTCTTTCTTTGTTGTTAGAAATTAGCTCACCCTAGTGGTAAGTTGTTATGCTACTATTGCCAATGTCATGTTTTCTTCATATTCTCGAATATACGTTTTATGAGTTTTTGAACATTTGATTATAATTTATAATGACATATTTTGATTCAATCTCTATAGTTCATACTCATTCTTTTGTAAAGTTCTAAAGTGAGGATGATAGTTGATTCTTAAGAAGCATCCCAAAAGTATGTATGTGATACAATGCAAATATTGCAACCATACTTATGTTGGTGGTTCACAATGGATTAGAGTCCACTTATTGGGATTGAGAGTGAATCAATATATAATATAGGCCATAGTCAATCCAATCTAACTTGTCAATCCAATCCAACTTTGAGATGATTTATCATACACGTTTGATGGAATCATTCTCTAATGCGAATGCACGTATGATACGTATGGTTCATTCTATGGTTCAAACTATCACATTTTGATACAATGTGTTGCATTCAATCGTATTCAAGTTTGCTTCCACACATTGTCAATTTGATTCACTTGCTACACATTCATATCATAATCGTAATGTGCACTCTCAATTGCAACAATTATGTGTTGAATATTGAGAGTCACTATTCAATTCTAAATAAACATTGTAAAAATGTTTCGCATTGGACTTTATAGGTCATATTTCATCTATGAGAAAAATATTGAGTGTGTTTACCCCAATTCAAGGTTTCCAACCAAGAAATTTATATGTATTGGCCTCTAAAAAAAAACAAGTAGTATTATATCTTCAATGTTTGCATTGGCATGTTTCAAGGGTCTTAAAATCATTAAGGGTGTCTACCATAAGGACAAACTTCCAAACTAAATTATGAACTAAATTTCTATAAGAACCTTTAGTTATCCCATACGAAAGTGTCTTGGAAGTCAAATCCTCATAATCATTACTTTCTGTCGAATGTCAACCAAACTCCAATCTTTGTATCCTAAAACCACATGGCGCACATTTTATTGAAGTCACAAATATTTCTTGAGACACAAAACTTGTCTTGTTTTTGTAGAAAGCAATGTGATCCATTTCATTATCCAATGGTCATAGATATTTTGCATTACTCTCACATGTCTTAATGTTAATGGAAACCAACGATAGTAAACATGACATAGATATTTTGCATTACTCTCACATGTCTTAATGTTAATGGAAACCAACAATAGTAAACATGACATAGATATTTGGAATCCATTTTATTGTCTTTTTTTTTCCAAAAAAAAACACTACTTCCCATTAGTTAGCAAAAGAAGTACATCAAAGATCAACCATAATCAAAACAACATAATCCCCACCCTACTATTTACAACAAAAGTATCCCACTAACACTTTGTACATGGTGACCACATATTTACAACTCCTGTCCATTCATGGAAGTCAATGGCGCAAATAGCCATCTCGGTGCTTGGTAGTTCCATTTAGGCCCTGACGCTGAATTTACCATCATAGGAGAACGGCCCTATTTCAGCAAAAACTTCGACCGAGCCCTTTTTGCTACATCTGAGTTCCCTTCAATCGAGTTGTATTGTCCGCGCAGCCAAGATACCAGCTCGAACCAAATGTTTAGCAACACCTCGCCGCTTGGGAGTTTTCGTTGCTGAAAAACAAACAAACATTGTCTGGTCCAAATGTGCCAGACCGAGAAGCATGCCACCAACATCCATATCTCCTCAAAAAAATCAGAGTTTGCACCAGGTTCCACTCCAACACATTTGAATATACGGCCGCCCTACACTATAAAACCATGACCATGTGGATTTAGATGTTCCGCCCAACCTTCCTTAGTTAGTTTCAAACCCTGTAAGGACCCCCACACAACTCTCCCATTTACACCGCATGTTGCCACTATACTGAGACTTCGACCCCAAATGTTGATTGCCTCGGCACAGTTCCAAAAACAATGAGGTATCGATTCCAAAGAGTGACCACATAACGTACAACCAGCCTCCCCACCACGAGACCTCATCCACTCCCCTACGGGTAACGCCTTATGACTAAGAAGCCAAAACCACACCTTTATTTTTTCTGGCATATCTGATGCCCATAGTCTCCTCCAAAATGACTTCAAGAAAGTCATCTTATATGCCTTTATCCCTCCAACTATTGCGAGTCTGAACAACGCCCACTGATTTGGAGCCAATGATTTGCCTTCCGAGCTTAGTACTATAATCAAAAAACCCCTCCAGTTTGTTCGTTCTCGGTTTCTGCCACCATACCTCTAGTGGATCCCACTCCAAATCATGTAGAGGCTTGTTGTCAAATAGCCATAGTTTACAATCAGTATCTAGCTTCCCTGGGTCCGGGTTTACTTGCCACTTCTTACCTTCCAACACTGCCACCCGCACTGCCAACCACCGACCATTGTTGGACAAAGCACTTAGGTTTCCCCACAAGCGATATTCATTAGATGGACAATTGCCGCGGATAATTTGTCCATCACTCTCACCTACAAACCACCCAGACCAAACCCCCTCTTCCTTATTCAACCGATCTAGACCATCAACAACCTTATTTATCAGTTGGGTCACCTTCTCAAGCCTACAAGAAATGCTACCAAATTGACCCTCACTCCTCTTCATTTTGAAAACATCCCACTCTCTTACTGAACTAATATTGTACCCTAACATGCGGCCCCATGGCAAATATTTTTTTTGTCCAAGCATCATGCTATCCACGCTTCTTATCCTAGGGTTCCAAAATAACGGTTGTCGGAGTTGTTCCTCCAATGTTTTCGGTTGTATTAAGACCAACCCTTCTCTTACACTTGACCAAGCCATCATTATGGCACGGGCCACCCTGTCCTCCATGTTAGTTGGTTCTTTCACCTTTAGATCTGGACTGAAAAACCACCACATCTTTGCCTTCCAAGGGCCACCATTCCTTGGACACCAAAGGTTAGCTCTGTCCCTAAGAAACATCTTCCATAGTTTAGGTCCAGGTTGTAAACTTCTCACAAGTAGCTTACCGAGTAAAGCCTTACTTTGGTGAATTGGATCCACCAACCCAAGTCCACCTTGGTTTTTCGCCTTGATCAAACAACTCCACGCCACTTTAGCTGATGCCCTCTCATGGTCTCTACCCGACCATAAGAACCCTCTCACCATTGCCTTAATATTTTTTATGCAAGTTTTGTCTAACACCCAACATGCCACCAAGTGCCACATGGTGGCTAACAAAATGTGGTTTACCACAACCACCCTACCTGCAAGAGAAAGCTTTACTGATGCCCATACCCAAAGCTTTTTTCTAATTTTGTCTTTCACTTGCTCAAGTTGCTGGTTTTTAGGTGTCTCAACGCCCACCAAAAAACCCAAATATTTAACAGCCATTCCATTAGGGACCCATTGAAAATCAGCATTAGGGCACCAAAGAGGCCATGGGTTTGAACTTACCCAAAATCCTTTGCTTTTGTTCCAATTGATTTTCCCTCATGACGCTCTACAAAACAGCTCAATCCGTCTTTCAACAAGCTGTAAATTATCGTCATTGTCTTGTAGATAGAGCATAGTGTCATCTACGTATGATGAGTCCAACAACTCCTTGCCCGCATGTGGGACAACTAATCCTCTTATTCCTGCATCTGGTCTGTTTAAAAAGAAAGAGAATGCCTCTGCAATAAATAAATAAAGGTAGGGGGCCAACGGGCACCCTTGCCTAATAGACTTGCATAATGGAATTGGTGGGCCCCGATGTCCTGACACCATCACCCTACTCAAACTTCCTTCGTAAAGGGCTAACGCAATCAATCTCCATTTGGAGGGTAGTCCCAACCTCTCCATCACTTTATCTAAAAAGGACCATTGTACTCTGTCATACACCTTCTCGAAGTCAAGCATGAGACATGCAATATGTTGATTGGTTTTCTTTGCCAAGGCAATTGCCTCCCAAAAGGTCAACACATTATCAATAATGCATCTATTTGCCATAAATCCAGTTTGTCCAACATTAATTAGTGCATTCAAGTGGGGTTTGACCCTCTTGGCCAAAATATTGGCAAAAATCTTATATACTGTGTTGAGCAACGTAATCGGTCTCCATTGCCTTGCATCAGCTATTAGACCTTGTACCTTTGGAATTAGAAATATCAGCCCCTCTTTAAAATGCTCAGGTAAGCAGCCAACAACCCATGCCTCATTAAGACCATCAACCAAGTCAACCTTAATCACATTCCAAAATTTTTCAAAAAAATCTCTTGATAGTCTGTCGATACTTGGACAAGACGGTCTACATATACCTGCCAAAGCATCTGACACCTCCTCTTCCAAGAGTGGCCTTGCCAAATTAACTTGTGCAACCTCTGAAATTCTTTGTTGCATACCCTCCGATACAAATTCTGTTAGATTAGGCTGTTCAGGGATATTAGAACTGTATGAGAGTAACCCATGATAGTGAGTTGTGACTACCTCCATGATCTCTGATACATCCTCCGATGCTGATCCATCCTCCTTAATCAGCTTAGGATTGTAACTACAGTTTGATCTTGGCTTTTTATACTTAAAAAATTGATGATTTACCTTATCCCCATTCTTGCTCCACCATGCCGCAGAACTCCTGAATACCATCGTGTTTCTAGACATAATCAACCGTTGTAGCGTTTCTCTAGCAGCCTCAAGACCGGCTCTAGACCATTGACACGTGGGATCTTTCTAAAGCATTCTTTGGGCAGCTGCTATCGATCTTCTTAATACCACTTCTCTTTCTTTAGACTTTGCAATTCTATTTTTAGTCTCTACGTGCAAATACAATGAAGTTTCGATAATCTTCCCACTAAGTGTCTCAAGTGCACCACAACTAGTTGGCTTACTTGCCCAAATGCTCCTTATCTTTCTTTCCACTTCCACATCTTCAAAAAGCTTACTATTGATCCTCAGGTTGCGGTCTCTTTTTGGCCTCCTCTGGTTGACTAATGTAATCTGAACCGGCATATGATCAGGGTAAGCTGAACCAGCGATTATTTCAACAGTGTTACCATATTTTTTAAGTTATGAGCTTATGTATATTCTGTCTATGCAAGACATACAAAAGCCATTTATACTACAACCTGCTCTTGAAAAGCTTAGTGAACTCCGAGGCTTTTTTAGTACATACCACGCATCTTTCACTCCTAATCGTCCCATCAACAGATCCCAAGCAACTAACTCTGACCCCTGGACCACTGTATGAGTGCCACCCACCTTGTCCTCTGTGTGCAAAGTCATGTTAAAATCCCTTGCAAGGATCCACGCATCTGCAAATGGCAAGCCATCAGCCAATTGCTTCCAAAAAAGGGCCCGCAAAGCAGACGAATTGGGTGCATACACATTTACTATCCCAACTAAACATTGATGCCATCTTACAATCACACAAATGGCCTGTCCCTCCATTATGGTGTCCTGACCCACGACCACAATATCCGGATTGTTCCTAATAGATGTACAAACACCTCCTTTTCTACCATGCTCACCCTGAGCTAGGGACCAAAAAGTATGCCAATCCCCCTCAAGAGGATTGCCAATACGCAAGATTCTATCCGCACACAAATGATGCTCTTGCAAGAGCAAAATGTCTGGGGTCCCCTTAAAGCACGAGGATTTGAACTCCTGACAGAAGTTCTTCCTTTCCATCATGCATTTGCTTCCACCAAGACCTTGTATGTTCCACGTGATTAATTTCATGAACACAATTGTGAGATCTCCCAAGAAGGAAAAAGTCCCTCCCCCTGAGTCCATGCCCAACCTCCCTCATTGATCTTCTCCCATCCTAACACCACATCCTTCCTTATATCTTCTTCCAGTTCCTCCTCATGGAAGTGTAACACCTCATCAAGGGAGTCTACCTTTTCCTCTAGGCATAATAGTAGTTGCTTTTTAATGCAAGCATCATTGAAACTCCCACATATCATTCCAACATTCATCCACATCGACATCCACTTATCCCCACTCAAGGTGACTGGCAGACTGTTGAAGTATTTGTGCGCCAGGACTTCTATGGAGCTACAGATACGTGCCATGTTGCTAGTAGAAACCTCCAGGTCCATCAGATCAAATGAGAAGCCTAATTTCAGCAACTTGTTTCGTTTAGCAACAATCACATAAACCCTCAACCCTAGGGCTTCCTCATGACACAAATCAATTAATCTCGTGAGAGCTTGCTGGCTAAACTTACACCCCATGCCTAGAGTGCCCCTTTCCGAACTTTTGGACCTAACAAATTTGACGGGAACTCTGACCGGTGCCACACTACTTTCATGACGTGACACTTGTGGCTTCTGAAATTCAGAAGTGGTGGAAGAGCTTTCTTGACATCTCCCATTGCGTAACCATTCTTTCATTGCTCTCAATCTAATACTTCCACTTTTACCAATAAAGGGGGGTGAGCTCATGACATTTTCATGTTTGAGGTGTGTATTGTTTAGTAAAACATCGGGTGTGCACGCTACCACCTCTTCCACATTAGTTGTCCTTTGATCTTGTAGTAAGACCCCCTCTTCTTGCAACACTTCAAAACGATTCCTCAAAACTACATGAGGTGTAGCTGTGTTTCCTTCTTGTTGCAATCCATTTTTACGTCCCACAACAAGAGTCCAAACGTTGGCATTAGCCTAAACCCTAAACCCCTTCCATTTTATTGTCTTAACATTATTGGAAACTAAGTGAGGTCTTACATTTGCCACTATGCAAAATATGGCTAGTATAAATATGGAACACACCCTTAACAAGTTGGAAGTAAAATAGAAGATAGATGTATAGGTTTAATGGTCTAAAATGGTCCCAAAAGTGTCACCATGTGGGTAGAGAAAACTAATGCCATTGATTAGAGTTAATCTCAAAGAGCCACTTTTAGTTCATATTCCTCCATTGGAAGGGGAAAAAACCTTAGATTCAAGCAATGAGACAAGATATTGTGATAAGTTCTTACTATGTCAATAAACTGTTTAGTTACTTAACATTTCGCTAAGATTATAAACTTGAAATTGTAACGATTAAATTATTTGACCTCACTAGGGTTTCCTTTGCGCGGGATTTCATAATTAAAACCCTTCATTGACAAGTTTAGAATGTTACACGTACTCTATATCAACAACAAATAAAGGCCTTAATTGGCTTGTTTTTTGTTAATGATATTATTGTTTAATTCATCTAGGCACATTGATCCATGACACTATGTTCAATGCATTGGTCGAAATTCAATACGAAGGAGAACTATTTATATGCCCTATTTGATAATAATTAATACTGATCTTAATGTACAAATGAAAATTTGATTTAGATTTTTATTGCAAAGCTAAGAAAACATTTAACTTGTTTTTTTTTCCATAAAAAAAAATTCTCCATTGGTATTAAAATTAAAGGAAACAATATACATATATTGTCTTGCATCTGTTCAAAACTAATACAACACCTCCTCGGCATATCCATAGTCTCTATAGCCTCTTTTGAGTGCATTCCATGAGATGATATTTGAAAACATAATTGTGCTAAATGTTTTCTGCACAGTTTCTACGTTTCAAGCATATTTCGAACTTAAACTAAACCATTCAAAAAGACTTCTTGCTTGTCTTATGACAAGTGCCCTTATTGAGAAAACATGTATGTGATATTTGACTGAAATTTACTACATGCATGTGATATTTGACGTGTCGATAAAGGAGCATGTAGAAGGTGCAATATATTGCTAATGATAGTTGTCTAGTTTCAATGCAATGTTAGAATCAATGTCGGTTTTAAATATATTATGTTCTAGCTGAGGATTACAAGCTCTATAATTTATAGGTTGATCCATATCCTATACATTTTAACATACATAGTTTTACACTGAAATTGAGGAGAGATGTGATCTATGAATCATATGGCTAAGATGTTACAATATTATGTATATAGATGCTTGCTATATTGCACAAAGTGTGATTGATGTCCTTGTTTTTATTGAAGTAGTTTTCAAACACTCACAATCTTCAATGGCTTTATGCTTCCCACTTTACATGTAACCTACTATTTCAGCAACATTATTCAAGTTCTTTCTATTTTCCTTTACTGTACAATGTTGAAGATTTTAAAGCCTTAATTGTTATAAATTATTGTCTAAACTTTACTATTATTTTCATAAGAATGAGTGATAAGTACCAAACCATGTTTGCATGCAACTCATTTAGCATGTGCTCTATATAAGTGATGTAAACAAGTTTAATGAACCATTAAGCCTTTATATATGTAATTTTCGGATTGAAACTCGATACAATGCTATGATTTGCAATGGTAGTGATGTTACCTTTAGTCCACAATGGTAGGTTCATGACAATTGCATTAAGGATTGTCACATTGTTGGAAATGGGAATGATGTCATATTGGTGGGGTACATTTCATCCCAAACGTTATGATAGAAGTCCTAGATAAAGAAACATTTGGTTAACAGTCCTCTAAAACGTCTACTTGAAGAATGCCCTTTTCTAGGTTGTGTGAATTTATAATTGACTACTGTCCCAGATGGAAACATAAAGGCAATAGTGTATGTAGGACCAAGTTCATACTAGGTTATCACACATTAAATGAAGGCATAATCCATGTGATTGATATAGATTGAAAAAAGTCGGTGTGTTTACTTGAGGACAATTCATGATGAAAACATTTTAAGAAAATTGATGGACATGCAAACACAATGAGGAATTGTAACGAATTAATGAAGGCTATAATCTAGGAGGGTGAATAAGAGAAATATTAACACTACATCACGATATGAAAATATCTCCTCAAGAGTAAGAAATCCTCTAAACACATAAATTTCATATCCAATGTCCAAATTGATTGTATTGATTTACTCCAATCAATAAGTGTCATATTGCTAATGTGGTGAAGGTAGTAGGGGTGTTGGAAGTTGACCATTACTAAAGAAGTGCTTGCCAAGCTAAACCATTCTATGGTGATTCAAATTTGTGGATCTACAATCAATAGAACCTGTTCAGTCATTTTACAATATATAAAGGGAACATTGGGCATTGATTCAAAGATAATGAGTAAAATCTTTCCTATTAGCCTTGGTGGTGTATGTAGGTTCAACAACAAACATTGGTTCACACAAAACAATGGAATTAGTCAAACATGCATCTCCAAGCCACATTCATTCTGTCTTCTTTCATTGAGAGCAAAGTAAGGGACGCTAGACCAACATTTGGGTTCAACCTAGAATCTTTGTCATCCTTGGTATAAATGTTGGAAAGGTTCATCGGAAATCGTTTCACTCACAACAAAACAATCGAATCGGTCACGAATGCACCTCGTTATAACTAAAGCATATGATATTATTTCCCTTAACATTAGCCCATTAATGTACATGGTTATCAAGTTTCACATTGTAGTGTGTGTGTGTGTTGTAAGGTGGATGTGACGGAAAACCATTGGGGTGGCCAGAGTGTGAAACCGTCCAAAGAAAAAATCAATGACAAGTAAAGGGTCCAGTCCAAAATGAAGGAGGAAAAGAACCTTATAAACCCCTCGAACCTTATAACGAGGGACCAAGAAGAATCAATTAGGAGATCTAATTAAGTGTGATTAGGGAAGTGATTAGCATGGCAAAGCTCATTCATGATGCCCGCATTAGGACTAATCACCCCTTAATCTCCTCCCTCCTTCACCTTGTTCTACCCTTCGTTCTATTCTGTCATGGTGCATCCTTCGCTCGATCGGAGACTGTAAATCTGGATTGGAAAGTAAGTAGGCGTCCCTCTGCCTTTAATCTCTTCATTAGCTAACGAATCATCATCAGCCATTAATCATTGATGCTTTATGGAACGGATCGAGCAGGTGGAGTATGCGAATGTGACCCGCCTTTGCCACATCAAATCGTTGGTGTCCATCAATGGGCAGTTCCCGGGGCCGACAGTCTATGTCCGCGAAGGTGACACGGTCATCGTCAAGGTTACAAACCTTGTCAATTACAATGTCACCATTCACTGGTATAAAAAATTAGTTTTGCAATGAATCATATACACAAATCTTGGTTATTATTGCTTTTTTGCAATGATTTGATTAAAGGGTTTGGGATTTCGATCCACATTTCGATCTTTATGAAACTTTTGTGCATTTTGATCTTATGAAACTAAGATTTTTGCATATACTGGTTCTCGTGTGTGTGTGTGTGTGTGTGTGTGTCGATCCAAGATGGTCTTATCTTGTTTTTTTCTTTGTAGGCATGGTGTCCGGCAATTGTTGTCGGCATGGGCGGATGGGCCGGCATACATTACTCAATGCCCCATCCAGCCCGGCAATTCGTACGTCCACAAGTTCCGTATAGTCGACCAACGTGGTACGCTCTTCTACCACGCACACATCAGCTGGTTGCGTGCCACGGTGCACGGCGCCTTCATCATCCGTCCCAAGGTCAATGTGCCCTACCCCTTCGGCTCTCCCGTCGAAGAGATCCCGCTCCTCATAGGTATAAAAAAATACTATGGAAATTTCAATGTACCTTTTCATGTTGTTGATCCTCTACTGGGAGGTGCTAATCATACATTCACCCTAACCTAATTTTTTTTCACTCCTAGGGGAATGGTGGAACACCAATGTGGAAGACGTGATCGCACAGGCGTTGGCCGAGGGCGGGGGGTACACCGTGTCTGATGCCATCACGATCAACGGGCAACCGGGTGCTCTATACAACTGCTCCATCGATGGTACATATATACACTACATACATACACTGCATTAACATACACACATTACATATACTACACTACATACATACACTACATATACTACACTACATACATACATACACTACACTACATACATACATACACTACACTACACTACAAACACACAGACCACACTCTACATACACTAGACTACACACACACACACACACACACACACACTACATACATACACTACACACACTACATAAATATAAAAGCAGCTAGAGACTAATGAGTTCTGATCATTTCCTTGAGTACAACATGCAATTAGACATCATCATGGCTTGTGAGTAAGGCGAGCCCGCATTTTGATGGCGATGTGATTAATCCTGGCACCTTCCCTGTTATGGCCGCAGACACGCCGGTCTTCAACGTGACGGCCGGGGAGACATACTTGGTGCGCATAATCAACGCGGCCGTGAACTTCCAGATGTTTGTGGGAGTGGCCAACCACGACCTCACCGTGGTGGAACTCGATGCCGAATACGCGCAACCCTATGTAACCCAGACGGTCGTGTTGGCACCAGGCCAGACGACCAATGTGCTCCTGACAGCCAACCAGGAAGTAGGGCAATACTTCATAGCGGTGTCCGTCTTCTCTCCGGCAAACACAACACTTGTCCCATTTCCGATGATCTCGGCCACCGCTGTCCTCCGTTACTCGGGCGCGAGCACCACTCTCTCATCTTCCCTTGCAATGCCCACACCCCCCAACTTCAATGACACCTCGTACGTGTCCGAATTCACCAAGTCCCTCCGTGGACAACCCTTCTCCCGGGGCTTCTATTACTACCAAGTCCCGCAAACCGTGGACGAGGATCTCTTCTTCACCATTAGCTATGCCACACAACCTTGCTCCACGTGCTCATTCCAAAACTTTGCCGGGATCCGAATCGCCGCCTCGGTCAACAACATCACATTCAAGGACCCCACCGTCTCGCTCCTCCAAGCCTACTACAACAACATCAATGGGGTCTATGATACCGATTTCCCCTCGGACCCTCTCTTCGTGTACAACTACACCGGAACTAGCCCGAACAATAGTCAATCCGTTTACGCCACCAAAGTTAAGGTGCTCGAGTTCGGGTCAAATGTGCAAATTGTGTTCCAAGACACGTCGACCACATTGTTGGAGAGCCACCCGATCCACCTGCACGGTCAAAATTTCTATATTGTGGGAACGGGCACCGGGACATATGATCCTAACACCGACCCCTCGACTTTCAATTTGCAAGACCCACCCTCAAGAAACACGGTAGCAGTGCCATATGGGGGATGGGCGGTCGTCCGTTTCCACACAACCAACCCAGGTAAATACCTACCTTGGTGTCAAACAAACACCAACAAACCCCTTGATATTTTAGGATATTTTCTAAAGCACCTTTACTATGTTCTAAGAGAAATTGGAAAAGTTAGTACATTCAGCACTACAATAGAGGTATTTTGGCAATTTTTTAAAACATAAGGGTATTTTGGTAAATGGGAAACAAATTAGGCGGAAATCATTAAGTCACTAATTGTCAACTACTAGTGTATGAATATTTAAAACATAAATGACATAATATGATTAGATCTAATATTGTTGTGCTTGTGATTTGATGCATTTGACCACTTTACAATGTGTTACAAATGTGTAGGTGTGTGGTTCATGCATTGCCATTTTGATATTCATTCGGTGTGGGGCATGTCAATGGCTTTCATTGTAAAGAATGGTAAAGGAGCGAGCCAGACTCTACCACCTCCACCAGCAGACCTTCCTCCATGCTAATGATTTCGAGATTACATCAAGGATAAATGAAGCTTAGAGTAGTACAAGGTTAAGGTTAATGTTGTTAAAGCTCGATTTAATATTCTATACTTGCCAACATACACAAAATAAAAGGTGTTGACACTCGACCTAATCTTTCCTTGTCAACTTAAAAAGGGTTTGCTACAATCTTTATGCAATGTGACATTTCCATGATAAATGAATGAATATATAGGTCTCTCTCCTTTTGTCTCCCATGAAACCTACATCAATTGAGATGAATATTCTTTTTCCTTTGGCTAAAATCTTTTCACAAATGTTTTACAACATCACCTTTTCCATGTATTTTTGTTGACAAAAGATTTATGGCAATTTATTTGAATATGGTAAGAAATAATAATAGCATTATCAATTTGATCATTGTCTATTTATTCACAAATTAGTCTTTAATCAAGATTCAAATATCAAACATATATCTTCATTGACGATGGATATAGAGGTGTTTACCATCTTAAATCAAAAGCGCTTTAAAAAAATTTGGATCTTAATTTGAACATTTCATAGTGATGTCCAAAATTTGATGAATGATTAAAGACTTGAGTTGGTCGTATTCAGGATGTGGTTGGTTCAACACATAATCGTGTGTATGTTGTGGAATCAAAGATCTTAGTTAAACTTAAGATCATTTAGACCTTAGATTTTTATTTTATTTTATTTGTGAAGCAAATAGGCAACCTTTTGTAGTTTGGGGTTTCCCTACCAGAAAATCACCAATCATCCTATACAAGGGAAAGAGGGGGGCTGGGGAAGTTCTATTTGGTAGTTTGAAAAGCGACTTATTAAAAGCCAATGTTTCATTATCATAGTAGTGACAATTCAATGGTTCACTTGCTTTTGTTTACAAGAACTTGGATCTTGTGGTTGTGAATGTGATGTTACCTTAACAAAAATAGATTGAATTATGTATCCATATTCTAGTGGTAGCCAAGATACACATTCTATAATCTAGGTGCAGCCAAGCATAGATGACGTGTCGTATGTTCAAGCTAGTAGCAACGACTTGTTGCAATTTACATGTCATCCCCAACTATGTGACATCTCTTTCTCTCTTATGCACTGATATTCTAGTGGTGGCCAAAAAGTTATGCATTGTATATTCTAGTTTTAGCAGAAAATTGATTATGCATTCGATATTCTAGGGTGGCCAAGAGATCTTGTCACCCTCGAAGGTGGTGGTGTAAGAGAAATTGTAAGAGGTAACTCTTCTTAGGCCAAGGCCCTTGTGCAATGCAGTTATGAGAACGGTGGAATTAATATTCCTTTCAAGCGACATAACTATTGTGAGAGGAATATTAAAATTCATTCGTACATTTTTTTCATGAAAGAGGTGTATACATTGAAACATGACAATGTCAAAAAACTTTGTTCTCTCTATAATTGTGACAATCTTATGACAAGGGTATTGTAAGAGTAGCTTATATAAAGGTGACTCCTCTAAGGATAAGGTACTTGCAAACCTCCCTTGTGAGATTTCTCCAATCAATTTTCATTGTGTACGTATGATGGTATTTCATGTAGGACTATAAAACAAGAAACCATCTCTCACACTCCGAATTGTAGAATTGACCCCCCAAGTAAGGTACTCAAACATTTGTTATACAATGGTGATGGTAAAAGGTATTTGAAAACCCATTGGTTTCAATGGGACAAATATTTTCCCATGTAACAATGGCCAGATTCTGAGATTTGCACCATAACGACCTAAATGGCTTTAACATTTGTGAATATAAGGAATCTGTGCCTTGCATCCTCTCTCTCTCTCTCTCTCTCTCTCTCTCTCTCTCTCTCTCTCTCTCTCTCATTTTAAAAACACCATTCTTTGTTAATCATCCATTGTACATACATATTATACTCCACTTTATGTTCAAGATTGGTAGCTTCCTCCTTTATATGGCACACTTATCATTGTAGAAAATGTTTTCAAATACCTTCAATGTGGCATTCATGAAGAAAGATGATAATATCATTTAAAAATGGTCTAGTCAAGAAAATGACTTTCATTAAGTTCACCTTATGAACTTGCTTGCAAGATGGCAAACATATTGAGTTATGACCACCTTATTTATTGAAACGAAGAACATGACAAATAAGAAAATCTGGAAGCAACAACACGTGAGGCGAATTACCACTTTCCAATGGTTGTTAATACATAAGTCCCTACCGGTGGGAGCATGACAACGTGGGAACCTTAGCTCTCCTAATTGTGTAGAGTGCCCACATGCAGTAGAATCCATACGACACGCCCTGTGGGACTGCCCAACGTCCCATAGAATATGGCGGGGGGTTGGCCGCTTGTTGCAATTATGACAGGTGCAAGGTTCAATCAAGTGGGGAAATATATGTTGGCTATCATGGCAGGCTACAATTGGCCGATACGAGCATCAGGAGGAGGGGATGACTTTGGTGATAAAAGCACAAGAGGTTCTTTTCTCCTCCAGCGGCAATGTCCACTATTTTCCTCTTAATGACAAATCTCAAGAGGTGTTGGAATTGGTCAGCCCAATAACCCTTTGGATTCTATGGAAACAACAATGTAGGCGAGTCTTCTCCAACTAAACCACCCATCCAACAAGGTTACTGCAAGAGATATGGAGTGAAATTGTAGCCACTTTGAAGAGCCAATATGATGGCCTTAAAGGTGGCTCCGAGGGAGTTGAAAGACAACGCATAGCCTTCATCCAACAATGGTCGTCCTCTCCCTTTCTTGAGTCAGTGGGCTTCCACATTAGATGGAACTATCGCGTCCCTTTAGGGATTTGTACATAATCGTCTCATTTGTAAAATTTTATAACTAATGGAAGGAGTTTTTTTTGGAAAAAAAAAGAAGAAAAACCAAGTGAATACCAAGCATACATTATAACAACATGGACATACAATATTTTATCAAGTAACACAATGTCAATGTAACACAATGTCTTATTTGACAACGCGTCAATATCTAAGAATAATTAGAATACTCATAGTAATAAACCAAACAAAAAAAGTATCCAACCGCAAAGTAATGTTTTTGGACTTTGGAATGATAAACTTTGTTATAAAGGCCTTTACATTATTGATACTTGCTTTTTGGGGGTGGAAAGTTTGACAAGAGGGTGGTTATGTTGGATTGTGATTGAATATGAAAATACCCCACACAATGACATTATAATGATTAGACAATATAGTTGGTATGAAGAAGACCAATACTATATGTGACATAATGTCATTGCATAGACAAATTTAAGATGGTGCAAGTTTTGATTTGAACATGTAGGACTTTGTCTCACTCCTTTCCCGATCTTTGCATTGATTGTTAGAGCACCCTTAGCCTTCTTGTTAATTATAAACGAGCTATAAGGTTTCATTAAAAGTTCTCCCATCTACACATTTTGTATGTGTTGTCTTCACTGCCTATGTCAATTGTCTAGAACTCATATTGAGATATGTATGTCCATTCCCTCTCGTGTGGCAATGTGCAACATATGTTGAAGACCATCCACCCAAAGCAAGCAAGTGTTGGGCACCTCTACCAAGCGTTGATCTAGTCAAAAATTATGAGCACAATTGATAGAAGGGACATAGAAATCCACCGATAGGTTGGTATTGGTAATTTTCTTTTGCCAAAATGTATGGGGACATTGGAAGGAACCAAGTTGGTCAATTTGATGATCAACATGTTGCCTTGTCGATGTTGATATTCGGTCCTAAAAAGAAATTGTTCTTTGATAATGAGTTTTAACTGGCTTTTAGAGCAAGGGTGACACTTGAATGTTGCAATATTGTCAACTAGAATAAGCAAGAGGGAAGGGGGTATTAGTTCCTCATTATAAGAACTATCTTGAATGAAAACAATATTAAAAATCAAGTACATTATAAACATGTAGATAATTAGGGAGATAATATTAGATTAGTTAGGAAATATTTAGGGATTTACATTTAGAGGACTTGGTTTTTGTTACTTGGCAAGAACTAACGCGCACTTGGCAAAAACTTGTTTACCACTACAACTTAATATTTATTGACCTTATCATAGGTCCTTAGGTCCTTTCCTCTTTTCGAAAACATTATATTGTTACGTTCATAGTATGAACCATACGCACCATACACAAATGTTTCAATCATTCGAGTATGATAAACACCCTCGAAGAATGGTAAATACCATACTTTTGGATTAACTATTTATTATGAGGTAAATAAACCTAAAAAAAGGAAAAAAACAAAACAAAAAACACAAACATGTTTGAATAACATTCACATTCGTTTTCCAACGTAGGAAAACGAATGTTATGCCAGACGAACACGAATTTTACGTACTATGGTTACATCTCCTTGTGCATTAAGAAACATCAAGTTCTTGGGCCTACACAAGTGTTAATCAACGATCTATGTCCAACGTAGGAAAACGAATGTTATGCCAGACGAACACGAATTTTACGTACTATGGTTACATCTCCTTGTGCATTAAGAAACGTCAAGTTCTTGGGGCTACACAAGTGTTAATCAACGATCTATGTCCAACGTAGGAAAACGAATGTTATGCCAGACGAACACGAATTTTACGTACTATGGTTACATCTCCTTGTGCATTAAGAAACGTCAAGTTCTTGGGCCTACACAAGTGTTAATCAACGATCTATGTCCTATTTACTCTTTGGAGTATCGTATGTGTGATCTAACTGTTTTGAAATTTTTCGTTATCTATGAAAACCACTCATATTAAACGTATAGTAAGAATAATCTTGTTCAGGCATCACTACAAGTTTGCATTTATCCATCGTACCAAAGCTTACTCATATACATGTATATGATGTTAGTGTTTTCACATGCACTTAATCTAATTGTCAATGAATACTAAAGCTAACCATTTGTGTCTTTTTGAGTAAATATAAAAATCTTAATTCATAATAGATTTACATTACCCATAATTTCTAGAGAAATGAAAAACAACAAGACGAGGCTTGGAGGATTAACGTCCAAATTGACAAATGTTGGTGCAAAGGATTAACACATATCAAACGGCAGAGGGTTAACACTTATCCTCAAGATTTTAAGAATCTTGGTGCCATGGAACAATATCATCCGCTTGGTTATCGTCTCATCTACTTGGATGTCTCTGTCAAATTCAAACATAGTTTTGGACAAGGAGTAGTATACTTGTATCCTCACTAATCCACTCAAGTATATTCACTAATCCTTCCACTGATCATATAATATGTCTCCATTAATGATGTGGCATTCAAAATTTGAATGCTCAAGGAGGCTTGGTTTTGTTTACATATTGCAGAAGGCATTTATGAGGAACTTAGTATCTTCTGATTGGAAATATTATAATTTAAATAGGCTGGGTAGAAGTGTTGCCATTAAGATGTTATCTTTAAGAGTATGTCCTTTCAATCATTGGAAGATCACAATATGGCTGATTTGTAACCTAAATGTGCCATGCTTTGAATCCCAATCAGCATATTTACTTTTAAGCAATATCTCCCATATATACCATTTTTTATGTATAAGCATTATTACCTTAGAATGTTCATTATGCATTGACATTGGTGCAATTGTTGGCTTTTAAAAAAAAATTGGAGCCAAATTTGTTTAATTTTTTATTAGAATTTATCATATTTGAAGGACCAATCTTTTTGCTCCAAAAGTGAGTTAGAATGTGTTTTTGTATGAATGAATGTCATATAACCAGTTGATCATTTTAATAGATTTTAATACATATGTTAGATCATTGCATATGATTGGCTCTCTCCTATAGACATGTTTAGTTTCTTGTGAACACCAAAATACAAATTGAAGCAATTGCTTTTGGATAGGTGGAACTTAACTAAGAAAATGATGCAACAAAAAAGAATTGAACTTAACTAAGAAAATGATGCAACACATTCAAATCAAAGACTGGCATGTAAGACAACTCAATATATGAGACTCATGGGTATTCTTGAAGCACCATAATCCGCCATTTGAAAAAGAAAGATGTCTTGTATTGAGCTTGAATATGGCAATGAAAAAGCAGCTCCATCTACTGATGACTCGATGAAGATGTAAATTGACCATACAAAACATTGTAGGCTAGAGATCATATGTGCATGCAACAAAGGCCACCAAACCATAAAAAATGCAACCATTCCACTTTGTTCAATTGATGTCAATCACATTTATCTTTGCATAAACCTTACTAATAACACACCAAAACCATAATATCCACCATGTGACCAAACTCTTCGGCACTTAAAATAATGCAAGTTATCCATGAAATCACTTAATACTCACATTGCACATAATTATGCCTTTCCAAAAGCCAAGAAACCCCTCCTACTAGGAAAGATTAGACTATCATAATTGTCACACACTCGCCAAACTTTATGGAGTGGTGGTTAAAGAGGCACTCAACACATACGTTAGGGTTTTACATTGATGAAGGACATAAAATTTTAAGGTAAAATGAAATGAAGAAATCATTGTTGAAGGTTGTAAAATATATTGTTATGCTTTATTTTGATGATGATATATTTATTACATATAAGTCAAATTTTGGAAACTAATATATTGCTATTAATGATTTATTTACTCAAAACATGGAAGCTAATAATTGTTATCAATGATTAATTTATTCATTCATTCTGAAAAAAAAAATTTAATACGTGATAGAGCCCATCCCTTTCTTTGCCATTGGCACCATTGCTTCCATACAACTTAGCTCAAATTCTCTTTGATGTGAGTTGAGGAGCCAAGGAATATGCGAAGAGATTCATTGACTTGAACATTGTACCTTCAACAAGTTCTAGAGTTCAAACTATCGCACTTTGATACAATGTGTTGCATTCAATCATATTCAAGTTTGCTTTCCACACATTGTCAATTTGATTCACTTGCTACACATTCATATCATAATCGTAATGTGCACTCTCAATTGCAACAATTATTGGTTGAACATTGAGAGTCACCACTCAATTCCACATATACTTTGTAAAAATGTTTCTTTTTAATCTTATGATTATAACTAAGCACAACCTAGTGGCAAGTTGTCATAGCCATGCTACTATTACTTGTGTCTTGGGTTCAATTCCTAACTTTCTCATATCCTCTTCTTAGTGTCATGGTAAAATTTTATGTTAGTGTCATGTTCCTTTTTCTTCTTCTTTTTTCTTTCTTTGTTATTAGAAATTAGCTCACCCAAGTGGTAAGTTGTTATGCTACTATGCTACTATTGCCTATGCCATGGCAAAATTTTCTGTTAGTGTCATGTTCCTGTTTTTTTTCTTTCTTTCTTTCTTTGTTATTAGAAATTAGATCACCCTAGTGGTAAGTTGTTATGCTACTACTGCCTATGTCATGTTTTCTTCATATTCTCGAATACATGTTTTATGAGTTTTTAATCATTTCTTTTTCTTCTTCTTCTTTTCTTTCTTTGTTGTTAGAAATTAGCTCACCCTAGTGGTAAGTTGTTATGCTACTATTGCCAATGTCATGTTTTCTTCATATTCTCGAATATACGTTTTATGAGTTTTTGAACATTTGATTATAATTTATAATGACATATTTTGATTCAATCTCTATAGTTCATACTCATTCTTTTGTAAAGTTCTAAAGTGAGGATGATAGTTGATTCTTAAGAAGCATCCCAAAGTATGTATGTGATACAATGCAAATATTGCAACCATACTTATGTTGGTGGTTCACAATGGATTAGAGTCCACTTATTGGGATTGAGAGTGAATCAATATATAATATAGGCCATAGTCAATCCAATCTAACTTGTCAATCCAATCCAACTTTGAGATGATTTATCATACACGTTTGATGGAATCATTCTCTAATGCGAATGCACGTATGATACGTATGGTTCATTCTATGGTTCAAACTATCACATTTTGATACAATGTGTTGCATTCAATCATATTCAAGTTTGCTTCCACACATTGTCAATTTGATTCACTTGCTACACATTCATATCATAATCGTAATGTGCACTCTCAATTGCAACAATTATTGGTTGAACATTGAGAGTCACGACTCAATTCCACATATACTTTGTAACAATGTTTCGCATTGGATCCTATAGGTCATATTTCACTGAAAAATATTGTGTATTTACCCCACTTCAAGATTTCCAACCAAAAAATTTATATGTATTGGCCCCTAAAAAAACAAAAACAACTAGTATCATATCTTCAATGTATGTATTGGTATGTCTCAAGGGTCTTAAAATCATTAAGGGTGTCTATCATAAGGACAAACTTCCAAACAACATTATGAACTAAATGCCTATAAGAACCTTTAGTCATCCCATAGGAAAGTGTCTTGGAAGTCAAATCCTCATAATCATTACATTCCGTTGAATGTCAAACAAACTCCAATCTTTGTATCCTAAAACTGCATGGCACACAATTTATTGAAGTCACAAATATTTCTTGAGACAGAAAACGTGTCTTGTTTTTGTCGAAAGCAATGTGATCCATTTGATTATCCAATGGTCATAGATATTTTGCATTACTCTCACGTGTCTTAATGTTAATGGAAACCAACAATAGTAAACATGACATGCATATTTGGAATCCTTTTGATTGTCTTACCATTATTAAAAACTAAGGTAAAAAATTTGTCACAATGCAAAATATGGCTGGTCTAAATATGGGACACCCCCTTAACAAGTTGGAGGTAAAATAGAAGATCATGTATAGGTTTAATGGTCTAAAATTGCCCCAAGAGTGTCATCATGTGGATAGAGAGAACTAATGCCATTGATTAGAGTTAATCTCAAAGAGCCACTTTGTTAGTTCATATTTCCTCCATAGTAAGGGGAAAACTTTAGGGCCAAGCAATGAGACAAGATATTGTGCTAAGTTCATAATAATTAATACTGAGCTTAATCTACTGCCAAGATATTGCATAGCTAGGAAAGCATATAACTTGCTGCACTACAATATGTTTAATTCTCTGAAATTTACTATGTGCATGTGAAATTTGAAGTGTTGATAAAAGAAAGGAGCATGTAGAGGTAGCAAGATATTGATAATGATAGCTGACTAGATTCAATGCAATGTTGGAATCGACATTGGTTTTAATAATATTATGTTCTAGCGGAGCCCTACAAGCTCTATAATTTATAAATTCATCCATATCCTATACATTTTAACATACATCATTTAAATTTGAAATTGGGGAGAGATGTGATATATGAATCATATGTCTAACATGTTACAATATTATATACATGCTTGCTATACTACACAAAAGTGTGATTGATGTCCTTGTTTTTAGGAATTGGCAACGGTTCGGCTTAGGCTTAACCGGTTCCATAAGCCTAAACCAGTTCGGGAGAAACCAGTTAAGAAACTATAATGGTGCATTACAGGCAACATGCCATTTTTATTGGCCAAACTATGATTTCATAAAATCAACTAAAATTCCATAGGAGAGTAATGAGGCTGCAATTTTAAAGAAGACATTGGTGACAACAAATGGAAATTAATCAAAACTCAATGGCAACTGGTTGTCAATTAGAAAAGCTTCAATGAAATCATATGCAATTGGATACCATGATGCATCATAGAATCTAAATGATCTTAATGAAGTGATGTACACCGACAATCTTCTACTTCTCCATTCAACTCACATAATGGGTGGACTCTATTAGAGGCTATGTTTCTTATTCTTCTACGAAATTTAACACATCAAACAATGTCAGTTACGATTTTTGATAAATCTCTTGAATAAACTGACTTTTTTTTGAATCAATAGATTAACTAGCATGCCATAATGCCAATTGCAGAATCCCCTCATCTTTAGAAGGTAACAACATTTCATCCGCATGATACATTACCAAAATCAATAAGCCATATAGACTCCATATCCACGCTATGACATGAATGTATGATTAAAGATAAGCAATACCTCCTCATGCTATATGATACAAAGCATACACCAATGTGAAGGAAATTAGCGAATTCGTTCATATGCATTTATCTTGTCATCATCTAGAAAGTTACACAGATACGTAATCATCAAGATTTTGCAGTTACACCCTCATCACGACCATCTTCCACTTCGATGCACATACATGGATTTACGATTCTGAATTTTCTGATTCGTGACAAACAAAAGCATCAACATCACGTATATTAGCATGTACCTGGGGGCCGGTATGGCGTCGGTAGACCGTAGAAGTCTGAAGGCGTACACTGTAATGTCTCTCTCTCTCACTCGCTCTCTGTAATGTCTGTGTCGACAGTGGACACTCTACAGTCGACTCTCTGCTTCAGCCTTCTATTATCTTAACTTAACTATAACTTCAATCTTTTTAGCTTTTAAGTACGTACATATATGACCTAATTAATAATCGGCTAAAACGGTTTGAGCCGGTTTGGTAGCGCTCAAGCCGAACCGAACCTAGCTCAAACCGTTTATACAGGCTCAAGCCTAAGCCGAGCCCTGCCGCAGCCCACTAAACCAGTATAAACTGGTTTAGCTAAACGGTTTAGGCTTGAGCCGAGCCATTGCCGATCCCTACCCGTTTTTATCGAAGTAGTTTTCAAACACTCACAATCTTCAATGGCTTTATGCCTCCCAATTTACATGTACCCTACTATGTAGCAACTTTATACAAAATATTTCCATTTTCGTTTACTTTTACTTGAAGGTTTTTAAGCCTTAATTGTTATAGATTTTTGTCTAAACTTTTTTTCTTTTTTTCTTTTTTTTCCAAAAAAAGACTCCTTCCATTAGTTATAAAATTTTACAAGTGAGACGATTATGTACAAATCCCTGTAGGGACGCGATAGTTCCATCTTATGTGGATGCATGTTATCATTTAGGCTGGACAAGCCCTAACACAGGGTGTCCCTATGGAACACTTCACCAAAGGGTGGTACGGTGAGATATGGATGGACTATGGTATCAAATGGGTCTTAACTGGTTACTAACCGACACTGTTAATGATCGTAACACACGCGTAAGATTAATTATATTAAGCACAGGACGGTAACCAAATAGACACTAACAATACGTAAAACAGTAGCACTTCTATTAATTATCCGTCCCCAATTACATTGTTGTCAGGTCCTTTTATAGGTCTCCAGTTGAGTTACAAACTAGTGGCAACCGGCAATCGGCAACGATCCGGTCCGGATCCGAATCAGCATACCGATTTTGGGTCCGTTCACCCGCTTCTCAAAATAACATAATACTTATTAATTATAACTCCCTATCCCTAATTAAATACCCCTTTCACACTCTAGACTCTAACCGGCCCTTTGGCCTTGCCGGCCAACACTCATCTGTGGGGGGAGCTCTTGTAGTAGATCAAAATGATTGGGGCTCACTAGCGATGGAGGATTTTGTGACTGTGGAGTTTGACGTAGGACATGGGATTTCCCCACCATTCGCCATTCCATCACAGCCTTATCGGGGTGTGGTGGGGGAGGTTTTTGATGTCCTAACGTGTCCCGACCTTCCAAGGTCTCCATGGTGGGATCCTTAATGCGTCTCGTGGGGCAGTTCTTTTTTAAATGACCAAGCTTTTTGCATGCAAAACATTGTCCCGGTGCGCCGATCACTTCTATGTGTTGTTCAATCCGTATTCCGTTTTTCCCCAGAATGAGGATCTTGGAAGGAAGTTTGTTGATATCATGCACCAAGAGGCGAATATAGGGGGGGCCTAGGTGTTTCTTTAGCCTGTTCGCTAGCGTTAGTTCCTCGTCCAACATCATACCCAAGGAGTTTCCAATAGTAGGAAGTAACATATTGTATTCTAAGGATAATCCTGGAAACAACATTGTTACCTTTTTCATGGAATCATCCTGTTGCGCAGCTTTCTCTAGGTTAAAACCATGTGTCCATTTACGCATGAACAACCATGTGTTTCAAACCTAGCAGGGAGATAGTGTTATGAGGTTCACTGCAAAATCCTTATCTTCTAGTATGATTTGATAGAAGCCTTTACCAAGCGGTTGGACTTCTTTTTTACCATGTAGTTGTGAATGAAATTTAGCTTGCAGCATATCTCGCAACAACCCTCTATTTGGTCGTGATCCCATCACGCGGCATATGACCACTATTCACTCAAGGCCCTCTATCTCTTGCTCAAGTAGAAGCATCTCTTCGTTATTAAAAATACAATTTTCATAGAAATGAATGATAGGTAAATATTATTTTACAAATACATTATACAAATCATACTTCCATCCAACTCATTTGGTACGCATTTGGTACACAACTCATTGAATATACTAGATTTATTTAGCACGTGCTCTAACATCCATTATAAAATATACTATTAGTGTCAGGTCCCCTTTTTTAATGTCACATAAAAATATCAAATTTTTTTTTTTTGTGGGAGAGTAAAATGTGGGGAATTTACGAACCATTTTTCTTTTTCTTTTTCTTTTATTATTATAAAAAATAAAACAAATACTTTTAAGTTTTACATCTATTATAATTTATAACCATAGTATGTAAAATTTGTGATCGTCTAGCATAACATTCGTTTTCCTACGTTGGAAAAAGAATGCGAATTTTATTCAAACATTTTAGTGTTTTCCCCAAAAAAATTTAATGTTTTTTTTGTCTTTTTCTATTTTTTAGGCTTATTTACCTCATAATAAATAGTTAATTCAAAAGTATGGTATTTATCATTCTTTGAGGGTGTTTTTCTTACACGAATGATTGAAACACGTATGGTACGTATGGTTTATACTATGAAATTTTAATTTATAGCAATATTATTAGGGTCAGGTCCCACGAATACTTTTTCATGTATTCCTATTTGTATTCGTATGCATTCGTGCATAAGGCCACACGAATGCGAATATGTCAATCTATGAATGGAAGCATAAAGGCAAGAGTGTATGTGGGACCAAGGTCATACTAGGTTATTACGCATTTAATGAAGGCATAATCAATGTGTCTGATATATATTGAAACATGTCAATGTGTTTACTTGAGGACAATTCATGATGAAAACATTTTAAGAAAATTGATGGACATACCCCTTGTTTGTGAATTAATGTAGGCTATAATCTACGAGGGTGAATAAGAGAAATATTAACACTACATCGCGATGTGAAATATCTCCTCAAGAGTAAGAAATCCTCTAAACACACAAATTGCGTATCCAATGTCCAATCTGATTGTATTGATCTAGCCCAATCAATAAGTGACATGTTTCTACTGTGGTCAAGTTAGGGGTGTTGGACGTTGATCATTACTAAAGAAGTGCTCACCAAGTTGTGGATCTACAATCAATAGAACCCGTTAGAGGCATTTACATATTACAATATATAAAAGGGAGCAGTTGGGCATTGATTGAATGATAATGAGTGGAATCTTTCTTGTTAGCCTTGGTAGTGTATTTAGGTTCTTACAACAAACATTGGAATTAGCAAAAAACGCATCTTCTGTCATTGAGAGCAAAGTAAGGACCGGTAGACCAACATTTGGGTTCAACAATAATGCGTAAAATCTTTGTCATCAGACTTGGTATAAGTGTTTGAAAGGTTCATTGGAAATCGTTCATTCACAACAAAACAATCGAGTCAGTCACGAATGCACCTCAAAGACGTGTCCCTTTTTGTTGATTTTTTCGTTTTCTATCTCCAACGTCATCATTTCTACTTTTTTCTCTATTTTTATCCTCATATGTCTCCAAACAATGATGGCAACAGTCTCCAATGTCATCATCTCTATCATTTCAGTTTTTTTCTCTATTTCTATCCTCATATGTCTCCTAACAATGATGGCAGCAATCTCCAATGTGATCATCTCTATCATTTATGTTTCTTCTTTGTTTTCATTTTTATATGTCTCCTAACAACGATGACAACAATCTCATTTCTTAGTTTGGACTTCTTAGTTTGTTGTCCTAGATACAGAAATATGATTTGAGACAATCTTCACTAACATTTAAGTTTTGACTAACATATATTACCGAGGGGAAACTTGAATTTGAAGATAGAAGGCTTACATAGATAGTTATATCTGAAACATTCATATTGAGACATAAAAAGGGAAATCGAAAATTGGTAAGGATAGATAGGATAAACGAGCACTAGGAGAAAATACTAAAGTGGCTTAAGTAAAACATGAACTTATGTTCCCTTATACCAATTTTTGTTTGCCTATTTACTCTTGTTTTTATTTTTGTGGTTTCAATATTTAATATCAAACCTTAATATTATGTGGGTTTAGGGGCATGAAAGATGTCGACTTAAATAGAAGTTGATTGCATTGTTCTACCTCTTATGCCCTTAAATCATAATCATGGTGATATCTTGATTGCTATGAAAATCTTTGAAGGCCCAACATATATTGATTGATGATGGGGTAAAGCGCATACATAACAAGTCCTACAATTGTTGATTTTCATTACCCAGATGGTGTGGGAGAATGATGGTTCACAATAACAAATAGCGATGGAGTATCTATCACTAATATTTATGCTTCAAAAGTTAGAATTCTTGCTACATAGATTTGTTGTTTAAACATATTTGTTCAGACTTTGGTGTAATTCAGTTTTGCTAGGTTTGATTCTCATTCCTAAATCCATATTTTTACTCATTCTTGTATTCATATTTGTACATTGTTGAATGCTAACCTTGTTTGGTGCCTTTTGAAGGGTCCATGGACATGAGAAGATGTTGATGCCTTTTTGCAACTAGGGAGGTTGACTAGAATATTGTATCTTCAGTTTCAACTTCTGTAAATACTCAAAACTCAATATTGTATCTTCAATTTCAACTTTTGTAAATGCTCAAACTCGAATATTGTATCTTCTGTGTTATGTAATGGTTTTATGTGTTAAAGGCAAACTGTACTTTAAGTGTCTCAAAATGTATCTTCACTTTTGAATATTATTTGTGTTGTGTGGTCATGTATATTTTTCTGCAATGATGCATTGGGGATTTGTGTAATGTGGTCATGTATGATTTTCTACAATGAGGCTTTTAGGAATTCTAGAATATGGTCATGTTTTACTGTTTGAAATGATGCATTTGAGATCTAGTGATGTTTATAGTTTGAGATACATGTATATTATGTTTTGAGATATATATAATATGGTTGTTTGCATGAGATATATATATTATGGTCTTGTCTAAGTCCTGAAAGGATCTGTTTGACAAGTACACAATCTGTTCTTGTTTAAATCATGTATTGTTTCATTGGAGATTTATGTAATATGCACCGTTAAGTCTTCTAAATGTATGTGTTATATATGTGAAGCCTGGAAGGATGCTTTTGAGTGCATATGTAATATGTGCTCATATCACCCGACAAAGTATGTCCTAAAAGTATGTGTTTGAATATATGTATGGACTAGATCATGTATAGATTGTGCAATACATCTACCATGTAACTTATCATTAACAAATTTGTATCACACCACTTTGGATATGGGATGCATTGCCAACATACTATAATCTCTCAGCATAGTAATAGACACAGATCCAATCATTATGCCAATCATAACCAATACCAATCCAACTACATTCACCATGGGATATATGCATCATGGATATGTTTCTCCATTGAGGCTTGCTTGTAGTAATAGAATGATTAAAGTGTGGATGGGGAAGATGAGGATGTGCACCATAAGAAATAGAATCAACAAAGGTCTAAGAGAGAAAGAGAACATAGATGGATGTAGCTCAATTGGTAAGGTTGCCCAATGGAAACCAAGCGGTCATGGGTTCAACCCTTACTTTCCACAATGGCATCTAGTAAAATAGAGATATATATATGAAGACTATAATAGAGAGGTGAGACAATTGGGTTTTGAACCCAATCCAAGATGTAGTGATATTAGTGTAAACAACTTACCACTAGGGTAAACTAATAACAACCAAAAATTTAAAGAGATAGAGAGAATCAGTCTTTCATACAGAGAATTTGAATTTCCCCCCAAAAAATTTCTCTTATCTTAATCTTTTTCTCTTCTTCTTTTTTTCACTTTTCTCGAGGCTTTCACTTTCTTTCTTTTTTCATTTTTCATTTTTTCTTATTTAGTTTTCTTATTTATCTGTAATTGGACGGCCCTGATCGTCTGGGATTCCCGAGACGAGTTCAGGGCCGTCCAAGACCTAGATTCACTGGTTCTTCACATTTATGAGCCTGAGGTCGATTAGTGTCACGTGACGAAAAACCACAGGGTACAAACTTCAAAGTGAAGGAGGAGGAGCTCCTTATAAACCCCTCGAACCAATGTAAACAAGAGCACCAAGAAGAATTAATTAGGTGATCTAATTAAGTAACTGTGATTAGGGAAGTGATTAGTATGGCAAAGCTCATTGATGATGTCCGCATAAGGCCCACTCACTCCTTAATCTCCCTCCTCATCGTTCTATTCTGTCACGCCGCATCCTTCACTCCATCGGAGACCCTACATCTGCATTGGAATGTAAGTAGGCATCTCCCTGCCTTTAATCTCTTCATTAGCTAACGAATCATCACCAGCCATTAATCATTGATGCTTTTTATCGAACTGATCGAGTAGGTGGAGTATGCGAGTGTCACACGCCTTTGCCACACGAAATCGTTGGTGTCCATCAATGGGCAATTCCCGGGGCCGACCGTCTATGTCCGCGAAGGTGACACTGTCATTGTCAATGTCACAAACCTTGTCCATTACAATGTCACCATGCACTGGTAAAAAAAATAAAAATACAATCAGTTTTGCAATGAATCATATATACAAATCTTAGTTATTATTATTTTTTGCAATGATTTGATCAATGGGCTTTCGATCGGGCATTTTGATTTTATGAAACTTTTGGGCATTTCGATCTTATGACACTAATTTTTGCATATACGGGTCTCTCGTGTGTGTGTGTGTGTGTGTGTGTGTGTGGATCCATGATGGTGTATCTTGTTTTTATTTGTAGGCATGGTGTTCGGCAATTGTTGTCAGCATGGGCGGACGGGCCGGCATACATTACGCAATGTCCCATCAAGTACGGCAATTCGTATGTCCACAAGTTCCGTATAGTCGACCAACGTGGTACGCTCTTCTACCATGCGCACATCACCTGGTTGCGTGCCACGGTTTACGGCGCCTTCATCATCCTTCCCAAGATCAATGTGCCCTACCCCTTGGCATCTCCCATCGAAGACATCCCCCTCCTCATAGGTAAAAGAAATACTGTGACAATGGTAAATTTTTCGATGCACCTTTTCATGTTGTTAATCCTCTATTATGAGGTGCTAATCATACATACACCCTAACCTAATTTTTTTCACTCCTAGGGGAATGGTGGAACAGCAATGTAGAAGACGTGCTCGCACAGGCATTGACCGAGGGCGGGGCGAACAACTTGTCTGATGCCATCACGATCAACGGGCAACCGGGTGCTCTATACCCCTGTTCCATTGATGGTACATACATACACACACTACATACATACAGACACTACACACTGCACACTACACACTACATACATACATACATACACTACATTACACAGTACATACACACACACACACTACATACAATACGTACATACATACACTACACACTACATACATACACTACAAGACTACACACACTACATACATATAGAAGCAGCTGCTAGAAACTAATGAAACTCTGATAATTTCCTTGGGTATAACATGTAATTAGACATCACGGCTTGTGAGTAAGGCAAGCCCCCATTTTGATGGCAATGTGACTAATCGTGGTGCCTTCCCATCATGGCCGCAGACACGCCGGTGTTCAACGTGATGGCTGGGAAGACATACCTGCTGCGCATAATCAACGCGGCCATGAACTTCCAGATGTTTGTGGGAGTGGCCAACCACAACCTCACTGTGGTGGAACTCGATGCCGAATGCGCGCAACCGTATGTCACCCAGACGGTCGTGTTGGCACCGGGCCAGACGACCAATGTGCTCCTCACAGCCAACCAGGAAGTGGGGCAATACTTCGTCGCGGTGTCCGTCTTCTCGCCGGCCAACGCATCAGTTGTCAAATTCCCGACCACAAAGGCCACCGCCATCCTCCGTTACTCGGGCGCGAGCACCGATCTCTCGCGTTTCCTCCCAATGCCCACACTCCCCAAATTCAATGACACCTCGTACGTGTCCCAATTCACCAAGTCCCTCCGAGGCCAACCCTTCTCCCGGGGCTTCTACTACTACCAAGTCCCGCAAACCGTGGATGAGGATCTTTTCTTCACCATTAGCTACGCGACACAACCTTGCTCCACGTGCTCATACCAAAACTTCTCAGGGAACCGGATCGCGGCCTCGGTCAACAACGTCACATTCAAGGACCCCACCGTCTCGCTCCTCCAAGCCTATTACAACAACATCAATGGTGTCTATGATACCGATTTCCCCTCGGAACCGCTCTTCGTGTACAACTACACGGGACCTGCCCCGACCAATCAAGAATCGGTTTACGCCACCAAAGTGAAGGTGCTCGAGTTCGGGTCGAACGTCCAAATCGTGTTCCAAGACACGTCGACCTCGTTGTTGGACAGCCACCCGATGCATCTCCACGGTCAAAATTTCTACATTGTGGGAACTGGCACTGGGACGTATGACCCCGACACTGACCCCTCGACTTTCAACTTGCTAGACCCACCCTCGAGAAACACGGTAGCAGTGCCATTCGCGGGATGGGCAGTTGTCCGCTTTCGCACGACCAACCCAGGTAAATACTCGGTGTCAAACAAACACCAACAAACCCCTTGATATTTTAGGATATTGTCTAGAGCACCTTAACTATGTGTTCCAAGAGAAGTGACTCAATGTGGTAGTAGAAATTGTTAAAGCTAATACATTTAGCACTACAATAGAGGTATTTTGGCAACTTTTGAAGACAAATGAGTGTTTTGGTAAATGGGAAACATCAATGACAATAATGTGATTAGATCTAATATTGTTATGCTTGTGATTTGATGCACTGACCACTTTACAATGTGTTATAAATGTGTAGGTGTGTGGTTCATGCATTGCCATTTTGATATGCATGCGGTGTGGGGCATGTCAATGGCATTCATTGTAAAGAATGGTAAAGGAGTGAGCCAAACTCTACCACCTCCGCCTTTGGACCTTCCTCGATGCTAATGATTTTGAGATTACATTAAGGATAAATGAAGCTTAGAGTAGTAGAAGGTTAAGGTTAATGTTGTTAAAGCTTCTATTTAGAAGTTTTAAAAGTGACTTATTTAAAAGCCAACGTTTCATGATAATAGTAGTGACAATTCAATGGTTCACTTGCATTTGTATAAAAGAACTTGGATCTTGTGGTTGTGAATGTGATGTTGCCTATACGAAAATAGATTGAATTATGTATCCATAGTTAGTGGTAGCCAAGATTACGTATTGTATAATCTAGTTGTAGCCAAGAATTGATGATGTGTTGTATGTTCAAGCTAGTAGCAAGGACTTGTTGCTATTTACATGTCATCTCTGACTATATGACATCTCATTCTCTCTTATGCACTCACATATTCTAGTGGTAGCCAAAAAATTATGCATTGTATATTTTGGTTGTATCATAGAATTGAGTATGTATTCGGTATTCTAGGGTAGCCAAGAAAACTTGGGACCCTCTAAGGTGGTGGTGTAAGAGAAATTGTAAGAGGTAACTCTTCTTAGGACAAGGCTCTTGTGCAACATGGTGAAATTCATATTCCTTTCAAGCTACATAATTATTGTGAGAGGAATATTAAAATTCATCCTTACTTCTTCTTTTCATGAAAGAGGTGTATGCATTGAGACATGACAATGTGAAAAAACTTTGTTCTCTCTACAATCGTGACGATCTTATGACAAAGGTATGGTAAGGGTAGCTGATATAAAGGTAACTCCTCTGAGGATAAGGTACCCACAAACCTCCCTTTGAGATTTGTCCAATCAATTTTCCGTTTAGATTGTGTATGTATTATGTTACTTCACGGAGACTAGAAAATTAGAACCCATTTCTCATGCTTTTAATTGTAGAATACGCACCGGCTACACAAAGTTGATGATAAAAGGTTTTTCAAAACCCATTGATTTCAATGGGACAAAATTATCCCATATAACAATGGCTAGGTTTGCACCATAACAAGCTAAATGGCTTTAACATTTGTGAATATAAGGAATATGTGCCTTGCATTCTTGCTCTCTCTCTCTAAGCTCTATTTTATTTTATTTATTATTTATTTTTACTTTTGATGAATAAGTAAATGCCCCATTTTTGTTGTAAACCAATTGTCTCATGGGCCAAATTTGGTCTTAGAATATGTTAATATATCTTTCTCTCTCTCTCTCTCTCTCTCTCTCTCTCTCTCTCTCTCTCTCTTGTTTCAAAACCACCATTCTTTGAAAATCTTCCATTAATTGAACATAATATACTCCACTTTATGTTCAAGATTGTAAACATTCCCCTTTATATGGCACACTTATCATTGTAGAAAATATTTTCAATATACCTTGAGTTTGAAGTCACATGCATACGATAGAGTTATATATGGCATAGTGATCATTCGTGTCAAAACTACATATCAACAAGGCTAAAAAGGGAAGTCCTAGATTTCATGGTATGTGCAATCATTACTCCACAATGCTTAGTTTGGCAATACATGAACCATGATGCTCAACACATGATAGATATTAAAAGTCTTTTTTGGACAAATCTCTATATGAAATGTTAAATCCATAAGGTTTGGTGTTGTCTCTTTGTGATTAGATTGCAAAGATTAGAAAAAAATTTCAATATCGGTAACTTCGAGATTTCTAAGCTCATCATTTATTTGTGTTCAACAATGTATCCATGGCTCGCGAAGGTTTGACTTTCTCTATATCTTGATTCTTAGTTTGCATTCTAATAATAATAATAACAATGATGGTTTTATTAACTTATCCACATACCTCATAATCGTTCCTCTATCTCTATCATGATTATATTTTTCCGTAAAAACAAAAACATACACCAAGGTAGGGGTGGCTCTCAATGTGTTTAAGTTAAACCTCGATGTGTTTTAGATAAACCCCCATATTTTATAAACGTCTAACAAAATCTTGTGAGAATTATATTGACTAATGTTCAATGTCGATTGAAATGCTTGTTACCAAAGTAGTATTAATACCATGCACTAACCTTGAGCATTCAAGCTAGATGTTGTTGTGGAAGAAGTGAAGACATGGGTATACCAAAAAGGTTGTATATCACCATGGATATTAACATTACCAATTATAATTGCACACACCAACAAGGATGTAGGAGTTTGAAAGGGATTTTTCACAATGTTCAATTAAAGCTATTGGGCCAATGTTCACACAACCTCAACATTATAGTCAACCTAATGTCTTTCCTCTTATTTGTAGAGTGGTTTCGTTGTCTCACATTATGGTTTCTTTTTTATTATGTTTGCACTCTTAGTCGGATTTAATGATCATTAGGGTTTTACCTATTATTTTACAATTTGGCAAGTGTGGGTATCTAGGTGCAAGGAGACTTTCTTAGGTAAGCGAACCCCACCAGTTGAGAGTTTAATGATGATATGGTTTAATCTTATTTCTATGTTACAAGGAGCGTTTGAAAGCCTTCAGGGGTCCTCAAACACGAGTAAAGAATCTAGAGCTTGTTTCCTTTTGAAATGGAGAGGTTCTCCACTGCTGCATATGGTGGATGGCAAAGCAAAGTTGATATATCAGCCACCACGGTGGTTGTTCCCTCTGGGTGTACCTAACATATAGATGGGTGCTGCCACGTGAAGAGATTGGAGGATGTCTATCCTTAATTAGGGTTATATGAGGCTCACGTTGAGGGTATTGCGGCCGAGTAATTCTATGCTTAGCGGATGATGTGGTGATTAGGAGTTTTTTGATGATTCCTTTATACATGTTGTTTTCTTTTTCGCCATGCAAGTTGGCCTGTAAGATATGAGTTGTATATTATCCTATGTACATTGACTTAACTATGGAAGTAGTTTTTTTTTGGAAAAAAATAATTAAAGTGAGAGAGAGGAGACATTCAGGTAGAGATACATATGTATATTGAAATTATTTGTAAAGAATTCTAATAGGATGAACCATGACTCATGACCCTCCTAGGACACACACACACACACATGTAGAAAGTGACACACATTGATTTCACATTGGAGTTATTAATGCAGTTATGAATAAAGATGATAATATCATTTTAAAATGGTCTAGTCAAGAAAATGACTTTCATTAAATTCACCTTATGAACTTGCCTCCAAGATGACAAACATATAAGTTATGACCATGTTATGTATTGAAATGATGGAACATGATGATAGAAAAACCATGTGAATACCAAGCTAGGAGCAACGAAACATAGGGCAAATGGTTTGGGAGAAACATACATTGTAAGAACATGGACATATAGTATTTTATCTCACATAAGACATTTTATTATGTCAATGTAGCACAATGACTTATTTGACAACGTGTCAATATCTAAGAATACTAAAATACTCATAGTAATCAACGAGACAACAAAAGTATCCACAAAGCAAAGTAATGTTTTTTGACTTTTGAATAAAAAAACTTTGCTATAAAGGCTTTACTTTATTGCCACTCGCGTTTTTTTGGGTGTAGGCATGGAAAGTTTGACAAAGAGGGTGGTTATGTTGGATTGTGATTGAATACGAAAATAGCCACACAATTAGTTTATAATGATTAGACAATATAGTTGGTATGAAGAAGACCAATACTATATGTGACATATAATGTCATCGCATAGACAAATTTAAGATGGTGTGAGTTGATTTGATTTGAACATATAGGACTTTGCCCCATGCCCAATGGATACCAAAGTAGTGATGCATAAACCATTGTGGGTTGTAAAAAGAAGAAGTGCATTCATTAAAACAACTCATTATTACTGATTGCATTGATTGTTAGATCAGCCTTAGCTTTTTCATTAATTACAAACTAGTGATAAGGTCTCATTAAAAATTCTCCCACCTACACATTATGTATGTGTTGTCTACACCCACTATGTCAATTGTTTGGAACTCATATTCACATACGTATGTCCATCCCCTCTCGTGAGGCAATGTGCAACATATGTTGGAAGGCCATCAAGTGCCGGGCACCCTCTACCTAGCGTCAATCCAGTCGAAAATTATGAACATAATAGATAGAAGGGACATATAGAAATCCATTGATAGGTTGCCATTGGTAATTTTCTCTTGCCAAAATGTATGGGGACATTGGAAGGAACCAAGTTGGTCAATTTGATGATCAACATGTTGCCTTGTCGATGTTGATATTCGGTCCTAAAAAGAAATTGTTCTTTGATAATGAGTTTTAACTTGCTTTTACGTCAAGGGTGACACTTGGACGCCACAATATTGTCAACTAGAATAAGCAAGGGAGAAGGGGGTATTAGACTTTAGTTCCTCATTATAGGAACTATCATGAATGAAAACAATATTAAGAATCAAGTACATTACAAACATGTAGATAAGTAGGGAAAGGATATTTGGGTTGTACACGCTAGACCACTTGTGGATCTGCAGTGGGATCCTGCGGATTATGGTTGGAAATTGTCCATGCCTAATAATTCCACTAAGGTCCTGCCATTCTTCACATATTCGGTGGCGTTCGGGAGAAACTTTATGTTGTGTTAAATTGAGTCAATACCTGCGGGAAAAAAGTATTGGGACGAAGGTAATGTATCATCTTCTCAGATGATGATGTTTTGGAAACACTTTTGGTCAATTAAATGTATGAACAAGATATTACACTTTCGTTGGTTGATGATTCATTATGCGTTGCCAGTAGGTGATTTGATGAGGGGATTTGTAACTAATCGGTCGTGTGTTATGTGTGGTTATGCAAGTGAGTCATTGCATCATGTATTTTGGGAATGTGTTGTCGCAAAAAAGTTTTGGTTTAGAATTCTTAGGCTACTAGGTCGTAAGTATAGGTCAAGGATTTTTACGTGGGGTGCAGTCTTATGGGGAAGGTTAGATCAACAAATGACTTTCTATCATCAACATTACTCTTCTTTGTCATTAGGTGTCACAAGTTTGCAGGTAGACTATACTTTAACTTCATTGCATGGAATCAAGTTTTTCTCCCGGAGTCACGTCTAGCAAATTGTCTCCTCTTTGGCTTTATGGATTCTTTGGAAAGCTAAGTGCTCCAAGCTATACAATGATGAAAACACTCACATCATGGATCAGGTTAAGTCCTTTTGGAACTTATTGGTACATACAATTCAAGGTGAATATGATAGTTATAAGGGTTTTGGACACACAACTAATAAGAAAAGAATGAGAATTCGTAAAGTTTGGTCGTCTATACCTATTATGTTGAATGAAGCCACAGATGTCAAGTGGAACTATGTACCGCCTCGATGGTTATTCCCGCCACCAGCACCATCTTTAGTAGAAATAACATGATATAATATAGATGACCGTTGATCTTTTTGTCAGGATAAATGATGTTGGTGAAAATCAAGGACATGGCAAGCCAAAATTGGGTGCCAATTAGCGATAAGGCAAGATGGTTGTTGTGGATGTAAGAAGCAATTTTCTTATGAGTGATAAGGAGGAGTGTAGATGGTGTGGGGGTTGAAGAAGCATATTATCATGAGTTGGTGAGGGTTTTTTTACATTAATTTGTTTGTGGTCTATATGGCAGGATGCTTGATGGAAGGAAATCAAGGACATGGCAAGCCAAATTTTGGTGCCGATTCGCGAGAAGGCGAGATGGTTGTTGTGGATGTAAGAAGCAATTTCGTTTATTTGTATGCTGATCAGCATGCGAGAATGGAAGAAGATGGAGGAACATTGGGTCTTAGCCAATGATCACATGAGATGGGAAGAAGAGTCATGTACGTGTGTCCACCGTTCTTTGTAGTCTTCTACTTTGAGTCTTTGAGTTTTTTATTGGCCTATCATGGCCACAGCTTTTGCAATGTTGTCAGACTAATCATTTTCTCATGTATGAAGATTTTATACTAATGAAAAATATTGTTTTGGAAAAAAGTAGGGAAAGGATATTGATTAGTGAGGAAATATCTAGGGATTTACATTTAGAGGAATTGATTTTTGTTACTTGGCAAGAACTAACAAGCACATGGCAAAAACTTGTTTAGCACTACAACTTTATATTTATTGACCTTATCATAGGTCCTTATTTTTTCTCTTTTTGCAAAGACGATGTTGTTACATTTCCTTGACAATGTTGTTGTGTCTCCTTGTGCATTATGAGATGTCTCCTCGTGCATTAAGAATGTCAAGTCCTTGGGCCTACACAAGTGTTAATAAACTATCTATGTCCTATTTACTCTTTTGAGTATTATATGTTTTGAAATTTTTCTATACATATGAAAACCAGTTGTATTAAATGTACAATATGAGTAATCTTGTTCAAGCATCACTACAAGTTTGGGTTTATCCATCGTACCAAAACTTACTCATATACATGTATATGATGTTAGTGTTTTTGACGTTCTTTGCCTATGATAAATGGATCAATTAAGATTTCACATGCACTTAATCTCTTATTATGCTAATGCACATAATTGTTAATGCATACTAAAAGTTAACCATTTTTGCCTTTTTGAGTAAATATAAAAATCTTAATTCATAATATATTTACATTAGCTATAATTTCTAGACAAACAGAAAACAACAAGACGAGGCTCGAAGGATTAATGTCCAAATCGACAAATGTGAATTGATTTTTGAGTCTGCCAAAAAGCAAGACCACACATAACTAAAAGCTTCCTAGATGAATAGGTTTCCACATGCGGTATAAAGGAATGACAAGACAAATATAACCTTATATGAAGTGTAGGTTTTTTCTTTTGTGCACATTTATGGGTTTGTGAGAGTAAACCTTTTGAATTATGTGATTCATCACGACTTATTAATCTCCCCTCCCTTGACTCACCGTCACTTGTCACTTGGTACTCCAACACTAGTCCTTTTGATCAATATGTCTTTAATGCACACAAATCTTCCCCACTTAAATTTTTTATATTGTATTTCCATTTTTGTTTAACCCATGTAGTCTGTTATGGCCTTGTTTCTTTTATTATGCGTTTACATTTACCTTAGGCTACAAATTACCAACGCATATCATGTGAGTTCATCATACAAGATTATGTCTCCTTTATTTACAAAGGTTATTTACACATAGAGGAGTATGGGTTCAATAAGAGAAGATGTGTGAGCATCTCACCCCAATAGGCCAAAAGTGTAGAAGGTTAGATAAGACATCATACTAAGCAATATAGGTCGAAGGAAGCATATTTCCTACACTTTTGATATTGAACATTAGGCTGCATTAAGTGTGAGAAATATTAGCAATATAGGGGATGTGGATTTCCTATACATTTCTATAAGAGTGAGAAATGAGATCGTCGTAACAATTGTCAATTCCTCTACAAAATGTATTTCAATTCCTCCCCCTCAAATTTGATATCAAACCTTCACAAATAAGAATGGGAAACATTAACATCATAAGGGATGTGAATTCCCTCTTAGCAAAATGCGTTTTAGAAAACAATTGTTGGTTATCTTTGGCGTTGCATTGAACTAGTAGCTTTAGTGCAATGTTTGATAATGCCTCTATTTGTTTTTGTTGTCTTCTCATCCTTATTAAGTATTATCACAATGATTTCTCCGAACGATATAATATAAAGTTATCTACGTTCACTTGCTACATAAAGTTATCACATACGATATTATATGTGTGTGATTTTATGGTTATTCAATGCATGTTTTATGATATTTTAAACATGTGCAAATTATTACAAATTATTACAAATTAATGTAGTATATGAAGTTAATGCATGACAAACCATCATTTAGTTCTCGTCATTTTCACACAATCATCCACGTGGAGTAGAATGAATGTTATAACCTGTTCATGTATTGGTGGTGTTGTAGATCAAGTTGGCAAAAGGGTTTGATGGAAAATTCAAGATGGGAAGAGGGGCACTCAAGTTGAACTACTTCAAATGACTAGTTTTCATCATGCAATCACTAGTTTAATTATGATCCATTCACAATATGGTGTTGAGATAGTTTGTTCAGTCCACCAAAGGTGGATGCTCTTAATCCATCACATCCTCTTGATTGGATTGTCATCTATTTTCATTATTAACAATGACTGGAATTTGGTGCTAAAAATTTGCTTTCATTCTGGTTGCCCATTGCACTTTAATCTATTTGCATATTCCTTTCATAATGTTTCCATATATTGTTGAAGGTTCAAACATTGCATCGGCATTTCATTATTCTGAGATAGGTTGAAAAAAAATACGTCAAAGGAGACATTTATGACTAGCTCTTTAGATTTCTAACAGAACGAATTTTCAGAATGAACTAACATCTACAGATTGTATTTTGCCCTTCCATGATATGTAGTTGGGTCTGTTGATCAACCCAGCACATAATCTTTACAGCCTAGTCTCACTGCGTTGGTGATGAGACACCCTATAATTTCAATAATTTTATTAGCATACTTATGAATAAACTCATCCGAAATTGTTAAAGACACTTCACAACCAATATTCATCATTTAGATTGATCACATATCTACTTGGACTTCACTCATTACATATCCCAATCAATGTTAAGCTCTCTTTGCACATACATTCATTTATACCTTGATTGGGGTTTTCTACTATTACCATTTGTAGGTATATTTGTTGCTGGCCTAAAGCAATAAAGGTATAAGATCACTAAGTAAGAATATTAGCACTTTCTGGAAACTTATGAAAGTCATTTTACATATACTCTTGCTATTCAGTTTTTGTCAACTTGACAAATCGACCATACCAAGACCATGAATGATTGTCAACCTTACCATCCTTATCCACCTTCGAAGTACTTTTCTCCATCTTTTTTTATTGTCTCCATAGACACCATTGTGGTCATGGGAAACATGGATCAAACACGACAACCTCTAATCACATCCGATAACAAAATTAAAGTGTTCATGTGGTTGTAAGGATCAAGATTGACTATGTACGCTTTTGTAACAAAGAACATAAGATGGCTGTTTGTGTCCAAAACAAAATAAACTCGTGGACATCAAATATAGCAAATTTAATCAATTCAAAGATATATTTTATGATATAAGTATGCATCTTTTTGCAAGTGTTTTCACTTCATTTGCATTCATTATGCTACATATAAACTAATTTCTTCCCTTTCCTTTCAAAGACAAATAATTGTGAATTACTTCCAAATTCACCAAAATGAAAAGCATACCTCCACATGCCAAGAAATCAGCAAACATATTCTTCCCTGCATACTTTCAGCTCTGGGCATTGATGCTATAAGAAATGTTGCTATCTAGCTTTTGAACATGAAGTCCGGTTTCCATACCAGAATGGAATGCCAAAGAAAAGTCCAGCACAAATGCAATTTCCAATCATTCATTGCCCTCTCCATCTGTTGATTTCACTGGCTTTTTGGGCTTCTTGCTTTTAGCTTTCTTGGCTTTCAACCGCTTTTTCTTCTCTTTCATGTCAATCCATGTATAGTCACTAGGGATGACAAACGGGTCTATGTCTTCTGCACAATCTTCTTGCGCAAGTGATGAACTCCCGACTTGATCTCGTGACCCCCGGATCCATGATAACCATGAGCCTGATGAAGATTGAGTTGTTTCATTCTCTTTGTCTTTTGATTCCGGAAAGTGCGCTGGGCTCGAAAGTGGTGTACTAAATTCTTCACTATTCACAAGTTCTTCAAATTTATTGAATGTCACCACAACTCGTATAGTTGGTATAATAGGAATTGCCACCTAAAATTGATCATCAAAGACTATTAAATAAGCTTTTTGGGGGCTTTGATTGAGTTCAAAGAGATCTACATATGGACACTAGTTAGGTTTCTGTTACCTTCACCGGGAAAGTGCCCAACGGTAGTTTTGTAGTTAGCAACTCTCGCAAACGCCGAACTGCTTTCACTTTGTTGGCCAAAATATCCAAGAGTGGCAATAACTCTTCCGTTTTGAGAGGGAAATCCGGTGTCAGCCATAGCACTGGCCTAAGTCCCTTCTTATATTCACTCTCGTGATTGCCATTGGAATTCACCAAGACTTGTTGACTTCGCTTTTCTTTCATTCCATTAACTTTCCCACCATTTTTCACTTTTCCCTTTTTCGATAATGATCCATCCACACAGGCATCATTCGCATTCTCTCCACCACTGTCAAATGATTCCTTTGAAGCCTGTTTTGACATATTTCCAGTGATCAAGCTCACATCCGATGATCTAATAACATCACCATTACTTTCAAGTCTCCTACTGGATGATGGAGAGGGTTTCTTCTCAGATTTGCTTTTGCTACCAAAACCAAACCAGCGTTTTTTTAGGTCCCGGCTCGAGTTTCCTGAACCACCCATCAAGCTATTCGGTTCGTTTTCAGACATGGCAGTTGATGATGATACATTATTTCCCATGTTATCATGGTCAGCATCACTTCTGGTACGTGTATCTTGCCGGGAACCATTGTTATTGCTGTCATCATCATCCTCTGGTGTATCCATCCCAAGAGCATCCTCTAGCTGCCTCTTTTCCTCTTCAGTTAAAAGGTCCGTATAATCATCTTCTTGTTCAGCTTGAGTGTCGGTCTCGGCTGCGAAAAGCTCTTCATCGGTCATTGCCCCCGGGACCCGTCTTGACCTCACACTTACATGAACATGATGCATGTCATAAACCTTAGCTTTCCATGGCCCTACCATTTCTGCCTTCTCTTGTCTTCTCCACGATAATTGAGGGAACAACTCTGCCTCTGTAACATCTATCCCAGGGCGATACATATTGGTTTGTGACATGATCGCAACTTCCTGTGCGATTTCAGCTTCCGAGGGCTGGGCACCAGCACCTTCCAGTGCATTGGTGACCTCTTTATCTTTATGAGTGAGCATGAGAAGAGATCCCGAGGCAACTTTACCATCTTCACTTCCATCACCGAGGAACATGAAGGTTTGATCTGACCGTTGGATCTTAAATCCATCGAATCCAGCTAGGGTCATATCAGCCCTTAGATTCGAGCCCCTCTTCCATATACGGTATGTATCTGAGGGTGCGATGCGGCTAATGAAGGGTATGACAGAACTCTCAAAATTGAAGGTGATTTCCATATAGAAATCTCTCATGCGTCGCATCGCACCGGTGATTCTGGGGAGGCGGCGGCACCATTTAGCCCAAGCCAAAGGTTGGTAATGTCTAGTGATAATGATAGCGATTTGTTCTTCTCGTGCACAAATGGCTTCTTGGAGGGCACTCCAACCATGTTCATTTTGGAGGCTCCAGTCGGCACCAGATGTCATAAGCAATTCAACAGAAACAGGGTCCGAGAGGCGGACAGCTAAGTGTAAGGGTGTTTCCCGCCTTGGTACATCTCTTCGGTCGATTGTGGCCGAAAGCCTTTCCGCAGACTCTTCCCAAATGGCAGATTCATCTTCAGTTTTTACTTGTCCAGCTTTTGGTAAGACAGGTAGTGCTGACAAAACCTGTCTCAGTGTAGAATGGTCTTGTCGAGCTATTGCATAGTGCACAGGACTATGCTTGAATTGCTCGATCTCCTCTAAAGAGAGTTTATATGAATTGGTCATGCCGACTCTGTTTTGTTGGTTTAATATCAAATTTGATATTGAGAGGATAAGGTCACGGGATCAAATCCCGACAATGATCAGCAGAGGCATTGATTATAGAGCATTTGGAATCTGAAACAAACCTAAATCCTACTAGGGATAACACATGAGAACCCTGCAAAATATACTACAGGAAGATCTACAAAACCCTATAACATCCTAAAATCCACTGCGGAAAACAGCCAAGGAAAAGACCTAAAATAGGTGTAAAAGATAACCTACAGCAGGCTTCGATCAGGTTTTGAAAATGAAGCCGGATGTAGGATCAATACTTTCTCTGTATATGATCTGCTCTCTGTTCTCCGTTCAAAGTTGCCACGGATCTATCAAAGAAGCTCTAAAATGGATCTCTTTGCCCAAAACAATAAACAATGAATCAATCTCTTCCTCTCTCTCTCTCTCTCTCTCTCTCTCTCTCTCGTTAAGTAAACCCACACTGCACGTTGTTCCGAAGGCATCAAGTATTTCGCTGGCAAAGAAGCCCCTCTCACTCTCGCTCTGTGTGTGTCTCTCTCTCTCTAGAATCTATCTCTCTGTCTCTCTCAGCTTACCACTACCAGTGAAGAAAATCCTGATTTTTAATCGCCCAGCATCTGCTCTTTCATCCAGAATGATAAAAAAGAAAAAGAAAAAACCAAACCCTAATCCTCTGATTGTGTGTCTTTCTCTCTCTTTCTCTCTCTCTCTCTCTCTCTCTCTCTCTAAACCAGAGTCCTCTGTTCTGAGCCCTGACGCAGCTTTTTCAAAATGTTGCTAGGAATTTGGAGAAGAAAATTTCAACATGTAGCAGTAACTACGCGTGTATGTATGTATGTATGTATGCATGCATGCATGTACATATGTATCATGTATGTATGTATGTATGTGTGTGTGTGTGTGTATGTATCATGTATGTATGTATGTATGTATGTATGTGTGTGTGTATGTATGTATGTATGTATGTATGTATGTATGTATGTATGTATGTATGTATGTATGTATGTATGTATGTGTGTGTGTGTGTATGTATGTATGTATGTATGTATGTATGTATGTATGTATGTATACATATATGTAAGGTTGGATGGATGGAAGTATGCATATGTATGGATATTTGTATGAATGTGTGTGTGTGTGTGTGTGTGTGTGTGTGTGTGTGCATGTCATGTGTATGGATGTACGTATGTGTGTGTATGTAGGTGGTGGTGCGATGGTGATGGCCATATCATCTCCACCTTGCTTTCGAGGTTTCTTTCATGGTTCTGAGATATAATGTCCAAAACTGTACTTAAACATGACCAAGCCCTTCCTCCCCATCGGACCTAGGCCCTATCTCATTGATCTCAATGAGTCTTCCATGGACGTCGAAAACATATCTATCTTTCGATCCTCCTCTCCAAATCACCATACATAGCTAGTATCTCAGGATTCTCGTAAGTCATGTTGCTCTATCACCATCGAGAAGAAGTCTTGATATGAAAGTGCATTGTGACGAGTCTTTAGTTCCAAGGTCTTTCTTGCGTAGCAAGACATCTAAAATGTATTATTAAGAAAATAATGTCAAGGGTTTTTGCGATGTACTGATACATCACTCGATATAATTTGGGTAGGTGCACTTAAAAATGCATATATAGATAAGGGTCCTCTCTGTGATAGATCTTGAATTGAGCCCAAGCACCAAATCATACATACTATGTAATGGTCAAGCAGGCTAGAACAAAATGACAAAAACGTTGTTAAGACCATCTATACGACCTCATTCATAAAATATCTAATCAATGGAATTTAACTCGCAAAATTGGGGTTGAAATCGAGGGTGAAATAATAATACAACCCAAAAATAAAATTATATATGTATTCAAAAGGTGTTGCTCTTATTAAAAACGTGAAGAGTTCTACCATTGCTAAATTAGTTAAACCATTAAATTTCTTTAAGATAGAATGTGGTGTTTCTTCCTATATTTATGCCCAACTTAGAATTAGTTTCCAATATGAGATGTTATTTTCCTCCTTAGACAGCTACAAGTGGCCGAATATCAATCTCAATCTCAATCTCAAGTTGATTGTTAGGAAAGACTATACACATGATTGGTGTTCCAATGGAACAAATTTGGGATCTCTTCTTCGAAGAAACATCTTGGTCTAGGTTTTTTTTCTAGAAAGCCTTTTGCAACTAAACACCGTCAACCATGTTAATGTCATAGTCAATGACCCTTTTTAAGGCTTCACCTTCAATGCCTTTCCAACCAAACACTAGAAGTAAGTTGAGATAATGGATCCCACAAAATTGTGCTAATTCATTCCCTTGCATCTCAACGAAACATGATTTGTTTGCTTTCTATGTTTAGAATAAAAAACATTGTTCCTATGCATTGTTTTTCTCATAGAGTTTGTTACATTGTGAGAAAAAGTACAAGATCTAGGGATGGAGTTATAACATGTGATATTGACCACTTAGTTTAGTTATAAAAGATTGTGTTAGTGTTAGAATCAAAGACTTTTGTACATTTTGTTGTTAGTTTATCACATATTGTTCGTCCCAATGAGGGGTAAAGACATATTGAACTTTCATCATCATCACATTTTATTCTTTTGACACATTTAGTTAGGAGTTTTGGTTGCTATTCCTTTCCTTTCCTTTTTTTTTTTTTTCAAAATGAAGCTACTTTCCCATTAGTTAGGAAGGATTATTACATAGAGAGTCTACAAGGAGACTTATACACACATCGGGGAGTCTTCCTCCGATCAAGTAAAAAAAGATGAGCCTACTTACAATGCCTTGTGGCCTAACTTAATGTAAGAAGCTACCTATTTCCAAGGCGATGCCCTTCAATGTTGCCTAGTACGAGTCGGCTCTTGGGGCCTACAATGAAGAGAGGGTGGCAGGTGAGTAGGAAACAACCAACGTGGGGGCTGGTAGTTCCACCTCGGGCCACTCCCGCCTTGCATCACCATAGGTGTGTTCCGCCATTTCTGCCAAAAGCGCAAATGGGCAGTGACCACGTCGTTGGAGTGGCTGCAAACCTCTTCTAGTTGCCCTCGTAGGCAGTTGATAAGCGTGAACCATATGTCCATGATCACTTCCTCCAGGGGCCATATCGTACCTTGGAAAACCTTGAGGCAACGCGCTTTCCATATATTCCACAAGGTGAAACCTGCGATCAACATCCAGATTTTCGGAAACCTAGGGGATGCGGGCTGCAAGCCTCTTTTTTTTTTTTTTTTTTAAGAAGATATCCTGTCATTAGTATAAACAGATTACAAGATTTTAAACCTCTATGTAATCGGCGGGGGAAACAACCATTTCGGTGGCTGAAAATGCCAATAAGGAGTAGTGTACCTGGATGTCACAAATGGAGTAGTTGTCCAGATAATAAGAAACTCATGCCGTTGAGCAATTTTAGCATCACAATCTCCCACTATACCATCCCATTGACCCTTCAAAGCATGAACTATCTCTAACCAAATATTTGAAATCACTTCAGCAGGTGGTGTTTTCAGATTATGGAAAACGAGAGAACACCGAGCTTTCCAAATGTGATAGACAGTGGTACTACTCAATATCTCCCATATTGGCTGAACTTCCTTCCTTACTCCTGAAAACTGTAATGACATCAGTGATAATGTACGAACACTTCCATTTTTAGTGTAAAACCCATGGTCCATAGATTCGATGCCATAATGGAACACATCACGGGCAAGTGATGTCCAAACGACCATGCCCCAAGTGAGAACCAACGGGGGAAAATAATTAGCGAAAATTCTAAGGAGCCGTTGCCATATCTGTTGAGAATCAATGCATTCCCATAAACAATGTTTTTGAGTTTCCGTTTGTAAATGACATCGAGTACAACATGAAGACACTCCCATCCTATGCAACCATGTGCCAACCGGCAACGCCTTGTGTACAACTAACCACTGTACATGTAATATTTTGTGTTGCTGTTTTCTTGCCCATAAGATAGCCCAGAATTTTGCAAGGAATTGGGGAGTAATACCTTGTTGATTCCAATATTGAGATGCAGCTGGTACCACATCATGTGTGTCTGAAAGTACATGTCTTCCCAACTGTACAGAATATTGGAAGAAATTGAACTTGTTACCCGTGTAAGGATCTGTCCAATGATAGTCAATTGGGTCCCAATCTAATCTGAATACCGGTCTTTTAGCTAACACCCACAGCTTCCAATGTGTCCTTATTTCCTCTATCATTGGATCAATATACCATTTACGATCGGCATATCCAATTATCCTTATCTTGTGCTCAATGGCATAGGGGTAATCTATCACCATTTCCCCGGACTGAGACAATTGATTTGTTTCATCCACCTCAAACAACCGGTATGTCTTATCATTTGAATAACCCTTAACAGCCAAGAGTACTTCCAATCTTGAAAAAACCCCAATCCATCTATGGTTAGCTGCAAGCCTCTTTCAAAACGGATCTTGACGATTTTGCCTCTCGTGCATACATAGCACCAACTATCCGCATTGAGAGTTCTTTTGATAACCAAATGCTCTTGTTTGGCATGGAACTTGAAATATTCCACAAGGTGAAACCTGCGATCAACATCCAGATTTTCGGAAACCTAGGGGATGCGGGCTGCAAGCCTCTTTCAAAACGGATCTTGACGATTTTGCCTCTCGTGCATACATAGCACCAACTATCCGCATTGAGAGTTCTTTTGATAACCAAATGCTCTTGTTTGGCATGGAACTTGAAATATTTGATGCCCATGACAATGGAAAAATTCACTGAAACAGAAGGCATTATGTTTATTAGTAGACAATCCTTTTCGAATAAAGTTCATATTTTTCATTCTAAGCACATTCCATGTATTGTTTACCTTGTTTAATGCATGCCATTTCTCTATTTGATGCAACTGCTTTTGATTTTTAAAGAGAGAATTTGAGCGTGCACATGCATTCCATTTTTTGTCTCAATTTATTTATGCTTTTGTCCGAATGTTCGTCATAATCAATTTGGTATTTATTGTATAGTCCTTGTTGTAATGCATATGAAATGTATTGTTACAAGAACTTGATATATGCATTTTTCTTGTACTAGATGCATATATGTATCAAGTTCTTCCATTTGTCAAGTGACAAAATATGGTGTTTTTTTTGGGATATCTTAGATCCCCATTATTCATTTTTGCTTACGTGGTAGACAAAAATTAGCAAGTAAATGATGTTTAGACAAAATATATGTATCACCTGGGACTTTCAATGTAGTGGTACTAATTGTGCAATTGTTGTGAGATATCAGAGGTTAATTTGTGTTACTTTGGATCTCAAGTTTTGGTTGAGCCCACGACCTCATTCTCATTCTCATGAGATTCTAAAGTAAACTTTTTATCACCAAAATGTAGCTTATTTATTTATTTATAGACATGACACTATTAATGGTGAGGAACCTCAAATCTATTTCCATATACATGCAACTTTGTGATTGCCAAGGAAAATGAATATGAATGGTCATATGGTTGGCAAACTTGTACTCATTCACGACTTTTATGCACCACCCATTTTTTTTTGTCGTGGTTATGGAAATGAAGATTTTTTTTGTCATGGTTACGGAAATGAAGATATCTTAAATATATGAGAATACACATTGTATGCTTCATGACATTTCCCATGTAACAAAGACTGAAAATTCTGAGACCAAGCAAATTTGTAGTATGATATTAAGCTCAAGCACATAACTATTGAATTGAAAGTAGAACGAGGAATTGGTCAATGGTAGTTCTCCTATTGGTTATAATCTTTTGTTTTTTATTTTTTGAAAAAAGATATCCATTCATTAGTGTAAACAATTTACAAAGTTCTGCGTCCTATGTGATTGGCCGAGGAAACAACCATTTTGGTGGCTGAAAGTGACTTCAATAACATAAAGTTTCCAAAATCTTTAGATCAAAGGAAGACTTGAATATAGTATTACTCTAATTCTCAAGTTTTGCATCCAAAGTGGAGAACATAATTGAAATCCTCCCTATTTGATTGGCGTTCAAAAATGTAAGTGAACACATTCAAATGTTTAGTCTTGTGTGTGATATTAAGTCATCTTGCAAAAGGTTATGTTAGAGATTATTAAGGAAAAAAGTAATGATAGTAATACATGATATGTGTAAGTGCATACAAATACATGTGCTTTGAAATCCCTCAAAAGAAAAACTCAATGCGATAGGATACAAGGTTGTTGAAAACACAAGCAAACAAGTTGGCGATGCCCATTGATAGTGTGAATAAAGAGACTTATGGATTACTCTTGTAATATTTAATTTGGCATATAAGTTACCTTATACATTTAACAATTGGGACGACGAAATTTCAACATACGTAATTAGTATATGATACAACATTTGAGAAATAATAGACCCATAAACGACATGAAAAGAACTACAACTTGCATCAACATAACACATTGAAAAGGTCTATGAGAGTGAGCTCCAACCTCTAACTTTATTGAACTTATCCTATCCTATAGAGAAGTAATATCTCACTCATTAGGACAAAGGATGTGTTGCTCGTCTAGCTTGAGAACGGATTAATAATGACAATTTAAGATTCATATGCATTTTGAGGGAATTCGAATTGTAAATTTTATTTATCGTTTTCAATAAAGGTAACAAGTTGCCAAGAATCCTAATATCCACAGGCAATATCAAGTGGAGATAATTGGCAAGTTAGATGTTTGTCCTTAAATATATGAAACTTCTTGACACAATAAACAATGCATTCAATACTATACATCTGCTGCCAAATTATTTCAATAAAGACGAAAACCTTAAATGTTGTTAGTGAAAATGTGAAAAATGAGAAAAAACAAGAAAGTACTAAAAGTGCTATCATAAATCAAGAAATATGAAGGGATATCTGTTTTGCCAGTAAACACAACACATAAAAAGAGAGGAGCAAAACATTACTTGCCAGAGTACAACTTGACAACATTGCTGTTATATTGAATTGCATTACCTTCGGTACCACCGATGTTCTTAAGAAAATTCGTTTCACAATGTTGAGAATCAAGATTGCCATTCCTCGCTCACAACACATTTGTACAACATGAATGCAGATACATTTTCAATAACTAGAAGAGAGGAAAGCAATGTTGAATTGTTCCTCTTATGTTCCATGATAATATTTGTGTACATATGAATTGGAGAGCATGGAAAGGTCAAGAAAGCTACAAATAATTCATTAGAACGGTATATATAGGTAGATTTTAGTGACATCCTTGGAGGTCAAATATGACCACCCATGGGATCTCAATGAAACATGTTCACACATCGTCTATGAAGTTGATAAACATATGCCAATGTTCATGATTTTTAGTAGTCAAATTGTGGCCAAAAGAGAGATGCGTGTAGGCCTAGGGGTAGACCAATGTTGAAAATATGTAGAAAGAAAGCTCCAATAAGATCAAAGGTGGATTATTGTAGTTGAGTTTTGGTACTCAAGCTCTTTTTTTTATTCCTCATCATTCTAAAGAAGTCAAATAAGTTTAGGGATGGAGGAAATAAAATCTACGTTTGATCTCATCATTGATCCATACTCGTAGTTGAGTTTTGATACTCAAGCTCATCCTTTATTCCTCATTACAGAAAAAAGTGGAAAAAGTTTAGGGATGGAAGAAATAAAATCTTGCATTTAAGTTAACTTACTAAAAACGCCAACAGATTTATTCATCTAATTACCGAATATTCCCAATGCTAAAATTCCAAGAATTGGTTTGTGGAAAAACATACAATGGAATATGCGAAGAATGGAATCATGTTGATCACGGAGTGCACAACGTTGTAGGTAAACTTGGCAAGGGTAAGGTTTTAGCCCAACAATCTAATTGGCAGCACACAATATGTCAAAGATATTGTTCCAAAATTTGATGCATCTGTTTTGTTGAGTATTCTACCTTTTTTTAAATACATGGAATGTATAATCTATAAATAAAAAATAAAATAAAATATAGAATATTCTAAAACATATGCTAAACGTACAATATGTGTTTTTTAACAACTATGGTTCAATGATTGTCTTCTTGGAAGCTAGTTGTAGGTGATCATCATTGCATACCTCAATCGTTTGGGGGTTTGGCATCAAATTTACTAATGTGGTTAGGCCTTCAAACCCATTTTGGATGAGCCGTAAACATAGTGATCAATGACTACTAGTTTTTTTTTTCCAAAAAAGAATATACTCCTTTAGTTAAAATATACATAAAACTCGATCCCTTTCTCGGGAAGGCCGAGCCAAGACTATCCTATCCTACACAAGAGATCTTGCTTATTTATCTTACACTTTCACATATGGCTCTAGCCATCCTTTCATGCACATCACCAACATTCACTATCCCACATGCCATGTCTTTCACGCTCCTCGTTCATCTAATGGGAGGGGGGAACAACCATTTGGGTACTTCATACTTCCATAGTATATCCATTCCATTTGCTGCGGCCATCAGTGTTGTACACCATCGCTTTCGAAAATTCAGCCTCATTAGTTCTGCAACATCATTAGTACCATAAATCTGCTCATATTGAGCTCTCAATGTAGTTATTAATGTGTGCCAGATTAGCTTAATCGATTTAGTAGGGGGGCGTTTGTGTGCTGAAAATACCCTGGTACACCTTGCTGTCCATATATACCATATAGTAATGGGGGCAAGCAACATCCAAAAATCTCCAAGTTTTTGATTCTGTGCACAAGTTGTAGGTACCCTGTTGTCAGTGATAAACCGCACAATGCCATTCTCCCCTCTGTACTTAGCATCGCATGTGCCATCGTATTTCGCCACATCATCCTCAAGACAAATCCAGCAAGCATGTCCCCAGTTGAGGGTGAACGAACTAGAGGCATGGCAAAGCAAACGTAGTGCCCTTCCCCATATAGCCACTGCCTCGTGACATTCCCATAGACAATGGGAAATGCTTTCTATCTCTCTACAAGCAATGCATCTAGGGTCTACATTGGGGCCTATTGAGCGGAAAGCTCAACCGGATCCGGATCGGTTGAATAAGCCTGAGCCGGATCTGCATCTGGAAGGATGAAGCCGGATCGGTGAGACGGATCAGCGAGACGGTGAACAAGTGAGCCGGTGAGCTGGGGAGCCGGTTAGCTGGAACAAATAGTAACCGGAAGCCTAGTAGTAGCCTAGACTACTAGGTAGTTAATAGTCTCGTAGTTAGTGTCAGATGCTCGAGTGAGCATTGAAGTACGTGGTACTTTTGTCAGTCCTCTTAGGACTTGTGTAAATAGTGCTGTTGAGCACGTTTTATGAACATAGAGAACTATTATTGTTTTGTAATAGATTTAATTGTTCTGCTCTCTTTGTCTCTCCCGAGTACTCTCTGTATTTTGTGTATTATTCTCTCTCTCTCTCTCTCTCTCTCTCTCTCTCTCTCTCTCTCTCTCTCTCTCTGTTGCTATGCAGCCAAGCTATTGTCTTACGCTTCCGCACATACGTTTTAACATGGTATCAGAGTGTGAGGGTTGAAGACCTCTGCAGCCGACATTTGCTTTCGCAAGACAAATTCTACAGGTTGTGAGAATAGAACAATAGATAGAAAAATAAATAAATGGATAGAGGTATATCGAGTTCACTTCCTATAGAGAAGCTCGATCGAAGCAACTACGCGTCCTGGTCATACAAAATGCACTAGTACCTACTGGGGCATGGGTATTGGAGTTTCCTGGAAGGAACGAATGAGGTAGCACCAGAGCCTGGACACAAGGACTTCCCGGTATGGGAGCAAGGAGCGAGCCGAGTATTATACTGCCTCGTGTCCTGTGTGCACGACCAGATGCTTGACTACATCAGGGATGCAAAGACGCCAAAGGAGGCCTGGGAAAATCTACGTAAGATTTTTGCCGCAAGTACCACAACCCGTAAGTTGCAGCTTCGACAAGAGCTGAACAACATTTGACAAAGAGATATGTCAGTTATGGACTACACCAAAATAAAGGAGATTTGCGGTGTGCTCGGGTCCATCAACGTGACGGTGGACGAAGACGAGATGGTACAAATCTGCCTTGGTGGTTTAGCGCAAAGGTACGGGCCAATCCGGACAACGATATGCACCCGGGAGAAACCATTGACCTTCTTCGACTTGCAATCGATGCTGATGGTTGAAGAAAACCATGCGAGTGTGTCTAGGACCACTCAATCGGACAACCAGATGTTGTACATGGAGGTGGATAGGCCCCGTGGGCATGGGGGACGAGGTGGGTCGGCACGCACTAGAGGCGGCCGGCAAGAGCAGGAAAGAAGGCACAGAGAACGTGCCAACAACAGTTTCGGGACTTCCACAAGTAGGGGGAGTCAAGGCGGCGTCGGAGGCCGGCAAGACAAATCCGCCATGGAATGTTGGTACTGTGGCAAAAAGGGCCACAGAGAAAGCGAGTGCTAGAAGAAGCGCGCCAATTCGGATAGATCTGGATCTGGCAAAACTGGTTGGGAGAACCAGCAAAGCTCACACTACGCGCAAGGATCGAAAGGATCCAGAACCGGGAAGACCGATAAGGGGCCAACCTTGGTGATGAAGCACGAGGCAAATTCGATGAAGAAGAACACTTCCAAATCGGAGGAAGTATGGTACATTGATTCTGGTGCGTCAAATCACATGACGAGCCACAGAGAGTGGTTCTCCTTCTTGGAGAAACCGGAACAACTAGGAGTTGTTGAAACCGGAGACGACACTCCACACCCTATCGTGCATATCGGAGAAGTCCCTTTGAGCCACGTCGGACAGAGGGGGAACCTGATGAACGTATTACACGTTCCGACCATCACAAAGAACCTGGTGGTCGGTTGGACAGATTGTCGACCAGGGAATGCAGGTGCGGTTTATGCACCTCGGGTGTTTCATCGAGGAAGAGGGCCAAATCATTGCGCAAGGGCGCAGAGACGGGAGGATGTTCATCCTCGATACCAATGACGTCGGCACCGCTTTATTCGCCATAGGACAGAAGATTGAATCAGATATTGATCTTTGGCACAAGCGGATCAACCATGTCAATTATCGGAGGCTTCAAGACCTGCAAATGAAACAAGTTGTTTTTGGTTTGCTGAAGTTCAATGGCTGGAAGGCCCAGATATGTGAAGCCTGCCAACTCGGGAAGCAACACCGGCTTCCATTCCCCACCGAACGAAACCGTAGCCGTAACAAGCTTGACCTTATTCATTCGGATGAATGGGGACCGACACAGAACGTGAGTCTTGGCGGGAGTCAATATTTCATCTCCGTCATCGAAGACTACAGCCGGCACACATGGATCTACCTCATTGAGCAGAAGAGCGAAGTCTTCGAGTGTTTCCGGAACCTACAAAGCCTGGTTGAACGGGAAATAGAGAGGAAGATCAAGTGCCTATGGTCGGATGGCGAAAAAGAATATTTTTCCGGCCAATTCAACAATTATCTACAACAAATAGGAATTCGGCGAGAGTTCAACTATAGATACACACCAGAACAGAATGGTGTAGCCGAGGGGAAGAACCAGTCGATTGTTGACGCGACAAGGGCAATGCTGGAAGAGAGGAGCTTGCCCCATTTCTACTGGGCGAAGGCGGTCTAGACGATCGTCTACATCCAAAACCGGATCGGTTACAAGGTGTTAGCGCATGAGCTATATTTCGGGCGCAAGCCGAATTTGAGACACCTTCGTATATTCGGTAGCATTGCATATGTGCATGTGCCGGATGAGAAGCAGAGGAAGTTGGATGCAAAGTTAGAGAAATGCATCCTGGTCGGTTACTCGCATGATCAAAAGGGGTATAAGTGTTATAACCCCCGAATGAAGCAGGTCTGAGTTAGTAGGGATGTTAAGTTTGATGAGACGGTATCATGGTATGCCTTACCGGCTCTGACTTCCGACCCCGACCCGATACCGAAGGATGAGGCTAGTGAGCCTGAACTGGTCTAGATAGAAGATGAAGACCTTGGCACTCTAGAAGAGCGTCTGATCTCATTTCGGTTAAGTGAACCGCATGAGCGACTGAGTCGGGATGACCAGTCGGATGAGGAATCGACGAGTAGTGGAGACTTTGCCGTGCTCTCCCCGCGCAAGGAACCGAGGAGACGGTTCACTCGTAAAGAGAAGGGGAAGAAGAAGATGTCGGATTATGAAACCGGTAATGATGAGTTAGATTGGAGCGGATCCGACTCCGGAAAGGAAAATGATGGTCCTTCGGCAATGAAGACCGAACCGGCCAAGAAGGAACCAGATAGAGAATAAAGATGATGTAACAAGTTGTAACAGTGTCGCAGAGAAAACCGCCCCTAGGAGGAATCAAGAGGAATCATGTACGAACCAAACCTTACATGTGTGGGCATGTGAATAGACAACTATTATATAATTATGATTAGGATGGCTGATGTAAATATACTAGGTATGACATATTTATTAGGAAATTGATGCGTATCTTTGTCCGAAGGGACAGAGAATAAAGGGACATGACTGAGAGAGAACGATGTCTCCTCGACGACCTATATATAAAGGAAGGGAGAAGAAGAAACGAGTATCGTGGTTTAGCGAGGACGAAGTGCTGACAGACTGGGTACCGAGCGCTCACTATTCCTCCTCCCATCATCCTCTACAGGTTTTGGAGTTCGTTGCCTCTGCGTCGTGGATAGCCCGTGTGCTTCCGGTAGAGGCCCCTTTTTCCCCTTTTCGCGTTTCTATGTTGGCGAGAGCCGCTTGTGTGTGTGCGTGGAACCCCGAGTTGGGTCTGTCGCCGGCTTGCCAGTTGTAATCGTTATTGGCGTTATAATCGAATCCTCTGTTTGTCTCTCTCTCTTTCTCCGTGTTTCAGCAAACACTCTTTCTTCTCTCTCTCACGTTCCTTGGTTCAGGGCCCCCACAATCCCGTCTCGTTTCACACGCAAAAGCAAAGCAACGCGACATAATTTGGTGAACCCGACGTGAAAGAGATGGCAAAGGTGTTGAAGCTGAGGGGATCTGAGCTTGTTGAAGCTATGGCGGTAGCCGTTGACTGGCTAGTGAGCGCTCATGAGGGAACGAGTACCCTCGACAGAGCCATAGAATCGATCGTCAGCACCATAGGCCGATTCGGTGGTAAGAACGCCACGAGCTATTTAGAGGCCTATCGGGCCGAGATGATCATGAGGGACATCCTTGAAGACAGACGGTTGTCCGTATTCCCTCGAGTGGTGACGCCGAGCATCCATGTAGAGGTGCTCGAGGTGCTGGCCGGATGCCAGACATGGGAGGTTTTCAGGGAGCGGCTCCTCGAAAGGTATGGGTTCGACGACTCGCTTCGATTGTCGAAATGGGACTTCATGGCATGGGTCGAAAGCCCTGGGAAGGGGAGGAGCACATTGGTGCTCCTCTGGGAATTCGAAACGCGGTTCGCGCGGTTATCAGTGTTGGACCGGACCGTGCTCGATACAAGCCAGGTATTGCTGTTCGTCAAAACGGTTGACGCGTTGGACAGAGAGAAGGTAGGCCTCACCACTGACTGAGCCGTGGTTAAAGGAGTCTGCAATTGTTTTGACAAATGGCGGGAATGGAGTGAGGAAGGGTCGACGACAGCAAGGCCCGTCCCGGCAAGGCAATTCGAGGATCCTTCGCCGGCACGACAAGAAGAAACCCGAAACTGGCTTGAGACGGGGTCGACGTCAAGCAACGTGGTCAAGGGTCCCTCCAGAGGAGCGGCGCTGGAGGAGTTGACGCAAATGGTGCGCGACCTCCAGATTGCGCAAGCACGGTGGGACAACGGCGACCAACCTCGCGATCGAAGACCACCGGCAGGACATCGATGCATATGGTGCGATGCAGTCGGCCATGACCGGAGAGACTGCGCGGATTTTGCAGACGCGCTTAGAACTAACACGGTGTACCTCTGGAATGGGCGGGTGCACGCAAACGAGAGTCGGAAAATCCTGGAATTGAATACTGGGCGTGGCGGAATGAAGAGGCTGATGGAAGAGGCCGCCGCGCGTCACATTGACGCCGTGAATTATGCGGCATCGGCAGGAATCCGGGTCGGGGGCAACGAAAGACAGGAGGCAAGCCACTTCGGGTTTTGGCCACTGGTGCTGGAAGGCCTCTCCGGAGTCCGATTAAAGAAGGAAGAAGCGGAAAAGCGTGGAGCAGCGGATCCAAGAGGTCACCAGGTGGGATGACCTGGTCGAAGAGGCTGCATGCTAGAACTACGAGGTTCTGGTAGAAGACAAGTGCATGGGAAAGGCTAGAGGGGCCGGTCCCTCGCAATGGTACGACACCCGGTTCGGCCCAAAAAAGAGTGACGTTGGCAATTCCGGCATACCGGACAAGGCCAAGCTTGCCGGGTACCGGCTGAGCACCGAGATAGAAAGAACAATGGACCTGCGGAAGGTCCTCGAAGAGAGGATCCTCGACAGCAAGGTGGAGCTGTCGCTGAGGGAGGTGCTTGGAATCATCAAGAAGGAGTTCCACGACTCCATTGTGGACTTGGTGAAGCGCAAACGGCTCTCCGCGGAACCGGAACCGGAGAAGCCCGTAGAGGTGCGGACTACGCACTTAGAGGATGCGGCCCTGGAGGACGAGTTGGTGGAAAGCCATTATTCTAAGTTACACTAGGCCAGAGCCACTACCGAGACCCCTGTTCGGATCGGGGATGTGCAAGAGCCGGTAGTGGCGCTGATAGACCATGGGTCCGAGATCAATCTGATGTCCATGGACTTTTACAAAAAGGGGAAATGGCCGATCAACACCAAACACGACTGGAAGATACGCGCGGCGACCCGCGCTACGGAGGAGTTGCACGGGGCGTGCCCGAACGTACGCGTGAAGATCGGCGATGTCGAGATAGACCAACACTTTTTTGTGCAAGAGACGTCCTCACACCCAGTGATACTCGGCGAACCATACATCACGACATCACGCATGGAGACAAAGGTGCTCGACAACGACTCAGCATACGCGCGTGTGAAGAGCCAAGACGGACGACACTCCGTTCAATTTCTGACCGTAAGACTGAATCATGAGCGTAACTGCGAGACTCTCGGCGGTGACAACCGAGGGGATTTTTAAAGAGGGCTATCAAGGCATGGGGCCGCAATAGTCTGGACGCGCCGGAGGAACCCCACACCTGTACCATAAGTAGGATATTTTGGCTCTTTGACAACGGAGGTTGTACATTAACCGGCATTGGCGGTAGGGAGAAGAAGAAGGTGGAAGAGCGGCTCAAGTCATGCGGGGCTCTCCACCCTGATGAGGAAATTAGTGGCGCAGTGGAGGCGGTCTCGTTTGATGACACCTTGGGAGAGCTATGCGGTGTAGTTGATGAGGGCCTTAGCGAAGACCGGACAATTCCAGTTACCTCGGTGGAGATGTACGAAGTCATCGTGAACTTCGGGGAAAAGATCAGGCCGGGTTCGACAACCTACGTAAATACGAAGTACAAGACTATGGACTGGAAGGTGAGGCCCGTCGCGACACCCTTGCCGGAGGGCAGGGAAGAATGGATAAGAGGTCGCGTCGGACCCTAGCTTACGGAATCCGGCTGACATAGGACAACGGTTCACCGACATAACGCTACGGGAGGTCAAGGTTGGTGAGGGTGGGTTTCTACTGCCGGCGAAGGAGGACCGGTTTTGGAGGATGCTCAGGAAGCACAGGAAGGCCTTCACATTCTCGCCGGAGGAGATTGGGTGCGTGGACCCGACGATCGTAGAACCAATGGTGATCTTCACGGTACCGCATGTATTGTGGAATCTCAAACCAATTCCGGTGCCTAGAGCTCACATTCCAGAGCTGATGGAGCTGCTGAAACAGAAGGTGGAGATGGGCATCCTCAAACCATCGAGTACCCCATATTCGAATCGGTAGTTTATCGTGCCAAAGAAGAATGGCACGCAGCGCTTCATACAGGACCTGTAGCCGGTCAACAAGGTGACCATTCAAAATGCAGGCATCAGACCGACCATTGACGAGTTCGCAGAGGCCTTCGCAGGGAGGTCGATCTACTCGGTCGGGGATCTCTACTCAGGGTATGATTAGTTCTAACTAGCCGTAGAGAGCAAGGATATCATGACGATGCAGACTCCTCTTGGCCTAGTTCCGATGTGTACTCCACCGCAAGGGGGAACGAACTCAGTGGCGCACATGGTGAATGCGATGAACAAGGTGTTGAGGGACAGCATCCCGGACATCACCATGCCGTTTCTGGACGACGTCCTGATCAAAGGATGTCCGGTGGAGGACAAGGATGAGTCGGTCGGGCCGGACGGTTGTCGGAGGTTCGTGACGGATCACATCCGTGACTTCGAGAAGGTGCTACCAAGACTCGAGAGCGCGCGGCTCACCTTCTCCGGAGAAAAGTCAGCCTTCGGACAACTGGAGATCCTAGTAGTCGGACACCTATGTGGGCCTTACGGCCGAAAGCCGTCCCCGGCGAAGGTAGAAGCCATCTCCGCGATGAAGGATGATTGCGGGTCGGTCACGAAGGTCCGAAGGTTCCTGGGGGCATGTGCATTCTATCACATCTGGATTCCGCAGTACGTGCATGTCGTGGAATCGCTTTACGGGTTATTGAAGAAAGGGCGCTAGTTCGAATGGAGGACGGAGCACACGGGGTCGGTTCGGAGACTGAAGGAGGTGCTCGCCGCAGCACCAACTCTCCGGAAAGCGGTTTACGGCAAGGAAGTCCCCATTTACATGACGGTGGACATGAGCCCGACCGGGATCGGGTGGGTGATCAATCAGGAAGACAAGGATGGCGTACGGTTCCCGATCCGGTTTGGGGCAAAGGTATTGAGCGAGCGGCAACGAGGATACGCCCAACTTAAGCGCGAGCTATGTGGGGTATCGTTTCGGGAGTCAAGGCCGACAAGGACTATCTGATCGGGACGGAAGTGATCATTGAGATAGACTGCCTACCGATTCTGGGTATGGTTTTCGGATGCGCGACTCCAGACCTGGCGATGCTCAGGTGGATCGCGTACATCAAGTCCTTGAACCTGGAGATACGGCACATCTCCGGAAAGGATAATGCCATGGCTGATATGCTTTCAAGGGTGCGGTTTAGCGATGAGGACGACATGGTTTCGGATAACGAAGAAGTCAGCGAGGACTTCTTCGGGTTAGCTAATGTGGCAACTAGGATGGGGGGCACTCCAGTGCTTAACGAGTTCGACGAGAGCGAATACGACGGGGAGTGGCTCCAAATAGGAAGGTCCCTGCGGACAATGACGCCGGACACGACGTGGACTAGAGAAGAGGACAATCGGGTGCGGAAGAAGGCGTACCGATTCTTCCTATGAGGAGGATGCATATGGAGGCATCCAAAGAAGCGTAGCGGCACCCCACTTCGCGTAGTGGCGAGGGAAGACGAGTAGAAAGCGTTGTTTATGGCGTATCACGACAGTCCTTGGGCAGGACACCGCGGGACGTGGGCTACATTCGAGAAGCTCAAGGGTAAGTATTGGTGGCCGGAGCTGTACCGGGACGTGCATCATTTTGTGACGACTTGTGAGAGTTGCCAGATGCACTCTACAGTCCGACATCAAGACGAGCTTCATCCAACCTACCCACCAACCGTCCACTTCAAATGGATGGCTGATTTAGTGACTATGCCAATGGGGGTAGGACAGATGCGGTATCTGGCGCTAGCCCGAGAGGACCTAACGAATCAAGTGGAAGGCTGCGCACTGCAAAACAAGACGACCGCGACCGTGTGTTGGTTTCTAATCGAAGATGTGATATGCCGGTACGGGTGCGTTGGGAAGATTGTAGCGGATCGGGGAGAGCTAGACACGCAGGAAGCTGAGGAGCTATTTGATCGACTAGGGGTCAAACTCTCCCTCACTACGGCGTACAATCCGGAGGCAAATGGGAAAGTGGAACGTGGGCACGGGCCTATTGTGAAGGCGTTAGTACGTGCATGCGAAGGACAGGTCGGGAATTGGCCGCGGCTCCTTCCTTACGCACTATGGGCGGATCGAACTACGCACAGTTCGGTGACGGGGTTCATGCCAACGGAGCTTATGTACGGGCAAAAACCGATCATGCCGGCGGAGAAAACAATCACTTTGTGGGCCGCGATGGACTAGAAGGACGAGATGAGCCGGGAGGAGCTGCTGGCGGCATGGATCCGGCAACTCGAGCGAAGACTGGAAGACATGGAGCGGGTGAAGGAGAAGCTGCGTACAACGCGAGAAAGGAACAAAGGTCGGTTCAACCGTACACATCGACCGAGGCCAAGGAAGATCGAGGAGGGTGACTGGGTGCTGGTGTACGACAACAGCCTCGACAATCAACACAAGGTGGTGCGTAAGTTTGCGAGGAGGTGGTTCGGGCCCTATACGGTAACAAGCGCGAACGACAACGGCACGTATCATCTCGCGGAGTTCGACGGGACACAGATGGAGATGCCGATAGCAGGAAAAAGGGTCAAGGTATTCAAGAAGCGTCAAGAGGAAGAGTCAGACCCGGAATGCGCGACTGACGACGACGACTGTCTCGAAACGAATGATGAGTCGGGCAGTGATGGGTGATGGCGGGCCAGTTTCCTCTGGCAAGTGTTGTATTTGGCACATACCGGTGGACGCGCGGTTTGGTGGGGGTGGATGTCGCAGAGAAAACCGCCCCTAGGAGGAATCAAGAGGAACCGTGTATGAACCGGCCCTAACATGTGTGGGCGTGTGAATAGAAAACTATTATATAATTATGATTAGGACGGCTGATGTAAATATACTAGGTATGACATATTTATTAGGAAATCGATGCGTATCTCTATCCGAAGGGATAGAGAATAAAGGGACATGACTGAGACAGAACGGTCTCTCCTCGACGACCTATATATAAAGGAATGGAGAAGAAGAAACGAGTATCATGGTTTAGCGAGGACGAAGTGCTGACGAAGTGCGTACCGAGCGCTCACTATTCCTCCTCCCATCATCCTCTGCAAGTTTCGGAGTTTGTTGCCTCTGCTTCATGGATAGCCCGTGTACTTCCGGTAGAGACCCCTTTTCCCCTTTTCGCGTTTCTATGTTGGCGAGAGCCGCCTGTGTGTGCGCGTGGAACCCCAACCTGGGTCTGTCGCCGGCTTGCCGGTTGTAATCGTTACTGGCGTTATAATCGAATCCTCTGTTTGTCTCTCTCTCTTTCTCCGTGTTTCAACAAACACTCTTTCTTCTCTCTCTCACGTTCCTTGGTTCAGGGCCCTCGCGGTCCCGTCTGGTTTCACACGCGAAAGCAAAGCAACGTGACAACGACCTCCCTCCTTGGGCTATAAAAGAGAGGGAGAGGAATCATAAAAAGGGGTTCGCTTTTGGTCGAGGAGGAAGTGCTGTCGGACTGGGACCGAGCTCTTCTCCTCTTTCTTTCTCTATATTTGCTCTGTGCAGGTTTTCGGGAGGCTGACTCTGCTCCACGGAACGCCCGAGTGGTTCCGGCGTAGGCGTAGGAGATTTGTCGCTCACCAGCCTACTGGTTGTAACCCCTTTTTCATCAGAATATTTATATACGTATACGATTTGTCTTGTTTCGATTGTTTTATTCGGTTGCAGTTTCTGTGTACCTGTGTGTGTGTGTGTGTGGAAGCACAACCACTGTCTTTCTATACGCACGCGTGTAACAATGCGACAACGGTTGGTGGTGAGGAAGCGTATTGGCTTGTACCTTATCGAACACATCGGCATATTGACGGTACTTCTCTGGAAGTTGAATTGTGGCTTCCTCTTTAGTAGTGTTGGAAGGTTTTACTGATACCGTGAAGACAAACTGGGCTTCCTTGTGTCCTTCCTGACGCAATTGATGTAGCGAAATGGTTGCAATCTTATGAGTAGATCCTCGGATTTGTCGATACCGGATTTCTCTTGTTCTCCAATCTATGTCTGGGTTATGTAATTCGAACCACAGTAACCCCAAGACAATTGGATGATCTGGACTACTAATTATATTAAATGATACTACACACACGAAGTTATCTAGGACAACTTGAATCGGCTCTAACTCCTCTACGATTTTTCCGGAAGCAATGGGACGACCATCAATAACTACTACAAATGTTGGGCAAGAAAGTTTTCTTAGGGATATCTGATGAGCTTGGGCAAAAATCCTATCCATGAAGCAAGAGTTGGCTCCGGAATCTAAGAGTGCTAAGACATGTATAGGAGGAGTACTTTTAGTACTAACCATTACTTGAGCTAAGAACACATTGCTAACATGCTTAGAGGAAATGGAACCACTAATGGGCTGCACAGATCTAGGGTTGTCCAACCAAATGACTCCTATTTTGGCTGGACTTAACTCTTCTTCTAGTTGACTAAGGATTTCAAATTTGTTTGAAAGGCTTGACTATTAGGACTATCGGACACGCCTAGAGAAATAGACTCGGGTTTAGTACTATTAGTATTAGCGGTTATTTGATTTACCTGCCTTCTTGGCCGATGGGGATAGTTCACTGCAATATGCCCCGGTCCACCGCAATAATGACATAATCGATTTGCCCGACGTCGTTGCTTTTCTTCTTCTAATAGGGGTCTGTGACGACGTGTGGTGTCGGAGTATTTGTTGGAGACGTATTAAATGATTCCCTTGGGAAAGGATTTGCTACAACTGAAGCGTAGGTGGGCTCCAATCTTGCCCTCGGCATTTGAAACTGACGTTCTGAACGTCGTTCGAAGAGGCGGTTATTGCATCGTACTGTGTGACTGATTGCTTCTGTCAATGACTTTGGTTCTTCGGGGAAGATCAAGAATAAATTATTGATATCATTACGTAGGCCATAACAAAATTACTCCATTAGTGCTTGGTCATCCCAAGCGATATCAGAGGTGAGTAGACGGAAATTTGCGGCGTATGCGGAGGTTGGACGATCACCTTGACGTAATTGTCGGATTTTGTTGATTGTTGTCCTTATGCTATAAGTATCTCCAAAACAGGCTTTAAACTCACTTATAAACTCTTCAAAATTGTTTAGTAATGGAGATTCATTTTCTAACAACGGAGCAAACCATGCCAAAGCTGAGCCACTTAACAACGTGCCTACTAGACCCACTCGTGATGCATCGGTGGGATATCAGGAAGGATGCATTTGAATGACTAATCGTACCTGATTAAGGAATCCTCTAAACTATGATTGCGTTCCATCAAACTTCATAGGAAGGCCGATCTTGGGTTCTTTATGAATCCCTTGTGTACTTGGTCCTTGTTGTTGCAACGCTACAATGGTCGCTTCGAACTATTGCACGCATAATGCTAGTTCCCCATGATGTTGTTGCGTTTGTGGCTTCTCTAAGGAGTTTGTTGAAGCTCCCCCAACAGTTGTTGATTTTCTTATTCCAATGCGAGAAACTTCTCTTTCAAGCATTGCAACTTCGAGAAAAAACGGATTGATATTCTTGAGTGCTAACAGTGGCCATAGTATGAGAGAAAAGAGGAATAAGAGATTAGTATGAAGGGAGGGAGAAGTAAGAAGATAAAAGGAGGAGAATGAAGGAGATTGAAATCGGTTCAAATTGTCAGGAATAGTACTAAGACAGAGAAGGAATTAGTACTAAAAGATGAGGATTAGTACTAAGGGAAGTGTAGAACTCTTGAGAGAAGGAAAGAGTGAGTGAGAGAGGGAGATCGAGAGAGAGAGAGTGATGATAACAAAAGATGTATATTATGTTAAGAGAATATACAGTAGTAGCTAGGAGACATAAGACTGACGTTGAACTGATTTGGTTCGAAATAATGCCTTGTGCCTCCTTTTATAGTGTTCTCAGGAGTACACCTGAAGTTTCTAGAATGTTCTAGAGAAATCTAGAATATACATCTATTTTCTATAGTAAAAACTTAAATGAAAATAATATTTTTCGTATTACAATATATAGTCTAATGGTCAAGAGCTCAACCCATGTAACATAAGGTCATGGGTTTGAATCTTGCCATATCATGATAGCTGCGACCCGACAGAAGAACTCCAGCCTCGTCTACACCTCGCACCTCCATTTACGCGTTGTAGGCTTCCAAGTAGAATGGGCCGTTGTCCACACTCTTGACGGGTTGTTGTGCTACTTCTCGTCTCATCGTCGCTTTTTCGAACTCCACCAGTGCCTTCGCCATTATCTCCGTGAAGTCATCGTCTTCCAACTCCATCCTCCCTTGCCACCCTTTCACGTCGGGTTCACCAAAGATGTCGCGGAAATCTGTGGGTACGTGTTAGATTTGGAGCGGGACCACCGAGGTCTTGGACCTGAGAGAGACGGAGCATGGAAGGTCGAGCTTCACTGTTTCCGGCAACCGGCCGAAACACCGACCAAAGCGTTTTCCCAATACGTACCGAAAGCAACCGAATGGGAGAGCGAAAAGGAAACACACAACACCGACTAGACATGTCATGCTTCCTATGTACAGAAACTAGAAAGAAAGAACTCCAAAGACACCAGTACAGACACAGATGCACAAAAATCCACTTATATACACACACACACACACACACACACACACACACACACACACACACAAGAGCAAGATACAACTCTGGTTAGGTAGATTAGGTTATAACAGCGGTCTACTGCCAAGCCACCGATCAGGGGCTCTCAAGCTTGTTGCGCTGAGCGGGGTCTTGCACAGGAGATAGAGCAGAAACGAAACCACTAGTACATGCAAGCTCTAAACCGGACGAAACCCTTAACAAACACAAAGACTCAACCTACATGACGACGACGACGAAGGTCTAAACAAAACCCTAAAACGAAATATGGTGAAGAACCAAAGTAGAAACCGTGAAAATAAAAAGAAGGGAAAACTACCAAACTCCAGATCTAATTGGTATATCCTCAACACTCAAAATGGGCAACCCCTCATAAGAGCCTCTTCCTCTCATTTTATAGTCCAAGGAGGGAAGGACGTTACAATGTGGGATAAATATCCCCTTGTCATTTTATACACATTTTCGAATGTACATGTGGACACGGTGCACATTGCCGACTTTGCCCATTCCACCCGGTTTTCTCACTATGGCTGGGAATCTTCACGACAATGCGAGATACAGAAAGTTTTTCTGTTGTAAGCATAGATTGGCGAAGACATAGAGCTTGAGGTTGTTGCATCTAAGTTTCGCATTGTATCCTCTTCTCATAGAGATAGTTGGAGTTTGTGGGCTCCCGTGGTTTTTCCCTATTAGGGTTTTCCATGTAAACATCTTGTGTTCTCTCTGTTGTCTGTGTAAGCATATTAATCTCCATTTCTGTTTTTTTTTGTTCTTCCATTGAGTGTTTAAGACTCGGTTGTGGCCGAGCGCTTTTCCGCACAAACTAGTATCAGAGCAAGGTTCTAAATCTTGAAGAAAATGGAAGAGTCATTCAGAACCATGTTCAAGCTCACCGGCTCCAACTACTCAGTGTGGAAGTCGAAGATGAGGGACATGCTCGTGGCCAAAGATCACTGGCTGCCGGTAGAGTTCGGGGACAAAAAACCGGACAAGATTGATGCCATGACGTGGGAGGTGATGCACATGAAGACGACGCCATACATTCGATGCTTCATCGACATGAGCATGTACAACAACTTCAATGAAGAAAACAAGACAAATGAGCTCTAGGAGAAGATAGGCATCATGTTTGAGAACAAGAACGTTGTAAATCGGGTTTCAGTATTCCCTAAGTTAGTGAGACTCTGGTACCAAGACAGATCCAGCATGGTGGAGCACATGAATGCTTTCCAGGGGATCCTAAATCAAACAACCTCGTTGAAAGTACCTCTAGCCGACGAGGTACTTGCATTGCTCCTGTTCGGTTCCCTCCTAGATAGTTGGGTGACGCTAGTTGTCACTTTGGGCAACGTTGGGCCGGAAGGAAAACAATTGTCCCTAGCAAGGGTAAAATCAAGCTTGTTGGATGAAGAAGCTCGCTGGAAGGATCGGGAGTCCAAAACCGAAGACGACCATAACCGGGGAAGAGGCCGGATTTGGAGTCCCCAAAACTGGGACAAATCGGGGACGAGGTCGAAGTCAAGGGGGAGGCCCACTTACTTTTATTGTGGAAAGCTAGGGCACTTCCAAAAGAATTGCCAACACTTCTGGAAGGAGAAAGGAACCGACAATGCCGACTCAAAGAAGGGTCTGGACCGAAGAAGTTCGGATCAGAAAGGAACGTCGACAATCATGACAAGTGAAGAAGAATTGCTGCTAATCACTGGGGAGAGTGAGCTGCATCTTTATTAACAACAAAATGACATGGGTTGTCGACTTCGACACATTGTTCCGTCTGACCCCCGATCGGAAGTGCTTCTCATCTTATAGAGCCAGAGATCACAGTTCTGTTTAGATGGGAAATGAAGGTGCATGCCGAATTGTCAGCATAGGAGACGCATGGTTGATGACATCAATTGGCTGCAAGTTGCTGTTGATGGATGTCCAGCACGTTTCGGAGGTTCGGTTGAAGCTGATATCTGCTGGTCGGCTAGATGGGTAGCATCCAGAACAAAGTCATGAAGTTCAGCAAAGGGAGCCCGGAAGATCAACACGTTGTACTTGATGCATGCTCGTATTTGCCGGGAGGAAGTGAACGTGGCATCCATAAATGCCGGTGAGTTGTGGCACAAGAGGTTGTGTCACATGAGCCATAAAGGGATGAGAAGACTTGCCAAAGATAACCTCATTCTAGAGGGGAAGGACGCGCAGCTTGAGAAGTGCACCAATTACTTGACTGGCAAGTAGAACCAAACCTCTTTCCAGTTGAGATCACCATCAAGACGGAATGCACTGTTGGAACTTGTGCATACCGATGTATGTATGTCAAGTGGACACGAAGTCACATGCCGGATCATAGTACTTCATGACGTTTATAGACGACCATAGCCAGAAGTTGTGGATCTCACCACTGAAGACAAAGGACCAGGTATTATCCGTCTTCAAGGAATTCCATACGAGAGTGGAAAGAGAAACCGGCCGGAAGCTGAAGGCTGTTCGAGCAAACAACATGTTGTGATGTGTGTAGAGAGGAACAATGTATGTACAGAAGTTGTAGTGTGCACGAGAGCGAGAGAGAGAGAAGCGTGAGCCGTGCCATAGCTGTGTTTGTAACAGCAGACGCGAAGAGCCCTATGCGGCTAATACACTCGATAGAGTGTTGTAATCATCTCTGTATTGTATATCCACTATACTATAGTGAAGAATCTGTTCACCCGTGGTTTTTCCCCGTTTTCGGGTTTCCACGTAAATCTCTGTGCAGTGTGCACCATTGTTTATCTTGTCTTTCTGGCATTTTTGTGATTCGTATTTCAGCGTTGTGTATCTATTGTGATTGAAATTCCGCAACGATTTCTCGACAAACTAGTATCAGAGCTTGAGGTGCAAGCATGGAAGGAGGCGTGTGTGGATTCCCAGGTATGATAATTCTAAACTCTTAGAACTATGCAGACTGGAAGATAAAGATGGAAGACCTTCTCATAGTAAAAGACCTGTACAAGCTAGTCGACAGAGCAGAAATACCCAAGGGGGTATTGGAGTTGGTCTGGAAGCTTTTGAATAGGAAGGCGGTGGCCACAATTCGACAATGCGTCGATGTAAGTGTCCTTCAGCATGTGGCGATTGACACAAATGCTTATGAGATGTCGCAGAAGCTGTCGGGTCTGTACGAGAGATGAGAAAAATTGTACGGCTGAAATTCAGAGACGGTGAGAGAATCGTCGAACACATCAACACATTTATAGGGTATGTAAATCAATTTGCTGCGATCAAGTTTCCCCTGGATGACGCAATGCAGGCCATCCTGTTGACGTGCACACTACCGAAAAGCTGGGAGAACCTGGTGGTTACTCTCAGCACCTGCTGTCAAGAAGAGAACTTGTCTTTACAGACGGTGAAGACAAGCATCCTAAACGAGGAGGCAAGGAGGAAAGACAAAGGAGTCATGTCCCAAACGGAGTCGAATCTGACTCAACATATGGATAGAGGAAGGGACCAGCGAAGAAGAAGTCTGCAGCGAACAAACAAATCCCACACTAGATCGAAGCCTGTGTGCTTTCATTGTGGAAAACCTGGACACTTCCAGAAAGACTTCCGACACATGAAGAATGACAACAGTGTCGGAAATAATGTCGAACCCCGGAAAATTCCGGATGAAAGGAACACTTCAGCCATTGCTACGAGCAATGAAGAACTTTTGTTCATTTGTGAACAAACAAGTGCAAATCTTGCAAGCGAAGAGTGCACTTGGGTGATCGACTCCGGCGCATCGTTTCATATTACTCCGTCGAGAGAGTATTTCTCAACTTACATAGTTGGGGATCATGGCTATGTAAAGATGGGTGATAGTGGAGAGTGCAAGATAACCGGAGTCGGAAGTGTGTGCTTAACGACGTCGACAGGGTGTCGACTAACATTGAAGGATGTTCGACACATCCCCGATATCAGATTGAATCTTATATCGACTGGAAGACTTGACAACGAAGGCTAAAGTGGTAGCTTTCAAAATGGCAAGTGGAAGTTCTGCCAAGGAAATCTTATAGTGGCCCGAGCATAGAAAGAAGGCACATTGTATATGATGCGTGCCCAACTGTGCAAATTGGAAGTAAACGTGGCAGTCGACTCGGTAGGGGAGATATGGCATAAGAGGCTAGGCCACATGAGTGAGAAAGGAATGCACATGTTAGCCGACCAAAAACTTCTGCCAGAAGTCAAGGGAGTGCACCTAGAGAAGTGTGTCGATTGCTTAGCCGGAAAACAGAACAGGGTGGCATTACACTCAAGACCACCGAGGAGAAGAGATGTTGCACTGGAACTAGTGCACACGGTGATAGGATACTTGTCTCCAACTATGCTCGGCCACAACCGAGACGTCTGATCAACCACAGAAAACAGGGATGTGAGGAGATGTATCTACATACGAAACAGTAAAGAAGAGAGTGCACTGGATGTTAACGTGGAAAACCCAAATATGGGAAAAACCACGGTAGCCCTCAAACTGCAAAAATATCACTATATCAAGATTACAACAATGGGGCACAGAGGCAACGACCTCTTGCTCCCTCGCTTCGCCACCAAGCGGTTACAACAGAGGCAACAACCTCTTCCTCTCTCTCTCTCTTCTCTGTATGCAGTTACACACAGAATTATCACCACAACGATAATAATACAACCAACTCTACATACACATATTAAGTTTGCCCTAGGTCATATTTATACTAATATGACTTTCGGGCTATTTACAAATATAGCCCCAGTGGGCTCTCTGGAACATATTTACATATATGTCCCTTCCATCCGGAGAGATTCTCACGGGGCCTGCAACATCCGGTTCTCACCGGGTCTTCCATTGCTGGGTACTCCACATCCGGTTCTCATCGGGTCTTCCGTTGTTGGGTATTCCACATCTAGTTCTCACCGGGTCTTCCGTTGCCGGGTACGCCACATCCGGTTTCGGCCTCGGCCGAGTTGCTCATCAACACGGTTCTTCTCACTTCCCATCCGGAGGGACCTGTTTCCTAACACACGGATGTGTGCTATGTGGATGCTCCATCACATCGAGGAGGACAGTACTTCATGACATTCATTGACGACCATAGTCGGAAGATATGGGCCTTCGTACTGAAGTCGAAGGATCAAGTATTGTTGGTTTTCAAGGAGTTCCAGGCAAGAACCGAAAGAGAGTCGGGTCGGAAATTGAAGGTTGTCTGAATCAACAACGGTGGCGAGTACAGAGGGCAGTTCAAAGAATACTGCAAGAGCCAAGGTATTCGAATCGAATACACAGTACCAAAGACCCTAGAGTTGAACGGGCTTGCAGAGAAGATGAATCGAACGATCATGGAGAGAGTGAGGAGCATGCTCTCTCATGCGAAACTGCCGAAATCCTATTGGGCTGAGGCGATGTACACAATTGTTTATTTGATCAACAGGTCTCCCTCGGTACCTCTAAAGGGTGATGTCCTACAAAAGGTGTGGACAGGGAAGGATGTCTCCTATCAACACCTGAGACTGTTTGGATGCTTGGCGTATATGCATGTACCAAAGGATCAGAGGTCAAAGCTCGACAACAAGTCGAAAGCATGCATATTCATGGAATACTTGGAAGATGAATTCGGCTATAGGTTGTGGGACTTAGTCGACAAGAAGGTAGTGAGAAGTCGGGACGTCGTCTTTCTTGAAGATAAGACAATTGAAGACCGGAAGCAACAGAAGTCGGAACCGACTCCCCAATCAACCTCAACTACCATCGACTTAAGGCCAAATGTGTTGTCACCGGCAGCTGTAAGGAGACAGCTGGCTGACAGAGCCGAATCTGAGTCGGTCGACTCGGAAAGACCAACAGACTACGAGTCAGAGTCGGCAGACCTGCTAAAATAAATTGAGGAATATGAGTTGGAGCTGTCCAACCTCGAGATGCCGATTGATGAGCAGAATCCTAAGCAGAGAGAAGAGTTGGCAGAGACATCCGGAAAAGAGCCAACAACGAGTGGATGAAGGTACCCACTCAGAGAAAGGAAGGCACCGATTACATATGCCAATCAATACATCCTCTTGACTCATGACGGTGAACCGGAGTGCTATGAAGAAGCCATTGCCGACGAGAGCAAAGAAAAACGGTTGAACGCGATGCAAGAGGAGATGGAATCCTTGCACGCGAATTACACCTACGACCTAGTAGAGCTGCCGAAAGGTAAGAGAGCACTTAGGAATAAATGGGTCTACAAGGTGAAGACTGGAGAAGTCGACAACGAGCCCATGTATAAAGCCCGCATAGTGGTGAAGGGTTTCCAACAGAAGAAGGGCGTTGACTTTGACGAAATATTCGCACTAGTCGTGAAGATGACATCCATTCGAACTGTTCTGAGCATAGCGGCCAGTTTGGACTTGGAGATCGAATAGTTGGATGTCAAAACCGCATTTCTGCACGGGGAGTTAGACGAAGAGATCTACATGCATCAACCCGAAGGCTTTGAGGAGAAAGGGAAAGAGAATCTGGTGTGTCGACTGAGGAAAAGCTTGTACAGTCTGAAACAAGCTCCACGCCAATGGTACAAGAAATTCAAGTCCTTCATGATGGAACATCGGTTCCAGAAAACACAGGCCAATCATTGTGTGTTCGTCAAAAGGTACAAAGAAGGAGATTTCTTGATTCTCTTGCTATATGTTGATGATATGTTGATAGTTAGTCAAGACACAAGGAAAATTGGAAGCTTAAAGAAAGCTCTCGGCAAATTATTTGCCATGAAAGACATTGGACCGACAAAGCAAATCCTAGGAATGCACATAACCCGAGATAGAGCTCGGAAGGTGCTATGGTTGTCACAACAGAAGTATGTGACGAAGATCCTAGAGAGGTTCAACATGTCGAACGCAAAGTCGGTCGGCTCCGTGTTGCCGACAAACCGCAGATTAAATGCGAAGCAGTGTCTGAAAGGGTAGAAGGAAAAGGCTGAGATGAAGAAGGTACCATATGCCTCAGCCGTCATAAGTCTAATGTATGCTATGGTCTGTACGAGACCGGACATAGCATTTGTTGTGGGTGCAGTAAGCCGATATATGAGTAATCCAGGGAGAGAACACTGGGTAGTGGTGAAATGGATACTCAGGTACTTAAAGGGCACCTCAGGGGTGTGCCTAAGGTATGGTGTCGGAAAACCTGTGTTGGAAAGTTTTATCGATTCAGACATATCAGGAGATGTCGACTCAAGCCGATCCACGTCAGGGTACGTGATGACCTATGCAGGGGGAGCAGTGTCATGGCAGTCACGACTGCAGAAGTCTGTAGCCTTGTCGACTACAGAGGCAGAGTATATGGCAGCAGTAGAAGCCGGAAAAGAGCTGATATGGATGAGAAATTTTCTCACCGAACTAGGCATGAAGCAAAAGGGGTTCTTGTTTCACTGTGACAGCCAAAGCACCATACACCTAGCCAAGAATGCGGCATACCACTCCCGGACCAAGCACATACAAAGAAGGTATCACTAGTTGCGGGAGAGAGTCGAAGATGGAGAGTTTGCTCTTGTGAAGATCCATATTGACGACAATGGATCCGACATGCTAACGAAGAACCTATCTATGGACAGACTCAGAATTTGTCGACAAAATACAGGACTGACAGTTTTCCTCCCACAGGCGTGAAGGGGGAGTTTGTTGGGAATATGTCCCTCCAGTGGGAGGATGATCCGACTGTTCGGAAAGACGACAATCAAAGAATCGGAAAACAGGAGCCGAGTTGATGAGGAACTCAGCTGAGGCCGATAGGTCAAGGCCGAAACCGGAATTGTGTAAATAGCTAACTCGAGAGACTATATTTGTAAATAGTCTTAGTGTGCGCCCCATGAGGGCTACGTATGTAAATAACCCGAAAGTTGCATAAGTATATATGCAACTAGGGCAAACATGTTGTGATGTGTGTAGAGAGGAACAATGTATGTACAGAAGTTGTAGTGTGCAAGAGAGCGAGAGAGAGAGAAGCGTGAGTCGCGCCATAGCTGTGTTTGTAACAGCAGACACGAAGAGCCATGTGTGGCTGATACACTCGATAGAGTGTTGTAATCATCTTTGTATTGTATATCCACTATACTATAGTGAAGAATCTATTCACCTGTGGTTTTTCCCCGTTTTAGGGTTTCCACGTAAATCTCTATGCACCATTGTTTATCTTGTCTTTCTGGCATTTCTATGATTCGTATTTCAGCGTTGTCTATCTATTATGATTGAAATTCCACAACGACTTCTCGACACTGAACGTATTAGTTAAATGGATGAATTGGATTGTGATGGAGAGAGTCTGGAGCATGCTGGCACATGCTAAGACGTCCAAAACATTTTGGGTTGAGGCGTTGATGACAGTGACGTACGTGATTAACAGATCACCCTCAACACCCTTGGACGGAGACACACCACAAAGAGTATGGACCGGTAAAGATGTGTCTTACCGGCATTTGAAGATGTTCGACTGTCTCTCTTACATGCATGTTGCAAAGGATAAGAGAACAAAGTTGGATCCGAAGTCCCGACCATGCATAATCCTTGGATACGACGATGATGAGTTCAGCTACCTTGTATGGGACTTGGTCGACAAGAAGGTCTTCCGGAGTCGAGACATAGTTTTCATGAAGACAAGAACATTGCCGATTGGGAGTCGAAGAAGAAGATAATGGATTCCGGGTCGACCAACAAAGATCGGTTAGAAGATGCAAGGATACATCCAGTTGGAAACCGGATGCCAGCTGAAGACCATGATGAACCAGCTGGATTTGGACAAAGAACCTAACCGACTGAAGTAGATTCAAACATTGGAACCGGACAAGATCCAGAATCGGATTCAGATGAAGAATAGATGGAGGAGCCGGTGGTCAAAAACCAAGGACAGAGATACCCTCTAAGAGAGAGAAGGCCCCCTCAGAGATTTCCGGATGCAGAGCACGTGTTGTTAACCGACGAGGGGGAGTCGGAAAGCTTCCAAGAAGTGAAGAAAGACATCCACAACTGCAAGTGGTTAAATTCCATACAAGATGAGATGGATTCCCTTCATGAGAACCACACATATGAATTGATGGGGTAGCCGAAAGGAAAGAGAGCACTCCGGAAGTAGTGGGTACAGTACAAGTTGAAACCAAGAGATGCCGGAAATCCACCAAGGTATAAGGCCCGCATTGTGGTGAAGGGCTTCCAGCAGAAAAAGAGAGTGAACTTTGACAAGATCTTTGCCTCGGTAGTAAAGATGACATCCATCCGGACTGTGTTGAGCATAGCGGCGAGCATGAACCTCGAGGTCGAGCAACTAGACGTCAAGACGACGTTCCTACACGGTGACCTCGAAGAAGAGATCTACATGCAATAGTCGAAAGGATTTGTCAAGAAAGGGAGGGACCACCTAGTGTTCTGGTTGAAGAAGAGCTTATATGGACTGAAGCAAGCTCCCTGGCAATGGTACTGAAAGTTCGACTCCTTCATGTCTGACCAAGGATACCACAAGACGCAAGCCGACCACTGCGTATTTGTGAAGAAGTTTGACGGAGGAGATTTTCTGATACTCTTGCTATATGTGGATGACATGTTGATCGTCAGACCGAACCAAACCAAAATTGGGAATCTAAAGAAAGCCTTGAACCGGACCTTCTCAATGAAAGATTTGGGTTCGGTGAAATAGATATTGGGGATGCACATACTTCAGGACCGGACAAAGAAGCTATAATGGCTGTCATAGGAGAAGTACGTTGTCGCGAAGTTTCGCGCGTGCGTGTAGGAAGAGGCGGGACCACGGGGGTCTTGGACCAAGGAGAGAGTGAGTGAGAGAGAGAGAGAGTTGCATACACATAGAAAGAAAATAAGAGCAAGAAACAGGAATCCGATTACTATAATCAGTAGCTTACAACTCGAACAGTTACAACCGGCAAACCGGTAATGGACCTGACATAGGGTCCTACTCACGCACATAAACGACAGCCACTCGACTCGAAGAAACAAAAAGGGGGAGAGCCTCTGCTAGAAGCACACGGGCTGTCCACAAAGCAGAGGCAGCGAACTCCCGACACCCACAGAGAACGACGATCGGAGGAGAGAGAGCTCGACACTCGGTTCTGTAGCAGCACTTCGTCCTCACCAACACGCGATACCTTTTCTTCCTTCTCTCCTTCGTTAAATAGTTTGTCGAGGGGAGACCCTTCTCCCCTAGTCAAATCACTTTATTCCCTGTCCCTTTCGACAGAGATACGCACAAATCCCCTAATAAATGTGTACTACCTAGTATTTACATCAGCCGACCTAATTATGAATTATGTACAAAATATCAATTCTCGTGTCCACCCATGTAAGAGCCGGTTCATGCGCCTTTTTCTCCGATTCCGCCTATGGCCAATTTTCTTCACGACAACGTGTTGGATCGGACAAGACCATAGGGGTCTTGGACCAGGGAGTTGGAATGAGCGTCTACGAAGCTTGCAATGGTCTAATTGGCTCGGTGGCTGAAGACCTTCGCGGAGCACACGGGCTCGTAGGACCTGAATCTGATCCTACACTATCGCCGGATTCCAGGAATTGAGTGTCGGCTCTTAACATGAAGAATAAGCGCAGAATGGAGAAGGGAACAACAAACAAGAAGCGAAACCAGACACAACACATAGAGAGTAGGGGCAGAGAACATAGGAAGAGCACTCGAATACAACAGATCAATAGCTAATTAACAGAAAGAATACAAGAAATCGCCTGCCAAGCGGGAATAGATCTTCGAGCTTAACAAACACACCGACTAGTGAGCCTCTAGTCGGGAGCACACAGGCTTCCTACGCAAGCAGAGGCCTCACATTCCCTCACTGAATGCAGAGAACAGAAAACCGGAAAACTCAAAGCACAAACCGACAACACCCTCCCCTCCAAAACAATGGATCGCCCTTTTAACAGTCTTCCTTCCCTCTTTTTATAGCTCAAGGAGGGTTAGTTACATTAGCTTTATGGCAGTTGTTTTCTATAAATGATCCTCCCCTCGATTTCCTCCCATCACACACTTTTTTCCCTCTTTTTGTGGGATCCTTAAAGTACCTATTAAATACCCATGTATTGTACTTATTAATACTTTGTATTTACATTTGTTTTAAACAGAGGAACTTTCATGTGCAAATGTGCACATCCTTGTTCACGTTGTCATGAGCATTTCCGGGAACGGTGAGAAAACCGGGTGAGAGCGAATAAAACGGTGATGAGCAACGTTTGCACATCAACACCGAGGAAATGTAAATATTTATGAGAAAGGAAAACCGGACTATAAGGCGTTGAAGTGCACTAAGGAGTTAGCGAGAGGTACGTGTGATGAGTACTTAGTGTACATCATAGGTTAGGTAGTAGGTAGTGGGTTGGGAGTTAGAAGAGAGTTAATGTAACACTGCCTGGAATCGAGGAAAATATCCTCCTCTAAAAAGGAGGGAAATATATTTTTGCCTCCCACATGGTAACATCCCTCCCTCCTTTGACTATAAAAGGGGGTGAGGGGCTCTTCTTTGGGGTTCCCCCGTTTTGGTTTTGCTCTCTTCGGTTTTGGGGTCCCATTTTTTGGTGTGTTGAGGCATTCAGGGTTTGAGGTCTCCCGACCTCGCGTGCTTTGAGGGTTCCGGTTTTCTGTTGTATCTCCTGTGCAAGGCCTCCACTCGCGGCGAGCCCAAGAGCTCCCTGACTGGAGGCTTGCTTGCAGATATTCATTTTATCTAAGTCCGTTCAGTTCGGCTTGGGTGTGAGTGTGTGTGTGTGCGTGTGGGTCTCTCTCTTTCTCTTTATTGTAATTAGCTTACCCTAGTGGTAAGTCGATAACACTACAAGCACTGTGTCTTGGGTTCGAAACCCAATTTTCTCACCTCTCTATTATATACTTCATATATATCTCTATTTCACTAGATTGCACTGTGGAAAGTAGGGGTTGAACCCATGACCACCTGGTCTCCATTGGGCAAGCTTACCAACTGAGGTACATCCATCTGGGCTCTCTCTCTCTTGCTCTCTTTATCGTGATTACCTTACCCTAGTGGTAAGTTGTTAGCACTACAAGCACTACATTATGGGTTCGAAACCCAACTTCCTCACCTCTCTATTATATACTTCTTATATATCTCTCAATTCACTAGATGCCATTGTGGAATGTAGGGGTTGAACCCATGACCACCTAGTCTCCATTGGGCAACCTTACCAATTGAGCTACATCTCTCTCTCTCTCTCTCTCTCTCTCTCTCTCTCTCTCTCTCTCTCTCAAAAGCACTATTGGTGTTAAGCAAGGATGCCCACTCTCACCAACACTATTTGGTCTATGCATTGATGAATTGGAAGAAATGGTTACCAAGTTTGCAAAGGAAGAATGTGTTGAAGAAGTTGCCATTGGGAATGTTGTGATTATGCTTTTGCTATATGTAAATGATGTAGTGCTTCTTGCAAATACTTTAGGAGATGCACAAAAGCTTATGAAGGCATTGGAAAAATTTTGCATGCATACTAAACTAAGTGTCAATAGCTCTAAAACAAAGATTATGCTTGTGAAGAGCCAAAAAAGAGATAAACCATGCATTATGTACAACAATGAGCCACTTGAATGTGTGGAAAGCTTCAAATATCTTGGCCTTGAAGTTCCTTCGAATCATAGATGGAATGAATGTGCTACATGCCACTTAGAGGCAGGTAAGCGAGCATACTATGCATTTGAGAACACATGTAATCTTGGAGATATTAAGTGTTGGGTCCTCAAGAAATATCTTTTCGACACTTTGGTGACACTAGTTCTTCTCTATGGGGTGGAAGTATGGGGCGGTAGCATCCCTAAATCTATGTGGAAAGAGTTTGAAAATGTCCAAAAACATTTTCTTACAAAGTTTCTACAAGTTAAGAAACAAACTCCCTACACCCTCCTCCTTGAGACGGGATCGCTTCCCATTGAGATCATGGCCATGGAAAGGGTTGTTGAATACATGCTTAAGGTTCAAAAAGTCCCTCACATTGACTTCATAGAATTGTGTGGGAAGCAAGAAAAAAGATCCAAAAGACGCATAAAAGAAAAATTTTGTGTTCCGGTTGGATGCAAGATATAGAAAAATGGTTTGGTAGATGGGATGCGAGACACTTGCTTCATGATGCATCATTAGATTCCTCTGTAAATGAGGCCTTTTTGCAACGCCAATGTATCATGACATGGGACAAATGTGGAGGCTCGCGCTTCACACATTATACTACACATGTTGCACCTAACTACAAAACTATTTTCTTTGTGGAATGGGGAAATCATACACATCGATACATGTTAGTGCCCATACCGTTATCTGACATTCGAACCATTGCTTCCATGCGACTTAGCTCACATGCATTGCGATGTGAAACAGGGAGATGGGGCACAAGTGATGAGAGTGGTTGGCTATGCACACTTTGCCCTAAACAAGTTCGCGATTCTGAGTATCACACTTTGATACAATGCTCCGCCTTTGATCATATTCGACCATGCTTTCCACATCTCTTCGACCGAGCCCAATATTTGCATGAATTCCTCTCACAACCACAATGTGCCCTCTCGATTGCAACATTCATTGGAAAAGTTCTTGAACATCGAGAGTCACTACTCACTTTCATACATATCATGTGAATGTAATATTTTTGGTCTCATAGGTCATATTTGACCTCCAAAGACAATAATATAATCTCTCTCTCTCTCTCTCTCTCTCTCTCTCTCTCTTTTGGTGAAAACACACAATTATATTAATAAATGTGTGTGAAAAACACTACTTACAATACATGTGACAATGGAGTATGGTCACACACTCACCACACTACACTACATGGGTAGTGGTCTCTCTCTCTCTCTCTCTCTCTCTCTCTCTCTCTCTCTCTCTCTCTCTCTCTCTCTCTCTCTCTCTCTCTCGATCACTCGATTGATCGATCGATTGCTTCCGGTACGTATTCGGAAACGCTCTGGTCAGTGTCCTAGCCGGACATCGGAACTGGTGAAGCTCGGTCTTTCATCCTTCATCTCTCTCCGGTTCCAGACCCTAGTAGTCTCACCCCGGATCCTACACGTACTAGTGGATTACCTTGAGAACGCACATCAACGAGCTTTTCTCCCCTTGCTAGAATCCTCCACAACACCGTAGGCCCTAGTGTGTTCACACTTTACTTTATTTGAAGTGGTGAAGTGATAACACACTTAATAATTAACCCATACCATGGAATTGAATATTCCAATTCATACCCTCGTTTCTTTCAGAATTAACCCACACATACTCATCATAAGGCTAGGAAAAAATTAAGCAAAAACCTATCTCATGATCAATTATGGTTATGCACGTAACAACTACATATATTACACCTATCTACAAAACCATATTATTTACCAATGGGTAAACTACATATATCAATACGTGCTAGAGCTCATGTGGTTTTTGCCATCTAAACCATTGTTTACATATGATATAATTCACACTCATTTTGATGTGAGACGAGACATTGGGGCACAATTCATGGGAGTAGTTGACTATGCACATTTTTCCTTAAACAAGTTTGGGAGTCTAAGTATTACATATTGATACAATCCTTGCCTTCAATCTCATTCAACTATGCTTCAACACATCTTCCACCAAATTTAATCCTTGCATGATTTCTCCCACACTCACAATGTGCTCTTAGAACATTAATAGTCGCAACTCACTCTCACATGCATTCTACAAAAATGTTATATTTTTGGTCTCATATGTCACATTTGACCTCCAAAAATAAATCTCTCTCTCTCTCTCTCTCTCTCTCTCAAGCCACAACCTAGTACGTTGTGCCTTGACATCCCCCCATCTTCAACCTCTCACCCATTCCCAACCTCTTGTCCAATGATTCCTCCTTTGTCCTCATTCTTATATGATCTAATGTATCACCCTCATAGTCTCATTTAACCATATCGTGCCTTTGTATTTACAATGGACGGTACAATTGGTTAGGATTGTTCCTCACAAGTTGGCCCGATAATTATAATTATAATGCTAAGCTTGATTGATGGAACATCATAAATTATACTCAATATGTACGATATTGTTGTTATCTATAGATTGATCACACATCCCAACTTTTTTATCATGCACCAATATGAAACTAATCGTAATTCAATTTTGGATATTAAGATGTGTCTTTCCATAACGAAAAGGTTATTGATAGCAAATAACAACTATCTCAAAAATGAAATGTTCAAATTGATGGTCTAAAATTATGCAATTCATGCAATATTGTCCCAAAAGCATGAGAGTATGTGTGAAAGGCAAGATGGAATTGTGGTGGTTGTGAACCAAGAGAGATAACTCATCAAAGATGTTGAATCTTTGAGATTATTATTATTAGTATTTTTAATGAAGATTCACCTTGGTATTAATGGAAAGATGTCGAAAGGCTACAACGAATTCATACAATATAATACAACCCTCATATCCACATCAACCAGCATGTCAAGTATCAAAAGCCCTCATATAGGGTTGTTCCAAGACGGGGATAGAAAAGGCCATCTTGGTGGAGCATATCTCCACTTTAGTCTCTCTCAAAAAGAGGTGAAAACCTCTGCCTTTTTCCAAATTTCTCAAAACTGTTGTTGTTTACGGATCACATCATGCTCACCAGTTATTGCTTCATATTGACCTCTTAAAGTATGTAAGTGCATTAACCATATCTCTTTGACTAACTTAACCGCATTCTGTTTAACTTTCTGAAATACACATTTACATCTATCCTTCAACAATACCCAAACTACTAAAGAAGATATCATAGACTAGACCTTGTCCTCTTCCAAACAATGAATTGTTGTAGTATAAGAGACCTCCAATACATGTCTTCCATCGGAGAGGAGAAGAAAATCAACATACTCCTTTTCATAGTTCTGAATTTCTTTAGCCAATCTTCCCCATCTCACAAAACCCCATGTGTACACCTGCTTACAATAAATAGGATACAACATTCTCAACATTCTTTTCCAAATTGCTCTAGCAATAGGACATATCCATAAAACATGGTAAACCGATTCAATGGAAGAACCACAACTATCACAAATAAAACATTCTGAATTTTTGAGATTACCAAGTCTCCCATAAGTTTAAGAGAATTATTGAAATTCGGCCAAAGTATAAGTGGACAATTTACTGGACTTGAACAACTCATTGAAGTTGGACTTTGACAATAAGCATAAATTGCAAATTGATGAGTATCAAGTTGGAGTTTCCTGACGAGTCAAAGTTGAATGACAAACAATCATTGGATGATGATTTGAAGTTTGAGGCCAAATCGAAGTTGTTAATAAGTTGAAGTTAGTTGAGATACTACGTCTAAGTTGGATGGGAAGTCCATTAACTATTATTGTAAGTCGAAGTTGACAACAAATTGAAGTTGGATGATGAATCAACATTTGTAAACAAGTTAAATTTGATGATAAACACAAATTACAATGTAGAAAAAACTATAATTAAATGGCTTTGCCATTAAACACTTGATTTGACAAATTAAGCCAAAAACGAAAATATGATTTAAACTTCACTTACAATGTGGTATGGATTACGAAAACAATGAACTATGTCAGAATCATAAATCTTTTAGTTACAAGAGCTTAATCCCTTTTGATTGATAGAAAGTATGAAACTAGAGAGAAGAAAGGGGTCAACATGTATGCCATTGCTAACAAGAACAAAGTTTTACAACCAAGCTTGTTGAGATTGTGAACTAAAGGGAACATTTATGTCTTCTCCACAATTTATGACTCTACATCACCCTCCTAACTATCAAGAATTACCATAGGTGCTAGTTAAAGATCTAGAAGGTTTCCAAGATGTGATTAACAACCTTGATGATTTTTCTACCAAGATTAATCAAACAATTTCTTAATTATCCTTAGGTTTTAGCAAAATTGATGAGTCCCTATAAATGACCCCGATCCCTTGTTTTATAGTTTTGGTTTTTGGGTAGGATACAAAGATGAACACTTTTGCAAAAATGAGCACCGACGGCTCATATAGGTCTTAAACATTTGACTTGTGTATATTATCAACGAGAAACTCTAGTATCCTACGAGGTGTCCTTCACATAACATGACACTGCTCTATGCTCCTGTGAATGGATATAGATGTTTCTTGGTGGTATTTTCTCATAAAATAAAAAAACCACAAAAGATTATGGAAGGTGGCTAATTATAGAGGGTAGAATTTGTGTTCAACAAGTAAAAGAACCGTGGAATCAATGCTTGCCAGCCAAGGTATACACAAGTCAAACTAATATTGCCAAAACAAAATGTTCTTTGGGAGGCCAAATGTATTCTAATGCTTCATGATTTCCAATAAGCTCCAAAATTGTTGAATGCCCTATTGTCAAACATCATGGTCTGATAAAGGATTCTTCTCTAAAGGCTATGTATTTCTAGAAAAAGAAAAAATGGATATAGATGTTTCTTGGTGGTATTTTTTTCATAAAATAAAAAAACCACAAAAGATTATGGAAGGTGGCTAATTATAGAGGGTAGAATTTGTGTTCAACAAGTAAAAGAAACGTGGAATCAATGTGTGCCAGCCAAGGTATACACAAGTCAAACTAATATTGCCAAAACAAAATGCTCTTTGGGAGGCCAAATGTACTCTAATGCTTCATGATTTCCAATAAGTTCCAAAATTGTTGAATGCCCTATTGTCAAACATCATTGTTTGATAAAGGATTCTTCTCTAAAGGCTGCGTATTTCTAGAAAAAGAAAAACAATCAAATGTATACTCATCACTAACACCAATTAACACTTGACTGATTCTCAAGAATCTTTAGTGTCGACACTATGCGAACTCAAGCGGGTTTATGTGTTGGAGAAAATTTTCCCACTCATGTCATACCCATAATTGGTAAAGTAGATTGTAGAAGCAAATAAGGTAGATTTACCCTTCATAGAAGGCTTACTGCAAAAAACATTGAGCGGCTAGGGAAATGGAATCCCTAGGATGAGATTGAATCACATTTGAATTTATGCTTGAATTATGGGATATGTTAAATGATGCACCATTGTACATGATGAACAAATCATGGTTGGAATGGAGCATCCCATCTTCCTAGAATGAACGTTTAATTAAAGTATTTCCTAAGAAAAGTTATGTGAGATGTTTGTCAATTGGAGGCCCATCACACTCATTCTGGAATTTTACAAGCTAGTTGCCAAAATGTTAGTCAATAGAATCAAAGAACACCTGGTCAAAGGAATCCATGTGAAAAATTTCTAGTTCACATCTCATCAACATCATTAATAATGATGCAAATGCTTAAATTAGAATGAAATATGCACAATATGAAGAAACATATACTAAATATGCAAGTTGATATTGCAAAATCCATTTACAGCATACACGAAGACTTTATAGAGTCAACAATGCTAAGATTAGGATTTGGACACAAAACCTTGAAGGTCATGTTAATGATATGTTGTTTGATGTCTATTATGGGTGTTTTACAATTATACAATAGTACAAGAAGGTTAAAAGTTAAGGTTACAATTATACAACAGTGCAACAATCAATGTTACTATATATTAATGTGTATACATGACACAACTTGTTATAGCTAGGAGAAATCATCAATCTAGATGAAATGGTAAGGGACTTGGGGTATCTTGTAGGCAATGACATTACAAACTGGCAAAAAGGTGAATGGGTATTGCATAAGGTAAGACAAAAATTAAGCTTTTGAAAAATCATAATATTGAGAGTAATCCAATCAATTCTCATAGTATACCTGTACTTCTATCTACCTTTATAAAATTTGTCCAAAATACATCGTCAAAACATCATGTTAGATATAATAGAGAAGTTTTTTAAGGAAAAACATGTGGGTAAAGTTTTAAGATAATCGTCTCATGTGGGTATAGTATTGCTTGGAAGTAAACTGCGATTACAGTGGGCTAAGTTGGATAATGGTATGGCTGCCACAGTAGCTTCTTGGGGAAATTATGTTTGTCATCTTAATCATTCTCAACTTCATGCTATCAGATGTAGGGGTTTTAGAACTAAGTTTGATGCAATTTAGTTATCTTTTGGGAATTTTCTCTCTAATTGGTCACTTTTTGTGTATGTTTGGTTTGGATATTTTACTCCCGTTGGTGTTATGATAGGAGTAAAAGGAACAACATCTCAAGGAGAATGTTACTATTTTGATATATCTGAGGAAGGAAGATTATGGCAAACTAATGTGGAATCGTCAATTTGGCAAACGACATTGCAACATCCAATGAGAGTGATTGGTAAATCTGGTAAAAGGTGGATTTTAGATCCTTCTCCTTCTAATAGTATGTTATTTTGCCAACAATGGGTATTTTAAAAAAAGTCATTGTTGAATTTGCATTGGGATCCATCATATTATCTTTGGAAAATACAAATCCTTCGTCTCATACTAAATTTTTTCAATTTTTTCAATATGCTGTGAAGTTGGGATGAAAGTTGCTCTTAAGTATGAAATTGCATCCACCATCCACTATGAAAGTGTAGTTGGCAAATGGGGCCTCTTTAATGGATGTATCTAAATATTGGAAGTGGCTATGGAGTATGCAGATTCCCAAGAATATTGTACTTTTTCATTGGTTATTGATCCATTATGCACTACCAGTTTGGTCTTGGTTACGACAACTAAATAGTAAGTCGTGTGGATTTGGTTGTGGATGTATGATGCAATCAATTAAGCATGTATTGTGGTTTTGTCCTAAAATTATGCAAGTATGGAAGAGAATATTAAGGTTGTTGATATTGATACATGCTAATTGTGTGATCACTTGGGGCGCGGTTAGGTGGGGCATTCTAGAGGGACAACCATTGTTATATGAAAAGGAGGATATAGTGGAAGCCTTTCACATATTTCCTCCTCATATACAAATGGTTCAAACCTTTTCTAAGTGATAGTTTGCAATTTAGGGATGATATTATTTGGAACACAATTTCATCTATTCTGATGTGGGTAATTTGGAAGGCGCGATGCGATGTACATCAGGTTTTGACAACGTCGCTCATGATGTTTTTGTTATAATTGTTGAATTCTAGTTGTTACTTATTCATACATTACGTTGTCAGTACGAAAGTTTTACATGCAATGTTGATGTTATTTTCAGGAAGCAAATGCATTTTAAAATGTTATGGGATTCAATGCTCATTTTTAGGGAAGATGTAGATAATATAATATGGATGTATATTGTTCCTGTCAGTTTGGGAAACAATGTCTACTAACTTTGTTTATGGACTCTGTTGCTACATATGTTGGTGGTATAGGTTACACTGCATGCTAAGTTGCAGTTTGGGAGGAGTAGACCATAAAAATCTTAGAGATATGGTGTACAAATATGTGTAGTTCTTGTATATACACATCAAATTGCTATGATGTAAGCACAATGGAGTCGGTTGGTATACTCATTTATCCAACACAACTTTTGTATTTCTTTTATAATACCATGGCGTATCTCTTTAGGGGGAAAACGAAGAAGATAATCGTCTCATGATAAAGTTTGCACAATGAAGTTGGTGGGAGATATATAAATTATGGCACAATGTTTTACCTCTATTCACCACAAAATTTGATTCAAAATTGGAAGATAAATAATCACACAACACATGCAATGGATTAGAATGAGATCAAGACTTGATATTTCAATGTAATTGGAGAGTATTCACTAGAATCATCCTTTGCCTTCAACATTAATGTATCAAGTGACAAGAACCTAGGAAGCCATATCTTTTTTCAAAAAATCGTGTGTAAAATTTAAACCATGCCGAGGATCTAACGACAAGCGGTAGTCATTTGATCTCATTCTCAAATTTTGGTTTGAGATAGGGTTCCTTTTCCACCACTAGAGACAAAATAACATAGTTAAGTGACGTTCTTGGTGGAATGCGTGTTTAGCAAGAATTTAGTATGCCACTTTTCCATTAAAAGAAAGATTATTCTTATGTCATTGTTAGTAGGGGTTTTACCAATTTGGGCATACCTCTAGTGAAGACACATTGCCACAAAAAGATGCAAAATTGGAATCCACTTGCTCTAGAATTGGCCTAACTCAAAGAACTTATTGTTGAGGATAAGGTTACACCTCTCTAATTATTTCCATAAGCGTGTTGCGTCATTTTGGAAAGAAACTTTTGGATCTTTGGTCTATTTCCTAGACTGAAAATAACTTTTGGATCTTTGGTCTATTTCCTAGAACAATTGAACAATACATCTAGTTTTTTTAAATTAAGAATTTTGGGATTATAGATTATACATATGTAAATCACATAAGTTCATAACCATTATGGTTTTCAAACACTCATTCTAAATGAAGTCCTCTTTTGCTTAGTAATTGCATGATTGTCCCTTGGGCCACAATATTTCCCTTGATAATTTTCAAACTTCCTTTCAATGCTTTTGAGCATGGCTTTTGTAATTAATAAATTTTTATGGTTTTCACATCATCTTAAGGTTTCCCACCCGCAATATGAAGTGTTACTAAAATAAAAAAGAACTTCCAAGGGCGTGCAAGAAAGTATCAGCCATCATCTTTGAAAGTCCACTTAGATTACAAGTGTTTTTTTGTTTGAATGGCCTAGATAGTATCCATCATCAATGACATCAAAACTCATTTGCAATACACGTTATTTTTTGTTGAAAGACAAGTTGGTATATCTACGTCTTTGTGTGTGTGTGTATACACATTAAATTAATAGTCGAACAAGATGTTTGTATATTTGTATATCAACGTTTGGTAGAACTTCGTAAGACATGCATAATATATAGTTCATACAATATAATAGCACCTAGTGAAATGGAGATTACATTGATATGTGCAATAAATACACATAGTGACATAAACTATATGGTGTGAGAAAAATGTGAGTTGGTTGTGTTAAAAGGAAGATTGCACCTATATATTTTAGAATTCTTAATGTTCTCAACTCATCCCATAGTTGCATGCAATTATAACACCTATAACTTTAGGCTCACATGATGCTGGAAGATGTGATTTGCAAAATTAAATAACAACAGAAGTTTGTTCATATGAGGTGACAATAGTTGGGTGGAAATTCACACATAAGATGGTGGCAATTCATAAGAAATAGTTAGAACTATTGGTCTAGAGATGCTAAAGCATGTGTGTGATAATGGCCATAAAGAATATGCATCTTTTTTACTTTTTCCCCTTAGCATGTGAATATAGTTTTAGCATCGAAAGATGATTTTCTCTCGTGAGGATTCGTTTCGGTTGCCGCATAGTTGGTGGAAAGGGCGAGCTTTATCGAATCCACTCCGCATGAGGAGGAAAATACAATTCCACATAGTTGGGTTTGTTTGCCATGTCTGAAACAACCGATATGTATGGATAAGTATACGAAAGGTCATGTTGGTCGAGAGGGGGTCACTAATCAATATGAAATCATTAAGTGTGCTCTCAGAAAATATTGTCTCGACTAGTAAATAAAAAAATCTCAGGATGATTCCGAATAGCTTTCTAAAACATGAGGTAATGTGTCCCTCTTACTCTCTTTCGGGAGTAAAAGATAATTTACTAATATATGTTAAGTCATATATGTTATACATATATATATATATATGACCTGGCTCTAGGCTATTGCCCAAGATGGTTTCAAGCTTGGTAAACCCGAACAGGGCGTTAAGCCAATCCACTTTCAAACAAAATTGTTTTAACTCCCCATAGAACAACGGTGGTTTAAGCCATTAAACCATGGTCTAGTTCTGGCTCAAAGCAAACTGTCGGATGTTATACTAGCTAATCGACAATGCCACCCTTCCAACTCAGAATGCAGATACATTCGGAGTACTAAAGCTTACGGATTCGGGGAGGGGCTCAAAAGGAAGGGACACGTTCCGCGGAGTGCTCAGGTCCTGGAAATGACGAAACCGTATGTCGGGTGGCGGGTGTCGGGGCGGACATATGCAGAGGTGCACGAGAGGGCAGCGAGGAGGTGAAGAAGGGATGTGGTTTTGGTCGGGCGAAAGGGGAAACAAACACAAAGAGGGTTTGATTCACCTAACTACCTATTGGTACAGCAAATGGGAAGAAAGTGGAATGGAAGCATATACATACATTTATGCATATATATATATATATATATACACTCTTAGTTGTTATTGTTGGTGCCCATCCCACGGAGAAGAAACAGAAATAAACCAACCACCAAAACATCTTCCCCTTCTCTCTATCTTTTTCTCTAATGCGATTACATCGCGAAACCTAGCCAATAATACAAAAGCAAAATCGACTCGCAGAGAGACAAACAGGTCGCGGGTTCGAAACTCGACAGACGCAGAATTCGGGGAAGGCAACTCATAAGTCGTTGGAACAAGAAAGACTCTCCTTCTTCTTCTGCTGCTTCTTCTTCTTCTTCTGTTTCTGCTTCTGCTTCTGCTTCTTCTGCTTCTTCTTCTGCCTCTGCGTACCTCTTTGATCCCCATACATGCTTCCTTCCTATCTGTTTTCATGCGATTAGTCCGCCCTAATCCGCCATGAGGCTCTGCTGCAATAAGCTCAATAATCTATGGATCGAATCATGCTCCATCCATCCTTACTCTTCCAATTCGCTCTCCCTGATCCTCCGCAGACGGCTCCATCACATCCGTCTCGCCTCTCGCGCTGCTTCTGCGTTTCTCACTTTCCTCCTCCTCCTCCTCCCGCTCCTCCTCCTCCTCCTCTCTGCGGCACTCTTGCACGCATCCTACTCCGCTCACGAATCCTCCCCCGGCGATCGCTTTCTCACGCAGGCGAAATTGGTACCTCAAGTCTCCATTAATTTCGCGAAGAGAGAAGAATTTCAAGAGGCAGGTATTAAAAAAAAAAAACAAAGAAACAGGAAGGAAAAGTCTCTTTGGTTTTTCTCTCTTCGTTTCTGTTTCAATTCATTCATTTGATTCTACATGATTGGGAAGAACCGTTAAATTCCCTTAATTCATGAGACGGAAGATCATTTGGCGCTCCTTCTGCTCGGATTTTCTCTGCAGATAGGCCACCACGTCTTGATCTCAACGACAAATCCATGGAGTGCGACCGATCGCATCCCCGAACGGATGTATGCGTGGTGAGGGGAGACGTGAGAGTGATGGGAAGGGGCAGAGCGCGGCCTCGACAGAAGCTTCTTCCGAACAATTACACAGTTTTACAGGTGATTGATCTGGGAAGGCTATCCGCTGCAGGCAGCGCCTACGCGGAGAGGAGGGAAGAGAGGGTCAGGCCATACACGCGAAAATGGGAAGAAAATGTGATGAAGACGATCGATGAAGTGAGGATCAAGAGGCAAATCATCAGAATGGGGACCAATTCGACAGAGAAAGAGGTTGAGATGGAGATGGAGATGGCAGCGTGCCATGTGCGGCACCGAGTTCCCGGGGTAGTTTTCTCGACAGGAGGATACACAGGGAATGTGTACCATGAATTCAATGATGGCCTCATACCTTTGTATTTGTCAGTAGGCCATCTCCATGGGGAGGTTGTGCTGCTCATACTGGAGTACCACAGCTGGTGGATGACCAAGTACAAGGAGGTCATTGAGAGGCTCACACATTACAAGGTTGTCGACATGTCGGCCGACCCGAGGACACACTGCTTCCCCGAACTCAAAGTGGGTTTAAACATCCAGGACGAATTGACGATACCGGCCGTGGCCAACCGCACCCTTGCCCCGCCCAATCAGACCCTCGGCCTCTCCCTCCACCCTAGCCTCTCCATGCAAGACTTCCGAGACAACGTGCTGCGCGCGGCCTACCTCCCGAAACGCGAGTCGAGCTTGTCCAAAGTGCTCCTACGCACGTCGGCCCCGTCGGGCACACGCGTCGTCACCCACCAATCCACCCCTTCCCCTCATACCTCGCCCTCCCGCCCAAAACTCGTCATTGTCTCCCGGAAGAGCCCCCGTGCGCTCCTCAATGAAAAGGACGTTGTCAAGCTCGCGACGAGGTTAGGGTTCGTCGTGTCCGTCGTCGCGCCCAAGTCGTCGACCGAGATGGCCGACATTTACTGGGACCTCAATACATGCGATGTGATGCTAGGTGTCCATGGGGCGGCAATGACACACTTATTGTTCATGAGGCCCGGGTCCGTGTTCATACAAGTGGTACCGATCGGGACGGAATGGGCGGCCGCCACGTACTACGGCGAGCCCGCACAAAAGTTTGGGTTGCACTATGTGGAGTATAAGGTTCAACCTAGGGAAAGCTCTCTATGGCACAAATATGGGCCACACAATCCAGTGTTGTCCGATCCCGAGTCGGTCAATAGAAAGGGTTGGTGGGAAACGAAACGTGTATACTTGGAAGATCAAGATGTCACGATATCTCTCCGATCCATACGACCCATCCTACACCGTGCACTCACACGTCGTCGTGCCACCTCGCATGCCTGATCCTCCCACTCACCACCTTCCTCCCCTATATGCCCTCCCCTTGTGCATAGCCTACAGTTCTTTGAACATGCCTTTCTTATTCTTTCTTCTTTTTGAGGTTATTGACCAACCTAAGTTTTGTAACTATACACGCACACCATTTATCAAATGACTCATAATTGCTTCTAGCAATTTTGTCAGACCCCTTTATAAGTAAATGTAACTATAAAATACACATAAGAATATTAATACTAACAAAGCCCCCATATTCCGATACAATCGTGTGCATTTTCTAATGCATATCATTTTCATTTAAGCTTTGCTATAAATTAAGCAATCTATTTTCAAATGTTGATCAACAAAAGTCTATAAACTAATAGTTAGCATATTAATTGCTTCCCTGACAATCAACAAATCATAAGTTAAATATCTTAAAGTCCAAGACGATATTAGTTTTAATTGCTTTTTCATATATAAAAGTCTATGATGGGTGTGGGTCCTGGGATAGCCAAGGATAAGGAAGATGATCAAAAACATATTCCAAGAAAGACATATTCAAAGAAAGAAAAGAATATGGGAAGTTGCTCAACAAATTCTCCAAACACAAGTGAAGGCACGATCCTATGTGTTTGCCAATAGTTTTGAAATGTGCATCAAAACCGCTTAGTACTTCCAAACATAAATGTCATATTACTTCCAACCTCTTCTTTTCAAAGCACGATGTGATATTACTTGGCAACCTCGTTTTTGCAAATGCAATTCCAAATTCACTTCTTCTTAGAGGGACAAGGAATGTAAAGATACTGTGTGCAAAGCACAATGTGTTATTACATGACAATCTCTTTTTCGCCAATGGGATGCAGAATTCACTTTTACTAGTGAGACAAGGAAATTGGCAAGATATGGGAATATTCATGAATATCGCATGGTTTTCTATTTTCAATTGTATTTCATCCTAAAATAAATACATCCTTTACAACAAGATTCCAACTAGGCATTTTGAAATAATACAATATGTATTTGCAAAGATGGTGCTAATAAAAAGAGTTGTGGCAAACTCCTCCATCATGTATAAAGCATACCTTCTAGGTTAAGTACAATGGAGAATGGAATCCACACAATCATGTTTTAGCATTATAAAGAAAAAACCTAGAATAGGCAAGAGAAAGACTAGACAAAAGTAGCCTAAACAAACAAATAATGTGTACACAACATGTGTGTGTGTCACAAACCCTTAATATGATGATAGAGTTTATTGAATAATTGAGAGGTTTCAAAGGTTCAAACCATATAATATTGTCTCTCATAAAGAGTCGTTGATTGATATCACCACCAATTGATTGCAACTAGTGATAATAGATCATGCATTTTTACTCACAAACCATTTGGAAACAACATGCATAATTGTAGTTGTCCATACTTGATGCATGAGCCTCATACATCCAATCCATGTGTTACACTACTAATAGGTGATCAATAATGTGGGGATAATGTATGGACACGTATAGAAGCAATGAAACATATGATGTAGATATAAAATTTAAGAGGATTGGTGCAACAAATTTCTATTGCATCATATTAAGTTTAGATGAGTTATATGGGTTTACATGTTTGACCATGTGGCTATTAAAGCATAGTAGTGCAAACAATACTAGGGTGTGAGATTGGGGTAGGCCCTCTCCATAGCTTGAAAATGCGTTACAAAGTGAGGTTAATACTCTATATTATAGTATGCTAACCATGCTATATTCATTTGCACATATGTTACCGTGGTTGAGATTTAAAGTTCACCAAAGTGAGATTCATAATCTATTATAGTGCGTGATGACTATTGGTAAATTCACGATGCCAATGCTGATGATTTCATTCCAATATGGGAATGTCCATGGATCAAAGAGTTGATATGCTCACTTTAAAGAAATCTTTACCATTGGTTTTCTTTAAAATTGGCAAATAGATTTCAACAATTCATTAAAAAAAAGCACAACCTTTAGTAGTATAACTTGTCCTATTATGCCATTATCCATTTACAATTTTTAAATGAACTCAAAAGCCATATATTTAAGACAGCCATTATTCCAAAGAATACAAACTTTAATATCATTGCATTGATGCTCAACCATTAGCTAGCAGTCTACAATTTCAAAGTACTTCAATTTTGCATATAATAAATAAATCCATAATGCAAGAAAATGCTCCCAAGACACCTTGTACTTTTGATGGTCCCCATCATACACGTGTATGAACTCACAAAGGTATTTGGACACAGGATTATGTAGTTGTTTGGTGTCTATTACCATTAAGTAAGTTCGTCTACAATAACCATAAATGGATAAAATAGATTTGTAAATTAATCTTCTCCCCATGATTGCTTATGTCAAATAATATTTAAAGACATTTCATCATATACCAAATCTCAAAACCACATTTATCATAAACAACCAAGCATTTATATATTACATCATTTAACAAAAATATCTCATGCATCTTTACGGCCGTGCCTACTATTTCCGTGGCCATTTGTTTGGCACTCATGCATCCGGATTGACTTAAGAGAACAATCATGTTCAGGTTGACTTAAGTGGTTTCTTTTTAAATCTAGTTGTCAGGTGAAGATGGTCCATGTCTCTTATTAAATTGCTTCATTTGATTGGTTAAGGAGTTGTTTAATGAATGACGCACGCCACATCTAAATAAGAACGTGTGAGATACCAAAAAAAGTTGTAATACTAGATTTAGTTGTCATGTGAAGGTGGTTCATTTCTCTTATTATATGGTTTCATTTGATCAATTAAGAGGTTATCACATGTTCTTGATTATATTTGATATGTTTTACTCATTTAGCAACCCCTCTCGAGTTGTGTAAAATGTCATCACACATGGTTTTGGTTTATAGTCCTCGAATAATTCAACCTCCCATATCAAGCACTTTTAATTAGATAGGAAGTTTGGAAAGCGCATATACATTTTTGTTTTTACGAGTATTGGATTTATTCAACTTCCCCATTCCAAGAACACATTAAAAAATCAAATAATATGAAGGTTGACAAGCTTGACTGACTGAACATTATCAAGTGATGTCAATGTTGCAATTCAAAATAAATTGTGCTTATTTTGCACCATGAGGGAGGAAGTACATCATTCTTTGAGCATTTTTGGTCGCCAAAGAAAAATATTGTTGGACACGTTATACACATGACATTCTTTATTGGACTTATCTTTGTACATAAAACAACCAATCAAACTAGTAGTAACTAGTGCCTCTTCTGGCTATAAGCTTTCACTATCAAGGGTACCACATAGTTGTGAAATGGTGGGGCTAGAATTAGAAAAAGAGGCAAAATTCTAGAATCTACCACAAAGTTTCATGCCCCTACCTATTCTTGATACGAGCATTATATATAACCAAGCTAAGCACATAGAGTTACGGAAAATTAACTAAAATTCTAGTACTAAGTAATGGGTTCTTTTGACACTCCACTCCCCACTATCAAAACACTACAATTCATTAATAAGAGAAACTTTCAAAGCCATGTTTCGACTTCAATCACATCATCAAGAATAGATATCCATTGCACCTTATATCTATTCTCCTTGACCAACTACAATTCACGAGGTTCATTAGACATACAACTATTACCTTCATGGGGTTTATGTAGGGAAGCTTGCCAACCACCACCACAACTAAGTGTGAATACTTAACAGCCTTGATGCTTGGAGATTAGGGGAGTTAGACGTTGCAATTTGAATATTGCAATTAGTTAGAAAACTAATCTCATTTTGAGAATGTTTGCTCAAGTGTGGGGGGACAACAACTGTACATATACCCAAGGGTAATTGTCAATTTAGGGCAAGTGTGATACACCTTAATTAATTGTTTGCCACACTTAAAAAGTTATGCTTCGTACTAAAATGTACTCATTAGGTTTTCGATGTGGGGGGTTGTTTGTTTCACATCTCACAAACTTTTTAAACATTGGAATTAGTATTGGAATAAAGGGTGTAAATTTATTGCAGACGGAAAGAAGGCAAAGGAGGAAATTTTGGAGTGTAAAACCTTGTGGGTACCCTACATTGAAAATATTTGAAGCAATGTAGAAGACTATCAAAATAATTTCCTCCATGACATGAGGCATGTGGCCATGTATAGCTGTTCTTGGTAATGCTCTTGGTGACAGTCACAAACGAAATGAAGGTTGCATTAGTGAAGCCCTTTGACATTATGGAAATACGTAATGCACTTAGAGCTTTAAGTCTTACGTCTTGTCCAAGGGAGGATAGAAATATTGCACATTTTTTCCTCAAATATTGGGAATATATTGGGGAGGATTTAACGAAAGCTTATCAAAGAATTTTTGATACTAGGTCTATGCCTCATAGTATGGCAATTGGCTTGATTTCTTTAATACCTAAGAGTGAAGGTATATCGTACGATATCATAAAATGGAGGCCAATAATTTTGCTAAATATAATATATAAAATCTTCTCAAAAACATTATTGTTGAGAGTGCAACCTTTGCTACATGATTTGATTCATATCACCCAAATAGGTTTTAATCAGGAAAGAAGTATAATGGATAGTTTTTTTTTTTTTTGGGAAGCTAATGCCTTGGCTTGCAAGAAAAAAGAGGATTTGGTTATTTTGTTACTTGACTTTGAAAAAGAATATGGTCGAGTTGATTCAGAGTTCCTTCATGGTACTCTTGTTAGACTTGGCTTTCTGGAGAAATGGGTGACAAGAGTGTCTTCTTTGTACAATTCAACTTGCTGTTCAGTTCCGTTTTGTCAGGAGGGGTTAAAGGTGATGCGTGTTTCAAATTTCTCAAAGTGTACAAGGTTGTCCACTTGCACCATATCTATTTCTGTTTTTTGCGTAAGCGATGAGTGTCATAGAGAGGATGCCACAAATGAAATTGTGGGGGTTGAACTCATGACCTCTTGGTCTTATTGGGCAACCTTACTAGTTGAGCTACATCCATCTATAAATTATTATATTGTATAAGATTCAAGTTATTACATTGTAGATTGATCACTAAAACTTTCAAGAAACTTCTAGAGAATGCATCTTCATGCACTCTCTAGAAGTTCTCTAGCTTTCATGCATACCTCCACATTCTTGTATAAATACTCGGGTGCACATTGATTACAATCAAGGCGAACACCACCAGTTATGAAAGCGTAATTCAGTTCTTATTCTTTTATCTATTTTCTCTCTCTCTTGCTTGTTCTCTTGTCTATGCTCTCTCTCCCGCTATCTCTTAGTATTGAGCCTCATCTACTTGTCTGTGACAGTCTTGTTCTCTTGCTTATACTCTCGCTCTCTCTTAATATTTACCCTCAACCACCCATTCGTGACAGCTTGTTCACCTTCCCATTTTCTAAGCCTCAACATGTCGGATCTTACCGAGAGAATAAATCAGCTCATGGAAGCCATGCATCAACTTCAACTTGAGAATGACCACCTTCGGGAATCGTTACGGAAGCTTCAAGTTGAAACATCTATGGATTTCGAAGAAAAAAACAGCTCTCCTCCTGCTGTCATGAAGACATACATCTTGGCTTATCATGACATTCATCTTGGCGAACCAGGAGTCGAACCCATAACCTCTTGGTTTACATATTGTACTTTAACCATTGTAATAACATATGTGAGATGTAATCATAATAATTATATGTTTAGTTATTACGAGATATTTAGAACATTCTAGATTATTCTAGAATGTTCTTGAATATTTCATGATTATATTTATTATTATTATTATTCATAAATATCTAAAATATTCTAGAACATTCTAGAATACTCCATAAGGGCCTATAAATAAGAGTCCATACACTCATCACAACTCATTCGGTTCAAACTGTCGTGACTCTTGAGTAGGAAGCAGAGAGAGAGCGATGGCGATAGAGATAACGATAACGATAGAGATGGCGACGGTTTGAACCGAATATTTCTTTTCCCTTTCTCCAATAACCCTAGCAAGCTTTCTTCTTTATCCTTCTTTCTTTTTCCCCCGCGGTTATGGAGTCGGTCAGCAAGCAAGAGTATATGCGTGTCCTTTCGGAGCTCGATATGCTCACCACTAAGTTTGTGGCATTAGAGCAAGAAAATCAAAGGCTACTCGGGGATCTTCAACAAGTCAGTACTGAGAAAGCTCATCAATATGAGGAGTTATCACAACGGGTTCATCAACTTGAGGCTACTATATTAACATTACGAGAACAAGCGGCGGGGGTTCAAAACTCCCCAAGGGAACCAAAGATTAGCCTCCCTGCCAAGTTTGATGGTACCAGATCTCTCTTTCGAGGTTTCCTGAATCAAGTTCGTTTGGTGATTCAGTTACATCCCAATCGGTATCCAACTGATGCTGCCTGTGTGGGATTAATAGGAACCTTGCTAAGCGGTACAGCGTTAGCATGGTTTGCACCACTTCTTGAGAAGAAATCACCATTACTGGAGGATTTCGAGGAATTCGTTAAGGAGTTTCAAGCTAGTTTTGGAGATACGGATAGCACTAGGACTGCAATAAACAAGATTCGAAGACTCCGACAAGGAGATCGTCCCGCTTCAGCTTATGCCGCAGATTTCCGTCTCTTGGCATGCGACATCCCTTGGGATGAGGCAGCCTTAATGGATCAATTCCGTCAGGGTTTGCGTAACGATGTCAAAGATCTTCTTCTTACTTTCCATGAAGATCCAAAGTCTCTTACTGAAGCTATTAGCCGAGCTGTGCGATGTGATAATCGCCTATTTGAGCGACGTTCTGAACGTCAACAAATGTTACGCCGCCAACCGGAACAGACATACGCTTCTATAGTCGCCACACCGCCACAAGGTTCTAGACCCGTTACGAGGGATGGTCCCACTCCGATGGAAATAGAGTCGACACAACGTCGAGGGCCCTTATCAGATGCTGAGAAACAACGACGTCGGGCGCATCGCCTATGCCTCTACTGTGGTGGTCCAGGACATATAGCTGTGAATTGTCCACATAAACCCAGGCGTCAAGTTTACCAAGTAAGTGCACATGACAACCCTACATCAAGTTCTACTATCACGTCTAATAACTTAAGTACTAAGCCTAATAGCCCATGCCATGAGAATAGATTTGATGTCTTGAGCCAATTAGAGGATGTGTTAAACGAATAAGTCCGGCCAAAATAGGAGCCATTTGGTTGGACCATCCTAGTTATGTAGAGTCAGTACCTAGTTGTGGTTCCATTTCATCAAATCAAGTTAGTAGAGTTTTTTCTGCACAAGTCGAGCTTAGCACATCTACAGGTCATCGCGCCCTAGCCTCTGCCCTCCTAGATTCCGGAGCCAATTCTTGTTTCATGGATCGCGAGTTTGCATTGACTCAAAACATCATCTTGAAAAAACTCCCAAACCCAGTAGCTGTAGGAGTCATCGATGGTCGCCCTATAGCATCAGGAGATATAGTCGAAGAGTCTGAACCAATTCGTGTAGTCCTAGGTAATTTGGCTAGTGTCATCTCATTTAACATCATTAGTAGTCCGGAGCACTCTCTAGTTCTTGGTCTTCCTTGGTTTGAGTTACATAACCCAACCATTGATTGGAGAAAAAGAACTATTGAAGAGGTCACCGTACAATCCAAGTCTCTTGAAGCTCCAACTAAGGATCTAGGATCCCCCACAATTTCAACAATCTCTATACATCAATTACGAGAGGATGGAAGAAAGGAAGACATGATGGTATTTGCGGTTTTAGCAACTCCCTCATCTAGCTCACAAGAATTGGGGGTCCAACTACCAAAGAAGTACATAGAATTCTCCGATGTGTTCGATAAGGTGAAGGCTAATAGACTACCAGAGCATCGACCATATGATTGCCCAATTGATTTGCAGCCAGGAAAAGAGCCTCCATGGGGACCAATTTATAATCTTTCGCCCACGGAGTTAGAGGTTCTTCGAGAATATATCAATGAGAACTTGGCAAATGGTTTTATCCAACATTCAAAATCTCCTGCTGGTGCACCCATCTTTTTCGTTAAGAAGAAAGATGGTACGCTTCGTATGGTCGTGGATTATCGAGGCTTGAATAAAGTGACCGTTAGAAACCGATATGCTCTCCCATTGATCTCAAGCCTTCTAGAACGCCTCAGTGAAGCAAAGTATTTCACGAAGTTAGATCTTCAAGGTGCCTACAACCTTGTTCGAATTCGTCCTGGGGATGAATGGAAGACGGCGTTCCGCACTCGCTATGGTCATTTTGAGTACACAGTGATGCCTTTTGGCCTCACGAATGCACCAGCAGTCTTCCAACATATGGCGAATGATATTTTTCGAGACTTCCTCGATATCTTCATCATTGTTTACCTGGATGATATCTTGATCTACTCAAAAACTCAAGAAGAACATGATATACATGTTCGCCAAGTTTTGCAACGGCTACGAGAGTATGGTCTCTATGCAAAATTGGAGAAGTGTAGTTTCGACCAATGTCAAGTGGAGTTTTTGGGGTACATAGTCTCTTCAAATGGCATCTCTATGGATCCATCAAAGGTTCAAACAATTTTGGATTGGCAAACACCACAGTCCGTGCGAGATGTGCAATGTTTTTTGGGGTTCGCAAACTTTTATCGCAAGTTCATCAAAGATTATTCAAAAATTGTGTTGCCCCTCACTCAACTGACGCACAAGAATCGATCATTTGTATGGAGTATAGATGCGAACTCTGCATTTGAGGGTTTAAAGCAAGCATTTACATCCGCACCAATCTTAATCCATGTCGATCCAATGAGGCGCTTTATACTTGAAGCTGATGCATCGGATTTCGCACTCGGAAGTGTACTATCCCAAATTGGTGATGATGGTGAACTGCACCCGGTGGCTTTTCACTCACGAAAATTTGAAGCCGCAGAAATCAACTATGAGATTCACGACAAAGAGCTTCTTGCCATTGTGGATTCTTTTCAACAATGGCGTCATTTTCTGGAGGGTTCTTCTCAGCAGATTATTGTCTACAATGATCATAAAAATCTAACATACTTTCAAAGTGCTCGAGTCTTGAATCGACGACAAGCTCGTTGGGCGCAGTTCTTAACTCGTTTCGATTTTGTAATTCTATATCGCCCTGGGATGCAACAAGGAAAAGCAGATGCTTTATCTAGACGTTCGTATATGGAACTTCAACCTGGAGAGGCCGCATTTGAAAGCCAAAAGCAAATCCTCTTAGGTCCTGATCGTCTACGAATAATGGCAATGCATACCATCAACACACCGGGAGATTCAAGGCTTCTTGATTCCATTCGTGAGCAGATTGCGACTGATGCGTTCGCCCAAGAGGTTTTGAGCCATATTATCCCAAATCGTGCATCTAGCTCCCAAACTCAAAATCCTCGTCTAGACTACACCCAGTTTAGTTGGCATGATGGGTTACTTTTTCGACAAACTCTCTTGTATGTGCCTGACGGTCCTTCTCGACTCAAAGTCATGCAACAATGTCATGACACACCAATGGCGGGACACTTCGGCATCCACAAGACTTTTGAGTTGATTTCTCGCCGATATTGGTGGCCACGGCTTCGCCATTTTGTTACGGATTATGTTCGTAGCTGTGATACATGTTGCCGATCAAAAAAGCCTCGACATCATCCATATGGCTTATTACAGCCAATGCCTATTCCGGAGAGCCCATGGAAATCTATTTCCTTGGACTTTATTACGGATCTTCCACCTTCCAAGGGATTTGATTCGATTCTCACGGTTGTCGATCGTTTTACGAAGATGGCACATTTCCTTCCATGCACAAAGACCATTACTAGTCAAGAGACAGCTGATTTACTCTTGCGGGAGGTGTTTCGCCATCATGGTCTTCCGGATGATATTATCAGTGATCGGGGTCCCCAATTCATCTCGAAATTTTGGCGGCACATGTTCAAACTCTTACATACTTCTTGTAAACTCTCTTCCGGCTACCATCCAGAGACTAATGGGCAGAGTGAGCGCACCAACCAAACAGTCGAGCAATATCTACGTTGTTTTGTCAACTATCAACAAGATGATTGGGTGGATTTACTACCTTTGGCAGAATTTGCTTATAACAACTCCGAGCATTCTTCTACTGGATATTCCCCATTTTTTGCAAACATTGGGTACCATCCTCGTTGGACGATGCTTGAACATCCTGAACTCCCAAAAAACCCAGCTGCTGAAGATCGGCTCACTCGACTCCAAGAAGTTCAGGATATGCTTTTGCATCATTTATGTGAAGCCCAAAACACTCAAAAGAAGATTGCTGACCGTCATCGGCGTGATTCATCGACTACATTTCAAGTAGGCGATCGTGTATGGCTTTTACAAGGTAGCATTAAAACGACCCGACCTTGCTACAAATTGGATTATCAACGTTTTGGCCCATATGTCATAAGTGGTAAGATCAATGATGTGACATTTCGTCTTGATCTTCCTCCTCATATGCGTCTTCACCCGGTCTTCCATGTTTCACTTTTGGAGCCCTACACAACGAGCTCTATTCCGGGTCGTGTTACACCTCCCCCACCTCCAATTGACGTTTCCAATGGCTCTGAATATGAGGTTGCCGCTATCCTCGACTCCAAGATCATTCGCAACAAACTATACTACTTGGTTGATTGGTTAGGCTATACACCTGATGATCGAACATGGGAGCCTGCCGAACATCTTGCCAATGCCTCCGACATGGTTGTTGCATTTCACAACCAATATCCTCATAAACCAAGTCTGAACTCTTTTCTTCCGACTCGTGCAACTCGTCATCAAAAAGGGGGGATAATGTCATGAAGACATACATCTTGGCTTATCATGACATTCATCTTGGCGAACCAGGAGTCGAACCCATAACCTCTTGGTTTACATATTGTACTTTAACCATTGTAATAACATATGTGAGATGTAATCATAATAATTATATGTTTAGTTATTACGAGATATTTAGAACATTCTAGATTATTCTAGAATGTTCTTGAATATTTCATGATTATATTTATTATTATTATTATTCATAAATATCTAAAATATTCTAGAACATTCTAGAATACTCCATAAGGGCCTATAAATAAGAGTCCATACACTCATCACAACTCATTCGGTTCAACACCAGTCTTTAGCCCTTAGCCTACTCCTTGTAATCTTCTTTCTCATAATATAATCGCATTCCCATTTCTTATCTCTCACTTATACTTTTCTCTCTCTCGCACTCTCTCCCTCTTTCACTCTCTTTTGCTATCACTATCGCTATCTCTACCGCTCTCGCCATCTCTATCGTTATCGTTATCTCTATCGCCATCGCTCTCTCTCTGCTTCCTACTCAAGAGTCACGACACCTGCATCAACAAAGCCTGGTCCCTCCAAATGGGATCCAGTGTTGAATGAAGAGGACCTAGTGAGAACCGGAAGAGAAGACATATTTGTGAATATGTTTTGAGTAAGCCTATTGAGGCTATATTTGTAAATAGCCCTAAGTTCATATAAGTATAAATATGACTTAGGGCAAACACTTTGTGTGTACAGATGTTGTCATATTGTGGTATGTGTATAATTGTTGTAGAGAGAGCGAGAGAGGTGATACAGAGTGATATTCTATTGTAACCACCGATTGGCGAAGAAACAGAGCTCGAGGCCATTGCCTCTGAGTCTCTGACAATACCTTTCTCATATAGTGTTAGTTTAGAGTCTGTGGGCTCCCGTGGTTTTTCCCATTTAGGGTTTTCCACGTAAACATCCTATTTACTCTCTTTTGGTGTACGTGTATTCATCTCTATTCTCATTTTTTATGTTTGATCCTTAAACGAAGTGTTTCAAGACTTGGTTGTGGCCGAGCAATATTCCGCGCTATTCTTTACAATCTGGTATCAGAGCGAACAACACAGAAAATGGAAGAACCGTTCGACGGCATGTTCAAGCTCACTGACTCCAATTACTCAGTGTGGAAATCGAAGATGAGGGATATTTTGGTGGTTAAAGATCTTTGGTTGTCGGTACACGTGGGAGGTGATGCACATGAAGATGATGGCATAAATTCGGTGCTTCATCGACATGAGCTTGTATAACAACTTCAATGGAGAGAGCAAGGCTCATGAACTTTGGGAGAAGATCGACATCATGTTCCAAAACAAGAATGTTGTTAATCTAGTGAGGCTCCGGTACCGGGACAACTCCAGTATGGCAGAGCACATGAATGCCTTCTAGGGGCTAATACACCAAACAATCTCGTTGGAAGTACCTCTCGTCGATGAGGTACTCACATTGCTCCTTCTCGGTTCCCTCCCGGATAGCTGGGAGACGTTGGTTGTCACGTTGGGCAACGCCAGGCCGGAAGGAAAGCAATTGTCCCTAGCAAGGGTAAAATCAAGCTTCCTAGATGAAGAAGCTCGCCGGAAGGTTCGTGATTCCGGAACTGATCCGAATGACTTGGTCACGGAAGATGACCACAACCGGGGAAGAGGCCGGTATCGGAGTCCCCAAAACCGGGACAAATCGGGGATGAGGTCGAAGTCAAGGGGAAGACCCACGTGCTTCTATTGCGGGAAGCTGGGACACTTCCAGAAGAATTGTCGATATTTCCGGAAAGAGAAGGAAACCGACAGTGCCGATTCGAAGAAGAGTTCGGACCGAAATGGTTCAGACCGGAGAGGCCCGGATAGGAAGGGAACGTCGGCAATGCGACAAGTGAAGAAGAACTGATGCTCATTATCGAAGAGAATGAGTTAGACCTTGTCGGTGACGAGACAATGTGGGTTGTCGATTCCGGAGCATCGTTCCACCTGACACCGGACCGGAGGTGCTTCTTATCCTACATAGCCGGAGATCATGGTTGTGTTCGGATGGGGAGTGAAGGTACATGCCGAATTGTCGGCATAGGAGATGTGTTGTTGATGACATCAACCGGATGAAAGTTGCTTCTGAAAGATGTCCGACACGTTCTGAAGGTTCGACTGAACCTGATATCAGTCGGTCGGCTAGATGATGAAGGCTACACGGGTAGCATCCGGAACGGAGTTATGAAGTTCTGCAAAGGAAGCCTGATTGTGGCTCGAGCCCGAAAGACCAACACACCATACTTGATGAATGCCCGGATATGCCGGGAAGAAGTGAACGTAGCATCTGACACTACCGGTGAGCTGTGGAACAAAAGACTGTGTCACATAAGTGAGAAGGGGATGAAGAGACTTGCAGAAGACAATCTCATTCCGATGAAAGACGTGCAACTTGAGAAGTGCACCGATGGTCTTGCCGGCAAGCAAAACCGAACCTCCTTCCGGTCAAGACCATCGATGAGACGGAATGCACCACTGGAGCTGGTGCATACCAATGTGTGTCAAGTGGACACGAAGTCACATGCTGGATCGCAATACTTCGTGACGTTCATAGATGACCACAACCGGAAGTTGTGGGTCTCACCGTTGAAGACGAAGGATCAGGTGCTATCTGTCTTCAAGGAGCTCCATGCGAAAGTGGAAAGAGAAACTGGCCGGAAGCCGAAGGCGGTTCGAGTGGACAACGGAGGAGAATACCAGGGGAAATTCGAGGAATACTGCCGGTCGAAGGGAATCCGGCTCGAATTCACCGTGCCGAAGACGCCGAAACTAAACGGGCAGGCCGAAAGGATGAACCGAACCATAATGGCAAGAGTCCGGAGCATGCTCGCACATGCCAAGTAACCCAAGACGTTTTGGGCTGAGGCGCTGACGATGGCGACCTATGTGATAAACTGATCGCCCTCAGTCCCCTTGGACGGAGACTCACCTCAGAAAGTTTGGACCGGTAAAGATGTATCTTATTGGCATCTGAAGGTGTTCGGGTGTCTCACATATGTGCATGTGGCAAAGGACAAGAGAGAAAAGCTGGATCCGAAGTCCCGGTCATACATATTCCTTGGATACGGCGATGATGAGTTCGGTTACCAGGTGTGGGATCTAGTCGACAAGAAGGTGTTCCGGAGTCGAGACATAGTCTTCATGGAAGACAAGACCATTGCCGACTGGGAGTCGGAGACTAAGGTGATGAACTCGGATCATCCAATGAAAACCGGCTTGAGGACACAAGGGCATACCCGGTTAAAAACCAGATGTTAGCCGGAAACCGGATGACACTCAACGACCGGCCGGATACAGACAAGAAACTGGACCGACCGAAGAAGAAGAAGAAGAAGAAGAAGAAGAAGACACCGGAACCGGACAAGATCCTGAATCACATTCGGATTCGGAATAAACGGAGGAACCGGTAGTCAGAAACCAGGGACGAAGATATCCTCTTCGAGAGAGAAGAGCCCCCCGGAGATTTCCGGATGCAGATCATGTGTCGCTAACCGATGAGGGGGAGACGGAAAGCTTCGAAGAAGCAAAGAGAGACACCCACAACCGCAAGTGGTTGAGTGCCATGTAGGATGAGATGGATTCCCTACATGAGAACCACACGTATGAACTGACGAAGTTGTTGAAAGGGAAGAGAGCACTTCGGAACAAGTGGGTGTACAAGTTGAAACTGGGAGATGTCGGAAACCCAACGAGATACAAAGCCCAGATTGTGGTGAAGGGGTTCTAGTAGAAGAAAGGAGTGGATTTCGATGAGATCTTAGCCCCGGTAGTAAAGATGACATCCATTTGGACGGTATTGGGAATAGCGACAAGCATGGACCTCGAGGTAGAGTAACTGGACGTCATGATGGTGTTCCTACATGGTGACCTCGAAGAAGAGATCTACATGCATCAACCGGAAGGATTTGAGAAGAAAGGGAAGGAGCACCTGGTGTGCCGGCTGAAGAAGAGCTTATACGGATTGAAGCAAGCCCTCCACCAATGGTACCAGAAGTTCGACTCCTTCATGACTGACCAAGGGTACCACAATACGCAAGTCGATCACTGCGTGTTTGTGAAGAAATTTGACGGAAGAGATTTCCTAATACTCCTCCTATATGTGGACGAGAGACCAAGGCAAGATTCGGATGCTGAAGGAGGCTCTGAACCGGACCTTCTCAATGAAAGACTTGGGTTCAGCAAGACAGATATTGGGAATGCACATCATCCGGGACCGGTTGAAGAAGCTGTTGTGGTTGTCATAGGAGAAGTACGTGACAAAGGTGCTTCAACGGTTGGATCGACAATTCCGGCAAATTGCAAGTTGTCCGGAAAGCAGAGCCCGAAGACACATCACAATAGGTAGGTTGTCTTGTTCACCTATTTCATGACTATGAATGATACCAACTATTAGAGTTATGATCAGAGAAGACGGATATGATGAAGATATCATATGCCTCTACCGTCAGAAGCTTGATATACATGATGGTATGTACCCGGCCGAATATCGAATATGTAATCGGAGTGGTAAGCCGGTTCATAAGCAATCCCGGAAAAAAGAGCACTGGAACGCGGTCAAGTGGATACTCTGGTATTTGAAAGGCACCGCGAGTATGTGTCTCTGGTTTGGCTTTGGTTATCCCCAACTTGAAGGATTCACAGATTCACGGATTCGGATATGTCGGCTGATGCGGATACCAGCCGGTCTACATTCGGATATGTCATGACTTATGCAGGGGTGTATCAGGGCAGTCGAGGCTGCAGAAGACGGTTGCGTTGTCAACCACGGAGGCGGAGTACATAACAACAGTAGAAGCCGACAAGGAGATAATTTGGATGAAGGACTTCATTAGAGAACTAGGGATCCAACAGGAGGAATACCGGCTCTACTGTGACAGTCAAAGTACCATCCACATTGCAAAGAACGCGGCCTACTATTCCCAGAAGAAACATATCCAGCGGAGGTACCACTGGATCCGAGAGAGAGTAGAAGATCAAGAGTTCGTGCTGATGAAGATCCACACAAAGGAGAACGGGTCGGATATGCTGACCAAGGTGTTGACAACCGACAAGCTGGATGCATGCCGAAAGTGGATCAGGCTGGCGAGACATCCCATGCCGGAGTGAAGGGGGAGAATGTTGGGAAATCGGTCCCTCTGGATGGGATCCGGTGTTGAATGAAGAGGACCCGGTGAGAACCGGAAGAGAAGACATATTTGTGAATATGTTTTGAGTAAGCCTATTGAGGCTATATTTGTAAATAGCCCTAAGTTCATATAAGTATAAATATGACTTAGGGCAAACACTTTGTGTGTACAGATGTTGTCATATTGTGGTATGTGTATAAATGTTGTAGAGAGAGCGAGAGAGGTGATACAGAGTGATATTCTATTGTAACCGCCGATTGGCGAAGAAACAGAGCTCGAGGCCATTGCCTCTGAGTCTCTGACTGTACCTTTCTCATATAGTGTTTGTTCGGAGTCTGTGGGCTCCCGTGGTTTTTCCCATTTAGGGTTTTCCAGGTGAACATCTTGTTTACTCTCTTTTGGTGTACGTGTATTCATCTCTATTCTCATTTTTTATGTTTGATCCTTAAACGAAGTGTTTCAAGACTCGGTTGTGGCCGAGCAATATTCCGCGCTATTCTTTACACATCCCACTACAAGTATGGAGCCCAAGTTTGGTTTATTTGACAAGTTCGATGGCACGAGGAAGCACTCCCGAGGATTCATAAATCAAATCAAACTTATTATCCAACTACAGCCTCAACGGTATGCGAATGATTTTCGTCAAGTTGGTCTTATCGGGACCCTTCTCTCAAGAGCTGCACAAGCCTGGTTTGCACTGTTGGTCGAAACTTCATCATCACTTCTACAAAATTTTCTTGCCTTCCTGGCAGAGTTCTAGGCAACATTTGGGGATATAGACCGATGCCGAACTGCCATTACCAAACTCTATTCATTACATCAAGGTATGCGTTCGGTATCCTTTTATGCCTCTGAATTTAGACAATTAGCATTGAGATGTTCAGTGGGATGGCCAAGCGCTCTGCGACCATTTTCGTCGGGGCCTTTGAAGCGAGATTAAAAATTTACTATTCAAATTTCCGGAGCCTACGTCATCGTCACAAGCCATCACGCAAGCAATTAGTTGTGACAATCGGTTGTTCAAGGTGGAAACCCTCTTTGATATCTCCTCCATCATCATCGTACGATGACCCTGTGCTGATGGAAATTGACCGAGCTTGAGCCCCACCACACACTGTGGTTGAACAGAGGTATCGCCGAGCCAACTGACTATGTTTATATTGTGGTGGATCCACCCATCTAATTCATTTTGGTCCAATCAAGAATCATTAACGATAAATATCTACAAACAATACGATCAGACGTCCCCAACAACCGGAAAACGACGGTGTCCAACCGTAGGAGCCATGTGGTTGGACAATCTACATTCGTGTCACTCCCATAGTTTGGCTACATCGATAGAAGATTTCTCCTTTCTGGTAAGCATCCATTTCAAGTCAATTTCAATTAGGTCCTTAGCACTTCTCGATTCCTAGGCAACAACATGTTTTATGGATGAAAGGTTCGTTCGTAAACATAAATTTCCGATTGTTCGATTGTCCAAGCCAATCCTAGTGGAATCTATCGATGGACACATGCTTTCTTCTGGAGCAGTCATCGAAGCCACTGTCCCACTTATCTTACAGCTCGGGGACCACCAGGAGGTCTTAACGTTTTATGTTATCACTTCACTGCGACATTCGGTCATCCTTGGTTTTTCTTGGCTAAAGGCACAGAATTCACTTGTCGATTGGCGCAATCACTCGATTACTTTCTCCCAAACTAGCTCAGAGGTGCAAGTAATATCTCATGGTGCAGCAACAATATGACACGAATCGGTTTCAGGCACTCACCCTCCCATTAAAACAGGAATTAGCTCCAAGGTGGATGCTCACGTCCCAGTCACAAGAAGGAAAATAGTGCATAGTGCCTCTAAGTCGAGCAATCCAATGAGGACAGCTATCGACTCACTACCGTCCAAGTATGAAGACTTCACGGATGTGTTTGAGAAAAAGAATGTTGATCGCTTGCCTGAGCATCGACCCTACGACTGTCCGATCAATCTGCAAGAAGGTGCCAGTCCTCCCTTCGACCCAATTTATGGGTTGTCGGAACTAGAACTCTAGGCACTCCGAACTTATCTCGGCGAGAACCTCGAAAAGGGTTTTATTCAACCCTCAAAATCACCAGTAGGAGCTCCTATTTTGTTCGTGAAAAAGAAAGATGGCTCCTTATGCCTCTGCATCAACTATCGGGGTCTAAACAAGATTACTGTTCACAACCGCTACCCACTGCCTCTCATCCCAAAGTTGTTGGATCGACTCCGAACTGGGCAGATATTCTCTAAGATTGACCTACTGGGAGCATACAATCTGGTACAGATCAAACCTGGAGATGAATGGAAAACCTCCTTTAGAATGCGCTACAGTCATTTCGAGTGTAAGGTAATGCCTTTCGGCCTCACTAATGCTCTTGCAGTATTTCAACATATGATGAATGACATCTTCCGAGAATATCTAGATCACTTTGTTGTGATCTATCTAGATGATATCTTGGTCTTCTCTTTGAACATCAAGGAGCATACTCGACATGTCAAGTTAGTCCTCGCCAAACTTCGCGAGCATGGATTCTATGCTAAAAGTGAAAAATATGAATTTGATCGTACTTTAGAGTTTCTTGGGTATGTCATCTCGACACAGGGAATCACAATGGACATACGGAAAGTCAAGACTATCCAAGAGTGGGCTACCCCAACTTGGGTACAAGATGTGCAATCATTCCTTGGTTTTGCCAATTTTAATCGTCGCATCGTCACTTCATCAACGGATTCTCAGTGATTGCACAACCTTGCTCTTACTTGCAAGGATGCTACTTTCGAATGCACAACAGTTGCACAAAAGGCGTTCGACTTGCTGAAACAAGACTTTACTATGGCACCGGTCCTTTTACATCTTGACCCCACTAAGCCTTTCCAAGTTGAAACAGATGCTTCCGATTTCGCCATTGGGGCGATCCTCACCCAGCCAGATGAGGTCGGTGTGCTTCACCCGATGGCTTACTACTCCCGCAAATTCACGGCCGCAGAAATAAACTACCCCATATATGACAAGGAGCTTCTCGCTATTATTGCTGCTTTTGAAGAATGGAGACCCTATTTAGCCGGGGTGCAACACTGTATCCAAGTAATTACCGATCACAAAAATCTAATATACTTTTCTACCACATAAATTTTAAATTATAGACATGTGCGACAATCAACTTTCTTGGCAAACTATGATTTTGAGATAATCTTTTGCCCCGACACTCAACACACGACGGCCGATGTCTTATACCGTAGGTCTGAGTTCGAGCCCACTCCGGAGGATGAAGCCTATGTCCAGCAGTCTGAAAGTTTGTTAAAGCCTAACCAATTCTACAACTTCGCGACTTGCTTGCTTCAAGATGACTCTTTGCTCAAGCAAATAACAGAAGCTACTACGACTGACAAGTTTGCCATAGAGTTCAAGGCAAGTATCACAAACCCCTCCCATGAACCCAAAAGGCCCGATTTAGCTTGTTTTACAATTCAGGATAATCATTTGTTTCGAGATAATCTTTTGTATGTTCCAGAAGGTCCGCATCAGACCAGGGTGCTCCACGAGTGTCACGATGATCCACTTGTTGGTCATTTTGGCGTTGTGAAAACCTTGGAGTTGATATCTCAGGGGTACTAGTGGCTACAACCATGGAAATTGGTCAAAGAGTTTGTTAAGTCATGCGACGTTTGTGCTCGCTCTAAAGCATCTCATCATTGACCATATGGTCTCCTTCACCCTCTCCCAATCCCCAAACGGCTTTCGGCCTCTCTTTCCATGGATTTCATCACTGACCTTCCCTTTGTTGGTGACTATGACTCGGTACTCGTCTTGGTCGATTGCTTCACCAAGATGACTCATTTTGCTCCATGTGCCAAGACCATGACCGAAGAGGAGACAGCCGATTTGTTTTTCAAAACTTTGGTTCGACTACATGAACTCCCGGATGATATCACTTCTGATCGAGGACCACAATTTGTTTCCAATTTCTGGTGGCACCTTCTGCAAACCTTTGGTTGTAATGTGAATCTGTCTTCCGCCTATTATCCGCAAACCAATGGACAAATGGAGCGGTGTCACGGTAATCCGCGAGTATGTGTCGAAAGGGGTGGGACCACGGGGGTCTCGGATGAGGAAGAGATGGATGTCGGGAGACCGACCCTCTCCGGTCCCGGTTGCACCAGCTGTGGTGCAAACTGGAACGATTCCTGACACGTACCAGAGGCTATCGAACACGAGAGAGGGAGAGAGAGAGAGAATACGTGCAACACCGACTCAACGCACGCTACTTATATACAGAAAAGGAAAGAAGAAACTTCGTAGACGCAGACACAAACACAGATGCACATAACTTCACTATATATGTACAAGAGTAAGATACAACCCTGGCTTCGAGCCGGACCAAGGTAGGTTAGGTTACAATAGAAGTCTACTGCCAAGCCATCGATCGGGGAGCTCTCGGGCTCGTCACGCCGAGGGGGGTCTTGCACAGGAGATAGGGCAGAAGCCTAAACCCCTTTAGACATACGAGATCCTAACCGGACTAAACCCTAAACAAACACAAAGACTCAACCCACACGACAACGAAGAAGAAGAAGAACCCGAAGAACCCTAATAGAAAACAAGAAAGTAAGAAGAAGAAAGTGTTAAGGATTAGGTAATTAATTAAGGAATAATTATTACCTAATTATGTGATTAAGTTAAGCGATTACGTAGTGGAAGATTAAGTGATATGTGCGTGTATGTGTGCGTGAGAGGAAGAGAGAGAGAAGTACACTTATGAACACAAAAACAAGATGGGGGATGATAAAGTATATTAAAAGGTAAATATCATCAACTATCATCAAATACAAAAATACCTTCAATGAGGTATATATAGGTTTCATGTGCAAGGGTGCACATGTGCTAGGAGAATATAGGTACAACGTGTAAGTCCAATATTAAATGAGCATGGAGTGGTGGATCTACAATGTATCCCACTCGAGTACAAAATCCTATTTAAGGATTTATGGTCAACACACTAACTAGATTCTATCTAGGTAACTACTAAGTTACATGTGTTGACTAACTAACTAAATTAAGTTGAGCTTGATCTCTCAACAGAAAGATTATCATACCTTGGACCTAATAGTATACCCTCCTAACTCAAAATGGGCAACCCTTTTGCAAGGGACCCTCCCTTCCTTTTATAGCCCAAGGAGGGAGGGACGTTACAATGTGGGATAAATCCTCCCCCTTATTCTATACACCCTTTTCCTACTATACACGTGCACATGTTGCACATTGCCGACTTGCCCATTCCATCCCGGTTTCACACCAAAGCCGGAAATCTTCACAACAGAGGGTTAACCAAATCCTAGAATAATACTTGAGGTGCTCTCTTAGCTACCAACAAGACAATTGGGTTGACTTCTTCCACTTGCCGAGTTCGCCTACAACAACTCTCTACATGCATCTACGGGAGTTACTCCATTTTTCGCAAACTACGATGAGAGTCTCCACCCCCGCTTCAACATTTCGCTTCCGTCTGACTCTGTCAATCCTTCTGCGGAGGACTGAGCAAGTCTTTTGGAGGATGTACATTGTGACCTTTCCTTCGAGCTCACCCTCACTAGCGAACGCTACAAGGAGCAAGTTGTCCGTCTTCACTTAGATGTTTCCCGGTTCGAGGTAGGGGACTTTGTTTGGGTTCTTCATCGCAATGTTACCACCACTCGTCCTTGTCCAAAGAATGTATTCCATGTCTCCCTTCTGGAACCTCACCATATATCTAGAATCCCCGATCGACACCCTTCTCCTCCACCACCAATCCAACTCTCGACCGGAGAAGAATTTGAGGTCGACCAAATTTTTGACTCTCGTCTCTTCCGTCGCCACCTTCAATACCTTGTCCTCTGGAAAGGGTACCCGATTTCTGAAGCAACGTAGGAGCTGACACACCATCTCAAGCATGCCCCGGACATAGTTTGAGCATTTCATGAGCACTTCATGAATGCTATCCATAGAGGAGGTGGCCTTAGAGGGAGGATAATGTCATAGAGAGGATGCCACATGAAATTGCGGGGGTTGAACCCATGACCTTCTAGTCTTATTGGGCAACCTTACCAGTTGAGCTACATCCATCTATGCATTATTGTATTGTATAAGATTCAACTTATTACATTGTAGATTGATCACTAGAACTTTCAAGAAACTTCTAGAGAATGCATCTTCATGCACTCTCTGGAAGTTCCCATGCACTCTCTAGAAGTTCTCTAGCTTTCATGCATACCTCCACATTCTTGTATAAATATTTGGGTGCACCTTGATTAAAATCAAGGTGAACAACACCAATTACAAAAGCATAATTCAGTTCTTGTTCTTTTATCTATTTTCTCTCTCTCTCTTGCTTGTTCTCTTGTCTATGCTCTCTCTCCCGCTATCTCTTAGTATTGAGCCTCGTCTACTTGTCACTGACAATCTTGTTCTCTTGCTTATACGCTTGCTCTCTCTTAGTATTTAGCCTCAACCACCCGTTCGTGACAATGAGTTTGTTTTTGACTACTGAGGATGTTGGATTGAAAGGAATAACAATGCCCCTTGATGGGACAAATGTTGTCGATGTAGAATTTGATGATGATACACGTTTGTATCTAGATGGTCAAATTAATAATCTGCATAGAATGTGCTCAACAATGCAACCATTTTGTATGGCTTTAGGTGCATCAATTAATTGGAATAAATCAGTGGGTTTTTGGGTGTCCTCGAATTCCATACCACAATCGAGTCCTTATCCAGATTTTCGATGGATTCCCAAGGGTACCTTAGTTAGATATTTAGGATGCCAAGTTGGCTTGAATATTCCTTTAGAAATTTAGGTTGCTTCTTTGCTATGGAAAATAAGGAAAAAACTGTTGTTTTGGAGTAAAGCTAAAGTATCATTTGTAGGTAGAGTGATAGTAGTTCATCAAGTTCTGTTGTCTAGCGACTGGTACATTATGTCATGTTGGAGTTTTTCTACATTAGGACAATTGCAAAGCTTGATCCTAATATTGACATTTTGTGACACAAGCAACCCCTAATTTGGAATGCTTGGTTGATTGACCAGAGGGGACAAATGGTGGGAAGGCGTACTAGATGTGCATTGGCAGAATTAGATCGTGGACCAACACAGTCTATAGGTGTGTGGACAACATTTCTGTCTAAATCTCAAAGGTTTTTTGGATGGAGATTGTGCATAATCTCAGAGGATTTTTGGATAATATAAAAGGTAATATGCAACAACCAGAGCTTAAGCGATTGGAGTTTCATGCCATCTAGGACATAGGTATATTTATATTTTATGGACGGCTTTATGATAAGGTGGAATGGTTTTACTCTACACCAAGGTACTTATTTAAGCTGATTGTTAAGATCTAGAAAAAAGGGATATAAACTTTCAAAATAATTTTAATTAGGACTTTTTAGTTCTTTTGCATTCTAGACTTATGTTAGAGCATCATTGTCTTTCTGCGCATGTGGCCATTGGCTAGATATTGGCTTGATGCTTCAAACATAGCATCAAAGTCATAAATTTGAGAGATCCCGAGTTTGATCCTTCTCATGACTGGACCCTTCTCATAAATCACAATTGGTCTCTTGTGGATGTTAAAACTCTATCTGCCCATCTATATGTATCTCTCTCTCTTACATTTGATCACAAATGCATGTTTATATTAAAAAACCCAAACCTTAGGTTAATTGTGCAACAAGATTTGGCTTGGTAATGGTCATAACCACTTAGTCGTAAGGATGTTAAAACTCAATCCATCTATATGTATCTCTCTCTCTCTCTCTCTCTCTCTCTCTCTCTCTCTCTCTCTCTAAAGGGAAAACGCAAGAGAAAGCACATGCATGTGCTAAATTTTGGGGAAATCTAAAGGGAAAACGTGTTGAGAGTTATGGTGACTTAACTCTTCACGACTTGTCTATGCATTGTAAGAATTTATATGAGTTATCTCTTGCCGGAAAGATGATGTGTTATGGTTCTCTTTCACATATGCCTTCCTTCTTTACAATTGAAGATATATGCATAGGACTTAAGAAATTGGCCTCTCGAAAGGCAAGCGATCTTCAATGTATAAAGGCTGAAATGCTCAAATGGACGGGAAAGGAAGCACATATATGGATAAGCGATATGTTTAATGATGCATTGCAACATGGTATGCCGTACGATTGGACTACAAATTGGATCAAACCTTTACATAAAGGTGGAGATATAAATAATGTAAACAACTATCGAACCATCATGGTTGGCTCATTAATAGCAAAACTATTTGGATGTATAATGGAATCAAAGATAAGTGTATGGGCTGAAAAAAGTGGTAAGAGAGCTTATGGACAAGCTGGCTTTCGGAAACACCATAGCACCATTGATCACCTTATCACCCTTCGAGTATTAATGGAGGAAAGTCGCCTTAGAGGTAAAGGTTTATATTGTTGCTTTGTAGACTTCAAGAAAGCTTTTGATATGGTACCTCGTGAGCATCTTTGGAGGCGAATGGAAGAACTTGAGGTGCCAAGTGAATATATGCTTGCAATTTCCCGAATTTATGAGAAGGTTATATGTTGTGTGTGCATGAGAGATAAACTTTCAGATTTTTTCAAAAGCACTATTGGTGTTAAGCAAGGATGCCCACTCTCACCAACACTATTTGGTCTATGCATTGATGAATTGGAAGAAATGGTTACCAAGTTTGCAAAGGAAGAATGTGTTGAAGAAGTTGCCATTGGGAATGTTGTGATTATGCTTTTGCTATATGCAGATGACGTAGTGCTTTTTGCAAATACTTTAGGAGATGCACAAAAGCTTATGAAGGCATTGGAAAAATTTTGCATGCATACTAAATTAAGTGTCAATAGCTCTAAAACAAAGATTATGCTTGTGAAGAGCCAAAAAAGAGATAAACCATGCATTATGTACAACAATGAGCCACTTGAATGTGTGGAAAGCTTCAAATATCTTGGCCTTGAAGTTCCTTCAAATCATAGATGGAATGAATGTGCTACACGCCGCTTAGAGGCGGGCAAACGAGCATACTATGCATTTGAGAACATATGCAATCTTGGAGATATTAAGTGTTGGGTCCTCAAGAAATATCTTTTTGACACTTTGGTGACACCAGTTCTTCTCTATGGGGTGGAAGTATGGGGCGGTAGCATCCCTAAGTCTATGTGGAAAGAGTTTGAAAATGTCCAAAAGCATTTTCTTACCAAGTTTCTACAAGTTAAGAAACAAACGCCCTACACCCTCCTCCTCCTTGAGACGGGATCGCTTCCCATTGAGATCATGGCCATGGAAAGGGTTGTTGAATACATGCTTAAGGTTCAAAAAAGTCCCTCACATCGACTTCCTAGAATTGCGTGGGAAGCAAGCAAAAAGATCCAAAAGACGCATAAAAGCAAAATTTTGTGTTCCGGTTGGATGCAAGATATAGAAAAATGGTTTGGTAGATGGGATGCGAGACACTTGCTTCATGATGCATCATTAGATTCCTCTGTAAATGAGGCATTTTTGCAACGCCAATGTATCATGACATGGGACAAATGTGGAGGCTCACGCTTCACACATTATACTACACATGTTGCACCTAACTACAAAACCATATTCTTTGCGGAACGGGGAAATCATACACATCCATACATGTTAGAGCCCATACCGTTATCTGCCATTCGAACCATTGCTTCCATGCGACTTAGCTCACATGCGACTTGTCATGGGACATAAACGCCAAATTCACACACACATATAAACCAATTATCACAATACGAACTTAGGAGAGAGAATAAAGAGAAGCAAAGGTGATGAAGAAAAGAAGAAGAGAAAAATGGAGAATATTGAAGTTCTTGAGCTGTTTGCTCCTTGATTGAGAAGAGGACTCCATTAGTTTCACCAACATTAGATGAAGCAAACAAAAGCAAGTGAAGACAAGAAAAAGTTAATCATGCTCTAATACCAACAATAAGAATCTAAATTAACGCTAAGTAAATTAAAGGATATAACAAGGAAGAAAGTGTGCTAGACCACCCGACCACCCCTTACCAAAGACGAGAGACGAAATTGAGTCCCCTATCAGTGTTCCATACCACGAAGTTGGAACATGGATCATACCTTCAATTTGGAGGAACACATATGAATCTAGATCATTGCCACACTATCAAAGTATTTTTCAATGCCTAAGTTATCAATTGTTTCCCTAATGGAAGTGCAAGCCCTATAATTTCTCCACATTTGACCATGTTCTACATCATAATGGGTATGGGCTCAATGGGCATCCTTGTAGTGCAAACTATGTCAAAGATATTTTCCAGGTTAACAAAAGAATTAAAAATACTTAAAAATTCATTGTAATTCCTTCCCAAGCTAGGATTTTATAATTAGAAATATCTAAAAGATCACGTTCAGTTCATCTTCATTTATATCTTCTTCCAAGATAATCATCACTTTTTGCCCAACATTCTCATTGATAGATTCCAATAGCATCGACCTTGCTCATCTCACAACAATATTTTTAAAACATTCTAAACCAAAATGAGTTATGAAATGTTGTTTACAATTATCAATATCCAAGAGTACGATTTTCACTCTAGCATAGGTGGCATGTTACCCATTGAAGAATTGATGTGATTGGCTAATTATTGATGTTAATAATTAAGTGTGGATTAAATTTCATTATAACATCAATATCCAAGTGTACCATTTTCACACTAGCATAGGTGGCATGTAACCTGTTGAGAATCAAACTCAAGTTCCCTAGTGTGGGAACACACCTTAGTATACTCAAGTGTGTGAACACCTCACCTCCTAATATAGTAACTAGTGTGTCATAGAACCTTAAAGGTTCTATGACATATTAAGTGTAGTGAAGTCTCCACCTCTCTTTAGTAAGTGGTGGTTGTATAGAGAGAAGGTGACTACATAAGCACCTTACTCCACCTCTTTGTAAAGTTGGTCCATTCTTTTTCATGTTAATATAGTTTTTCTTGTTTTCTATATAACTATGTTCTTTCTCTCTCTCTCTCTCTCTCTCTCTCTCTCTCTCTCTCTCTCTCTCTCTCTCTCTCTCTCTCTCTCTCTCTCTCTCTCTCTCTCTCTCTCTCTCTTCGTAAATCAATGTTTTGTTATTAAAACAAGATGATAATACAACCCTTGCTACCTTCACTACATCATGAGTAGTGATAATGCATGGGAAACCCTCACAAGTGTTGCAAAACTAGATGGCATACCTCTATCTCCTCTCGGGACAATGTCCCCAAACAACATAGTTGCGAAAATTGCCACATCAATTTCCCTTTCATCCTACGATGTTGTTGTGTTACCCCATGAAGTCCATCAAACAAGAACCCATTTCTCATGGTCCAATTAAACCACATCCCACAATACCTAAGGTAGTCAAACATGACCTTATATGATGGTGCAGGCATGCCTTTATCATCATCAATAAAAACCCAGTTAAAAGGTGACAAAATATTGCCTGTTATTGATGCCCAAATTTGTGATATAACCGCCCAAATGGCTTTAGCAACCGGACATGTAATGAACCTATGTCTGGCATCTTCCTCAACCACCGTGCAAAAAAAACATGTCCCATTTGAAATATTTCGCCGTTTTAAAGCAATCGCCAAAGGCAACCCACCAATAATCACACGCCAAAGAAACACCTTAGCACGAAACGGAAGATGCGACTACCATCCTACATCCAAAACTCTAGTCCACCACTTTACATGTCAAGTTATATACCATGTGTTTGCAACCTTGGTTGCTAACCAAGCTCTATCTTCAACCAACTTATGGTATACATCATTAGTGTTCACCACAAAAATTGATTGTCCAATACCAAACGACCAATCTTTCCATGGGTCCGCAACTAGCAACATTGGAATCGGGAAAATTAATCTAGGCAATGCCAATATTGATTCCCAAATGTACCCATATCCCCATGGTATATGAAACTTATTTCTAACTATCCTAAAGGCCATCATTTTCCTACATGACTGTAATATACCATCTTCCACCATTACCAATCCCAGCCTAAATACACAGTCTCTCCCTCTCTCTCTCTTCACACATTATACTACAATGTTGCACCTAACTACAAAACCATATTCTTCGCGGAACGGGGAAGCCATACACATCGATGCATGTTAGAGCCCATCCCGATATCTGCCATTTGAACCATTGCATCCATGCGACTTAGCTCGCACGCATTGAGATGTGAGACGGGGCGTTGGGGCACAAGTGATGAGAGTGGCCGACTATGCACACTTTGCCCTAAACAAGTTTGAGAGTTTGAGTATCACACTTTGATACAATGCTCTGCCTTTGATCATATTCGACCATGCTTTCCACATCTCTTCGATCGAGCCCAACTCACAACCACGATGTGCACTCTCGATTGCAACATTCATTGGTAAAGTTCTTGAACATCGAGAGTCGCTACTCACCTTCACACATATCACGTGAAATGTAATATTTTTGGTCTCATAGGCCATATTTGACCTCCGAAGACGATAATATAATCTATCTATCTATCTATCTCAACTACACATATACACACACCTTCCGCTGCACAGAATCACTCCCGATTCTTTACATGGTATTAGAGCGATTGGTAGCTTGATCCAACCCCATCCACGTGTGGTATGTCCACGAAGAAGAACTAGTCGATCGATGTAGTTGCAACTTGCATAGTTTTTATCAAGAGAAGACGAAGAAGAAGAAAACTTGTTCCATACAACTCAATCAGCATGAATACTCAGATGGGAAGTGCTCTTCCCACTGAGAAAATTGACAGAAACAACTTTGCATCTTAGGAGTACAAGATGCACCAATACCTTGTCGGGCAAGGCTATTGGAGTTATATTGAAGGAGCATAAGAAACGCAACCCAACCCAACACATGTTGACTACCCAGCTTGGGAGCAAGCAGTGAGTCGTGTGTTGTACTACCTTGCATCATGCGTTCATGATCACATGTTTGGCTACATCCGAGAGGCCAAAACACCGAACGAGGTGTGGGGGAACCTCAAGAGAATTTTTACGGCAAACACGGCTACACGCAAGCATCAACTCCATCAAGAGTTGAACAATATTCAATAGAGGGACATGTCGATTGCCAACTACACCTTAAAGGTCAAGGAGTTGTGTGACACCCTTGGGTCCATCAACATCAACATCGAGGATGATGAAATGGTGCAGATATGCCTCGGCGGCCTAGCACCTCGGTTTGGCACAATAAGGTCAGTCATCCTCGCGAGGGAGAACTCTCCTCCTTCGATCTCTAGTAAATGTTGTTGGTCGAAAAAAATCATGTTCGAACAATAAGCAATGCGCAAGAAGGACACATCCTATATTCAAATTTCGATGGAGAAAAAGGACAAGGTCGTGGAAGAAGAGCCGATTCGGCCAAGGCCGACACAACCAAGAGCAACCCCGAGAACACAACTTCTACTACCGGCAAGACGTTTCATACGCGCAAGATGGAGTGTCTGGAAGAAGGGGGAGCAATCATGCAGGACCAAGCTGACAAAACAATTCTATCCAGTGCGGGTATTGTGGAAAATCCGGTCACTATGAGGCAGAGTGTCGGAAAAAGAAGAGTGAGTCGGCCTTTACAAGCCGACAACTTACTCACTATGCCTCAAATTCCGACTTTGACGACATGGTAGAATGTTCATGATGTGGTATAGAGAGATTTCAATGACAACATCGTGTCTGACGAGCATCTCCAACTCAGAAAACGTATGGTTTGTCGATTCGGGTGCATCCAATCACATGATGTCTCATGAAGATTGGATTTGAGAGCTATGAAAGCCCAAACGACCTGGTTATGTGGAAACTAGGGATGACACAATTCACCCCATTTAGCATGTCGGTAATGTCCCATTCGGCAAAGAGGGCAACCAAACCCCATGAGAACGTCTTGCATGTTCCAACGATAATGAAGAATCTGGTCTTGGTTTGGCCAAATCGTGGAACAAGGCATGCAAGTTCACTTCAACGACAGTAGGTGATTTATGAAAAGGAAGGCCGAATTATCTCTTGCAGTCGAAGAGAAGGCCGAATGTTCATCCTCGATTCCCACGAGATGAAATTGGCAATGTATGCCAAGGGTCGTAAAGCCAACATTGACCTAGAGTTGTAGCACAAATGAGTCGGCCACATCCATATCCAGAAGCTCAAAGGAATGCAGTCAAAAGGAGTCGTCATCGGACTCCTGATGTTTACCGAAAAGGAGATTGCATGCGTATGCAAAGCCAGTCATTTCGGCAAACAACATCATCAACCATTCCTGAAAGAGAGGAACGTGAGCAAAGGGATCCTAGATGTAATATATTCAAATATATGGGGACCAGCCCAAACGGAAACATTCAGGCCGATACTATGTGACGTTCATCGACGACTTCTCTAGGCACACCTGGATCTACCCTATGCGGCAGAAGAGCGAAGTGTTCAGACACTTCCAAAAATTCAAAAACGAAGTTGACAAGGCAACTAGTTGGCATATTCGATGCCTTCGATCGGACAATAGAAGGGAGTATTTATCTTATGCCTTCACAACATACCTTCGACAAGAAGGAATTCGGCGGGAGTTCACCTACCGACACACACCTCAGTAAAATGGAGTAGCCGAACGAAAGAACCGGCATATATTTGAGGTGGCAAGGGCAATGTTGAATGAGAAACATCTACCGAAATCATATTGGGCTGAAGCGGCGAACACGGCCATCTATCTAATGAATCGTTGCACAACATTCGGAGTGCACGATGTCACCCCCACGAGAAGTTCTATGGAAAGAACCCAGGCTTATCCCATGTCAAGATATTCAACTCTATCACAATTGTACATATTCCCAACTAGAAGCGACAAAAGCTCGATCCCAAGTAAGAGAAATGTGTCCTCGTAGGGTGCTCGCTCAACAAAAGGGGTATAAGTGCTTCAACCCCTCTACCAAGAAGGTACAAGTGAGTAGGGACGTCGTATTCGACGAATAGGCATCTTGGTACACAATCGACCCAGCTCCATCTGATCCAATCAAAACTTATTTCCATATAGACTCGAACGACGATGATCTACTAAGGTTCACAACATAGGAAAGTCCAATCTCTACCAAGTTGAGTGGACCATAGGAACCTCTAAGCGACGGAAGCTCGTCACGATCAAGTCCGAACCAAGACAAAGAAAAGGCCAAAATGCCTGAGTACGAAGACTCAAATGAGAACAAATCGGATCACTCACCCAACAATGAGTATGATGGTTTGGATGTGCCTATCATGAGGACACCAAGAGCTGTGAAAGTGTTCACAATAACAACCACGTCGGTCCACCCGAGAAAAGAATGTTGTCGAGTTGTTACGCTCTTTGCGTGCAGAAAAAGGCGGGACCGCGGGGGCCTTGAACCAAGGAGCGTGAGAAAGAAGAGCGAGAGAGAGTAGCTTGCAGAAACACAATGGGAGAAAGAGAGAGAGAACAGAGTCTTAATTACAAATCAATATTGATTACAACCGGCAAGCCGGCAACGGACCCAACTCAGGCAAATACACACACACACGATGCTCACGCACGCACACAGCCCCGACTGCACTGTGGAGCCTCTATCGGAAGCACACGGGTTGTCCACGAAGCAAAGGCAACTCAGTCCAAAATCCTGCAGAGCATGACGAACGATGGAGGAGAGAGCTCAGTCCTAGACCGACAACACTTTGTCCTCGCTCCCCAAAACACGATATCTTCATCTTCCCTCTTCCTTCCCTTTTATAGGCCGTCGAGGCTGGCCATCGCACCCTCGTTTTCATCAATTTATTCTCTGTCCTTTCGGGCAGAGATACTCCTTGATTTCCTAGACATTCAATGTGTCACACCTAGTCTCTTTGCACCCACCGTCCTACTCCTAGCTATGTACAAGGTATTAACCGGCGGGAAGAGTGTAGGGCCAGGCCAGTTCACGCGCCTTGCCTCGCCGATCCCGCTTCTAGTTGGTTTTCTTCACGACAGCGTAGTCAGTCGATTCGGTTACAATGACTACATGACATATCATTATGCATTCATGATGAAGGTGGCAACAGTCCAAGAGCCGGAAACTTTTTCCGAAGCCACGAAGGACCCGTGATGGTCGAAGCGATGAATGAGGAGATGCAAGCACTCTCCAAAAACGAGACATGGAATCTCATCTCCTCTTCACCCCATCAAAAGGCAATCAGATGCCGATGGATATTCAAGGTGAAGCACAATGCTGACGGCACCATTAATCGGTATAAAGTCGGGCTTGTGGCAAAAGGGTATGCGTAGACTCACGGGGTTGATTACCAAGAGACCTTTTCCCCAGTGCTTGAGGGAACATCCAATTCAAGAGATGGATGAAGAGTTTTCCCAGGATTTTTAGATAGGGCTTTTACAGGTAGGGGTTGTGATAGCCCGAACATAAAAGAAAAACCCATGAATAATAATGTAAATAAAGATATTTCTTGTACAATCTCAGCTAATGGTGCTACTTTTATACTAAAAGTAAATAATAATAAAATACAAAATGCTTTCGAGTACTTTAAGTGTTCTGGATTAATAGATGATGATGAAGAAATTCAGTATATGTTTGAAGAATTAAGTTTTGAAGATACAATAACTCATTTGGAAGCAATGGAAGAAGACAACGAAATCCAAGTTCCTGTCCATTCAATCAAGATGTACGAGGTCATTGAAGAAGTTGCTCGAATGGATCATGAAGCACATGTACTAACAAAGTACAAGATAGTGGAGAAGAAGGTTTGTCCTATTGCTGCTCCACTTCCAGGGGATAGTGAAAAGGCAATCAAAGAAGTAGCTATAGAGCCAATGATCAGAGACCCACGAAAGGTGGGACATGTGTTTACTCCGGAAACAATACAAGGGATGAAAATAGGAGGGGGTGACTTCCTATTACTTGCTGAAGAAAAGCAATTTAGGGAGATGTTAAAAAGGCATGGAAAGGCGTCCGCGTTCCAACCTGAGGAAATAGGGTGTGTGGATCCAGAAATTGTGGAGCCCATGGTTATATTCACTATCCCTCATATTCCATGGAATTTTAAGCCAATACCCATGCCTAGGGCTAGAATCCCTCAACTATTAGAACTTTTGAAGGAAAAGATAAGGATGGGTATCTTGGAACCATCGAACGCTCCTTACTCGAGTCGATGGTTCACTGTGTTAAAGAAAGATGGGCAAGTCCGATTTATCCAAGATATGCAACCCGTGAATAAGGTAACAATCCGAAACTTGGGAGTAGGGCCAATTGTGGATGAGTTTGTAGGAAGAGCTATATATTCAATGGGAGACCTTTATTCCGGGTATGATCAATTTCAACTTGCTATCAAAAGTCAAGATCTAACTTCTATCAAGACACCTATAGGGTTAGTACGAATGTGTACCTTGTCGCAAGGAGCGACCAACTCAGTGGTGCATATTATAATGAATGGAATGAACAAGGTACTTCGTGATTTTATTCCTCATATTACAATGCCTTTTTTGGATGATGTTCCAATTAAGGGATGCAAGGAGGAAGAGAAGAACGAGGAATTGGACGAAAGTGGTTGCCGTCAATTCGTTGCTAACCATATCAAGGATTGTACAAGGTACTATCAAGGATGGAAGAAGTGCATTTGACCTTATCCGGGGCGAAGTCAATATTTGGGGCAAAAGAGATATTAATAGTTGGTCATATGTGTGGCCCGTACGGGAGAAAGCCATCCCCAACCAAGGTCAATAAGGTTCAAAATATGCAAGAGGAATGTACATCCATCTCAGAAGTGCGAAGGTTTCTGGGGGTATGTGTTTTTTACTGTAAATGGATTCTGCATTATGCCCATTTATCTGAACCTTTATATAGACTCCTAAGAAAAGGAGAGACATTTGAATGGAGTGAAGAGCATTCGGAGGCAATGAAGAAGTTGAAGTACTACTTGGCACAGGCTCCACCATTAAAGCAACCTGACTACACCCGGCCCATATATCTCACAGTAGACTCTAGTCCCATTGGAATTGGATGGGTGATAAGCCAACAAGATGGGGAAGAAAGGTATCCAGTCTGATTCGGAGCAAAGGTTCTTAGTGGTCGACAAAGAAAATATGCACAGGTGAAAAGAGAGTTATGGGGGGTAGTAACAACAGTAAAGACAGACAGAGATTACTTAATTGGTGCCAAAGTAATAATAGAAACAGATTGTTTGTCTATTCTTGGTATCATAGCTAATTGTGATATTCCAGATCAAGCCATGTTAAGATGGTATATCTATATTAGATCAGTCAACCCTGAAGTTAGACATATCTCTGGGAATAGAAATGCAATAGCAGATATGTTATCAAGAGCAAGGTATAAGGAAGAGGAGATTCCAGACTAGGACGATGAGGACAAAGAACAAACAATCCTTGCCACAAGCATTACCCGAGAAGGAGGAATGCAATTTCTAGAAGAGGAGTATGAAGAAGAATTCAAGGAAATAGGGAAATACCTACAAACCCCTAACAAGTACAAAGGTCGATCTGGAAAAGAGTTCGTGCAGTTTCGCAAGAAAGCCCATAAGTTCTTCCTGCATGAAGGATATCTATGGCGACATCTAAAAACCAAGACTGGAAACCCACAAAGAGTAGTAGGTTCTGAAGTGCAAAGAAAGGAGGTAATGAGAGAGTTGCATGACAAAGAATGGGCTGGTCATCGAGGAGTGTGGCCACTTTCAACAAGATTAAAGAACAGTTTTGGTGGCCTCGATACTATGAGGAAATAAAGAAGTATGTGGAAACTTGTCCCACTTGCCAATATTATTCAAATATAAAATTTTGTGATGAGTTACACCCAACATACTCACCGGGGGTACATTACAAGTGGATGATAGATTTGGAAACAATGCCACTTGGAGTAGGACAAAAGAGATACATACTTGGTTCTTGCAAGAGAAGATCTAACAATTCAAGTGGAAGGACGTGCACTGCGAACGAAAGGTACCCTAACAGAAATATTGTGTAGGTTTAATGGAACCTTCAATCACACACAAAGAGTATGCGGGAGAGACAGAGAGAGCAGAACAAAACACAATTTCAAATTACTCATCTTGAATTCAGGTTCTTCAAGGGAAACGACGCAAGAATGTTGTTGGAGACTGATGACGGTCGGCTACTAGACGTTGGGAACTCAGACCGTTATTGTGGAAACATCAACAACATTTTGAGATGAAGATCATCGAGTGCACAAGATGAAGGCAAGATCAAAGAACAGAGAGAGGGGGGGGGAGAGAGAGAGAGAGAGATAGATAGATAGATAGATAGATAGATTATATTATCGTCTTCGGAGGTCAAATATGACCTATGAGACCAAAAATATTACATTTCACGTGATATGTGTGAAAGTGAGTAGTGACTCTCGATGTTCAAGAACTTTACCAATGAATGTTGCAATCGAGAGTGCACATTGTGGTTGTGAGAGGAATTCATGCAAAGATTGGGCTCGATCGAAGAGATGTGTAAAGCATGGTCGAATATGATCAAAGGCAGAGCATTGTATCAAAGTGTGATACTCAGACTCGCGAACTTGTTTAGGGCAAAGTGCGCATAGCCGACCACTCTCATCACTTGTACCCCAACGCCCTATTTCACATCGCAATGCATGTGAGCTAAGTCGCATGGAAGCAATGGTTCGAATGTCAGATAACGGTATGGGCTCTAACATGTATGGATGTGTACGATTTCCCCGTTCCGCGAAGAATATGGTTTTGTAGTTAGGTGCAACATGTGTAGTATAATGTGTGAAGCGTGAGCCTCCACATTTGTCCCATGTCATGATACATTGGCGTTGCAAAAATGCCTCATTTACAGAGGAATCTAATGATGCATCATGAAGCAAGTGTCTCGCATCCCATCTACCAAACCATTTTTCTATATCTTGCATCCAACCGGAACACAAAATTTTGCTTTTATGCGTCTTTTGGATCTTTTTGCTTGCTTCCCATGCAATTCTAGGAAGTCGATGTGAGGGACTTTTTTGAACCTTAAGCATGTATTCAACAACCCTTTCCATGGCCATGATCTCAATGGGAAGCGATCCCGTCTCAAGGAGGAGGAGGGCGTAGGGCGTTTGTTTCTTAACTTGTAGAAACTTGGTAAGAAAATGCTTTTGGACATTTTCAAACTCTTTCCACATAGATTTAGGGATGCTACCGCCCCATACTTCCACCCCATAGAGAAGAACCGGTGTCACCAAAGTGTCGAAAAGATATTTCTTGAGGACCCAACACTTAATATCTCCAAGATTGCATGTGTTCTCAAATGCATAGTATGCTCGCTTGCCCGCCTCTAAGCGGCGTGTAGCACATTCATTCCATTTATGATTTGAAGGAACTTCAAGGCCAAGATATTTGAAGCTTTCCACACATTCAAGTGGCTCATTGTTGTACATAATGCATGGTTTATCTCTTTTTTGGCTCTTCACAAGCATAATCTTTGTTTTAGAGCTATTGACACTTAATTTAGTATGCATGCAAAATTTTTCCAATGCCTTCATAAGCTTTTGTGCATCTCCTAAAGTATTTGCAAAAAGCACTACGTCATCTGCATATAGCAAAAGCATAATCACAACATTCCCAATGGCAACTTCTTCAACACATTCTTCCTTTGCAAACTTGGTAACCATTTCTTCCAATTCATCAATGCATAGACCAAATAGTGTTGGTGAGAGTGGGCATCCTTGCTTAACACCAATAGTGCTTTTGAAAAAATCTGAAAGTTTATCTCTCATGCGCACACAACATATAACCTTCTCATAAATTCGGGAAATTGCAAGCATATATTCACTTGGCACCTCAAGTTCTTCCATTCGCTTCCAAAGATGCTCACGAGGTACCATATCAAAAGCTTTCTTGAAGTCTACAAAGCAATGATATAAACCTTTACCTCTAAGGCGACTTTCCTCCGTTAATACTCGAAGGGTGATAAGGTGATCAATGGTGCTATGGTGTTTCCGAAAGCCAGCTTGTCCATAAGCTCTCTTACCACTTTTTTCAGCCCATACACTTATCTTTGATTCCATTATACATCCAAATAGTTTTGCTATTAATGAGCCAACCATGATGGTTCGATAGTTGTTTACATTATTTATATCTCCACCTTTATGTAAAGGTTTGATCCAATTTGTGGTCCAATCGTATGGCATACCATGTTGCAATGCATCATTAAACATATCGTTTATCCATATATGTGCTTCCTTTCCCGTCCATTTGAGCATTTCAGCCTTTATACATTGAAGATCGCTTGCCTTTCGAGAGGCCAATTTCTGAAGTCCTATGCATATATCTTCAATTGTAAAGAAGGGAGGCATATGTGAAAGAGAACCATAACACATCATCTTTCCGGCAAGAGATAACTCATATAAATTCTTACAATGCATAGACAAGTCGTGAAGAGTTAAGTCACCATAACTCTCAACACGTTTTCCCTTTAGATTTCCCCAAAATTTAGCACATGCATGTGCTTTCTCTTGCGTTTGGATAAGTTGTTGAGTAACTTCCCATATTCTTCTCTTTCTTTGAATAAGCCTTTTATACTCATGCAAATGCTTTTGGTAATTCTCTTTATCCTTAACTACATCCAAAACCATAAGGCACTTTCGAGCTTCATGACATTCTTTATCAAACCATTTTTTCCTAAGTTTCTTGGTGCATTTCCAAGATGTGCGATTGGTCAAAAAACATTTGTTTGTACATGAGAGAATGATTTTCTTGAAAGCTTCCCATTTGCATTCTAGTGTGGCACCATGTTGTATCTTTGTCATTTGTAACATATCCTCAACCATCTTGGAATACATGGGTGCTCGCTTAAGGTTCATGCTCAAGTGCGGTTGTTTATTATCTTCAATAGCCTTCTCACAATCAAACCTATGCATACATTTGAGATCGATACATAAAAGCCTATGATCGGATTCCGGTGTCCATTCACCAAGTGAGAATTTATGTATACGATCCAAAATACATTTGGAAAGTAGCACATAGTCAATCACACTATTTCCATTGTGTTTTCTACATGTAAAACCATTAGTGTTGGGCCATAAGGAAATACCATTTGCAATAAGCAATCTGGTACTATTGCACATTTGTAGGAGTAACTTCCCAAATTGGTCCGGATCTTTTTCATCGCTAGAAGAGCGGTTATACATTTGCATATCCTCTTGCATCCTTGAGATATGTGGCATGAAAGATTCTTGTGAATCAAGTTGGAAACTTCTTGTACGAGCATTCATGTCACCAAAGACAATAACTTCCCCTTTGGATTTGAAATAAGCAATATCATCTTCTAGATTGGCAAACGGTTGATCTTTATCCAAACAAGCATAAAAGTTAGAATCTTGATGAGGGATGTAACATCCAACTACAAAAGTGGGCAAATCATTAGGTGTTTCTATTTTGAGCCATATGTAGCATTTATTTTCATCATTTTTTATGATTGACACATATTTCTCTATTTCCTTCTTAATCAAACATGCCACCCCTCCTTGTCCTCTTCTTTGTCTTGGATTTTTCTTCCATATCAAAGAGTGTACATTATAGTTTCCTAAACCTTGAATCCTTTGAGTATCATGCTCCCATGTCTCAACAAGAAGTGTGATATCCGAGTCATCGGTGAACTCCTCTATGCCAAATCCCGCATTCCATGGGTATCCATTGCAATTCCGAAAGCATAGTCGTAAAAGGCGTGGGTTAGTCTCATAGATCACGTGTCCCTATTTGCCTACATTTCCATCTTTAGGCACATCCTTAACCTTGTTTTTCAATCTTTCTTCATATGCTTTACGACGAGCATTTTGTTGTGAGATAGTACGATCTTCACTCACAAAGCATTGTGTACCTTTGAGGTATACCCAACTATTTTCGAGTATGATCCGCCGCTTTGTATCATCTGTCATTGTGCATACAATAGGCCTTTCTCCGGAGCGAGTAACACCATGTTTCCCAACTCGGTGTGCCCCATATACATTCACATCTGACATCCCATAATGCATGCTAAAAAATTCACCAATGGCCTTTCCAAGGGATGCGGGTGTTTCCATACTCTCTTCTTTAATCCCACGGATGACAATGTTCTTTGATCGTCGTTCACGTTCTTTCAATTCTCGGACATCTATGTTTTCGATATTCTTCTTTTGATGCATCACATGCATATTAGATGAGTTTGATAGCACATCCCCACCACATACATCGGCCCATGACTTCGTTGTACATACATTTTTCATCTCACTTACATCCCGCCTCATCGTGTCCAATTTTTCTTCTTTTAATGCTTCCTTTAACTCAATCTTGTTAAGGCGCTCATTTGTTTCAAAAGAAGCTCTTTTACATTCTTGAATCTCTTCTTGAAGTTTTGCAACCACTTGTTTAAGACTTTCATTCTCAATGACAACACTTTGGAGCTTAGTATTCTCTTTCATTAACGTCCTAATCTCTTCACCTTGCTTGTTTATGGTTTCTTGAAGAGAAATCAAGTGACTCATAAGCATTTTGTCCATTGCATTAGAATCGAGATTTGTTGGTGATCTCGGCTCATTATCAATTATACCCCCAAACTTTGCGGCGGTTTTACGAGTATTTTCCATTGTAGGGACAAACCCTATGGGAAAAGAGAGACAGAGAGGGAAGGAGAGAGAATGTACCTTTCACTCGATTTAGGGCTTCAAAATCTACCTTCCGTTTGAGGAATCGTGGGGCAAAGATGGTTGCGGATGAAAATGCTCATAACTTCTCGCTACGGTAACGGAATTCAGTAAATGAACATTCTTTAGAAAGCTCTCTCAAAGAGCTTTCCAACGAGCTATAGAACGTAGAAAACGATGGCCGGAGTGAACTTACAGAGAGCTTTGAAAAAGAGAGAGAGAGAGAGAGAGAGAGAGAGAGAGATAGATAGATAGATAGATACATAGATTATATTATCGTCTTCGGAGATCAAATATGACCTATGAGACCAAAAATATTACATTTCACGTGATACGTGTGAAAGTGAGTAGTGACTCTCGATGTTCAAGAACTTTACCAATGAATGTTGCAATCGAGAGTGCACATTGTGGTTGTGAGAGGAATTCATGCAAAGATTGGGCTCGATCGAAGAGATGTGTAAAGCATGGTCGAATATGATCAAAGGCAGAGCATTGTATCAAAGTGTGATACTCAGACTCGCGAACTTGTTTAGGGCAAAGTGTACATAGCCGACCACTCTCATCACTTGTACCCCAACGCCCTATTTCACATCGCAATGCATGTGAGCTAAGTCGCATGGAAGCAATGGTTGAATGGAAGATAACGGTATGGGCTCTAACATGTATGGATGTGTACGATTTCCCCGTTCCGCGAAGAATATGGTTTTGTAGTTAGGTGCAACATGTGTAGTATAATGTGTGAAGCGTGAGCCTCCACATTTGTCCCATGTCATGATACATTGGCATTGCAAAAATGCCTCATTTACAGAGGAATCTAATGATGCATCATGAAGCAAGTGTCTCGCATCCCATCTACCAAACCATTTTTCTATATCTTGCATCCAACCGGAACACAAAATTTTGCTTTTATGCGTCTTTTGGATCTTTTTGCTTGCTTCCCACGCAATTCTAGGAAGTCGATGTGAGGGACTTTTTTGAACCTTAAGCATGTATTCAACAACCCTTTCCATGGCCATGATCCCGTCTCAAGGAGGAGGAGGGTGTAGGGCGTTTGTTTCTTAACTTGTAGAAACTTGGTAAGAAAATGCTTTTGGACATTTTCTTACCAAGTTTCTACAAGTTAAGAGAGAGAGAGAGAGAGAGACGAAGAGGCACACAATGTAACCATTTTTATTCAGAATAGTTACAATACAATGGAGGCAACAACTCTCTAACAATAGCAACAACAACCTTTTGAACTAGGTTACAAAGCCCGTTATATACTAACTGGGCTAGGGCAACTTCCCTTTGACATATTTACAGAATTGTCCTAAATTTGGTTTGTCCAACGGACAATATGAATACGACCATTATAGACCAATATTCGACAAGTCGAAAGCCTTATCTATCTCACCTTTATTGGGCCTGACCTCAACTATCCAATCGGCCACCTTAGCCAATTCATGCAAACACCACAAAACATTCACTTGGACTGTGTTAAGCGAGTGTTATGCTATGTGAGTGGGACAATGGATTTCGGCATCCTCTACAAATCAGCCACACCGATTCGACTCAAAGGGTACACTAATGTCGATCGGGCCAGCTACAAAGCCGACATACAATCAACATCCGGAATCATCTTCTCCCTTGGCAGTAGAGCCATATCATGGAGCAGTAAGCAACTGACAGTCACACTATCGAGCACAGAGGCTGAATACAAGGGCGCAGCAATTGTCGCATGTGAAGTCGTTTGGCTAAAATGAATATTGACGGATATGGGTGTTCCCATCAAGGATCCAATTCTCTTGTATTGCGACAACATGAACAACATTCATCTGGCTCAAAACCCAGTTTTCCACACTCGGACGAAGCACATTGAGGTGCACTATCATTTCATCTGAGAATGTGTCTTGGCCGTAGAGGTCGACCTACAACACATCATCATAAACCTGCAGACGGCCAACATCTTCACAAAGGCCCTGGGAGCTGACAAGCTACGACAACTCACAACGAACCTCGGTCTCTCGATCATTGACCAACCGAGCTTGAGGGGGAGTATGGTTAAGGAGCCGACCAATATGACGTCGAACAGACCAGAGCTAACACAGGAGTGAACCGCCCATCCAAAGCCAACCCGAAGACCAGTTCGAACCAACTTTTCCGCGACCAAAAGTTGCGTCTAAGGGGGCTTGTTGAGAATCAAACTCAACTTCCCTAATAGGAATCGGCAACGGCTCGGCTCAAGCCTAAACCGTTAAGCTAAACCTGTTTAAAGCGGCTTAGTGGCTTGGCTCAGGTTTGAGCCTGGTTTGGCTTGGCTTGAGCCTTGCCAAACCAGCTCAAACCGGTTAAGCCATTTAGAAACTTTTGATAGAGAGAGAGGGAGAGAGAGACTAGAGGGAGGGAGGGAGACAACAAGACAATGGGAGAGAGAGAGAGAGAGTGACAGTGAAGGAGAAATACACAGACGAGGAGAGAGAGAGAGAGAGAGGGAGAGAGGGAGGGAGACAACAAGACAATGGGAGAGAGAGAGAGAGTAACAGTGAAGGAGAACTACACAGACGAGGAGAGAGAGAGAGGGAGGGAGGGAGGGAGGGAGACAACAAGACAATGGGAGAGAGAGAGAGAGTAACAGTGAAGGAGAACTACACAGACGAGGAGAGAGAGAGAGAGAGAGGTAGACTACACATGGGGAGAGACAGTGAGTGAGTGAGTGAGTGAGGGATAACTACACAGATGAGAAGAGAGAGAGAGAGAGAGAGAAAGAGAGACAGAGAGAACACACAGATATATGTGTGTGTTTGGAGCACAGAACTATTACGGTGATGTTGGCCGAGTTGTCCGGGTCACGGATGTGACCAAATTGCTCGAAAAGAGACCACACAGACGTGAGAAAGAGTGGGTGGGAGGGAGAGAGGGAGGGAGGGAGGGAGGGAGGGAGAACTACACAAACATGAGAGAGAGAGAGAGACGGAGGTGTCGAATATGAGTGTATAATGGCCGTATTCACATTGTCCCTTTGGACAGCCCAAGTTTGGGCCATTTCTGTAAATAGCATAAAGGGCAGTTGCCCTAGGATAGTCACTATATAAAGTGACTTTGTAACCTTTAGTGAAGGTTGGTTGTCATTTGTAACTGTTGCTATTAGAATATATCTTCTCCTTTGTGCCTATCTCTCCCTCTCTCTTTGTGCGTATCTAGTGTTAATTCACATACGCAGGTTCTTCACCATCACAGAATGTTGTCTGCTCTTCCGCATTGACGGCCTTGTCCCCAACATTTGGTATCAAAGCGTTGGAGGTTCTTCAACCTGCTATCGGCCGTCATCGTACAACACAACATTTTGTTTTCGTTTTCTTTGAAGAACAGAGAAGGGAGAAGAAAACCAAAAAACTTGCATCTCACTGTGTTTAATCACAAACTAGAGTAAGCCAGTCAGTTGTACTTTGTTGCTGTGATTGTAACCGCTTGAGGGGAGTTCCTTGAGCAACAACTGACCCAATCGTGCCTCATTCGGTTAAACAACATCTGAATAGGTCACCGGATGCTATTCATCTGCTTGTTGTAACCACCCACTGCAGATTGGTCTCCTGGCAACAACCACTTCGTGCTTCAATCGGCTGATCGACATTCGGGAGGATCAGTTGGATCCGTCCCTCTCATCGCTGCAGTCATCCGAAGCAGAATACATTCCCGGCGTCGAGCCGGACTGAGGTAGGTTACAGTAGTCGTCAGCTGCCAAGCCGCCGTCGGGGAGCTCTCAGCTCGTCGCGCCGAGCGGGGTCTTGCACAGGAGGCCGAACCAAAGCAAACCCTAAGCGAACACGAAGGGGAAGAGGAAGGAGAAGAAGAAGAAAAAAAACCTAACTCTAAACCTAACAGTATACCCTCTAATGCAAAACGGGCAACCCTTTCACAAAGGGTGTTCCCTTCCTTTTATAGAACAAGGCAAGGGATGTGTTACAATGTGGGACAAATCCCGCCTTCTATGGGATCGTCTTCCCCGACTTGACTACTCTTCGGCACCATAAAGGCGCCCTCGATATTCACACTAAATGTACATGGGTGCGTACACACGCTGCACCCCGCCAATGTAGCCAATGTTTCCCGGTTTCCGCCTCTGGCCGAAATTCTTCACGACAGCGGATCAAAAGAGTAGCCGGCATGAGGAGGTCAACTACGTCGGCTCTTCAGCCGAAATTTTGACGACCGACCCGAACATACTGTCCATTGAGAACCCAGTCGAATCAGAAGTTTTGCTTACAATTGAGGAGTCGAGCACATGGCTCCTGGACTCGGGCGCATCGTATCATGTGACCCCTCACCGATCTCAGTTTCGGCAATACTCGGACTGGCACTCCGACTCAGTTCAAGTCGGAAACTCGCAGCACTGTGCTATAATCGGAATCGGCACCGTAGAGCTCAACCTTCAAGGTGGCTCTACACTCGTACTACACAACGTCCGACACGTTCCTGAGCTCTCGTCCCTTGATCTCAGTAGGACAACTTGACGAAGCCGGCATCCGTGCCAGATTCTCATCAGGAGGGTAGACACTCCACAAAGGGAAGCATGAACCCATCTCGTCTAGAAACACCATGAACCCTTATTTCTATTCTAAACTCTACAACCAATTGTCCCATAGCTTGGTGAAAATTATTATATCAGGAATAAGTGTCAAGGGGAGAGAGACCAAGGAAGCATTACATCAAACTTAATATTAGTTTTTGAAGAGGCTAACATTGTTTGCATGAAGATGCTTGGGAAATCCCGTAATGCATAAGTAAAATGTTTTAGAAAGACAAATATCCCATGTAAAAACACCATGAACCCGTAATTGTCTTCCAAACTCTCCCATGAATTGTCCCATAGCTTGGTGAAATTATTGTATCAAGAAATGAAGAGTTACCAAGACCCGATAAGGCTATGATGGAATGGCGAGTGGTGGGGAAAACCCATGTCCTATGCAAAACTCCACAATCACAAAATCCTTGATCGCCTCTAAGTCCAAATCGATTTGATCTGTTACAAGAGCTCCACCCCATTGATGAACACTCCCCTAGTACTTTCTTAAGCCCCAAGGAAAGGCCTAAGGTGACTCCAAGCACACAAGAGAAAGTTCTCATTAAAGCTTACAAAATAGAGAAGCGGCAACGGATAAGTCATGTTAAGACCCTAATGCGGAGATTGAGCGGAACTACACCCAAAGGAGAAGCAACAAACCAAGTCTAAATGTCACTCCTCAGATCATAGTCTTCCCAAACTCAAACAAGCGTGATACCTCTAGGCACAAGTCTAAATGTCACCCCTCAGACATGGTTAGGTATAGGGCACAAGACAATGGACAAAATAAGGGTAAATGTATCAAGCGATACACAATAATGGAGCATCGACGACCTCAAACTCCTTTCCACTCTTGCCTCTGGCACAAGAAGCCTGGTCCAAGTCCAAGATTAAAGATATGTTATGGAGCCAAGCAACATGTTTCGTAACAAGAATACGATATGAAGACCTTGACATGAACGAACTAAATAAGTACTGAAATAACACAAAATTCTGGTGCACCATGGATAAAGAGCACCCTCATCTCTGCCACATCCACCTATGGATTATCATAGACACTGTGCTAACTCTAGGTTTTTTCTATTTCTATGAGAAGCCTGGTCCAAGTCCAAGATTAAAGATATGTTATGTAACCAAGCAACATGTTTTGTAACAAGAATAAGATATGAAGACCTCATGAACGAACTAAAGAAATACTAGAATAACACAGAATTCTAGTGCACCATGGATAAGAGGACCCTCATCTCTGCCACATCCACCTGTGAACTATCATAGACACTCAACTAACTCTAGGTTTTTTCTATTTCTATGAGAAGCAGGAAGGGGCTATTGAAGCTCACCGGATAGCCCACAAACTCCAATCATGTATTTGGACCATCATTCCATCAGTACAAATGACTGGATGTCTAAATGGTGACTGCTCCCCACTCACGGCCTGTTGTGCAAAGCATCATGAACACCTGGCAACCTCCCACCTCATTCCATGATTATGAATGTTGTAACATGGAACATGCAAGGGCTCAGGCGTCAACTAGACCAACAAAACATATGGAAACTAAGGAAGGATCTTGAGGAGTATACATTAGGGGGTGCTGCTGACATCATCATGTTGCAGGAACACCACCTCAATAGTACCCGCTCAAAGGAAGTTGGAGACCTTCTACAAGGATTGTGGTGAACAATTTGGGAGCCAGCAATAGGGGAGGATGGAAATCATGGTGGTATTTGCGCTTTGATTTGGGAGCATCTAGCCCAAGGCATAATACACTAGGAATCACTTATACCTAGTAGGGTGCATTTTTGCATGTTGGTCATCCAAGGGCAACGCTGGAATTTCATGAATGTTTATGCTCCAAATAGAAGAACAAAAAGGGTAACATTCTGGGAGCGCATCCACCTACAAGTAGTGGGTGAGGAGGAGTGGTGCATTGGAGGGGATTTTAATATGATTGAATCCCTTCACGATAGCTCTAACAACAATCCCATAGTTCTCCAAGGAAGGCAACGTAAACAGTGGGAGAAGTTTATGTTGGGATTACGGTCCCTCCGGATGGGATGGTCGGATGTCCGGATGATGATGACCCCGGCTACGGAGCCGGATGATGAAGACCCCGGCTACGGAGCCGGATGATGATGACCCCGGCTACGGAGCCGGATGATGAAGACCCCGGCTACGGAGCCGGATGATGAAGATACCCGGAGATAGATCCGGATGTGGGGACATATTTGTGAATATGTTTGCCAAGGGCCCTTGAGGCTATATTTGTAAATAGCCCGAAAGTCATATGTGTATAAATATGACTTAGGGCAAACTGTTTGTTTGCGCTACTCAGTTTTCTAGTTTTTCCACTTAGAGGGAGCTAAGTGAGCAGCCGAGAGATAGATAGATAGATAGATAGATAGATAGATTATATTATCGTCTTCGGAGATCAAATATGACCTATGAGACCAAAAATATTACATTTCACGTGATACGTGTGAAAGTGAGTAGTGACTCTCGATGTTCAAGAACTTTACCAATGAATGTTGCAATCGAGAGTGCACATTGTGGTTGTGAGAGGAATTCATGCAAAGATTGGGCTCGATCGAAGAGATGTGGAAAGCATGGTCGAATATGATCAAAGGCAGAGCATTGTATCAAAGTGTGATACTCAGACTCGCGAACTTGTTTAGGGCAAAGTGTGCATAGCCGACCACTCTCATCACTTGTACCCCAACGCCCTATTTCACATCGCAATGCATGTGAGCTAAGTCGCATGGAAGCAATGGTTCGAATGGCAGATAACGGTATGGGCTCTAACATGTATGGATGTGTACGATTTCCCCGTTCCACAAAGAATATGGTTTTGTAGTTAGGTGCAACATGTGTAGTATAATGTGTGAAGCGTGAGCCTCCACATTTGTCCCATGTCATGATACATTGGCGTTGCAAAAATGCCTCATTTACAGAGGAATCTAATGATGCATCATGAAGCAAGTGTCTCGCATCCCATCTACCAAACCATTTTTCTATATCTTGCATCCAACCGGAACACAAAATTTTGCTTTTATGCGTCTTTTGGATCTTTTTGCTTGCTTCCCACGCAATTCTAGGAAGTCGATGTGAGGGACTTTTTTGAACCTTAAGCATGTATTCAACAACCCTTTCCATGGCCATGATCTCAATGGGAAGCGATCCCGTCTCAAGGAGGAGCAGGGTGTAGGGCGTTTGTTTCTTAACTTGTAGAAACTTGGTAAGAAAATGCTTTTGGACATTTTCAAACTCTTTCCACATAGACTTAGGGATGCTACCGCCCCATACTTCCACCCCATAGAGAAGAACTGGTGTCACCAAAGTGTCAAAAAGATATTTCTTGAGGACCCAACACTTAATATCTCCAAGATTGCATGTGTTCTCAAATGCATAGTATGCTCGTTTGCCCGCCTCTAAGCGGCGTGTAGCACATTCATTCCATCTATGATTTGAAGGAACTTCAAGGCCAAGATATTTGAAGCTTTCCACACATTCAAGTGGCTCATTGTTGTACATAATGCATGGTTTATCTCTTTTTTGGCTCTTCACAAGCATAATCTTTGTTTTAGAGCTATTGACACTTAATTTAGTATGCATGCAAAATTTTTCCAATGCCTTCATAAGCTTTTGTGCATCTCCTAAAGTATTTGCAAAAAGCACTACGTCATCTGCATATAGCAAAAGCATAATCACAACATTCCCAATGGCAACTTCTTCAACACATTCTTCCTTTGCAAACTTGGTAACCATTTCTTCCAATTCATCAATGCATAGACCAAATAGTGTTGGTGAGAGTGGGCATCCTTGCTTAACACCAATAGTGCTTTTGAAAAAATCTGAAAGTTTATCTTTCATGCGCACACAACATATAACCTTCTCATAAATTCGGGAAATTGCAAGCATATATTCACTTGGCACCTCAAGTTCTTCCATTCGCCTCCAAAGATGCTCACGAGGTACCATATCAAAAGCTTTCTTGAAGTCTACAAAGCAACAATATAAACCTTTACCTCTAAGGCGACTTTCCTCCATTAATACTCGAAGGGTGATAAGGTGATCAATGGTGCTATGGTGTTTCCGAAAGCCAGCTTGTCCATAAGCTCTCTTACCACTTTTTTCAGCCCATACACTTATCTTTGATTCCATTATACATCCAAATAGTTTTGCCATTAATGAGCCAACCATGATGGTTCGATAGTTGTTTACATTATTTATATCTCCACCTTTATGTAAAGGTTTGATCCAATTTGTAGTCCAATCGTACGGCATACCATGTTGCAATGCATCATTAAACATATCGCTTATCCATATATGTGCTTCCTTTCCCGTCCATTTGAGCATTTCAGCCTTTATACATTGAAGATCGCTTGCCTTTCGAGAGGCCAATTTCTTAAGTCCTATGCATATATCTTCAATTGTAAAGAAGGAAGGCATATGTGAAAGAGAACCATAACACATCATCTTTCCGGCAAGAGATAACTCATATAAATTCTTACAATGCATAGACAAGTCGTGAAGAGTTAAGTCACCATAACTCTCAACACGTTTTCCCTTTAGATTTCCCCAAAATTTAGCACATGCATGTGCTTTCTCTTGCGTTTGGATAAATTGTTGAGTAACTTCCCATATTCTTCTCTTTCTTTGAATAAGCCTTTTATACTCATGCAAATGCTTTTGGTAATTCTCTTTATCCTTAACTACATCCAAAACCATAAGGCACTTTCGAGCTTCACGACATTCTTTATCAAACCATTTTTTCCTAAGTTTCTTGGTGCATTTCCAAGATGTGCGGTTGGTTGAAAAACATTTGTTTGTACATGAGAGAATGACTTTCTTGAAAGCTTCCCATTTGCATTCTAGTGTGGCACCATGTTGTATCTTTGTCATTTGTAACATATCCTCAACCATCTTGGAATACATGGGTGCTCGCTTAAGGTTCATGCTCAAGTGCGGTTGTTTATTATCTTCAATAGCCTTCTCACAATCAAACCTATGCATACATTTGAGATCAATACATAAAGGCCTATGATCTGATTCCGGTGTCCATTCACCAAGTGAGAATTTATGTATACGATCCAAAATACCTTCGGAAAGTAGCACATAATCAATCACACTATTTCCGTTGTATTTTCTACATGTAAAACCATTAGTGTTGGGCCATAAGGAAATACCATTTGCAATAAGCAATCCGGTACTATTGCACATTTGTAGGAGTAACTTCCCAAATTGGTCAGGATCTTTTTCATCGCTAGAAGAGCGGTTATACATTTGCATATCCTCTTGCATCCTTGAGATATGTGGCATGAAAGATTCTTGTGAATCAAGTTGGAAACTTCTTGTACGAGCATTCATGTCACCAAAGACAATAACTTCCCCTTTGGATTTGAAATAAGCAATATCATCTTCTAGATTGGCAAACGGTCGATCTTTATCCAAACAAGCATAAAAGTTAGAATCTTGATGAGGAATGTAACATCCAACAACAAAAGTGGGCAAATCATTAGGTGTTTCTATTTTGAGCCATATGTAGCATTTATTTTCATCATTTTTTATGATTGACACATATTTCTCTATTTCCTTCTTAATCAAACATGCCACCCCTCCTTGTCCTCTTCTTTGTCTTGGATTTTTCTTCCATATCAAAGAGTGTACATTATAGTTTCCTAAACCTTGAATCCTTTGAGTATCATGCTCCCATGTTTCAACAAGAAGTGTGATATCCGAGTCATCGGTGAACTCCTCTATGCCAAATCCCGCATTCCATGGGTATCCATTGCAATTCCAAAAGCATAGTCGTAAAAGGCGTGGGTTAGTCTCATAGATCACGTGTCCCTATTTGCCTACATTTCCATCTTTAGGCACATCCTTAACCTTGTTTTTCAATCTTTCTTCATATGCTTTACGACGAGCATTTTGTTGTGAGATAGTACGATCTTCACTCACAAAGCATTGTGTACCTTTGAGGTATACCCAACTATTTTCGAGTATGATCCGCCGCTTTGTATCATCTGTCATTGTGCATACAATAGGCCTTTCTCCGGAGCGAGTAACACCATGTTTCCCAACTCGGTGTGCCCCATATACATTCACATCTGACATCCCATAATGCATGCTAAAAAATTCACCAATGGCCTTTCCAAGGGATGCGGGTGTTTCCATACTCTCTTCTTTAATCCCACGGACGACAATGTTCTTTGATCGTCGTTCGCGTTCTTTCAATTCTCGGACATCTATGCTTTCTATATTCTTCTCTTGATGCATCACATGCATATTAGATGAGTTTGATAACACATCCCCACCACATACATCGGCCCATGACTTCGTTGTACATACATTTTTCATCTCACTTACATCCCGCCTCATCGTATCCAATTTTTCTTCTTTTAATGCTTCCTTTAACTCAATCTTGTTAAGGCGCTCATTTGTTTCAAATGAAGCTCTTTTACATTCTTGAATCTCTTCTTGAAGTTTTGCAACCACTTGTTTAAGACTTTCATTCTCAATGACAACACTTTGGAGCTTAGTATTCTCTTTCATTAACATCCTAATCTCTTCACCTTGCTTGTTTATGGTTTCTTGAAGAGAAATCAAGTGACTCATAAGCATTTTGTCCATTGCATTAGAATCGAGATTTGTTGGTGATCTCGGCTCATTATCAATCATACCCCCAAACTTTGCGGCGGTTTTACGAGTATTTGCCATTGTAGGGATAAACCGTACGGGAAAAGAGAGACAAAGAGGGAAGGAGAGAGAATGTACCTTTCACTCGATTTAAGGCTTCAAAATCTACCTTCCGTTTGAGGAACCGTGGGGCAAAGATGGCTGCGGATGAAAATGCTCATAACTTCTCGCCACGGTAACGGAATTCAGTAAATGAACATTCTTTAGAAAGCTCTCTCAAAGAGCTTTCCAACGAGCTATAGAATGTAGAAAACGATGGCCGGAGTGAACTTACAGAGAGCTTTGAAAGAGAGAGAGAGAGAGAGAGAGAGAGAGAGAGAGAGAGAGAGAGAGAGAGAGAGAGAGAGAGACGAAGAGGTCGTTGCCTCTGTGTATTACCGCCGCCTGTGGCGAAGACAGTGAGCTCAAGGTTGTTGCCTTGTAGCTTCACCATTGTACATCTCTGTTTATAGTGATAGTTGGAGTTTGAGGACTCCCGTGGTTTTTCCCGTATAGGGTTTTCCACGTTAATCCTTGTGTTATTGTGTCTTTCTCTGTATTTCCCATTTTCTGCAACAACGATTCGTGTGTTTCCTTGGTTGTGGCTGAGAGATGAAGGTGAATCGGAGCGTCGATTCTCAACAGTTTATGTGTCCACCTTAACCTGCAAGATATATGGCATTCAGAGAACTTCCAACGAAAACGGGACTCTCTCTTATTTTCTCGATCAGATCGATGGAATAGTGGACCCACCCTATCTCGCATCAACAGTATTTATATAGGTGAAACCTAGAAGCGAATGGAGGATGGTGTCACATAACTCTAGGCACAACTTTCTCCGAACATTACTCAGTAATCGGTCATTTTCAATTGCACTGAAAGTGGGGTCCATTGCAGCCTCGATATCCACACACTATTTACACAGTTACAGAGGTGAAGAAACAACTCACAACCCAATGGTCATTACCCATCAATGACTCATCAACATCTGACAAACTTCTAGTTAAACTAGCAAGAGTTTCAAATCTATTACACGAGATCGTCAAGACCAGAAGTAAGGATGCTTAGGAAAAGCGACAAAGGACAAAACGGGAACTCATTGGCTTACAACGACTCTAATAGAGATACTCGTCATGTAGCTGGATCGTGGAACAGGTTATCATGGCTGAGAAGGCAATCTATGACACGGATTTTCATGGAAGCATGGCTCACTGGATTTGGGTAGGGGACAAAAGCACGAAGGAATTCTTCCAATCCAAGAGACCGAGGCACGCTAGAACAGTGATTGAATGACCACTGAGGATGGCGACGAAATGAGGAATTTCGACATGGGATGATACATCTCATTCCTAAAAGTGGTGGGAGTGCCAACAACATTAGTAAGTGGCAGCCCATAACTCTTCTCAATATTGTCTATAAGTTGCTCGCAAAAATTGTGGTACACCTCTTAGCGTCATTTCTCCCTCAACTCATTCATCTGTCCCAGACAAGTTTCATTAGAAATCAGAGCATCCTAGACAACCTTTTCTCATTTTGGGAAGTAGTAGCCATTGCCACACATACCAGCAACAAGGTAATTGTGATGCTCCTAGATTTTGAGAAAGCATATGACAAGGTATGCTAGAAATCTCTAGAAAGTGTGATGGGGAAACTTGTCTTCTAAGAGTCATGGATCAAAGGCACTGCAAGACTTTATAGGAACGCCAACAGTTGTGTTTCACACCCACTGGCTGCATCCTTATTTCTATTATACGTTGAAGCACTCTCTAGCTTTCTCAATTCGTGGCATCTAAACCTACGTGGTCTTCCTGTGCCTCACTCTCACCAAATTCTCCTGGATATAGAATTTGCAGATCACACCGCAGTCTACCTGCGAGGGGACTTGGAAAATCTACAGTAGCTAGAAAGTGGATTAGTCGTATTTTGCAAGAGATCAAATGCCATGATCAATTGGCAGAAATCTTGTGCAATATGGCTTTCTCATGAAGCACATCCTACGTGGCACCCACATCCCACTTTCAAGTGGATCAATCAGGGAGCAAACACCAAATATTTGGGTTTCCAAATTGGATTCAACATTCCTCCGGAAACTATGATTGCACTAGTTATTTACTCCATTCGACAAGATTTGATACATTGGAGTTCAAAAAAACTCTCACTAGCAGGTCACATCATAGTGGCAAACCAAGTATTACTTGCGACAGCATGGTACAGCCTATCATGTTGGACAATCTTAAAGGAAAGTATACACCACATTCAACGACTGGTACGCAACTACATTTGGTTTGGTAAGGAAGATCATGTAGCTCGGGCCAAGGTGGTGTGGCCTACTCACATCACCTAAGTCGAGAGGAGGATTTGGTCTTATTGATCCCCTCTCACAATCCAAAGCCCTACTCACCAAATTTGTGGTGTGAGGACTCCAACCAGGGGATGACTACTGGAAAATGTTACTGCAATTACGTTTCGCTTACTTTAGGCCACAAAAAAGGGCCAATTGGACCCTTCAAACGGGATGGATTCTAAACATGGATCTCAAACCTAGCTTCTCACGAAGGTGTGGTGTGACATTAGATGAGGGCTCAAGTGCGATCAACCTAATTCCAAACTTGTGTGGCTCAGTCAACGTATCCTATGGAACCCATGTATCAAAGATGAATGTGATCAACTAATTGGATCAAGTAACTTGGGGTTGTCATGGGGATACATTGCAAAAGGTCCAGGAAAAAGTAAAGAATTCTGGAAACGGTTTATGTCATTGTCAATACAAGATCAAGACACCATACTCCATGGAATTAGGGTCGGATGGACTATGAGATCTGAAATCATTAACACATTACTGCTTAGGGAAGATGTTAATCAAAGGACGACAATGGAGAAATGGATAGGTTATGAGGAGGAGGGTTCTTTGATCCCAACAGGTCGGGAAACACCAGACAGGATCAAAGGCTCTGAATTGTGAGACAATGAGACACTAACATTGAATATGGCAATTCGAGTACTCGCATATACTGGTCATAAATGGATTGTAGATCCCGATCCGATCAAAGTACAACCAGAATGACACTATGTACTCATGAAAACACATGGCTACATAAGGTCAGTTGGAACCCTTTGCAATAAACATGGTGCAAGATTTATGTGGGTCAAGGAAGCAAAGTCATCCCTTTCTTCCAATTCACTACTAGATAAGGTCACAACATTCTAGCCGCTCAAACAACCCGAGAGTCGGATGCTGCAAAGGTCTGGCACACATATCATGTTCCTCACACAATTATCACCAAGTTTTAGCAAAATATCTGGAAACAACAACATGTGAGGCGAATTACCACATTCCAATGGCTATTAATACATAAGTCACTACTAGTTGGAGTGTGGCAACATGGAACCTTAGCTCTCCCAATTGTGTAGCGTGCCCAAATGCAACAGAATCAATCCAACACGCTCTGTGGGACTTGCCCAAAGACCTATCAAATATGGCTGGGGGTTGGCCGCCTATTGCAATTATGCCAGGTGCAAGGCACAATCAAGTGGGTAAATGTATGTTGTTTATCATGGCAGGCCCTAATTGATAGGTACGAGCATCAGGAGTTGGAGCATGGCAATGTGGGAACCTTAGCTCTCCTAATTGTGTAGCGTGCCCAAATACAACAGAATCAATCTGATGCGCTCTGTGAGACTTGCCCAGAGACCCATCAAATATGGCTGGGGGGTTGGCCGCCTATTGCAATTATGTCAGGTGCAAGGCACCATCAAGTGGGGAAATGTATGTTGGTTATCATGGCAAGCCCCAGTTGATAGGTACAAGCATCAAGAGGGGATGACTTTGGTAATAAAAGCACACGAGGTTATTTTTTCCACCATCGGCAATATGCACTCAACTCCTATTAATGCCAAATCTCAAGTTGTGTTGGAATTGGTCAGCCTAATAACTCTTTGGATTCTATGGAAACAATGGTGTAAATGGTCTTCTCCAACCAAATGGTGCATCCAATAATGTTAATGCAAGAGATACGAAGTGAAGTTGTAGCCACTCTAAAGAGCCAATATGATGGCCTCAAGGGCGGCTCCAATGGAGTTGAAAGACAACGACTAGCCTTCATCCAACAACGGTCATCCTCTCCCTTTCTTGAGTCAATGGGCATCCACATAAGATGAAACTATCGTGTACCTACAGGGATTTGTATATAATACTCTCATCTGTAAAATTTTATAACTAATGGAAAGAGTTTTTTTTCGGAAAAAAAAAAAAAAAATCTTAATGGGTTCTTTCCCAATAAAGATCAGAGACCATACATTGTTTTATGGATTATTGAAAAGTCCAATATATTTGCATTGTCAACACTTCTAGCAAGAATGCCTCATCATGCATCATAGATGTACAATCTTACTAATTCCATGTTACTCTATATCATAGTATGAACCATGCGTACCATACATGCATTTGCATTTGAGAATGTTTCAATCATTTGAGTATGGTAAACACCCTCGAAGTATGGTAATACCATACTTTTGTATTCCATTATTTATTATAAGGTAAATTTTTTTAAGGTAAGAAAATTAAGTAAAAAGGCGTAAAAAAAACATAAGAATGTTTTGATAACATACGCATTCATTTGCATTAGTATGAAAAAGAATGTTTGTCAATGTATTCAAGTATATTACGTACTATGGTCTATATTATGCATATTGAAAGGTATTATCAAGTTTTGTTCAATTACTATAAGTCCATGCATCATACTTTATAACTTCCATTGCAAACATATCCCAAACCTCTCTTTCTAGACCATCCATTAAACTATGTATTGAAAGAGACTGCACCATATCAAAACATATATTAAAACCAACTAGTAAAAATCTTTGTTTCCTTAGATGAAGAAGTTGGTTAAACATTGTGAAGGCCCAATACATTGCATGATATTATTTTGTGCATTAATGCCCATGACCCATATCATTTGCCCTTCATAGGTGAGCCTAACCACTATGAATTGTCTGTGAGCATCACTTTGAATCAGCATAGGCTGTATCAATAAGGACTACACCAAAATAATGTCCACCACTAACTTCCACATAACAAACTTGGTATCCTTTATGCTAAAAAGGGGGTTGAAATCCCCTTTGATTCCATGTAGTTATCTTCTTTACTCACCTGAGTTCTCTTAATGTTTAATTCTAGTTGCGCAAATATGTTAGGTATATCCTTGAAAAATAATCACTTAACATTGGCAAAGAATTTCCAATGCATGGTTGTTGGTTGATCACATATTCCCTAATACCTCATTCATGATTTAGCGTCAAAGGTTATCCAATTGTGTGATGGCTTTGGCATTCTTATCAAATCAAGTTTTAACAATTGATTACTTGGGCTAGAGTAAACATTTGACGATTGTGATGGTTATGATTTCCCTTGAAATTGACCATTAGAAGATATATATGGTAGCCCAATAGGATTTAGAGACAAAGTCACCGCTTGATGTCCCCTCTCCTTTATATATGTTTGTTTATGTTTGTTGTGGGCACGAGTTTCAATCTAAGATTCATCCTATTTCTTCATACATTATCTTTGCTTCAATGCATGTTTCCCTTTCTTCCAAAACTGGCACATCATCATTTTCTACTATATCCTCTTTATTTACTACATTCTCTACCACAACAATCTCATTTAGATTACTAGGCACCTCTACCATTGGTGTTAGTTGACATTTTGCCATGAAATGCCCTAATCCACCCCAATGGAAGCATTGTCCTGCGAATGATCCCTAATGTAATTGGCAATATCAATATCTTATTTCTTTTGTTTTTATGTTTAACTATGATGTTCTCTTATTACTAGTATCTTGCCACAATATATATGTTACGGGCATGACCATATAATATCCCGTGGTCAAAATTTACCGTAGCATTCTATACACGTGGATAAGTGTGAGGGTTAAACGAGAGTGTAAAGAAGGGGAGGATTACTTTTAATCCTCGGGATTGAGACAACCCATTAGGCCAAGTGTGAACTTGCCTGGGGGCCTTGGGTATCGCTATAAATAAGAGGCCTAGCTACCCTCATTTCATCATCTTGTTGACTACGTCAAGACTCTGTCTTGTGGTGGGTCAACTCTTGTAGCGAGCGCGCCAGCACCAGGTACGACTCGACGCCACGACGGTGGTATGGGACGCCGATCGAGGCTCGAGTCCGTCTCAATCCCTTCGCTCGAGGGTGGTCAGGTGGATCGGCACCCTCCTTTCTCTCTTTCCTTTCTATCTATATCTATATTCTATCCTTATCTAATGCTTACATTAGTCTATGTCTCTAATAATATATGTGTGGCTTCTGTGTGCTTACATCGAAACATCTCTATGAATCAATAGAGTTATTGTCACGATACAATGACATAAAATATATAGTTGGTGAGGATTGAACTTGCAACCTCACATCAACATTACATCATGCTCAACCATCTTGATATGAACATCGTATAAAATATATTTAACCTATATATCATTGTATAAGATGTTCATGATCTAAGACCTATACTCTCTCTAGAAAGTTCTAGAAAGTTCCAAGGTTCTAGAATATTCTTCAAAATATTATAATGCATGTACTTCAACTTAGAGCATAAATACTTGTAACCTTATTGGTTCCTTTCAAGGGATTCAACACTAGTCATTGACACATCAATCTAGTATTCTCAATTCGCCCCATCTTGTCTATTTGATCTTTATCTCTTTCTTCATTCTCTTTCTTCATTCTCTTTCATCATTCTCGAGTTTCTAGCCTTGTCACTTCTAGTTCTAAGTTCACAGCTCGTCGCTCATAGCCTCATCCCGTGCTCCATCCGAGTCTGCGGTTGGTGTGTCTGTGATAGTTATACCTCTGATCAATATCATTGTGCCTAGGATCCGTATTCACGTATAGCCTCTTGGTGGTGAACCGAGCAAGAGTGGTTGTCAGACACTCATGAGCAACTATCTAACATAACCTTCATTATTAGTATTGTCGCGTACTAATGGTATTTAATGCCATGGTAACAAAAGTTTTGCTTTATGGAGTAGAAGTGTGGGGAGACACTATCTCACTTAATGCATGGAATGAGATTGAGACAATTGAAAGATGTTTTTAAGAAGACAATTGGGAGTTAAATCCACCACCTCCTATCAAGTTATGCTCTTGGGAACAAGTGTTCAACCTCTAGAATTATTAGTGCTACAAAGAGTATATAGATGCATTACAAAAGTCAATAATATGCCAAAACCATATATTACCATATCTTGCTTGGAATGTTGCCTGTAAAAAGAATCAAAAGAGCAAAATTCTCTCATCCGGTTGGGTAGTTGAGATCAAAAATGGTTTAAAAGATGGGATGTAGAAGATCTCCTAGAGCTTTCTAGTGATTCTCTAAAATATATAGTTATTGAGGAAAGATTAATGAACCAGCTAAGGAAGAAGTGGAAAGATGCTAAAAGAACAAATTTAGAATATTACATTGCAAACATGAATCCTGAATGTTGGGTTCTTATAAGGCAAGAAGGCCTATTGATCGTATCCAACCTTACGTCATTACTAACACGAGTATTAACTCTCATAGAGCCCTTACTTTCACGTATCCCCTTCATTTCAATGACACATTGTTTTGCCTCTAAGCTACGCTTCAAATCAATAGTTGTTTTCACCTTGGATCCTTTACTTGCCTCTCCACCGAAGTTAGCTCCCTATCATCTTTAAGAATCTATGGCATGCATGCAAAGTTGAATTTTTTTTCTAAGTTGTATGCTTTCTTCATGTTTTCCCATCCTTGATCCTCTCATACCTTCCTCCTAATCTTTAATCAATGGGCTTATTCTAGTATTTAGGGATTTATTTGCTCACTTAGAAGATGAGTTGCAATGCATTTGGTCAATGAAGATTCATTAATGGTTGAAGCTTTTGCAATCCCAATGTCTAACAGATGTAGAGAGATCTAGATGCAAGTGATTCATGCATTATCGACAAGAATATTCATTTACACATGTTTTGACAATATGTTCACTGCAATGCTCAACCTCTTATCACATTTGAGCTTCTTTTCCACATTTTCCCCAACACATTTATCTTTTTCATTAATCACAATGTAAACTCCATTACAACATTCACTTGTGAAATTCATGAACATTGAGATTCACGTATCAATAAACATATCACATGGAAATGTTTCATTTGCTCACATACATTATTTTTTAGGTTGATAATATCATGCATGTACCTATTTCATTTCTCCATTTTTGTATCTCCATCATTTCTTCTTAATCAATGGTTTAGAAGGTTGTTACTTCCCTAGGATAACACGGTGTCGAATACCCAGTCCTTTGGCTATCCGACTCAAGGTATTGTGGTCGGGGATAGTGGAATCGTACTTCGCTACGAGTTGTTCGAAGATTTCGAATAATAGAAGATTACATAGGAATTGAACTGAGGTTGTGCGATTGTGGAGATAAACAAGCCAATTAAAACCGGTTGTAGCCACACGATTACACAGAGTGTGGAAACTCAACACAGTTTTGAACTCAGAGTATCGAAGGCAACAGAAATCTATTATAAGCGCAAAAAGTTACAAGGTGTTCGATTAGCTTTGACATTCTTCCCATGGCCCTTTTTATAGGGCTCATGGACGGTTACAACTGTGCGTGAACCGTTACTCCCTATTCCATAACTTTACTATTTTTCGACTCTCTATTTCCTACTTCTTTATTGCTCGGCCCTAACATCTCCCTAGGTTCCTTATAGTGACACCTAACATCTCAAATTAAGTGATTAATTAATGTGGCTCAGGCACATTAATCAACATACCAACATCTAAGGTAAGCATGGTGTTTCTGTAATGTAGGACAATCGAATTGGCAATTCATATACCTCTAAACCAAGTATTGTGTAGTTTCAATGTAAGAGGATGCAATTGGCACAAGGGTATGCGGAAAATAGAACTTACAAAAGTACCTTTAAACTAAACTAATGGTGTTACAATGCAGTGCATGAGTTACTATGACATAAGGATATTTCAAAGATTTTGTTAAACTAAATGGATGGATAAATATGTGGCTAACATTGTTGAGGTATGTAGTTAGGCTACATAGCAAATTATAAAAATATTGTGTGATATAATGTGAGGCAAAAAAAAATGTGAAACTAAAGGATCCAAAACATTATGTAGCTTTGTAGAACTAGTAGATTTTATTGCTCCAGAGTCCATAGCTTAATGGATTATAGCTCCATCTCTTTCTCAAATATTGTTTTGACATTGTGATATTGATGTCTGTAATCTAGGAATAACTTATGACTATTTCTTTAATAGTTAAACAAATTCATCACAAATATCAAGGAAACTTAGATACACTTCCAAATGACACCTCCTAAATCCTCACGATTATCGTCCATCTGGGCAATGTTAAAGAAAACTCAGTTCACATCATGTACTCTAACTTATAACATGTATTTGTTGGAAGATAGTGATATTTGACAAGTTGGCTCTAGTTGGTTAGACCAAAAGTACACCTTAGAATTTGAGTACCTAGATGGTAAGACCCTAATGGGCCAATGGCTCACTTTCGGGTTTGCTTGGTTCTTTTAGGTGATCCCAATGGTTCATTAATACAAGAAGTCGAGCTGCCATTCCTTGACTAATGTGTCTATCCTTCTAACACCCAATTTAAGAGTTATTAGACGTTTGTCACAACCATATTGCAACCTCTATGTAGGATGATCGAGTTGGAAAATCCTATATGCATTTGGTTCAAGTTTAAGTTCTTTGAGTCTTTATGGTAACCATAATGCATCATCTATGTAAGAGAAATAATTGAAACTAAGGAAGATGTTAGGTAGTGTCAAGTTGTGAAGTTGGTTCAAGTTTGGTTAGACTAAGAGGAATCAATTGCAGGAAGATGTAAGGTGGTGCCAAGTTGTGAGTTTGGTTTAAGTTGGTTAGACCAAGGGGAATGAATCTAGGACATATGAGGAATTGTTTCTCAATATTATTATTGTTTTCGCATGTATTGTGAAAAATATGCTAATGCCATTGGTTTAAACCCTCATGGTATTACCATGATTATCATTTTCTATCAAACCTACACTAATAGGCACACGCCACTTTAATACATACATACATAGGGCCAAAAGCATGCTTGTGAAACACACCAATGTTAAATATTTTGTGTTATTACAATAGCATAAATCTTGACGTGGTTTGAGTTTTGGACCTGACCAACTACAAGTGGCATAGGTGCAAGGCAATGGATTGATTCTTAACATCATGCTTAATTGCTTGATGCGAGGAACAAAGTTTATTGAGCTTTTGGGAGCGTGTGCAACAAAGAGAATTAGAATTTAAAATTTCCTCAAACTAAATGGATTTGATTGAAACGAGGGGGGGGGGGGGGGGGGACCGTGGTGGTTATACAATCTTTTTATGTCAAACTTTTCTATCTATCCCCCTTTTTATGTTAGCAACATTTTCTTTTCTTGATGCAAGGATTTAATGTAAACTTTTCAAATTCAAGACTCTTACCATTGTGTACTTATAGATAAAGGAGATAGTGACCATTACTACCTCAATATGGTGATTAGTATTCACATTATCTCGAACACTTCATACTCATCAATTTCAATCTACCTAATATTGGAAGTCTAAATCACAAGAATGTACTTCTTCTCTATGAGGTCACAAGTCTCATTTGCAATTCTACAATAAATTCATATAACTTATGTTTTAGCAAGAATGCAAATAATTTAGAAACACAATGTGCACTCATTAATGACTTCTACAAAATATCTAGCATAGGCATTATGTTAAAGAATTCACCCCTCATCCTTGGACGGTGATATGTGTGTGCCCTTGATGACTTACAAATGGCATACCACCGAGAATTGTGAATGAAATCTTACAATAGAACCATGCAAATACGATATTAATTTTGCTTGAAGCATCTCAATATCCCCACCCACCCCTCTCCAACATTGCATGGATGAGATCAGCTATGAACCAATTAATTTGATCACTCAAAAGCACAAGTGGTCCACTAAGTTGGTGGCCCTCTACATTGTCATGGTTAGAAAGTGTCTTTCATTTCGATGCAATTTCCACTATGGACAATTATTGCCATACCAAACCATTTTTCCCAGAATATATAATGTTTTGAATGTTGCATACGTTACATTCATAGTCTTCTATACAAGCCTTACCTTTAAATCATCTTCACCAAGACAAAGTAATAGATATGACATACAAGAGAATGTTTCACCTTGAATTTCCTCTGGACATTATATAAGTGTGCTCATATCCAAACTTATACAAACATGAAATCAAAATACATATGTTGTTAATGACAATGTTAATAACATCCTACATTGGATAACATAATGATGAACATCTAAGTTAGTCGTGACTCGTACCTATCAACATGCCCAAAATATATTTTGTCCATTAATGTTTCAACCGCTTCACTATCTTTGAAGGATTAAAGTCATATTTTGTATGGAGCCTACAATTTTTTAAGTTTGTAATTGACCCGATTTATGGAGTTTTTCATTTTATGATATGTGTAATCAATTGCTTGTCACATCCACCCCAAACTTGTGAGATCTACTTTAATGTGAAAACTAAGGTAGTTCAAACATGATAGGTGTACGATGTAATAAACCTTAGGGGTTAATATATATCCCCCATGTGTGTAAGGAAAAAGGTTAGGGCATTCATGAAATATTACAATACATTGGATATTCAAGAGGAGGGTAAGATCATATTGTGTGCAGTTTGTTTTGTTAATGTTTTATGCCAAATATATTGTTGACCTTGGGGTTTTGGCACATCTACTATAGGCCATTAAGTTGCCTTAAAAGCATTAAATTTAGGCTTTTCTATTCAAAACAATCTCTTTGGTTCTTTCTTATGGTTTGTTTTGTGGTTTGATCTCTTTCCATTTTACTTGATCTACTAGCAAGACCTAACACTACAAACCATGCACACAAAAAAAGTATAATTTGCACATCTTGCTTAGGTGGTTGATTGATCATATTAATACAACATAACCAGCATAGATGTCTAAAGATGCATCTGACAAATGGCTAAGGATGCGAGAAAATATGATAATGGACTACTTAAAGATGCAAAAATTTACATCAAATTTTTAGTTTGTTTAAAAATGTGATTTGAATAGTTAATATAATGTCATCGAGGAATACAATGATTTTTAGCAAAATAACAAGATGCAACACATAGATTAGTCAAGAAGTAAAAAAACATTATCTTCTAGGCCCGATGTTGAAGTGTATATGTACATATATATATATATATATATATATATATATATATATATATATATAGAGAGAGAGAGAGAGAGAGAGAGAGAGAGAGAGAGAGAGAACTTTTGACACCAATCTGAGAGAACTTCTTTACATTTTTACTTTAGATCATGCTCATTATAAGTTCCAGGTCATGCACAACATTTATTTGCTTCTAGCTCAATATAAATTTCACTTTACATAGCCCAAGGATTAAAAATTTTAATGTATTATTATTTAGGTTATTACACGCACTATAAGTTTCAAAGTATGTAAAATACTTATTTGTTCTTAAAGATTAAATTTGTAAAATTCACTTTCAACAGCCCCAAGGGTTGTAAACTATAGCATTTGAAATACTTCCTACATTATCATGTTCTTTAGGTTTCATTGTTTGAACATCAATTGTGATGGCAATGCTATGGAAGTATGATGTACCCAGATGGTTGTTTCCCCCTCCCATTAGTTGAACGAGGGGCGTGAAAGACATGGCAAGTGGGATAGTGAAGGTAGGTGATGTATCTGAAAGGATGGCTTGAGTCATATGTAAAAGTGTAAGATAAATAAGTGAGATCTCGTATGTAGGCTAGGATAATCTTGGCACGGCCTACCTGAGAAAGGGATCGTGTTCATGTATATTTTAACTAATGGAGTATATTCTCTTTTGGAAAAAAAATAAAAATTGTGATGGCAATGCGAGCATATGTTATGATCTTTTGAAGTATCTCAACATTCTCATTCAATGTTATGATTGCTACACATTATCATTGTCATAAATAATTTGAAATCACATTGGTTATCAATTGAATTCTCTTGAGTGTATGCACACACTACAACACCTCCTTTGACGACCTTCAACTACATTCAGCACAACCATGATCTTTGTGTGGTATCTTTTGATGAAGCATTGAACTGTTGAATTGGCTCACGCTTTGTCACATGATCTTGCTTGATTTTCAAATCTCTCAATTACATTTTGAGCTTGTCACCAAACCCCATTTGTTATGTTGTAATGTTCTTGCAAGTCTTTGATTTCAATAAACAAAAAATTGACATCATCATAATTGAATAATATTGGGTAGGAATCATGCATTATAATTTTTTTCACTTGGAAGTGTCAAGCATTAGGATTTACATCAAATGCTTGTCTTTGGTGCTTAATGAATTCGTAGTTAAATGGTGATTATTGTTGAGTATAGTCTCTGATGAGGGCATTGAACCACAAGCCCTCTCGTATGGTGTCATTCGTTACCAATTTTGTAAGCCTTTCTTTTATCAATATTGGATTAAACCATACCACATTGTCATTGGTCCCAAGCCTTCACGTACAAACACCTTCTTCCAACTTTATGTACTTAAAAAGTGAAGACTTTAAATCTTCACTTTCCAAATTTACATAAGTTTCATTTCATTGTACACAAACTTTCTCGCATAACCCACAATAGTCATGAGATGTAACTATGTATAGGTGACCCAAGATGAATGTTCCTAAAGGACATCAGCATTGGTCACTAGACAGAGCCACATTAAATTATTAAAGTAATATACATTTATGTGATAGAACCCTATCATCTTTTCCTCTACGGATGAATATGATGGCAATTCTTCTTTGAGATAAATATCGAGTATGGCAATCCAAACAATTAAAGATATTGAATGGCGTGTTTATCGTAATATCCTCCTAATCGTTCTGTGAAATCCAATAGCTACAAGAATTAATATAAAATCTTAGTAGGTTTTCATAAATATAAATACTTTGTTATTACAGAAAGTTAATATTCATCATTACATTGACAAAATAAACAGTATCACAAAACTAGTATTCCATACTTTCGGGTTGTCACATCTTTTAAATGTTCACAACTAGTTAGATAACTTAGCTATTTAAGTTCTTGACATCACTATCTTACTTGATGTTGATTGGTTTAGAATGACATCCTCCTTATCTTGTGGTACTACATGTTAGGCTGCTATTCTTGATAAGAAGTATTCATTCTTCAAGGACAATCCACGATAATTGAGTAAGTCTTGCAAGCATACAATCATACTCTTGCTTTAGTTTGTAAGCATAAATGCATGAAGGATTTATGTTCATAGACTTCCCACACATGCACCCCTTCCTTAGACTTCATGTGTCTTGAAAATCCAAGATGTCAAGTTTTCACTTTTCAAATTTACAAAAAGTCTATGTACTCAACCATAAAATATGGCTAGTCGTCTTGCTTCTTCACTCACACATATTCCTGTAAGTCATAATGTAAGTTTGGGTGACCAAAACTGAATGTTCTTGTGTATTGCTCACATGAATAGGTAAATCCATGGTATGGTAAATGTTTATTTATATACATAGGAACTGATTTTTTTTAGGATTTGATATTTTCTTCCCTATGTAGGTGATTCCGATGGTATCCTCCTCTGATGAAAATCATTAAGGATATCACGAGTTATGATTACCATATACGCATATCTATTTGCAAAAGATTGTCCCAGCCATAATGGTTGCGTGAATTCCAAAAAGGCAATCATTAACAAAAATTAATATGAGCAACTACTCTTTTATCATAAATGTAAATGTTTAGGTGTAATGTACATGAGTTAATATTCGTCATTATAATTACAAGATAAAGAGTATCACAATATGTAGATCCTGTACTTATAGACTAGCACCTTGTTTATATAGTGTACATCTTGCTCGATAACTTGGATATTTAAATGCTTTCCATTGGAATCTTTCGTGTTGAAGGTAATCCAAGTACAATGACACCCTCATTACGTTGTCATGTTCCACATGAGCTGGCTTGATAGATAATTACACATTGTTCATTGACCATCTAATATAATTGTGTAACTTGTGTACCATATAAGCATTTTCTTACATTAGTGTGTGAGCATAAATGGTATGATTGAATCTAGTGGCTAGGATTGAAGGACCAATAAGTATCATCATTGATGTCCCTAATTTGATGTTGAGTTTGTGATTGTATCTAGTCATTGAAGTCACCTGTCAATTGCTTCTTCTCACTCATCCAAGAGCCTTCTTTGATGGCTTAAACCATTCTAATAAGGTTTTGAAGAAGGTTGACAACGTGAAAAAGGTTCTATCATAATGCTTTTATGAACTACACAATTTAATTAAAGTTGTATGCACTACATTTGAGCTTCAGGAAGGTAGTATTGTCCACACATGAAAGAAAGTTACAAGCAATCTCAACTTACTTGCCTTCACATATATGTACCCCACCTATAACTGTATAATCACCATCATATCCCTTTTCTCTATGTAAAAATAAAATTCTTTTATTGATTTGGTCACGTGTCATAAGTTTATTAGTGTACCATGCCCATGTATTATAAGTGCATCCATTTACTCTTTCTTTGTCATATTCGTTGTCTTCGCCATTGTTTTAATCAAAGTTCTTATCTATAACACCATGAAAACAATAAAGCAGACACCATTATAGTATTTGAATACAATTTGGGTTGGTATTACAGTTCAATTCACTTTTATGATGTTTAGCCTAATTTTTTGTCTAGCTTTATGTTGTTGGAATTTTTTTTCTGAATATTCATCATGTCTTATCTAACTTGAATATTCATCTAAATTTATATGTGGTAAAAAGCCCGTTCTTTACATAAAACAACTTTGTCCTTTATGATGTCAAAGCCATTGCAAAGTATAAATCAGCTATTGTTTGGTTTGTCATGATGTATTCTCTTATTAGGGGTATACATTACTTGATTTGTGGTATACAAATGGAGATATTGTAGTAGATACAATGTCTTATGAATTGCAATTAACCTTTATATCATACAAGACATGGTTATTTCACATACCACATGCTCCTCTAAGAACAATTGTACAAATGACTCCTCTAGACATGAGTATCATCATAGTCCAAGTGCATGACATCGTAGCATTTGTATTACCTTTAATTTAGTCAAGAGTTATATCGTTTTTCATGGAAAAGGATATCCAATATTATGTCCTAAAAGACCAAAGGTACAAAGTTTACAATTAATGTTGAATGTTGGAAAGTTGGTGGTATACTAATGTCGCTCAAAATTTCAACTACAAAGTGAGAAACCATGTCCATTGTGAAAATTTTACCGTAAATGCATTGTGGAATTATTGTCAAATGCTTGGCTAGGGTTAGTCGATACTCAATCAACTTTTATCCATTATATGGTTGTATCTAATGTAGGTAAGTGGGCACTGGTATGATTCGAAGTTTCTAGCCATTTTTAGTGTGACGTGTTCTATAAACTTGAGTTAAGTACTCTTAGTTTCAACACTAACACAATGGACATTCTTTTCCTTAACATCTCATTATACTTATTATATTATTCATGGCCAAATTTTATCCTTATGTATGTTGTGATTGGGTTACAACATCCTACTATTGTGAGAAAGTTTATATAAGCAGAAATAGCTTTTAATGCGTTAGTGATGCTTATGGCTAGTAATTCTCATTGAGCATCTTATGGTTGGTATCTCACAAGCTAATAAATATTTTTGAATATTGAAAGGAAAAGAGAACCAGACATTCTTATTATTAGTGATGTAGACTTTCTTTTGTTAGTGAAGCATTAAAAATATGCGTGCATGATTGTTTGGATGACACTACTATATTGTATAGGTGCACTCGTTCTGATATAGGGTTAATGACTTGGAAAATGTGGATACACCTAGTATGTCAACAAGATAACTAAACATCTCTTGGAACCTTCTTTGTGAGTAAGATGTTGTGCACAAAAATATAGACTACAAAGCGAATTATCTAAGTGAACGTGGACATCTTTAGCTCATGGCATGTACACCAAAAAGGAAGACAATTACATAATTGTTCACCCTACATAATCTCCCATTTCATGGACTCCTAGCCGATGCATGGATTGTATTGGGACAACTTCGCGAGATTCTTTCTCCACCTTGAGTTCATAGCCCACACATTACCCCTTTTTCGTGTACCACAAAAACTTACATATTTGACGTTATTGAATTATTGCATGGTTACATCCAAAAGACAACTTATTTTTTTCCTTGAAAGATTTTCATCAATAGTATTAAGAAAAAACGACTGCTACAATTTGAAGTTATCTACCCAGATAGTTACAACGTTTTATGTACAATGGCATACAATTATCCTACGACCAAATATAGAAACATGTAAAGGGTATTGAAATTTGATGATGTACACTACCATGGTGTATTGATATTCAAGAAAGGGTTCATGGAAGTCAATAGTTCCATTGAGGCCCTTAATCTGACACTGCAAAGAGGGGCAACTTTCTCTATAAGTGAAGAAGCTTCTTTCTTCTCTTATTAACATTCTTTGGAGAACCATGCATATTATTTGTCATATTGACCAAGGACTACTACCAACAAATTCTCCCATACCTCGAGTAGTACATTTGAGAGGCCAAGATTTGTTGCATTATAAAGTTGGTTACATCTGCATTTCCATAATGCCCATAACGTTGTCGTAGTCATTGTTTTCTAGACATGGACAGATTGCCCCTGCTTTCGAGGTTGGTGAAAGGTACTAACTTATATCAATCTTTCATTACGTACTAGCATGGCCTCTTGAACATCTTCTAGCTCATACACCATCAAGCTGGAATGTAAAACTCCCCACATTGTCGATCCCCATGAAAACAAACAACCAACATTGATCATTAGGAATAAAGAAAGAACATTATTCCATACTTGCCGAGCCAAAGGAAAAGACCAGAGGACATGCTTGGTAGTCTCTTGAGATGCATAGCAAAAGCCACATTGTCTGAGATTGGGTGCTACATTCCCTTTCAATAAATGACCAATTGGTAATGTCACATGCAGTAATAGCCATCTGAAGAGAATAAATTTAGTTGGTCCCTTGAATTACTAGATCCATCTCCGATAGGTTTTCAAATGCAAAGTTGAGACACCTCAGTTAGTCCAATTTTTCTAAGTTGTTGGTATCGTTACATTCCGAGACATCAGTAATGACATTCCAAGTTTCATTGCATACTAAAAGAAGGGAATCTTTATCGTTTATTCCCCCCAAGGAGTGACTAGAACCAACCCCCGGGATCCTGTATTAATGTTGCTACAAGTTCGTTTGCATACAACCACAACATATCACATGTGAACGATGGAAGGATAAGGATCAAGTAGCCATTTCTTTCCAGTTTTCGCAACCAACGATGAAACATCCAAACCAAAGATGTTCCTACATGGGTTGGAAGTATTGTTGTAGAATACTTAGCATACAATACATGTAGAATACATATGCTAAGTAAGTATTCTAACCTTTTTTTAAAAATATTTAGAATACGTATATTTATAGATAAAATGTGGTAAATACTTAGAATACGTGTAGAATACTAAAAATTGGTAGAATATGTGCAAAACTTTAAATATTTCTTAATTTTTAAAGTTTTTTTCCAAAGAAAATCGTTTTAAATTTTTAAATTTTTTAAAAAAAACTTTTTGAAATGTTAAATACTTGTTAAGTACGTAGAATATGTGAAAAGCTGAAAAACGGTAGTTCTAGAACGTAGAATACGTGTAGAATACTTTAGAGTATTCTAAAATGTATTCTAAATGTAGAATACACTGTTGTAGTGTGATTTGTACACTACCGGCGCCGAAAGGCACAACAACGCATTTTTTAACTACTTTGGTCGGAAGGTTATAAAAAACGAAGAATATGCCACTAAAATGTCAACTGTCATTATCTTTGTGCAAGACGATCTGCTTGTGGCATTTGTTGAAATTGAGCTCAAGTTCTTATAGATGCAGCTGACCCATTATCCAATTTACCCCCAAGCAAGTCTAACCTCACATCATATTGAAACCCCTCAACTAACCTTCCTTGATCCTATTGAAGTTTGGATTATACTTAGGAGGTAATGCCATTTTGTAGGCCACATCTCCCATGTTGGAAGAACAGAAAATTATCCAAAATATTGTATTGTTATTATGAGTTAAGGGAGTCCATGGGAGCAAACCCCTTGCTAGTTAGACCCTTGTGACATAAGCTTTCTATAGCTTTAGCTTTAGCTCTGATCTTTTCATTGAGTATTGCCTTAAGTTTTCAACCCTTTGAAATCAAGATCTTGTCCTCATCCTTTCATCAAACACACTATTCTCATTAATTTAATATTCTTGAATTTCTATTGGAGGTTATTTGTTCACGAACATCATGCACCACCTTGCTTATTCATGTAACAACATTCACCTTGAATATGTAAGAAAGAAAGTGAAAAATGTTTAACTATAACTTTGCGATTAGGATTTATTTTTATTCATGTATTCGTTGATACTCATTACCCATGATACCAAGCCATTTCTCATATGATACTAGCATAACTCCAATCGACAAATGGATGAACATCAATTTCTTTCTTTCTACTTCATACAAGCAATTTGATAAACAACGTCAAAATCTATTTCGTTAAGCTTTGATTCCAAAGTGCATACGAAATAACAATGTCATGAAGAAATTTAATTTCATTAATTGTAGATGCTAAATAGTACCTTAAGTCTTATGATAGGTTCAAGGGGTATGTGTAATCAACCCAAGCTTTGACAAAGTTGAGATTCGTGATTTAAACGACATTGTTTTACATTTGCTTTCAATATCTTTAACATTATAAATCAATAAACCTGCACACACTCCTTAAATAAACACACGTTATAATTCGTGAGCGTTGATTTCAAGGTGAATATGGAATGATTCGAAGAAACCGAAGAAACCTCAATAACAAGGAAGCAAAGAAATTAGACTTAGTGAATTCTATGGATTCCCAAAAAAACAATACCTTAAGTCTTTTGATACGCTCAAGAGGTAGGTGTGATTAACCTCAACTTTCTATAATCCCAAGATTCATGGCATTCTGAAAGACTTCTCGTCTATCTAGTATTGTTATGCTCTAAATACAAAATGTTGCTTTCTAAATCATCTTTATTGTAAATAGGTACTAAATTAAACACACGCACATATGCATGCACACACGTAAGAGGGTGGACAACCTCAAGTCGAGGTCCTCAACGACAAAGATGAGGAGTTTATTAAGAGCCACCAATGAGGCCTATTTAGGTCATTGAGACAAAGATCAAGACAAAAACAAAGCACGTTTTATAGCTTGTTAGCTTGTCCAAGGATAACTGACACTCACGATTCAATGTGTGATTTTATTCATTAAATCTACATAAGTATATATATATATATATATATATATATATATACGATACACGTACGCACGCACACACACACACATACATACATACATACATACAATGTACATGGAGGCAGGCAGACTTACATACATATGTACATACATGCAGCCAAACGTACATACATACATTGGTGCACAGGCATGGATACAAACCGTGAGGTTAAAGAAACATTAGGTGCTGACGTAGCTTGTAATTATTTTTCTATTCTTTACTTTGTTATTATTTTGTTTATTTTCTTGAAACGCAAACAGAAGAAGAAGAAGAAGAAGAAGAAGAAGAAGAAGAAGAGAGAAAGGAGAAGAAAAGTGGGGAGCGTTAAATTTTCCTCTCGGGAGAAAAGAAAAAGGAAAAAGAGGATTATTATCACTTTTTTATTTTTTTTGTTATTTATTTATTATCAATACATAATGGATGATATGTTCTTTTTATAATGAGTTTTTTTTTAAAAAAATTCTTTGCGATGGGCGTCCGGGGGGAGCATAGTATGAACTATACTTACATACGCATTCGCGTATGTTTAAATCATTCGAGTATGGTAAATACTAAATACCATACGTTTGCATTCATTATTTATTATAAGGTTAATTTATAAGAATTTGAGCCCGGGGAAAATGTGGCATTTTTTTCCCTATAAAATAGCCACTCGCAATTCTGGATAATCTCTTCTTTTGTCTCCGTCACTCTCTACTCAGCAAGCAGCCTACTCTCTTCTTCTTCTTCTTCTTTCTCCTCCTTCTTCTATTCTTATGCAGCAGCCGCCTTTCATCTTAATTTGATTCTTATCTCTTCCCTATCCCTTTTTCTTTTTGTAAATCTCCAAACCTTAATTCCCCCCATAATTCTTCATCTAAACCATTCCCACAATTCTAAGTTCTTAACCCTCGAAGCACTCACTAAACTCATTGCGAGCGAATTAATAATTATCCTTCGCATCCTATATATAATTAAGTTACCTTTAAATCCATCTCACTTATATATATATATATATATATATTTCACAAAACATGCCTGCTGCTTCCAAGACCTTCAATCTCGGCCCGCTTGCCGTAGATCTGCATTCCGAGTATCCTTCCCCACCTGCTGCTCGTTTCCCGTCTGCCGCTGACAATGACGGAGACCAGACCAGTGCCGGGAGTGGTGGCGCTACTCTATGGCCACGGGCACCACGTCCAATGGCCGATAATCATAACATTAACAGTAATTCTTCGTTGCCCTCCTCGGACATTAACCATCACGGCCATCATCACAATTACAGTAGCAACAGCACTACCAATAATAGTAATGATCAGCGGTCTTCGTCTCCGAGGCTCGTCCCTGTCAGGAGCTCCGAGAGGCTGGACGGCATGGTCTTCTCTTCCTCCGCCAGTTTCAGATCTTCTGGTGCCGACACCCCCCGATCCGAGGCCTCCCATTTGTGCGATCCCAACCCCATCTTCCACGAGGCATGGGAGCTCCTGCAGAGATCCATCGTCCTGTTCAAAGGCGAGCCAGTCGGTACCATAGCCGCGAATGACCATACCGAGGAAGCTCTGAACTACGACCAGGTCCTCTCTCTGCCTCTTCACTCTCTATTTTTTTTTCTCTAATTTTCCTTTCTTCTCTGTGCTTCTGTTTCTCCGTTCTCCCTGCTTCTGTTCTCTGTGATCTGCGATCTCTGTTCACAGACCTCCACGTCACGCCCTCTCCTCAGTACTTTTCTTTCCCACCCTCCGAACTTCTTCCACTTCTCATATATACATATCTCCATGATCTGGCAGCCGCCTTCTCCACGTCAGCTTCGCCTGTCCACGTCGCGTCCATCTTATATCCTTGCCACGTGGCCCTCGTTCCTAAAGCTTCTTCCCGGTTAACCTTAATTTCGCATTCTATTATTAACAATGAGACGAATCCAGTTCGTTCTTAACGAGATTATCAATTTTATGAACTAAAAGGCTTGGATCACACTAGCTGAGGGTTCAAATCTTTCTTTATGTCCTAAAGCTCCATACCCCCCCCCCCCCAGGGCCAATTCTGTTCTTCTCCGCCTTTGAAGTTGTTTCACACGTCGTTACATCTTTTTATACACGTTAGACACTCTATAGCCCATGAAACCTTACAACTTTTTACACGTTGGACACTCTATCGACCATCTTTGTCGGTCCAATTGTAAAGACACCACGTCCTAATGCACATACATACATTGGTGAGCTGATTTATACACTGCCTCACAAGCTTGAATTTCGTTGATATTGTATGTTTTTTTGTTTTGTTTGGAATTATCAACAAACCATTCATTTATCAATTCTATATTTTATCCCCATAAAGTTTGATGGATTTTTTTAACCACTCCATAGCCATAAATGGCCCTGAAAAGACACAAGAGAAGCATGATATAAAAGTAATGATGTATATTATAATGTATTGTGTTCAACCTTTCCTCGGTTATCATAAAAACAAACGTCCCAAACTTATCCTATCGTTAAATATAATTTAGATCATTCCTTTCCGTCATTTCGATGAAAGCACCCTTAGAAGTTTATCAGGTTGGTTACAATGTCATATCTGAGAAGCTTTAGATTGAAACTTACTTTTTCACCTACCAATGGATATGATGACATGGGTTGAATTTAACAAATATACTTTCACATGTGTTTGTTTGTGTGCATGTTCTATTTATAAGATGTTCAATTTTATGAATTTGCGTGAGTCATGTCCATTCACGACTCTCTCCATTCATACATTCTCTGTTCCATCAACAATAGACGCTTACTATTGCAAAGGAATCATGAGTGGTGATATTTGCAATGCTTTATATGAGGTTGTATTTTTATCTATTTATTCTGCAATTCCCTTGCGGTTGATGTTTCTCTTCAACCTCATGATGTTTAAATGTGAATGCCAAGTAAATAATTTGGGTTGTGCAAGTATGAAAGTGTAAGAATCATCATGAGGGATGTAAAGAGGAAGCATTAATTAGTACACCATAATAACCTCATGTGTGATCATGGTAAAACAATGAATTACCTTAACGATAAAAAAGAAAAAGAAACTAGTAGGCTTCCCACACGAATGACGAGATATTAGTTTTTAACTTTTTGTTTGGCATCGATGGAAGTATATGCTTTATGCATGTTTTATGCCTCTTGACTATTCATAGGGCCTGGGGCAGGTTGTCCCTAGTTCCTATGCATTGAAAATGAATCATTTGAAATTCCGAGGAAAAGTGTCGGGAAGAAGATGGCTTACCTAGATAATCTAGCATGTGCACAGAGATACACACCTACAAAAAAGTGTGAAGTGATATGTTGATGTTTGTGATTTGACTATATGTTCATATGTATAGTTTTGTGTCAAATGCATTGTATTTCATAATAAAAAAGATGCCCCCTTTAAGAACGGTGGAAAATCCCTAGTCAAGAGATTTTAATGGTTTTTTCCTCCTTGAAGAGAGAAGAAAGAGACCTTTCTTGGAGAGAGAAGAAACAAGACAATCAAATCTTGTTTCCCATTAGAGTTGTGTATCACTTTTTGACCCTACCATACGTAAATAGAGTGAGAGAGAGATCAATCATACTTCTCTTATATCTAGAAACATGACTAGACTTTGTTTATATATGTACACCAAATAATAACATTGTATTAAATGTAAACCTTGTCCATTGTGTAGTTTTCCGCACATTAACATTGCCTTCTCACATAGTTATCGGTGGTCACTCCTTGTCTGAGGCCAAAATTTTGTTAATGTCTATGTTATAAGGCTAGTTGTTAAGAGCAAGTTGTTCACATGCATTATGTGATATTGAAATTATGAAGAATTTTATAATGAACACACGAAGCTAACCAATTGCCTAGCCAACACCCTTGAAGATTGCTAAGCATAAGCTTTTACCATACCACTATACCTTCATGTTCGCAAATTCGATATTTTTTCCGGACATAAAACCTTGTGAGCTACTAATAAGCAGGTGTTTGTGCGTGACTTTGTACCAAGCGCTCTTGCATTTCTCATGAACAACGAGGCAGGGATTGTGAAGAACTTCTTGCTAAAAGCCGTGCGTCTCCAGTCTAACTCCGAGAAGAGGATCGACAATTTCACGCTTGGGAAAGGGGCAATGCCCGCGAGCTTCAAGGTTCTCCACGATACAGTGCGAAAGCAAGAGCGGCTAATGGCCGACTTTGGTGAGAGTGCCATTGGACGAGTTGCACCCGTAGATTCGGGTTTCTGGTGGATCATCCTTCTTAGGGCCTATACTAAATCGACGGCTGACCACACCCTTGCTGACATGCCGGATTGCCAGCGTGGCATTCGTCTTGTACTCAACTTGTGCCTCTCGGAAGGATTTGACACATTCCCTACATTGCTTTGTGCGGATGGTTGTTGCATGATCGATCGTCGCATGGTATGTATGCTTCCTAATGTATGTATGTATGTATACCATCATCTTCTATATATCCTAGATGCTTCTGCAATTGTGCATCTAAGGGTAATCAACATTAAGAGTCCTATACACACATTTGCAGGGTATCTATGGTTACCCCATTGAAATCCAAGCCCTCTTCTACATGGCCCTCCGATGTGCCAAGATCATGCTTAAACCCGACGGTGAGGGCAAGGAGCTCCTCGAACGTGTTGACAAACGCTTGCACGCTTTGAGTTTCCACATTAGGTCGTACTTTTGGCTCGATTTCCAACAACTTAATGACGTGTATCGATACAAGACTGAGGAATACTCACACACAGCGGTCAATAAGTTCAATGTTATTCCGGATTCGATCCCAGAATGGGTGTTCGATTTCATGCCTTGTAAGGGTGGCTATTTCATTGGTAATGTGAGCCCTGCAAGGATGGATTTTAGATGGTTTTGCCTAGGAAATTGTGTGGCCATTTTGTCATCATTGGCGACACCAGAACAAGAGGAAGGTATTATGGACCTCCTGGAGGAGAGGTGGCAAGATCTCATCGGAGAGATGCCTCTTAAGATTGCATACCCGGCCTTAGAAGGACATGAGTGGACAATTGTAACGGGATGTGATCCCAAGAACACAAGATGGAGCTACCACAATGGGGGCTCTTGGCCAGGTAAAGACATAACCTTCGTTGGCCTTCCCTAGTAATACTTCTAGCAATGTAGCTCCAACCCTCCTATTTTATCAGTATTTATTTAACATGTTGAGTCGTGTGTGTATCCAACTAGGAGTCGACAATGGCTCGGCTCAAGCCTTAACCGAGCTATTAAACCGTTTTAAATTGTTTGTTTTGGTGGTTTAATAGTATGATTCGGCTAGGCTCGGTTAGGTTTGCGCCTCCTTAACTAGGTTGAGCTCGGTTTGGCAATGCTCAAGCCAAACCGAACCGTTTAGGGCCAAATTTGTTCCTAAACTAGTTAAGGCTTAAATGGTTTGTCAAACCGGTTGCTAAACCTATTTAGCGTTAATCGGTTTGAGAACCGGTTCGGTTTAAGTTTGAAAACTCTCAAACTAGTTAAGGCTTAACTAGTTTGATTTTGACAAGGCCAAATCAGTTAAGTCAAAACTATACCGGTGCCGAGTCCTAGCTCCAACCTTCCTTTTTTATTGATATTTATTTAACATGTTGAGTCGTTCTTGATTACAGTCTTGATTTGGCTACTCACTGCCGCATGCATCAAGACGGGACGGCCTCACATTGCTAGACGAGCTATTGAGCTTTTGGAAAGTAGGCTCTCCAAGGATCATTGGCCTGAGTACTATGACTCGAAGCTTGGTCGGTACATCGGGAAGCAAGCTCGCAAGTTTCAAACATGGTCCATAGCTGGCTATCTTGTGGCGAAGATGATGTTGGAGGACCCTTCACACCTAGGTATGATAGCTCTAGAGGATGATAAAAAGACAAAGTCTGCATCCATGCCAAGGTCTGCATCTTGGACATAGTGTATGTGCTCATTGAAGCACATATACATAATGTTAGTGATTTTATAAAAGTTGACATTAATTGGTTCCACATAGGCGTATTTTGGTAGGTTCTTGTTATGTGCCTAACCATGTAACCATTATGAGAAGCATAAAGTAAAAAAATGAAACAATAAAAAAAGTGAAAACGAAAAAGGAGACGGGAAATGATGACAATATTAAACCACATTATACAATGTTAAATTACCAACTAGTTGGTTGCTCTTTATAGCAAATATGCCATCCATCAATGTCGCATGCTTCATTATCACTATATGTATGTGCGTTCACAATATATTTTAAAAAAATATCACTCTCGTTTTAATTGGTTGGGGTACCAAATTCTTATTGCAATCTTCATTCTTGACAAGGGAGGTGAATTGGATGATGCATAAATGTGTTCTCTATGTTACGAGCAAGTCATTTGCTAGCTTTTCTAATCACTTTGTATATCTGTAGATTTAATCCCTACACATGAAATTTTACTTCCCTTGGTCCCATTCAAGTAAATTGATTTTGAAAGCATTCCACTAATTGAATTGGCACCTTTTTAGGCTTTGAAACAATTATGTTCTTATCTTTTTTAGTTTGTTTTACATTCAAGTTATCTTAACGTTGAACTCAACTCAGGTTCTTCATTGCACATCCCTCTCTCTCTCTCTTTGTGAAAACACAATATATTAATAAATGTGTGTGAAAAACACTGCAATGGACTATGGTCACTAGTACAATGGTAGTGGAATGTGTTGAATTGCCAATAGGCAAGACGAACACTCCACCAAGGAAGATTTTCTACTTCCTCCAATAAAGAGAATTGTCACATTATTACTCCCTTCAACTTTCGTAGATTTTCTTCGACTCCATGCCTACCATCAAATATAAAAGCATTATGCATATCCCAATTATAACGCAATCCCCAATATCGCAAAAATAGAAAAACGATCTCCATCTCTGATTTGGGGTCGAGGTAAATGTAGGGTTCAAAAGATTTCATAACCTTCAAGGTTTTTCACTCACCATATATGGTCTCTCTCCACAAACCTTCATTTCTATCGCCATGGTTAGCATGTCTTCACAAAAGATATTAATGAATTTTACATTATGACATCCATTCATTACCTTAACTTTGCAATTGAACTCAACTTTAGGTGTTTTAAAGGGCAAGCTCATCATTCAATAGCATTAGAACACACTTCAAGAATGTCCATTCAACAATATTTACAAGTAATTACTGATTAGCATGAGAGTATGTCTAAACGTATAAAAGGATTACGGAGACTAGACGACTAACACTTGCATACATGGAGGGGAAGCAAGAGATATAAAACACTTCAAATGTTGCAATGTAATGTCGTTTGTTCAAGGGTCTCACAAATATATGTAATGATTCAAATAATGACATATCAATAATTGCAACAAAGTGTTTTTTTTGTACGACATCACAAATTCCAATATCTTTTTTGGACCCCGAAGAGTTTAATGTTTTATAAGAGAAAAAACTAGGAGCTAAGAAAAATATGGATTAAGATGTAGTAGTCATCATTGCATGCTAGCCTATTATCCATCATGTATGTGTCATACATATTCTATTGAACTCCATAGGGGAACAATATTTGAAATTTCAAATTTACCTTTCCTAACCAAAAACCTAAATCCATTCTTGGTACTTCATATGTGAAAAGATGGGTTAATCTATGTGAACATCTTTGTATGGGTTAATAATCCATATGGTACTACGTCAAGTTTACTTCCTCCTACATGCAATCACTATCCATGACTCTTACATGAATGCATACCAAAAGAGACAATAGACATCTAATCAATATAGTCGAGTAAAAATCATTGTTTGAACTTTGTATCACTTATTAGGCTACTATATCATTGACCTATATATACACCACCTTCCATGAATGCATACCAAAAGAGACAATAGACATCTAATCAATATAGTCGAGTAAAAATCATTGTTTGAACTTTGTATCACTTATTAGGCTACTATATCATTGACCTATATATACACCACCTTCCTTCTACATTTCCAAGTAAGATTTTGGATGTCGTTGTATCTAACCTCTCTATATGGTTCACCAGTGTCACCATATCCTACCAAAATATGTAGACCGAAGATAACATAACAATAATTTAATAGATTGAAAAATAATTCACAACACATAAGTGAAATGAAATGATGAAGTGACAAATATACATTAGATATACTTAAAAGTGACTAGAAAAGCATCCTCATTCAAAATTCCCAAATTGTGATGAAATCCACATAGATTTGATCATTGGACATATATTTTTTTTGTCTTGTTCTTATAATAACTTATTTATGTTGCTACTGTTTCCTCTATCATAGACTCTTGTGACAAAATGGTCCTCCGTGGTGTCTAAACTTTGAACTCGTGGGCAAGATTCAACGATCCTTTATACTAATAGTTGGACCACGAAAGTTCCTCTTGTCTCTTGATATTACACCTTCCTAAGATTCTCCATTTATAAGCATTGCATTAGAGACCACTCATAAGAATACTTGTTGTAGCTTCAAGTAGTACATTAAACTTCACATAATCTACCCTAAACCGCATAAACATGCATTAATTGGAAATAGCCAAGTGTCATTGCACTTGCTAGAAGCACTTCTCCATCAAATCATAATAAGATTCTTTTAATTTGAAATGAAATTATAATCAATATTCATTCATAGATATGTTTCTGATGTTTCTATTAACAAATATAAGCAAAGAAAATATCATATATTACATGCATTTATGTTATTATCCATTATCCATAATGTTTCACACTACAAATGTGAATAAGCGAGCAAGATAATACTAAAAATATATTTGATAAATTTTGGGAAAAGATATCAAAAGAAAAATTTATTTCCAAAACTATGATAAAGTAAAAAAAAGCATCCAATGGATAGAAAACGACGAGAACAAGGAAAGCAAAAAAACCAACATTTTGTTGGTACCTCGTGTATCCCTAGAGACCCACACGTGTAAAACATTATTATAGCTCATTGGAAAGAACCCAAAGTGTAGTTCAAGCTATTGGTATTATAATAGCTCTATGGGATAGGATCAAATGTTATATGCAAAATGATCCCCACCAAAAGTAAATATCAAGCACATGTTCATACTACCTTCGCTCCTTGCTTATATCCATTAGTATTACAATTCCAATTCAATGTCATAATGGTGTTTATTTCTATTATCATTTGGACAAAAAAGTTTGTATACCACTTTGTGTATCTTATCATCCTCCATAATATTTAAAGGACAATCCAACATTTACAACTACAACTAGGTAACTAAATTCATGTGAGGGCACTATTGACAATATTTAGAAATAGTCATAGATACCTATCAACATGCATACCATGGGGTTTGCATTAGACAAACAAGAGATCATTGAAAGTAGAGGTTAAAGTAATCCTAAAACATTCAATGCTAACTTTCTTGAGATGTTATTTCTTCTCCTTATTTGACAATGCCTTTACTTAGTGTAGAATTGACTGGAAAATAATGCCACATCCCTCATCAAGGTAAAGCTCCTCATAGACATATTATACATAAAACCCCAATAGACCAAGTGGCAACACCTTAAAAGGTGGGAATACGTTGTTATAATATCAATATACTACTACTAAAAAACAATATTGTTGTTTAAAAGGCAAAAGGATTGAAACAGTCTAAAAATCTTCATTCTAGCAATGAATTGTATATAATCTATTCATCCATATATAATATCTATTAGAAGGCTTTCTTTCATTCCAACCACAAAGGAATCTCACATCATGAAAATCAGCTTTTGGAACTTCATATTATCCAAAAATTGCACAAATTTATACCCTTGCACTAATAACCTGCCCTTTGGCACATGTTATATATCCATAAGATCTTTCTAGATACATCTTGAATCTTCAAAGATCTTTTCAGTTCATTATTGTAATTGTTAAAGAATATTACACGTAGCATTGAAAATTTGGATAATGATATTAGAGCTAGAACCATCTTATTTTGTTGGGAATATTTTAAAACAAAAGACATGTTCATGTTGTTGTATTGTTTTGAGATGCTAGTTGGAAAAACTAAGTATAAAATCCATAGAATTCCCAGTTGGGAACATACACCTATGGTTTAATAACATGTTAAATAAATAAAAACTCGATGTGAGAGTTAATAGGAAAAAGGGGAAAACTCTGAAATGCTCCTAAGTTTGTTAGTTTTTTATCAAAAAATCCCCTTTATTTTATTTACTCAAATACTGGATAGGCTTGGAACCTTTAAGAGAGATAGATGGATGTAACTCACTTGCTAAGGTTGCCCAACGGAGACCAAAAAGTCATGGGTTAGGTTTCGAACCCAAGTCAAAGTGCTAGTAGTGTAACTCACCACTATTAGGGATCAACAACGGCTTCGTTCAAGCCTAAATCGAGCTATCAAATAGTTTATAAACGGTTCGGTTCGGTTAAGGTTTGAGCTCGGTTTGGCGAGAATCTGGGCCAAACCGGTTTATCCTTAACTAGTTTAGGAATCAGTCTGGTTAGAGTTTGAAAACTTCCAAACTGGTTAAGCCAAAACCGAATTGTTGATGATTCCTAACCACTAAAGTAAGCTAGTTACAATAAAAAGGCAAAGAGAAGGAATAAATCCACTATGGGTTTTTCTTTATTCACAAATCCCCCCGTATTACATGCCCCAAAGAAAGGCCTTTGGTTAGCTCTCTTGAAACACTCAAAAAGAGAGAGGGGAAAAGGGGTAAAAACTCCAAAACACCCCCCACCTGGGGTTTTCTTTATTTCCTCATAATGCCCGTTCATTTTATATACCCCAAAGGCTTGTTTGGTTAGGGTCAGCCCTCCTGGAAGACTCTGAAAAAACAAATGGGGTTGGTATGTGAATCCCATGACATGATATGGAGATGGGCTGGAAAACCTAATACATATGATAGGTTAGAAGGGAGTTATCGTGTCCGATAAGTGTCTTCTCTCATTGAGCAACAAACACATGGCCTTGACAACGAATGAGGTGAACGGGGCTGTATAAATTTGCTGGGGACAGCAACACATGAGAATGTGGTGAGAGAGAAAGTGTGTATGTGTGTGCGCCAGGGGCACCTGGGAAAATAACGAGAAACCTAGGGACATCTCCTTGGAAATAAGGAAAACTTACTCAGAGCCAAAGATTGGGGAAATTATAAACATAGGCCTGTCTGTCTCTCCTCGCTCGAGATGGCAGACAATCGATATAACCTTATCGTCATTGTTTATGTACATATATGTATGTATGCCATGTTGATCGTCTGCAACCGATCAGCATGCAGTCCAAGCTTTCCATGGAAACTCGCTGGACCAATCTTCCCCTTACACAACCCGAGAGCCTCTCCTCACTTATCACATATCCACGAAGATCAATGTCATAGGATTGATCTCCATCTCTATCCCCATCATGAAGCTCGGAGAAGAAATCGATATTTTTCAGCTACAGCTTCTCTCGTTGATGATTCAAGCTCACGGAAACATGAAACTTCTTCTGCTATATTGTGGTTCAAGAAGGATCTCCGTGTAGATGATCATCCTGGACTTCGGTCTGCTTCGGCTAATTTTCAAAGTGTTCTTCCAGTCTACATTTTCGATCCTTACATTCTACGTGGTTAGTACTATTAGATATATCGACTTTCTTTTTCTAACTAAAATTTTGTAATCATCGCTATTATTTACTTCATCTTTGTCACAACTCTCAAATATGTTTGCCCTATAATGGTCATGAGAAAAAGTAAAATTTTGTAGTCTTTGCCATTGATTTATTTTGTAACATGTTTGCCATTACCCAAATATTTTGTTCATCTATACAATGTGGTCCCCTACTTGGATCAAATTCTAAAATTGTTGACAAAGGAACAAGATGCCATGCGCTAAAGCACCACTTGAAGTATTTCTTTCGTACATCGTATAATATCAGACACTTCAGATGTCCCCAACAAATGATTTCTTATAGATTCCTGAGGTTATCTTATCAAAAGTCTAAAATTCAAATGTATACGTAAGATGATGTAGTGGTAAGGGTCATGCTTTGGAATGTGTAGGTTGCGGGTGTAGTTCCGGAACAATGGGTTTTACTTTGACAATATTCATGGCCTCTGCATTTCATCATTTAGTTTTGATAGCCTTCCTCTGTCCTATTTTTTTATCCTTACCTTCACCAATTTACATGCATTAAACAAAGCGTGAACTAGTGCAATTTTGGAGAAAAACGAAAATATTGCTGGTTATTGTATGACATCAGGGTAAAACCATGAATAGTTGGTACACTTTGTTCTACCAATACTAGGTAATGCAATTAATGAAATGGTAGCAAATACTATTTTTGCTAAAATATGTTTGGATATTGTTTACCACGAGGGTTAAAAATGAATTGGTGGTAAACTTTATCTACCAATGCAGGTAGTATAATAAAACAGATGGGAACTAATACTCTCTTTATAGATAAATTAAACATATTGTAGGAATATTGTTGTGTTAGATTCGTCTAATTGATATCTACATAGTTATATATACCACCATAGGTAAATTTCTATTTAATCTACGGGAAAAGGTTATATTTATGATACTATTTATATACTACCACTCATTCTTTGACTCTTTAACTGAATATGTTCATCTATGTCTGTGCTTTCCATCATTGGTTTGTATGATCTGTGGCATTTCTTTTCCTATCAATTGACATTTAGTGATCAGTTTGCAAACACCTCTATGGAAAAGGTCAAGTATCAACTTGTAAAAATCATACGAGAGCATAGGTTTGTTATTGAAAGTTTTGCAGTGTGGTCTCTTAAATGAATTGATTCTGAGCACATGTAATAGCACTCTACACAATGCTCAAAATGTAAAGATATGTTATTATGGGACAAATCCAAAACACACATATTCAAGCATAGAATTGTTTACTACAAATAAGCAGGCAGGGTGGAATGAAAGAAAAGAAAATTTAGAAATTGGGTAATCAAGTCACAAAAGCCAGGCCAAATTCTAAATATTGTGAGAAAAATGAGAAGTATGAGTGAAGAAGAAGAAGGCTGCAGTATGTAGGATGGAGGGAAGAATGAGCACCATGAAACTGCCAACAAAAATGATTAAAAAAAACCAGGGAAAGGAAACTTGCTAGGAGAAGGAGGCAAGCGTGAGGGAGTAGAAGCTGGAAAATCTATGAGAAAACAAACTTTAAAAAAATCCTGTGTTTCCCCATGTGAGCTCCTACTGGGCTGTTGATGTGCAATCCATCTAAATATACCTTCTCTCCCATGGGTGATTGCTCTTGAAGATGATGGTTTGAACATGATCAGCGTCATCTCTTGGAGATGAAGAATCTCGTTTTCTATATTTTCTTGAAGCAGATGATTAAGGCATTTTCTCTTGACTTCTCTTTCCTCACTTTCCATAGAGGCAGTGGAAATGAGCATCTTTGATACATCAATAGTTTCAATTTCCCTTTTCACTCATCTGTCCACTCACTTGTGGTGCCCAAACTTTCCTCTTGGCTCTGCTTTTGTTACTTCAACATTATTTACAATTTCATTGGCATTGCTTTATGATTTTTGATCACTTCTATCCAAGGTTCATTTTTTCTTGATTTTTTTGAGCATTCTCTTCTTATGTTTTTGCAACTTTGACCGTCTCAATCCATGTTTACATTTCCTTTTCTACATTCCTATTATTGTCAAGTATATTTTTTGTTTGACCTCTGTTTAGGTTTGTTTGCATAGTCCGACACATGGAGAATATTGTGGCAGGGTTTCATCACACTTCTATTTTCGTTCCACTTTATCTGTACCTTTTTGGCCTTCCTTTTGGCTGCCTTCATAGCTTTGAGACATGGATTTCAATTTCAGTTCAACTCTTTGAACGAAAGCCAATTAGAAGTTATCACATATTCTGCCAATGATCTTCTTTGTTAGGTTCAGTTTTACAGTATATTATAAATGGTTTTCTATAACAATTATTTTTACTATAATAGTGAGGAACACTTTTATGTCACTTTCTTAACAGACTGAATCCATTGGAATTTGTTTTTTCGTATATCTATCAATTTTTGTAACAAATATTTTGTATCAATGCTAGAAATTCGTATAATCTGATTTTCTCATATGTGGATCCTCAGGGACTTTTTTTTTTTCAAAAACCAGGGACAATTTTATGTCTCTTTCTTAATGGACTGAACCCATTGGATTTTGGTTTTACGTAGATCTATTAATTTTTGTAACAAATATTTTATATCAATGCTAGAAATTTTTGTAACTTGTTTTTCTCGTATTTGGATCCTCACAGTCCCTTAATGACAGGATGGGATGCTAGCTTGCTGGAAGCATTAATTGAAGCTGTGACAGACCTAAAGTTTACATTACAGGGGTTGGGATCAGATCTGATAATAAGGAGTGGGAATATAAAACATGAACTAAGTACATTAGCAAAAGAGGTATGTTAAACTTTCCACATGATGTACCAAATTTCTCATAATTCTAATGTCTGTGGAATTTATTTTATACTAGAATCTTTATAGACTAGCGCATTATTCATACAAACAAACTTTTTGTGTGATCAGAAGGTCATGGCAGAGGTAGCAGACCAATGAAACCCCTAATCATGTAGGTATTAATTGGGAAAATTAACTTTTGCTCTTAGGTACATTCAAGCGTTATAATTGCGGAAGAGGAAGTTGAACATGAATGGATGAAGGCAATGAGCTTTTTAGAGGAAGATGGCTCTGAATCTGATCTACATTGCGAATTAAAGAGATGGAGAGCACCTTTGTACCAGGTTGAGGTAATCATAGCAAATGGAGAAGATTTACATAAATATCTCAAGTTTGAAACTTACTTGCAATGGTTTTGTAAACGTCATTCATTTAGAGGGAGATTCCTTCTTGTTATAAAGAATTTCGAAGTATGCGGTGCCCACCAGAAAAGCCATTGGAAGCCCCTAAATTTTTGCCCAAGTTACCCAATGTCCTAGATAAAGGTTTGTAATGATCGACACGGGAAAGTCTCATGGGCATTGTGTATGTTATGCAGCTAAAGTGTGCTTCGTTATGTAGGATGTATTCCATCCATTTCTGAAATAACAGATAACATCAGGTTCTCCCTTGAGACCAACATTTGGCTTAAAGACATTCAGAGTCAGAATATTGAGAGTATGCTGAAAAGCGAAAAAGAGTTAAAACAGGATGCATTGCTACCGAAAGGTACAGAATCAGGAGGTGGCATCCTCAAAGGGTTCAATTCTTGGAGGAAGAGATATATTTTAGCAAGCCCTTATGAGGCACTAGAAAAAAGGAGAGAGGAGCTTGCAATGGATTCCAAAGACAAAGATGATATTAAGAACAGTGGTGCTGGGACAATAACTTCCATGGCCAACCTAGAGGCATATTTGAGGTTCTTAGAACCCACTTGGAGAAATGACTGGAAAAAGTGAGTTTGTGAAGCTCTTTTTCTCTGTGTATTCTATACTACTTGAACCATGTATATACAAGAAAATGACAGTTCTTTCTTTCATCTTCTTGTATCAGAGTGCATGAAACAGTGATGGATGCAGAGAGCAAAGGACCAAGAGGATCCTCCTTTAGATCGCTTTTTGGATATTCCCTCATGCTAGGTACCATTTCGCGGCGCAGAGTGTATCATGAAGCCTTTGAATATGAGAAGATTCGCAATGGAGGCTTGTCTTCTCCTTTTGGGTTTTCAACATTCACAGCTACAGCTGCTGTCCAGGAAGTGAAGTCAGCTGAAGTATGTATAAGAATTACAGAGGAGTAGAAATGAACTGTGTTACTGAATAATATTTTTTAAGTCTTAATGCATTTTCTATCTGAAGTTGCAAGCTTTTCATCGTTTATCGATGGCCTTTGCTCTAGTTTAATTATTTCTAAGTAAGTTTACCTTGTAAAGTTAACAGTGGTATCGAATGCTGGCAACAGCTACTAAGCGGCATAGGGATGGGAGCAAAGGTTGGGATATTCGAATTTGGTCTTGGAGAGGGTTTTTGATTCAGGTATAACTTTGAACCTTATGAGAAAAATAAATTCTATTTTATTTATAAAGAAAGATAAATAAATAAGTAAATAAATAATTAAATAAATAAAGATGTATTATTAAGCAATTTCTCTAAAATGTATAGTTATATACTAGAGCTAAACTGAAAAGAAAGGGATAAGCACAGTAAGTTTTTTATATAGTGTTTTGCAGTGACATAAATGCCTGTGCATGTAAAAATATGGAATTCTATTTATTCTAAATCTCTATCAACTACCTGTAAATCCGGCAGTACAGTAGAATGGGAGAACAAGGCTTACCTGTACTTTTTGTGCATGGGTTTGGGGCTTCTTGGGAGCATTATCGTGACAACATCAAGAGTCTTGCAGAGGGAAACAGAGTTTGGGCTCTATCACTATTGGGTTTTGGAAGATCAGAGAAACCTGATGTTGTCTATACACAGGACTTGTGGGCTGAACTAATCAGAGACTTCATTGTTGAGGTTATTGGCGAGCCAGTTGTGCTTGTCGGCAATTCAATTGGAGGTACTTTTTGCTTATAGCTTCCTTGATATTTTACTTTCTTGAAAGAAATACTTCTAGAGGTTGCTTTTGGATCTTTTATTAGTCTTCTTATTGATAAATGAGAAAATGGGCAGACAGCATGATTCGTTCAATATGATGTTTTGAAAAGTCAATAACAGTTTGTAAAGTTCTAACTCAACCTGTGGAATTATAAACTCAACCTCCTAAAATAGCCATAAGTTTGACAGGAATTCAACTATATTTATCTATAGAAGTGAGTGGAAAGAAATAGAAATGCACCAGAGATAATGCCAATTCATTCAAAGAGAAAGCAAAAAAGAAAGATTGAGACCTAGTTGGCAAAATAGAAGATTGCTTACTTTAGAAGGCTATGGAGTTTTCAAAGGAGGTTCTGGAGAATAGACAGATTGATTTAGAAAGAATTATAGACTATGGCAAGGCATGAGTAATGACATATCAATGTTCGATTTTTTGGCCTCTGGATTCAGAGTATCAGAATACAGTCAAGATTTAAACACTTTCATGTACATACAAGTGCACAGTAGAATGGACAATGAGTGTAAGAAACTGAAGTACACCAATTGAGATAGGGAGATAGAATGGACATAGACAGTGTATAAAGCAGAACCATGAAGAAGCTTATGAAAGCAGATTAGGTGCTCCTGCTAGGTAACTAATGATTAGATGGATGAGGAATTGTAAACTTGTTGAAATTGAAGTGGAAACAAAATTTCAGTAAAAATGAAAGATAGCTTGTTTTAGATGATGAAAACGGTTTTGAGAAAGCATAAGATTGTCTATATAACCAAACCTCAGAAATAGTAACATAAAACTGTTATAGAGAATAAAGAGGATAGGATCATAGAGGGGGAAGAAAAATCAGAAACATGGAAATAAAATTTGTTGTAGAGAATTATTAAAGGAAGGATGGAGTGATAACGAATCAACCATCATAAATTTGATTCAATTGATTAGCTTCTTACAACTTATCTGGCCTCTTCTGCAATTGAGCTGAGAGAGAACTGCTTGAGTGCAAACATTCTAATTGATAATGTTGTCTAAGATATAAGCACTGTGGTTTGATTACCCTAAATCCAGAAGCGTTACATAATATTTGTTTTAAGGCTTTTGGGTTGCTTGACTTGTATTTGGATTGGTTTTACATTATATGCAGCAAATTTGAATAAAGACATTCTAATTGATAACAATGTCTAAGATAAGCACTGTGCTTTGATTACCCTAAATCTAGAAGCATTTTATATTTCTTTTAAGGTTTTTGGGTTTGTTTGACTTGTATTTGGATTGTTTTTACATTATATGCAGCAAATTTTAATAAAGACAATGCTAAATGTAGGTTATATGGTCAGTATGGTCTCGGGTATCTGGCCTCAGATAGTTAAGAGTTTGATCCTGTTAAATACAGCTGGTGTGATTGTCCCTAATTACTCTTCATCTAGTTACGTGGAGGTATGATCATTTATTTCGTTAGGCATTGATAATGCATGGATTTCAGGCATCAAGAACCTGAAAACTGAGGAAAATTTAAAAAGAGTTGCAGGGCATCATAGAATAATTCTCCTTCAATGAAGAAAAGATTTTGTTATTCTCTAAGTTTCATTGATAAGCTGTGGCTTGCATTTTGCTAAAGGGGAATTTATGCTTTCTTTGTCCACAAGATGCAGTAGAACAGTAGGGTTTGAAACAATAAGGTAAAAACAATATATACTTTTTTGACTAAGTTAACTGATTCATGGTT